>NC_089865.1:3842527-5045027 GCF_036373705.1 Amia ocellicauda | reverse complement strand
CTATGTCCTTAGCTAAACTCTGTACAGAAGGAAGGTCCTTTCTCTACAGCAGAACAAAATTTCAGTTTTAAGGACTTGCGAGCTGCCTGTCAGCACGGGGAGGGCGACTCCTGTGTGGATTGGATGAAGTTAAGTTGACCAATTAGGACTGGAGTTAGGAGTCATCCATGTGGAAAGGAAATAAATCAACACTTTGCCTTTCAGCGTTTTCAGCTGCTCAAACCTTACCTAAAGGATCTCAGTTGTAACTAAGCAGGGATGAGATATTAAGTAAGGCAAGAGGCAGACAGTGTTGATCATGTTAACCTATGATTACATGATTCACATTTGCCGTGCCAAAATCCATAGCAGCTTATTGTGAATGTGATGTCATTTGCATCATATTTTACTCTCTTTGTAGCTGGCATGTTTCCCCAATTGCAGTGCACATTTATTTTGTAAATGAAAACCCTGTTGGACCGGAATGAAAGAGGCTTCCACATAACTCTTGGCTGCAGTAAAGCAACCTACTGAAATATGACATGGCTATATCAGCTCAGATGGACTGAGTTATGGAGGAGACAGTGCTCTCTCCCTGGGGCCCGGGTCAAGCTGTGGAGATGGGCACTGTCAGGTTTTTATCTTGGTCACGTGGATAACAACACTTTTAATTACCGAGAATATTGTCTTAGGGGAACCCAATGAGACATTTTGTCTTATCCAGACTCATAATGTCCCATACTTTATTAAATGTTTGAGGTCTGCTCTCTCACACTGTTGCTACTGATTAGGATTTGCAAACATCCAGGTATTGGGCGCCCATTGCAGAAAAACTGAAAAGCGACCAGTGCATGCAAAAAGCATACATTAACACTTTGAGACTTTGCGTTCTCGAGTCGAATGTATTGAATAGTGAAAAGCTTATATACTTATTTCTTTTGTTAGTGGACAACCAAGCTTTTTTGGTCAGAAAACAAACTGAAAACTTAGACGAGGCGTTTGGTGTTTTACTGTATGGCATACAGTGTTTATGTTACTTGTTTCTTTCTCACCTAGTTTCCTTTTCCCGTTGTTATTTTAGTGCCTCTTTTTTAAAGCCTTGTTAAAAAGTCTTCCATGTCATGCCTAAAGAGAACATGTTTGTCACCCCCATTGCAGCTACATGGACCCGAATGCTATCACCCCCCTATGCATTGGACTGGTGTCACTAATTGTCAGCTTTAGTATCGTTAGCTTTTGGTGAAATATGTTTAAAGCATTTTATCGGACATCCATATTAGTAGTGTAAAGTCGGATCCGCAGTTTTACTCCTGGGTCATTTCCCCCCACCTGCTGCTTATTTTCTCTAGGCTTAATACATTGACCATATAGACCACTGCTTGAGATCAAATGGGTTCAGGTAAACAACTCCCAAACATGACTGGATGTAGGTATCTTCATTGTGGGTCACATTTGAGTTGAGCATAATTAGATAAGTTAACTTGACTCGTATCGTGCACTGTCACTTGCTTTTTAGAGCTGCTTTTTCTTCTGCTTCAGCCTGATCACTTCACTCTCCATTCTGGAATATATCACAGAGCACACTATTTTAAAGAGACCATTCGAAATAGGATGTTTAGACCATCTTGAATGTCCTAAAGCCATCACACCACCATAACAATGACATTAACACTACTTTAGCCAGCAGAGCAGGAAAGCTAGAGGAAGTTGCTGCCTTAATTCACTCAACTGGAACATTTCTGTTTCTTTCTGTATTAATACCAGGTTTTTACTAAGTTTGGTGTCTCACTCCTTGTGAGCCGACAGAAGTTTCCATAGCATGTTGAAGGATTTAAAATAATGACCTGAGTGCTCAGAAGGAGTCGGGGGAATTTCCTAAACGAACACCTGTCTCCTGGTACGTTTTTTATTTTCCTGAACTTTTGCATGAGCTGAATTCCCCTGAAGACCAAATGATTCCCTTACTATTTGCTAGGGTAATAGTTTGTGCATTTGATTAAACATTATAAAAATATATAATAATTTATTTTGATTTAATAAAAAAATAATTAATATTGCATGCTTTTCTGTTATACAATAATGAGAATAAAACCATGGCCGGTGGAATATCATTTCTTTAGAAGCTGGGGAAAATCACTGCCCTGTTCTGTGGAATGGATCCACTATTGAAGCACTGCTCGTGGACCAGCTTTTTATGACAATCAGAAGAGTTTTGTTAGTCGATCCCACGCGCTCCTCTTCTCACTTTAGCTCTTGCGTTTTGGACCGTAGACATTCCTGTAGTGTAGTGCAAAACGGTTCCTATTATAGGTGGTCAAAGCTCTGTGGACAACAGTTCCAAAGCACCGAAAAGAAAACATGTCTGTTTTTTCAGTCTGTTCAAGGCATTTACATATATTTTTTTCTTTTTTCTTTAGCATGTACGCTTGGCTAGGCTACTGGGTTTGCACAACTGTTGCTAAGTTAGAAAATCCTGATACATTATTTAATATATAGATCTACACTTCAGAATATATTTCCTGCCCTGTTCAAAAGGTGCAGGTGCTCTGATTTTGACATCGGATATGGCAAAAGCAAAGGATATTTTCTACCATATTTTCAATTTAACAAACTTCACTCGAGACTGGATAGTAGATTTTTGTCTGAACTGACAGAGACCCCTATTTGTTCCACAAAGCAATTTTAAAGTTTTTTAATACACTTGAAGTGTGAATACAAAATAAATGTCTGTGAGAGTTATCAAAGCAGTTTATAGATTTTTTTAGAAATACTATTTTGCTTTTTTGGGGTGGGTGGGGGGAATAACATGCTGTTATTCAGAATTGCAGTATTTCAGTTAACTCTGGTTCTATAGATTAAAAAAAAAGAAACATAATGGACATAATTGAACTTCTGCCATAGTATGCCAATAACCTATATCTAATGCCTTACATTTATCATTCTGTAAACTTGTTGCGATGTTTTGCTGCCAAATTAAAACATGTATTGCCTTTACACTTTGATTACTTAGGAATACTGCAAAATAGATGTTTGGATTCCCCTGTGTCATGTGTACTGATAATTATCCTTTTTTATTTGTTTTTAAAATAGAGGAACATCTTTGGATTAAGGATAAAATAGCACATTCTGATATAGGGATTGCACATTGGTGATAGCACAAACTTCGACTAGAGCTACTTTTTTCTGGATGTATTTAGAGAAAACGTATTAGGAGTTGGAAGTAAGGAGTACACCCATTGGACAAAGATTATAATTTTTCGTGTATATGATTTTCTATAAACCTTGCAGATACAAATTAAAACAGAATTATGTCTGAAAACTAATTTAAATATCTAAATGTTGGTACTGTGCCATTTTTGTTTTTTTAATGTTTAATTTACTTACAGCAAGGTATCTTCTGATTTACATTTACAACACATACTGTGTCTAGCTAAGCTATACCAATTTGGTAGGAACCCCTTCGATGTCCATTGTCACAACTTTATTTTATTTTTGTGGGAGGGTTGTTTTATCATTGGTAGACTGATTAATTAACATATACATAGTCCAAATTGACTATTTAAACATGGATTTTTGTGTTTATTTGTTATTTTTAATTTTTATTTAGTTTATTCTTGCCAGTTGAGTATTTCTTCTCTGGTGCTACTTTCTGTGCTTGGAGTTTTATACATAGAAGAATATATTGTATAGCAGCCCAAATAGCCACATGTACTTTTGTGAGAATACGTATTCTGGATTATCATCTTTAAAAAAACGTATCAAAAAGGGGTAACCATGCAGACTATAAGAGCATCCACATCTTGATACAGTGTGTGTCTGGAACAAGTGACCTTAGAGGATTCATTTTATTTATTTTATTTGCTTAAAGTGGTGAGATCCAAACATCGATCTTGTGTTTTGTTCTAACCCTAGACACCTTGGCCACGTCTTGGAAGCCCACACTTTTTTTTTTTTTTTTTTATCCCCCCATATTGAACCTGAAATAAAAAATCTTGGAGATTTTATATTAGCGCTTCAAGCACTGCAATAAATGTTCAAATGTTTCCTCTTCGCACAGCAGTTCTGTGAATCCCTAATGTTTGTTTCTTACACATACATTCACTGAATTTGTGGCATGTGATTCTGTAGGTGTGTAGTAGCGGAGTGCTCTTATTCTCAGACACAGCATAGTGTGCCAAGATGTGGCAAAAAAAGGAGTAACTGACCTTCCCCTGACACTGGCAAATAGCTATATATATATATATATATATTATTTTAGCTCATTACACATTTTGCATTTGTACATATATATGGCATTCAGGCATGCAATAATTTATAACTGCACTATAGAATGGCTACTGGAACTTTTTAAGATACCTATTTAATATATGTATGTGTGTGTGTGTGTGTATATATATATATATATATATACACACACACACACACTAATAAATACTGTCCGCTTTTATTTTAGTATGTCCAGTGTAAGCCCAATTCATCCAATGGATGTACTGTATACTGAAGTTATTAAAGAATAATGTGAAAGCCCTAAAAAATTATAAGAATATACTTTTGTACATATATGATTATTGCTTTTATTGTTGTTGTTGTTATTATTATCATTCCCATTCCTCAGTACATAGGTGTTCACTTTTTCATCAACAGCAAGACAAACTCATTGAATTGGAGATCCAATCTTCTTTCCAAGGTTGCACTGTTTAGCAATATTGCAGTTTTATATCACCAATTAAAACCTAATAATAATAAGTTAGGATAATAAACTCTCCCTGTCTGACGGGTAAATTAGCTTCATTGACCTGTTCAGATAAGACTTAATATATAATTAAGCAGGAAATGTGATACACTCCAGATTTGTTATGTTTTTGTAAGAATATTAATTGTTAGATTTGAGATACCAATCTGATACAGATCTGAACATGAAATTCAATAAAAGCTGACATCAGAAACATAAATAACAAATCTAATCTTTGCCGCCCTTAAAAAACAATACAATTTGTGTATTTTTAGCCCTGTACATTTTAACATATTATACATATTATATAATTGGATCCAATTAAAACCTCTCATGCTCTGAATATGTCTTGCTGAACAAGTGAAAATGGGACAGGGGTGTTTAAAACGATCAGAAATGTAACTGTCAACTCGGCACCTGTTCCCAATTCTGGGATGTGGGCCAGCAGTTTATTGTCCCCTTGGGATGGAAATATGTATTTGTTTTTTTATTATTATTTGAATACATGTTCAAAAAGGTAAGAATATATTGTGGACTTAATTCTGTTTTTTTCTTCTTTTCCTTTGTACTGTTTTTGATATATAACCCTTAAACCCCAGCCTGAATTAACCAATTACTCAAAAATAGTGAAAATAATATATATTGGGCAGTTGGTTAAAATAGTTTAGCTCTAAATGCAGAAAGCTTCATTTAATTTTAAAATAATAATAATATATAAAGATAGTGAATACATGTGTAAATATGTTAAAATACATATCTGTCAGATATTTATGAAAAAGAAAAGCAGGGCTACAGGTTTAAAAAAACTACCTTCGGTTTCGTGAATTATATGACTGGTTGATTGTGCGGAGTCACCATCAGCCTTTCTCTGTGGATATTAGAGGATGCTTTGATGGCATGATGTTTATGTTGCACCCTGCATCCTCCTGTGCAGCAGCACCTCTGAACTCTGAATGTGAGGTCTGGGGCGAAAGGAGGCAATCACTTGCTACGCGTCTTACTCATTTTGTGGTTCTGAAGCCAGCAGGGCTGCAAAAGACGTGGGTTTGTGTGTCTCAGCCTTGCCTCACCTTGAATGAAAAGCCTGTCAACACGATGAGTAATGACACCTCATTCTCCAGGGGAGGTGTGAAAACAAACAAACTTTCCCAACTAGAAATGAAGGGACATATTTCCCAACAAGCGCAATGGTAAAGGCACCTTTTCTCTGGTAGGAATAAAACAAACTTTCTAATGCATAGATTGAACCACTCTCCCCTGAATCCAGACATGAATAGATACTGCATATCAGGGGTTGTTTTTTTTGGTTTGTTTTTCTTATTAATCTATCAATTGTTTTGTTACTTTCAGAAAATTTGCGTTGCCTTTCCACTTAATATTGCTTCAAATTTTATAAAGCCTTTTATCTTCTCTGTTTACAGTATTCATTCAGCATTTGCATACCATAACTTTCATTGCGGTTACATGCATTTACCAGCATGCAAGCAGTTTTATGAATACAGCCTATTCACTACATGTCTTGCTATCTAGTTTATTGTGCTGCTAAACAGATGCTCTTTTAACCACTGGGAGGAGACCTGGAAAAAGTAAAAATAAAGGTGCCATCATAATCATTATTAAATATGAGTTGAGCAGCACTTCAGACTGAATTATTAAGGCCCTTGTCGAGCACATGACATAACCTAGAGGTATGATAATTGGACTAGTATATGATGCCATCGATATCTCAATTGATCATACCGTTCTGCACTGCCAATGTCTATGGTGCGAATTAAACACAAACCACTCTGCGGTCAAAAATGGTAACATCTAAGTTATGTATAGCCTAAAATACCTCTGTAAGAAACAAAAAATGATGACTTGTATTTCCTTTGAAATACGAGAATAAAAAATAGTACCTTGGAAGGAGAGGTTTCTGTTACATTATAATTTATAGGTTTTTAGGTAAGAACTGATTTTTTTGATTTTTATTTACTTATTTTTCTACAGAAAAGCCTTAATTTAAGGCAGTTTAGTGGTTATTGCATGCCTAACTTAATGGTCCATTGTGTTTCTGAACTTGCTTTGTTGCTACCTAGCAACGTTCCTATTGCATATTTTATATATGTATATGTAATAAAGAAAAACTCTTTCCCTTACATGAACAGCATATGTAATATGTAAAGATTGTCCAGGTTACACACAAAAAAATGTTTCATATTATTTTTATGTGAAATATTGAGCTGTTTTATCTAATGTTCTAGAGGTACTGTTTTCTAAATTGCAGTCTATTGACATAATTACTAAAGTTGGAGGTAATGCCCAGAGTAAACAATTAACTACACGTCTCATACATATATATATATATATATATATATATATATATATATATATATATATATATATATATATATATGTTTGACATTTTCTTATGTTCTTAAAATACAACATTTCTGTTATGTGCAGTATTCTATAAAAAGCATGCTGGTAAAAAAAACAAAATTGAAATTAAAATCATTACTATGCAAATGTGTACAGTGCTGCATGCTGATGCTTACTTCTCCCTATGCTACTTAGCGGCTTCATCAGAGTTCAAATGAAATTGTGTTGTTATTTTTGTGGAAGAAGACATTTAAAAGGGAAATGCAAAATTGCATGCAGAATATAACATTTTAATTTCTGAAATTTACGGAAACAAAATATGTTTTATGGGAAATAGATGTGTAAAAAAAAAAATCTAGCTGCATTTAAAAAAAAGTTTTTTTTTTCTAAAATAAATGGGAACTCTCTAACAATTGTGTCTTATTCTCGTTTATTTATTCATGTCTAAAAACATACCCTACTCAAACAGTACTGTTAGTAGTAGTATGTTATTAAGTTATGTTGTTATCTATTAGTGTTCTTAGATGTCTCATGGGAAATTATCTGACCTTACTTAAACTCACTTAGACAGATGTCTTAAAATATGAATGTTGTAAGCAGGTTCTGAGATAGCACACAAAAGGCTGAAGTTTCTATTGAAGGAAGAAAAGGGAATAATAGAGTCACCACACTGCTTGACTATCTGCCTAAATGTGATGCAACTGATTTCCCACAACAATCCTTTCAAATTTTTTACTGATTTGACGGTCATGTGATTTGTCTTCAGTAAGTGTTGAGTACCACAATTAATTGGGAAATGAAATTAAACATCTGCTGGTCAAGAAATACATTTTTCCCTAATCATGTGTGTGAACCCAGTTACACAACTTTATACACCACTTTTGATGACGTGTATACATAAATGCTGAATATGCACCCTTATAGAACAGAGATCCAGAATAAACCTATACTTTTGTGTAATATATCTTTATTTCAGACTTCAAATGTCTTTAAAATTTAAAAAGACAAATTCTCCTGTTTTAATATTCCTAATTAAGAATCAACAGTTGTTGCTTCCAGCCTGACTGATGGGTGCATTCATGCATAGCAACAACCAAAAATAAAACCACAACCTCATAAGTCAGGCCAGACATTTTTGGAAGCAGAAAAATCTGAACTTAAATGCCAGACGTATATGACTGATGCCCCAGGCTTTGTGACTTTCTGTTCCTCTTCTAACTGTGGTTGCTACAGGAAGTGAATGATGGTGTTTGCAAACTGATCAAAAGCTGTGTATCTACAGCTAATAAATACACCGATCAGCCATAACATTATGACCACCTGCCTAATATTGTGTAGGTCCCCCTGACCCGTCGAGGCATGGACTCCACTAGACCTCTGAAGGTGTGCTGTGGTATCTGGCACCAAGACGTTAGCAGCAGATCCTTTAAGTCCTGTAAGTTGCCAGGTGGGGCCTCCATGGATCGGACTTGTTTGTCCAGCACATCCCACACATGCTCGAGGCCAAGTCAACACCTTGAACTCGTGATTCATCAGACCAGGCCACCTTCTTCCATTGCTCCGTGGTCCAGTTCTGATGCTCACGCGCCCATTGTAGACGATTTCGGCAGTGGACAGGGGTCAGCATGGGCACCCTGACTGGTCTGCGGCTACGCAGCCCCATACGCAACAAACTGCGATGCACTGTGTGTTCTGACACCTTTCTATCAGAACCAGCATTCACTTTTTCAGCAATTTGAGCTACAGTAGCTCGTCTGTTGGATCGGACCACACGGGCCAGCCTTCACTCCCCAGGTGCATCAATGAACCTTGGCCGCCCATGACCCTGTCGCCGGTTCACCGCTTTTCCTTCCTTGGACCACTTTTGATAGGTACTGACCACTGCAGACCGGGAACACCCCACAAGAGCTGCAGTTTTGGAGATGCTCTGACCCAGTCGTCTAGCCATCACAATTTGGCCCTTGTCAAAGTCGCTCAGATCCTTACACTTGCCCATTTTTCCTGCTTTTAACACATCAACTTTGAGGACAAAATGTTCACTTGCTGCCTAATATATCCCACTGACAGGTGCCATGATAACGAGATTATCAGTGTTATTCACTTCACCTGTCAGTGCTCATAATGTTATGGCTGATCAGTGTATGATCTGTAATTGGTAGAGAAAAAACATGCATGTGGAGTTATTTAACAAGCAATTTGATCCAGTTAAGTCAAATGGTTGTGAACTACAGCAGTGTAAAGTTTTACCCCTCTTGACATAAAGCATATTTTCCCTCAATCATCCCACATCCTACCAGCATCCTGTGGTACTTTTAAAATATACAGATGGAAAAGCTTGGTAGGAATGGGCAATTCCACAAATTTAAGAGTTGATTCTGACATTGATTCCCAAGATCAACAACGTCAGATTTATCAGACTGCTATATACTTAGTCTACATACTAACATGGACAGTAAAACATCTGCTACTAACCTACATATTATCACATACTATCACTGATGCATTAAACTAAATTGTACTACAGCTGCTTACACTAATGTACAAACTATCACTATATATATTTGTATGTATCACCATACATACAAATATATACATATTCAATAATGTATGCAAAAAGTACTGTCACACGTCTTCAGAAAAGTGCCAAATCTGAGAGAAATCATGAAGTATAACTTAAGGAAAATATGTCTTACAATTACTATTAAGTTTCCTTAATCATGCCAACTAGTCAATTAAAAAATAGACACGGTCACTGGCTGCAGCAATAAGTCCTGTCATGAAATGTTCTTAGTCTATTATAATGCACTAGCAACAAAAACTAAAATGACCGATATCACTGATTACAAAATAGAAACACAAATGGCGGATGAAACACTTTACAGATTAAAAAATAAATTAAAAAAATCAGATTCCTTTCTATTACTACTCATCCCTAACAACACCAACATAATAATAACAATAAAATAACCAAACGATATGGAATAAAAAGAGTAGCGTGAAACTGGCATAATGAGCAATAACAACAAGACGCTCATGTACTACTTCCTCTTTCAGTGTGTCTGCTGCTGACGTCACATCCTGACACGCACGGCCAGGCGGCGCAAATGCCACTGCGCATGCTCACAGCGACGAGTACAGGCTCAGTGGCACTGCATAGAGCTCTGCTGTCTGTCTCCACACACACACACACACATATATATATATATATTTAAGTCGGTTTCTCGTTGTAACACAACCCGAGGTCCTCTCCTGTGCTCAGATTATGGCTCCGCACACTTAGGCCACGACCGGGCGCGGTGTCGACGATGTCTCCCGGGGATATTGACACCTCTTTCCCCCGCGTTACCGTGAACCGGAGCCAGGTTGTCCATCCGGGCAGGTACTGAGCAGCGCGGCGCCTGTGCGGTGGCTGTCGTCCGGCTGTCTGCGCCGAGCTCACGCTGTGGCCGAGGCTGCAGGCCCTCGTCTTGGCCATGGGGATCCTCTTCACCAAGCTGTGGAGGCTTTTTAACCATCAAGGTGGGTGTCCGCGGCTCTTCTCCATTGCTAGCCTCGATCAATACGTGTTCTCCTCCTCCGGCAGCTTATTGTGTCGAAGGAGACGAGAAGACAGCAAGGGTTGTCACGGAATCAATTAGTGCATCAGTTAATGTTCATTACATTACAGATAGACACGAATGCATGTAAAGGCACTGTCTCTGGCCTGGACGAGGGCAAGACCAGCTCTCTGGTGCCGAAATCCTGTGGGGTTTGTTGTGCAACTTGACAAAGCTGGATTTCAGGCGTTTTCCAATTCAAACTGGGAAAGGACAGTTAAAAAACACGGTATTATTGTGATTGAGATGTGTTGAGGTGGTGGTAAGTGCACATCAGCAGATGATCAAAGTCTGCCAGCTGTTTGCTCTCCTGTGTCGTGGACGTGGATGCATTTCTAAATTGAGTTTATTTTCCTGTTTTAGGTGCAGGAATATGTCTGAAAATTCACACTATGCTTTGGACTGGTTTTTGCTGTGAAAAACCAGTGTACACATGTTTTTTTTTTTTTTAAATCTATACCTATTAATACTTTCACACAGATGTGTTTCTGTGTCAACCACGCAAACTTTGCTCCTGCAGTTCTAGTACTGTGATGTAATAACAAAGTCGATTGGCTTCAGTTTCTTAAACCAAGTTTTCTTTAAATGCATCCTCTCAGTTCAGTGCAACCTTTCTTCCTTCTCGTTAAAGTTGTTATTTCAGAGAACTAATCTTTCAGCTAAATGTATTGCGGCCTTTTCATCTTTCAATTAGTCATTTGAAAGTGAGACAACAATTTGTTCCCCTGTAGCTGCTGTTCTTGTGGTGGAGCATTTGATACCTGTTAATACATTATAAATGATTTTGACCTCATTAGAGGATTTTAGTCAAATCATGAACTTAGGCATGTTTCCGTATATGTTTTTTCTCAGAAAGTTTACCATGGCCTAGAAAATGAAAGTTTCATCCTACAAGGTTTAAAATTGGTTTTACTTTCCCCTCTACATTAATACTATATCTACCCTGTCTCTATGTATTCAGACATGGGGTCATTGATTCTTGAAATTGTATCAATGAAGAGATTGTAGCGGGCAAATTGTTTGACTGTAGTAAGGCAATGACGGTGTGCAAGATGGAATTGTTATAGAAATGGAAAACAAATATAGGCCCATATTTCCATCTGTGTATCTATATTAACATACTCTAAAGACTGTAGAATCTTATAAATGATGGGAATTGCTACTGGGACCGGCACTAGGAATTGGGAAGATACTGACATTTGCTGTGTAGATTTCTCCTGCTTTAACACTGGTTGAAGAGATGTGGGAAACGCCACCTGGGAAACTTTTACGTCCTGGCAATTGTTGAAATGACTCCCTGTACAGTACATCCCTAAAGACATGTTTAGTTTGGCAAGGTCTAATCTGTATTAGGCTGAAGTGATTCCTTTTGCTTGTCTCAATGATTACATTAATAAGAAGTACTCTTCAAAACAATATATTTTGCTTAGGTGCAGGCGAAGAGTATGTTTATCTAGACTGAATTTTAAGAAACATTGTGTCATGCTTTCCAAGTGTGAGGTTCATTACAGAATCAGTTTTTCCCCGATATTGAACTTTAAAGTGGAATCTGCACAGTCCATGGTATCTTGGGAAGTTGTTTTTAGTTTTTTTTTTCTTGTTTGAATTTTTCACGTTCAGTTTTTTACTGTGATCTTAACCTAGAGTCACATGTACACTGAAAGGGGTCACACACAAGGACTTCCTTCAGAATTAGCGGTGATTGTGTGGGCAGCGGTGAGGTGAGCGCACAGGAAGCACTACGGTATATGGCTTCTGCTGAAACCTCAAACGTTATAGAGAGTAGGAACTTCATTGATCGATAGACAAAATTCAAATTGTAATAAAATCCATACAGTCTCCCCACAAGCACTAGTAAGATTACTCAGACTTTCTTGATGTATGTGTTTTTGAGTAGATGTCATCAGCAAATCTTGGGTTGTTCTAGTAAGCTTTGTTTATCTTGATTTATTTTATCTTGATTGTGTCTCTTTGACGTACTCCTGTGCAGATCTTGATCTTGTCATTGTCTTGGTGGTGTCAGATTGTGAATATGGCATTGTTGTAGATCTTTTTAATAATGGTTATGCAGGTTTCCACAATGTTGTGAGTTCTCAGAGCCCTGGTGACTGAGTTTGTATACTGAATCAAGTGCTTTCTCGTGGTCAATAAAGCCCACACACTGTGGAAGCCCAAATTGTCTGCATCTTTCTAATGCTTACCAACAAGTATAAAGTGATGTTCAGATGTGCATCATTGAAGATGTTAATATGGCAGTGGGCCGGACATATTGGAAGGAGCACAGATCAAAGATGGAGAGAGGTAGCTATTGAATGGAAAGCAAGAGATGGAACAAGACGACCACATAAAAGATGAAATGATAAACTTTGCAGGTGTGACATGGACAAAAGAATCTGTAGATCGTGGTAAGTGGAGACATTTTGGGGAGGCCTTCATCCAGCAGTGGTTATATATATATATATATATATATATATAGAGAGAGAGAGAGAGAGAGATGGTGATGGTGATATGTGTGTGTTTGTGTAATGTAGATCCCTAGTCATTGTTGTATACCTAATACAAAATGTATCATTCAGCCTTTATTTCCCCTGTGGGAACAACTGTAAATTAGCTGTTTGTTGGTGACTCAGGTGGCAGTGCTGACTCTGCAAAAGCTGTTTTTCCTGTTAAAACATGATAGGGAAAAATGATTATGAAATCTGTATTTGTCAACAACTGACTAAATTAATAGACTTGACTCAACAGGGATAAAGACTTTATGAAAAATGTATTTGGGTCTTGGGTTTGTGAAAGATGCAAGTGAGATATTGTCCTGGAAAAATATATTTTGGTTCTCTGACATGCTAGTGGAGAAACTTTTATAAGCACAGGGAATTCAGATGTGCTGTGTGATTGTACGGCAAATGTGACAAGAATGACCCCAGGGTCCAGCAAACATTACATTCACTTCAGTGTTTGTTTGACTTTCACGTTGAAGTGTTTGTGAATACTGTGTGTTTAAGAGAGGCATTCTAAAACACAGAGATTGAGTCTGCAATGATTGAGAAATGTTTCACTATTTCCTCCTCCACAATCTGCCCACTAATTCTATAGTTACTGAACATTTAGAGATATAGGAAGACCAACTCCAGGACAGACTCTGCTTGAGGACATTAACAACCATTAGACCTAATCAGTAGTATTTTGACTCCTAATGTCTGTACGAATACATTCAGAATATGTTAACAGAAATGGCTGACGACTGGCGTTACCTTGTATATTTTGTAAGACCAGGAATGCTTCTGTGTATGACGCAATGGAGGTTCTATTTCCATACCTGCAGTTTAATTTTTGTTAAGCCTATTAGAACATTGTGTCTCGAGGCTTAAAACAAATATCTGCTCAACTGGGTGTAGATTGCTGCCCTGAGCTCCTTTCACCAGGTGTGTTGGTTAATGGCTCTCACATGGCAGGCTAATTAGTCTAATGTTCAGCAGCTGTCTTGTTCAGCTTCTTGGACCTTTGCAAAGTCAGCCTCTGTACAACTGAAGTGAAAGTTTACATTTCTTCACTGGTACAAGATATCACAAGGCAGCTTCCTGTGCAAGATCGCAGCTGGGTGAAAGGCAGTAATTCTTCGGTTTTGTTTCAGAACTGCGAGAGGAAACATTGTCGAAATCCCAGCGCGAGAGTGCGTTTTTATGTGCTGATTCAGCAAGAGCCTGGCAGCTTAAATTATATTTTAAATATATTGTCGGCCATGAACTAATTGTGTGCACCTTGCAAATGTGACGGAAGATAGTTTTATATAGTGTTATTGCTCAGAAAAAGGCATTAAGTTTGTGAAAAAATTTGTCAATTTGTTTAAAAAGTAAAGAAAAAATATATATTTTTCTTAATGTACATGTAGGCCTAATCCTAAACTAGCTTGCATTTTCTACTCCATTTTCTTAATGAAAGCTGGACAGTATTTATTTTATGTTTTAATCTTTCTCTTTAATGTACTGGTTACAAGCTTTCTTTATTCAAGATTATATTTATATATCTTTGTAACCATTAGACCTTTAATCAGTGCATTTGAGATGTGATTTAAAATAAATCTTTATTTTTTTAGAGCACAAAGTGATTATCGTGGGTTTGGATAATGCTGGGAAGACAACAATACTGTATCAATTGTGAGTATCATTCCCTGCATTGTTGTACTGTGTGCAGTGCTGTTTCATTTCGCCTCAAGCATGTGGCAGTGCAAGAATGTACAGTATTACAGATGTTTTTCTCTGCAGTAATTTCTGTAGCCTCTAGAGGGTGACAAAAGCTATTCTGAATTGTAATAGTTTTCCATTGAGTTATAATGTATGGGTTATTAAACTGGTAATGTTTGTTTATTCTGAAGAGCTAGCATTTGAATGTGTTTATTTTGCCCTACGGCAAGTCATTTATTTTCAGTTGCGCAGATCTGTTTCACAGATAATCTGAATGTCCTCTCCTTTGCAGTTCAATGAATGAAGTCGTGCACACCTCTCCGACGATAGGCAGCAACGTTGAAGAGCTCGTAGTCAATAACACCCATTTCCTCATGTGGGACATCGGTGGGCAGGAGTCTCTGCGCTCGTCCTGGAACACCTACTACACAAACACAGAGGTGAGTTCGCACACAGCCCCAGGGTGTTAAAACACGATGAGATCGTTGTTCTTGCAGTAACAACAAGAATTGAAAGTGGGGACTGTCATTTTGAGAATCATGGCCTGTTTATCCATTCATGTTTCCTTTCTGTTCCACATTGCAGTTTGTGATCGTAGTGGTGGACAGCACAGACAGAGAGAGGATTTCTGTCACCCGAGAGGAGCTCTACAAAATGTTGGCTCATGAAGTGAGTGTGACAACAGTTTCAGATGCACTACCAGGAGAACATAATAATGCTTTTGCTAACTTAATTACATGTTAGCAAGCTTTCTTCTGTTGAATGTGTAGAAGTGATAGTCAAGAGCTTCACATGAGAGACAACCATGATGTGGGGAATATATAGATATAGACTGAAGCATACTGAAGAAGACTTTTGACATTTTGATTTAGCTTTACTTGAAGGTAGAAAGAACACAACACAAGCTTTGAAAATTAATTATTTCATGCAATGTGTATATGTTAAAAGGGCTTATTTAATGTTTTTTTATCACCTGTAACACGCTTTGTCTTCCTCGTAGGACCTTAAAAAAGCAGGGCTTCTGATCTTTGCTAACAAGCAGGATGTCAAAGGATGCATGACCGTGGCTGAAATCTCCCAGTACCTCAAGCTGACCTCAGTCAAAGATCACCAGTGGCACATTCAGGCCTGCTGTGCCCTCACCGGCGAGGGGTAAGAGGGCTATCGAGCTGTCCTGAACATGCACCCAGACCCAGAGCTCCAAGTGTGCGCTTTGCCTTTTAAATCTGTTGATTACCATTCATTTAATGAAATCAATAAAGTGTATTTGCACACTGATTTTGGCCAAATGTTAGATAACCACCATGCCGTGTTTTTCCCGTTTGCAGACTTTGCCAAGGCCTAGAATGGATGATGTCGCGACTTCGAGTCAGATGACCTCCGCTGTCATCTTAGACGGACTTCTTTTTTCTCCTCCTTTTTTCTCCCTATGTACGAGTTCGCACTTACCAGTCTGTCAGGATGACATTGGCCCTCCGTGGATGTGACGGTAATTTATTGCGTACTGTGGCTCGACTCAACAAAACACTTCCGTTACGATTTCAGGTTTGGGAAAAACTAAAAAATTGAAAAGAAAATGGAGCCAAATGCTGCGACTGAGAGGATGGTTTAGCCTTGTAGTATTGATTACGTATCGGAGATAGTATTGGCCTTTATGTACAGTATTTAGCATTACTTTGTGCCTGCATCGGAACCCCTCAATCCCAGACGAACAGGAGAACAGAACAAAAGCAAAGCAACTCTTGATGGTCCTGTAAAGTATAATTAAATAAAGCCTTTTTATGTGTTATGGGTGCACCCAGCTTTGTGAAACTTTAGACAAGGCAGGTAAGTTAATTTAATCCATGTAAATGTCTTCAATTCTATGGGAGTCTTCCTGTGCAAAGTTATGGGGGGCAAGGCTCGTATATATTTTCTACGTTTCATGTTTCAGAGGGATCTTGGTACTTTAAACAAAAGAAAAATAATCCAAACAAGTGTGATTTATGTGGTGGCGTGGTACATTAACACTCTCCTTTCTGTAAAGATATTTTGATATGATGAATAACAGGTAGAACAATAGGTTTGCAAGATGATGTTTTTGTTACCTGCGTATGTATGGATTTTCTGACGTTGATTTCAGGACTTGACGGCTACTTGAAGTTCTGAAGAATGTTTTGTTATTTGTATCGACACACTGTATCTTTCTGTGCGTTATCAGCTGCTGCGAATGTTAGGTCGGAGCTTCAGTGGACTCGGACTGTGCTGCCATTTTGTAGTCGTGAGGAAATGGCTAGCCAAGGTCTCTTGTTTACATAATTTTAAGAAGCATTTCAAGTTTTTAAATCTCCCCTCAGAACCTAGCACCAGTAACCAGGAAAAACTTTATTTTCATTTTTTTGTCTAGTACAATAAAAGAGGGATAAAAAAAGGCTTTGCTACTGGGATAGTCAGGAGACTGCATTAAGTAGGTGCAGTCTTCCTATTTATAAATATCTCTTGAGAGCTTGACTGTGTGTTTCTCTTACACATCTTGTGTTCTGGGCTAAAACAGCTAATGAGCTAAAGTCTCTTACTAATATACATTCATCCAGGTATCCCATATGTCTTAGAAAACAAGAGAAACTGGGACAATTCATTTTGAGGCCTGGCTAAAAATGATGATAGGAGAAAAGCTGACAGAAGAGTGACCGTTTATAGTAACTGAAGGACTGAGGTATACAGCTGGCTATATTCATGTTTACATTGAACTGCCAAATACATTGAAAAGTATAATGCTTTAAACAATGTGAAGGGGCTGAATCGGGCAGGGTGTGAGGGAAGATGCCAAGGCTTTATCTGGGGAGGAGTAGGGGAACCCGTCTATTCAAAAGATCTTAGTCTTAACCTTTCTCTCTAAAAATACATTTATTTTCTGAACTAAAAAAAAGAATAAACACCCCTCAAATGGCAAACTCTCTTCACTTTTAACAATCAATAAAACAAATCAATTAAACTGAAACTTGAAAGCCTATGTGGTATTTTCCTTGGTAGATGCACACCAATCTATAGAGCTTCGCCATTTCTCTTGGGGAAGGGAAAACGACAAAGAGAGAACCTTTTTATTTAATGGTACACTGTGTTTTGCAATTAAAAGAATTGGTTTCAGTATATGTCCTGGTTGGAAAGGGACCGTTTTATCTGGACAGGCTGGGATCTTTCTCCATTCTCATCTGGGGAAGATTAGTCTTAAATATCTCAATTTCTCACTTTCTTTCCCTGTTGATCCACCTGAATAAAGCAAAATGAATCATATTTGGCTTCGCTCTTTGCAAACAGCATTTCTGAGACTACTCACTACACTTAAGACTTTCTCAGCTCGACGCTCTAATTGAAGGTCCCCTCGTCATGGAATCAAAGTGGTGATTTATGCATGCTTTTTTAGTTGTACCATTTTGAAGAAGGCGAATGGCTATTTATTACTTTAAATTTTTACCTAAATGGGTGTAAACGTGTCTAAACTTGCTTAATACACTTTCCAGTTTCAACCTTCACATTGTGGTGCTGTGTCTTTTACAGAGCCTGTGACTTTTTTTCTGTGTTGTATTCTGGGAAACGTTTTCTTTTTACATCCTGATTCTTTGAGGTGGTAAAACAATTAGTGATTTCCTCCAGAATGAGTCATGGTTTCAGTTTTCCATGCCCTGGTTTGCCTCTAGTTATAAACCCCTACCCCTTGGTCTTTTGTATCCTCTTAATTTGTTTTGATTGTGGCTCAACTCCCATCAGCTTTTATGAGTGCTTGTTTACAGTAGTTCTCAAAGCAGATCCATTTTAATTCTTCGGCTCTGACACAATGCTTTTTCTGTCATTTGTCCTATTTTTTTGTCTTGAATCTTGTAGTTCTGTACAATTATAAACTTTTTTTTGTGTGTAGATGTGTTTTTTGCAAAGCTGTGTTCAAGTACACTTGACTTGATTTGGGTTTTCAGAGCAGTATTAACTCCCTTTCAAACACATACTGCATGTTTAGTACCGTGAGCATTACGAAACCCTGAATTGTTGCCTTATTACAATTTAAACTGCAACCTCGCTTCTGACTTGTCATCTACTGTACTGACGAATATATTGAGAGCCCTTATTTTTGTACATGTATCACAACCAAAAACATGGCTACTGATCAATACCCCTCATCTGCTACATTGATTTCAAGATTATGTATCTTTATATTGAGATTCATTATTTCAATACAGTACTTTAATTTCCTCAAGTTTTTTGCCTTTAATTCTCCTGCCTGATAGTTTTAGGGTTCATGCCGCGTGGGAACACTCACAGATTGTGAGATGCTGTGCATTTTCACATGAACTGGGTGTACATGCCTCTGTGTGTGTGTGTGCGTGTACGTGCCTTTGAGTGTTCTGGACTTTCAGATAAGGTAAGCTTATAGTGTTTCTTAGAGTATACATTTTCTTTGTTTTATACACTATTAAACCAAAAAGCATGACAAAAGGTAATGTGATGTACATAAGTATCCATTTAAATACACAACTTGAACATTGGTTTGAGATGGAGTCCATTAATATTGAATTTTTTTTAATTTATTTTTTTTAACATTCTTAAGCATAATAACTTTTGCTTTTGTCTTGTTTTTATTATGGTTTGTTTTTTGTTACAAATCAAATGTTAATTATTGTATAGTACCGAAGCCCCAAATATTTATTTTCTATGCTCAACATATATATGGGGACAAACAAACCATATAGGTTGTGCTCTATTAATTCAGATGACTCAATTTCAATCCTGTTATATGAAAATTGGATTTTAAATTGTGTATTTATTAAAAGGCAAACTGAGGGTTTGCAGAAGTCTTGTAAATATATTTCCTGACTGTGAAAATAGTTTTTTTTTTTTTTTTTTTTTTATAAAATAAGCATAACTAAAATGTCTGAAGCACTGTTACTCTTAAATAAAGCTAATGAAAGTGGAAAAAGTTTTACTAATGGTTTAAAGCAGTGACGACTGAAAATCACTGTGCTTTTACTGTGTAATTATATTCAGTTCAATTTAATGATAGTGGTCTTTTCACTTATTGTGTGTGATGTTTGAGGAATGAATGAGAAACATGTAATGTGGGTTTGTGTTTTATGTATATAAGCTACACTTTGTTTGTTACATAACTGGTTATGTTTTGATGCACTTATTTGGGTAATGTTCAAAATAAACACATTTCTGTTAAGTGATTTAGCCTGATGCATCATTATTCTAGGGCCTCTTGCACAGATGTTCATTTCAGAGTTTCAAAGATGATGCTTTTAAAAGGGAGAAACAGGATTTAGAGTAAATAGGATTTGTTTTCTTTTAAAAGGGTATTTATGTATAGATTTAAGATTAAAATAATGTATTTAACATCTATCTGTATCGCTCATTATGACTTGAAGCGTTTCATATTTTGCATTGAATTTTCTGTGTCAACAAGTTTGTCGGTCTTTTATATTTAATTCTGATGCACTCGCGGGTCACATGTTTGTCAGAAGGTATAAACATCTTTTGACCGATGTTTCTCAGCAACGCAATAAACATTTAACGTCTTTTAGTGAGTCATGTTGCATGTGTGCCCTCCTACATTTAGAACTTGGGTCAGTGTTTACTGTGCCCATTGTTTGCAATGTGAAATGATACATATGTATGGAGGTTATGATATCATTTGCACTGGGTCAGGCACCAGCTGTCTGCTCTCCTCTTCATCTGGCTATTTATTTATTTATCCCATTCAGCATCAGAGACCTTAATGCTATCAGTTGCTTTTCAACCATGTGTCCATTACTGTTTGTATCCTGATGATGTGGATGACATTTTCATTGACTTCTTCCTGTCTCTTCTAGTTTCTCCAAATACAAATGGAAAATAGTCAATTCAGTAATAAACACACACGTCTATATATATATATATATATATATTATACACACTCACCTAAAGGATTATTAGGAACACCTGTTCAATTTCTCATTAAGGCAATTATCTAACCAACCAATCACATGGCAGTTGCTTCAATGCATTTAGGGGTGTGGTCCTGGTCAAGACAATCTCCTGAACTCCAAACTGAATGTCTGAATGGGAAAGAAAGGTGATTTAAGCAATTTTGAGCGTGGCATGGTTGTTGGTGCCAGACGGGCCGGTCTGAGTATTTCACAATCTGCTCAGTTACTGGGATTTTCATGCACAACCATTTCTAGGGTTTACAAAGAATGATGTGAAAAGGGAAAAACATCCAGTATGCGGCAGTCCTGTGGGCGAAAATGCCTTGTTGATGCTAGAGGTCAGAGGAGAATGGGCCGACTGATTCAAGCTGATAGAAGAGCAACTTTGACTGAAATAACCACTCGTTACAACCGAGGTATGCAGCAAAGCATTTGTGAAGCCACAACACGTACAACCTTGAGGCGGATGGGCTACAACAGCAGAAGACCCCACCGGGTACCACTCATCTCCATTACAAATAGGAAAAAGAGGCTACAATTTGCACAAGCTCACCAAAATTGGACAGTTGAAGACTGGAAAAATGTTGCCTGGTCTGATGAGTCTCAATTTCTGTTGAGACATTCAGATGGTAGAGTCAGAATTTGGCGTAAACAGAATGAGAATCATGCCTTGTTACCACTGTGCAGGCTGGTGGTGGTGGTGTAATGGTGTGGGGGATGTTTTCTTGGCACACTTTAGGCCCCTTAGTGCCAATTGGGCATCGTTTAAATGCCACGGCCTACCTGAGCATTGTGTCTGACCATGTCCATCCCTTTATGACCACCATGTACCCATCCTCTGATGGCTACTTCCAGCAGGATAATGCACCATGTCACAAAGGTCGAATCATTTCAAATTGGTTTCTTGAACATGACAATGAGTTCACTGTACTAAACTGGCCCCCACAGTCACCAGATCTCAACCCAATAGAGCATCTTTGGGATGTGGTGGAACGGGAGCTTCGTGCCCTGGATGTGCATCCCACAAATCTCCATCAACTGCAAGATGCTATCCTATCAATATGGGCCAACATTTCTAAAGAATGCTTTCAGCACCTTGTTGAATCAATGCCACGTAGAATTAAGGCAGTTCTGAAGGCGAAAGGGGGTCAAACACAGTATTAGTATGGTGTTCCTAATAATCCTTTAGGTGAGTGTATATATATATACACAAATGTATGTATATGTATGTATATACTCTGTATATCATAATCTTCCAAGTAGAACTAGCCAGATGTAAAACAAGTTTTCATGTTTGTTGTCTGTTCCCATCACACACCATCACTAAAACTAAATGTTTAATGTAAAACAAGTTTTACAAAAGTATTTTATTGCAGTTATATTGTTTGGATTACCATTTAATTAATTGACAATCTGTGGGAGTTGATGTTTTCTAAAAACACACAAACCAGCAACATATTTAATAAAAACGATAACTACACCTTTTATTAATTTGTTTGTTTGTTTATTATATATTCAGATCTATGAAGTTCAGACCAGGTCGTGTTTTCCCTTTCAAATCCACAGGGATCTTGCCACCAGCTCTATTTATGTCACCCATTGCTGCTGAGAGGAGATGTGTACTGTTGGCTGATTTTTAATTAGCTCGTTTGGCCTTGCTTGTCGATCTGGCAAATGTGCAATTCGTTTAAATGAAGAATTCTCCCCCAAGCCATTCTTGTAGCATCAACACAGACAGTTGAGTGCTTTAATTACATATTGACAAATATTGGGAGTTCGTGTTTATCTGGACTCGCCACTAGAGGGAGACAAATGCACCACTTTTATTTTTTATTTTTTATGTCTAGTCCTGAACCAAGAGATGTGGAGAGATCTGCGTTAAACTGATATTTATTAGGTTATTTGTTTGTTGTCTGTAATGAGGGAGGGGGTTTATACAGTGAAAGTTTGAATGAACTGAACTATCCATATATATTTTTCGTCAGAAAACTTGATCCTTTGTAGACTACATTTAGTGTAAAATTAGATGGGATTTTGCAACATTAATCCTTCTCCTTGATATTGGCATTTTCTGATCACTTGCTGGTGCTGAAGTTGTAAATCTAACAGGGTTTTGTTTGTCTAAACTTAACTGATGATTTTCCCCCATACAGAGCAAACGTATCAATCCAACTATAATATGAACCATCATATGTTAATGTAAGAATTGAATGTTTGTTAAGGTGTTGCCAGTTGTGTATTTGAATCTGCATTGAATTGTCTAAAACGTTTTTTTTTTTAGTTTTTTTTTGTAGGGGACAGAACAACACCTGAAATACAGACTTTTATAACAGTACCTGCAGGGGCATAATGACAATTAAACTAAAGTGCCACAGGCTGCTGACACTTGTTTGATTGGCCAAGATCTTTGGTCAACCGTTATGGACGTTCACTGTGTTGTGGGCTGTTAGCAAAGGTAGCTGTGTCCTTTTCCACTATACGCTTAAATACCTCCTGAAGTTTCTCTGTCATTACTTTATTACTCTAAATCAGGGATGGGCAACTGGAATCCTGGAGGGCTGGATTCCTGCAGGTTTTCAATGTACTGGTTAAAACCTGGAAATGACAGGTGATTTGATTCTGGTAACACTGTGATAGATGTTTTAAAGGGGCTACTCTCCCAAACCTGAAAATGTAGAGAGTTAAGATCACCAAATTCTGAAAAGTATCAGCTCAATTCAGATGAAATCAGCAGAACAATTTTGGGATATTTCCAACTGTAATTCAAATAAAACCGTACTTCCGATCATAAATGTAGTTACAAAGTCTGTTGAATGAAACCTCTTCAAAAGCATCAGAGTGTATATTTGACAAGAGTTTAAAGGCAGCCTGAAACAGCAGGATTTCCACGTGGATTTAATCAGCTCCTGCTGTTACAGCACTTTTTCCATTATAAATAATAAATACCAGCACTAAATATTTTATCATTGTGTTTTAATGGATGCACTGACTTCAGTGCAGGACTAGTTTATTAAGACAGTTCACTGTAGATCCTTGGCTTAAATTATTATTTGGCTATTTGTGTTGAATCTCTTTCCACAACAGGAAGTAAGAAAGTCTGACATTTTAGAAACTCAAGCCTAAAATACATTCCCTGTCTTAGTTTAATCAGCTTATCTTTCGATCACAACTTTGAAAATCTTACCTAAATGAACAATCTCGGTGTGTTGTGATTGTTATTGCTGCCGTCAAAATGTTATGTTTATGCAACGCCACATTTTCAATCTGTTGCAATTAATGATAATGACAATAAAAATAAAAGTTTTGTCATTTTAGAATAACCTCATTCCAATTTGTGCTGTGTTGATGGGTACTTCTAATGTAATTCCATAACAACAACACAAAAAGCTATCAGTCAAGAGGTTTTCATTTGAATGCCTAAAGACATTTAATGTTAATGCTTATAAATTGTTCAGACCCATTCATTAATTAAATTATGTACACATTCAAAAAGTAGACACACTTACTAAATTCTCTGTGTCCTTTGGATGTCTTATGCCAAACTGTCTAGTGATCTTTTAGTTCACCAGTCCTGCTGTTTAAAGAACAGAAGCTATAGTCATATGGGCTGCATGGCACCCATCGGCTCTGAGGCCAGAGCGCTGATGCTGCCGTTTCCAGAAGAGAGACAGACGGAGAGAGAGAGAGAGAGCGAGGGAGTAAAGGAGTAAAGGAGAAGGACGGTTGAAATACTGCAGCTGTGCCTGTCTGTCAAGTCAGTGGAGCTTGTATGTTTTAAGTGGACTTGAAATATCACAGTAAAATATAGCAAGAAAAATGTCATAGTTAAAAAAAACTGCCACCTGGTCTGTTTTTATTATATGTAATATACACCACTGAACTGGAAGTGATTATTTGATTTCAATGAATAGAATATAATTGAGTGTTAATAGGTATACCTGTACACCTCCCAAATCATCTGTATATAAATATATATATATAGCAGCATATTGACAGGAAACTTTAAAACACTTTACCCAGGTACTCTTAATTTTTATTTCATCCTTTTCCAGTATCCTTCTGGAGCAGCTTGTGCAATAAATCAGCAAATCTTCATTATTTAAAGGGCATCGCACAAACATTAACTCTAACATGATGTATCCATTTGACATTAAGGTATTGGCTGTGATTTTGCAGGGTAAACAGTTTGAGGTGAGAGGGGTGCTGTGTCCTGAAACTGTCAATTATTCTTTATGCAGTAATGAAATCATTCAAAGTATATATATACGCAATTGTATACAATTATGCTCTGTGTTTTCATATTCATGTTTTTTATTGACCATGTGTTCCCATCACACACCATCACTAAAACAATGTAATGTTTATTGAACCATTACACATTTGTGTCCTGGGCGTAAGTTTTCTTCATATATATAACATTGTATTATATATCTAGGCAAAACACCAATCAAAATAAACATCTCAAGGGATTTATCAGTAACTGACGCCTCTTCACATAAATCCCATATGAGTGTAAAGGTTATCATGGTTGGTTTATTTGTAGCCTGTTCACATTTAGTGGACATTTGACTTCAATACTTTCATGGAATTCAGACCCAAAAGTTAAATCCATTGAAAATAATGAAAACTGTTTACTTCAGATGTTTCTGAGCATTATAGGTGCAGTTCAGTGGGATCTAGAGCGTTTGTGTCAGTGTTACCCAACTGCATCCTTGACGTGATGCGAACATCTCTGGTCCTCAGGCCCAGATGACCCCTCAGACGTCAACCTGCTTAGTCTGTTTTGCTTTCTGCTGGCCGGCTCACAGAACCTCTAAGCCCCTGGTCCCTTTTTTATTTTGGTTTCTCTATGGATTTGCTGAACAGGTGGTCTTTCTGAGGGGGTCACTAGGTATATTTAGCGTTTGAAACCCGAGAAAGCAGCTTCCTGATTGGCCGCCCGGAGCACATGATAATTCGGGAGCTGGTGCAGCTGTGAGCTCTCACCCAGCGTTTCTCAGGAGGGAAGAGTTGGGGAGGCTTTGGTCTGCTTGGGAAACTTTTAACTTATAATCACTGGTAAGCAATGGGTTCCTTTTCTACTTGTGCTGCATTGCCTGGGCTGAAGTGTTTGTCTTTTTTCCTTTAATGCAGGAAGTTTAGTTAGATGGCCAAGCCGATCTGTCCTTGTTCATAGGACCTCCTAATTGCAAGAGCTTGGAGCCGCTCCCTCAGCTATGGGATCCCACTGGGATGCTAAGGATGTCAACCTGTTGATCTTTACGTAACGACCAACCGTAGTTTATGCATTTGTTTTCATTCCATTTCATTGAAAAAAAGGGCTTTGATCTATATTCTTGTATTTTGAAGAGAAAGATCTGAGTCTTGTACTAAAAAAAGAGGGTAGCGCTGCAGTATGTGGTCCTATATTTAACCTGCAGCCTCAGAAGGAATTGCAGCTCAGCTAGCTAAACAAAACGGGCCAATCGCACTCTGGCATTAGCTTACGTGACAAATAACTTCAGGGCCGGGGACCAGCTGTCGAGAGCCTTCATGGGGCAGCCTGGTAGCCCACGGTCTTGGGTGTCACTCTTCGGACTGTGACTCCGAGAGGCCTGCAAAAAGCATTCCAACATTTTCAGAAGCATAAAACACTTTTTCTTTCATTTCAATCTTTTTTTTTTTTTTTGTAGGTTTGAGAACTGCAGAAACCTAAACAAATTAAAGGAATACCATTTTTACCCCTTGGCGAATGAAAAGCACACAGCTTCCTTCCTGTAAGGTTGCTGAAAATATTACAATTGGCATCGTGTTATACAACGGTATGTCCATAGTTTTGCACTGTTTCTGTGTATTTAGTTTATGTGCAGACATGTTCAATAGGGGATGCATGGCTTACCTATAGAGTCCCTTTATGGAATTCTGTTTTTCATTGGTCGCTAAACAATTGCAACACCTTGGAGAAAAGGGAATTTGACAAATTAGTTTCTATATAGAGTTTTGCCTGATGCCTGTAAATGTACAACTCATTACACAATCCTAGGCTGTATGGGGATATGATTTATGGTATTATATCTGTCTTTAGATCCTTAAATACTGAACAGTAATGGAGACTGTGGAATATGAGGAAGAGTATGAAGAGGAAGAGTTTGAAGAGGAGGAGATTGTGGAGGAGGTAAGATTAAAGTTTTTCGTATTCAGAAATAACCCATCGCTTACCTACAGGTGTGGAAAAATGTGTACTGCTTTTGGACAACATTTTTTATGGATATATGAAGTGTCATCTTAAAGGATGGATGTGAGATGTATCAATTGTATCATTCCAAATGTCTTCCATTCTTATCTGTGCTGACATTATCTCTGTTGGCAGTTTAGCAGTTTTCTTTCCTCTTCGCATTATGAGTGTAGTGGTCTTCAAAGTCTCTGGGTACAGTATCTGTCTTCGAATGCTGAACTGTGATACTCTTGCAGTCAGCAGTTCATAAATGACACCCTAACCATTTAGAGGAATGTTATATCCCGTTTCAAATAGGTTTCTCTCGCTCTGCAAGTGGGCAAACATTTCCGTCAGCCTGCTGTAATTCACACACCATTTTAACTTCTGATTCATGTCAGGGTTTCCAAACACCTTAAATACGGACATTTAATGATTAATATATTCCATATCAAAAGATAACATCAACTACATCATTAAAACTGTGGTAGCACAGTTCTGACAACACATTGTATTATGATTTGTATCAAGATCCAGTCGTAATGTGTGACATATATACAAAGAATTACAAAGACCTCTTTAAACAGCTCTGTATTTGTATTCTGTACACTCAGTTTTTATATTGCAATGTTGATCTATGCCTGTGTAAAATTTCTCATTGTGAATGTTGACATTATCTTGAGGTACCACCAAACTTAATCTTCCAACATACAACTGTACTTCCTATTGCTAAGAGATCCTGATTGCTTGCAAGCTTAAATCGGAAGGGACATCTATGCTGGAGCGCTGCTAAAATCCTTTCTGATTGTATTAAATGGGCAATCCATAGGGATGAACAGCTCTCTGTCTTATGAACTACATCAAATGAAAGGACAATGTGATATGAAGGTGTATATTTACACACTGTACTATATATTTTCAAATGTATTATAAAGATTCATATAATCGTAGGCCCCACAAAGTGCAGTTGCTCCAGCATTCTGTTCATTCTTCTTCAAGCCTTCCAGATCCATATTCTATTGTCCGTCTCTGTTGTGACAAGGACAATAAAATATATAATTGTATTATATTGTTACTATACTGGGTGTGATGATAATTGATGTGAATTGACCAACACTGTCTGAATGCTTAATGGAAGAGTGATGCAGGTTAATTGTTTAATCTCTTATTTCCAAGTGAAATGGGATTAAATGTAACTGTGTATTTGCTAAGTGTCTTATTATATGCTGTCATATTACAAAACAGAAACAAAATTGTAACATATTTTGCTCCATCTTTTTGTTTACAAAGCTGGAACATTTTCATCTCTCATACAAAACATGTTCTCTTCCTGCTCCCTTTCTCTCACATGAAAACCAAAAGACTTTACCTTCTGGTTTCAGATCCTTTCCATTCAGTCTTTGCTCTGTGATCTTTTTAGAGAAGTTAATTATTTCTAAAAAGACATCTCAGTAGTGCTCAAGATCATGTTTAAAACCACATCTCTCAAGTGGCTTCATTCAGTGAATCTGCATAAGTAGGGAAGCATCTGCAGGCCCCTTCAGAAACTGACAGCCGACTTTTAAAACTTTTTATATCTAAATACATACACTATTCATGCATGAACTCATCAATTACACAGAAGCTCTGATTTAGAGGTTTTGCGAATGAAAATGTCCGTCACTGTTTCTGACAGGCATTCGTAAAATATCCTTTTAAAAACAGCTGGCGCTACTTACTGAGCCAAAACACACAATACGGCGAGACATTTATGAAAATATGTTTCTGGTGCTACATCACTTTTCCTTTTCTGCTTATATTACAAAGCGTATGGCAGATCTTGTACTCTTTCCACAAGAGAAAAGCCTCCCCACAGTGCATACACTCTGAAAAGTGATGACTGTCGAAGTAGCGGTGCAGATATACTGATATACTGCAACCGAGAAGGGAGCGCACTGTAAATCACCCTGCAGTTACCCACAGCATTAACGTCATGGCACTAAAAATTGATTGGGATAAGTATGCATAAAACACCTGTGCCATCCCACTCCCTATTACATGTTAAGATCGGCGTACGTGCCGCACTATCTTCTGTACAGAGCAGTGGAATTATAAAGTGGCATTAAACTCCCGAATCCTGCAGATTCACAGGAAAGAAGCTACTCCTATTTGATCGATTGTCGTTTTAGTTTGTGGCTATTTTTCCAGCTCTGGGTGCAAATTGATATCCGTTTTCATTTACGGAAGATCATTTCTGGGCTTTCTAGAATATGCATGAGACAGGAATGTAGACCACTTCTGGGTCTCTGGGGTCTTTAGGGAGACTCATCAGACGTACCCTGTTGAAGAAAAGCTTTTAAAATAGCTGTAGACCACCAGTGCAGCAGGGATAATAAAGCTAAAATAAGGCACAAGTGATCAGCGTCAGCAACAGCCAGCGAAACCTCAGGGCCTATGACTAATATGTGATTGGTATTTTGTCCCACATCTTTTTAATGCCTGCTTTTTCTTAATAAATTAGACAAAGGACACTTTTTCTTTTGAAATAATGTCAGGATTGATTGGTCTTGTGGATTCCTGTGGCTGATATTAGCACCGAGGGGATTGTGCCATAGTGATTGGCTGTGAAAGGGAATTCTTTTAGATAATGACCTCAGAATGACAAGAACTTTAACAACAAACAAGAATAGATGTTAGATCAGTTGGATATAATGGCATATCGGTGTGGGTTGGTTGTGTCAGTCAAGAAGAAGTAGGTCAGGCCTATTTTAAACTGGAGTTTTTCCTTGAACACATTTGTGGTACATATCATATAATATTATTTATTTGTGTCTTTTCCCTACAACAATCTTATAATCCGGTAACAATTTATTTCAGCAGTTAATTAGTTTCTTATGGCAAAATATACCCTCATTCATTTTAAAGAGGTCTGTTTATTTTTCTGTATTTATTTAACCTACATGAGACGAACAGATTTGTTATTCTGTAACTGGCGGTGTAGCTGCTCAAAGGCTGAAGTTATCAATGAAATAAGATCTTAATGGAAAACTTCTGCTTCTCAAGAAAATATCAGCAACACACTGACTCTCCCTGAACTGCTGTCAAGACTGGTGGCATAGCTTCTGTGGTCTCTGTTCTCAATTCCTTATAAGATATTTGGGATATCTTGTGTCAACATCAGTCGCCCCCTTAGTTTTAAAAATGTCTTTTGAAGTTTTTTCAAAATATACATCAAAAACAAGCTAGCGTGGTTTCCGTGAAGTTTCTTTTTTCTTCTTCCATAAGTCAGCTGTCCTTATACATCTTTTTCTTCAAGTGTTACTGTAGAACCACATACTTTTACATAAACGTCGATGTTGTTTTTCGTTGGATCAAGTCAGATTCGTAATTCTAGGAACATCGACCACATTTCCACCGGAGCTGGAAAATGCCACTGTGACTGGTGTATCTTAATCTCTCCCTGATCCCTGTTTTGACACAATGGAGTTTGTCCTATGTTTATAGTACTTTGTGGAGCGTACGGAAGTGACCACACAGCACACATCGCAAACAGTGGTCCCTGAGGTAAACGAGACCCTCCCCCTGGAGAATGGTGAAACAAATGTGCAACTTATGCTTCCAGATTGTGCCTGCATGTTGTGAAAGTTATTTCATATATCCAGCTGATTTAGGGGTACTTCAGTACAGGAAACACAGGTTTCTCATTCCTCATTTTCTCATTTAGACACCACATGGTGTGTTTTTTTATCTGGTAGATAGCAGCACGTTCCTGAAATCCATAAGCATGCATATATTTGGAAAATATATCACTGGAGTAGCTAATGAAATAACCTTCATATTGTTATTAATAAAAAGCTGTTCATCTATAGCCGTTTCTTTGAAAAAAGTCTTCAAATGAAATGCAGCTTTTCTTAACCTCATTTTTCACATGCAGCATTGCTTAGTTTTGCAGACCAGCGCATGACAGCTCGGGGTCCGGTCAGCAGCCACCTGTGCGCTTTTCTGAATGTGCTGCTTTACAGGAGATATTCGTCCTCTGTGTCACTGTCTGTGTGCTGTTTGTCCAGAGCTGTGGCATATTTGTGGAGCTGTTTATTTTTTAGCGTAATGTAATGAAACTACGTATGAAATTCAGTTTCAATGTACAGAGCTTGTGACATGCTTTAGGGTAGGTCTGGTGATTTGCTGTATGTATAAGGGTAGTGCTTCTTGTCTAATTTACAGGTAAGTGAATGTGGTGGTTATAAATATGTACATTTATATTGTGTATATCTGATTTAGTCATCAGATTCTGATGTACATAACAGAACACACATTGTAAGGTTATACTTGCTTCTCATTTACAAAAAATAGCAGTTCGATATATATAGTATCCCCAGTAAGTATTCCTGAACATTTTGTCACTTAGTACAAACATTGCAATGCACACATTTCTAGTGTGTAGTAATGTTTAGATAAATGGATCTATGGATAGACAGGAGGTTAGTTTTGACACAGCTAATGTATAAATATATTGTATTTGTACATGTATTTATACATGTTTTTTTCATCTCAACATATTTGTGATGTGTACATAGCTCCATCAAACATGTTTTACTCTTAGTAGAAGCATATCAATATAGACATTAACATTCATTAGATCCTACTAATTAATCATAAACTAATTAGAGAGTATTACTGCAGTCCTCCAGTCCTGGTGCCTTACATCTGGGGCACTTGGGACTAGACCTTTCACAGATACTAATGTGTGTGTTTCTGGTCTGTAGGTTAGTGATTTGCCTGTCAGGAAAGTAAAGAAGAAGAAGAAAGTTGACACCTCCAAATTCATGACCCCCTACCTGGCCCATAGCCAGAAGATGATGGATCTCTTCAGTCATGTAAGGAAAGATCTTTAATGTAATTTTACTGCTGTGTCTGGCTCGGATCCAAGCTCTCTGTACTTGCATGCCACACCGAGACATTTTAAAACCCATCTAACGCGCTTCTCTTTCATCCAGAACAAGTACAGGGAGACGCATGACAAGGAGAAAGGAAAACCTTATGCGATCTCGACAGATACCCCTGAGCTTCGCAGGATCAGGAAGGCTCAACAGCAGCTCAGTGAGGTACAGCAGAAGCTGGCGACATGATATTAAAGTTCATTGGGAAAATACGTGATTTAATCAATGTCTTTCCAAGCTGATTTGCAGATTTGTATATATATGGCCATTTGTCAGAGTTGCTTACGGTTAGTCATTCTTGCTCTGCTGCATCTTATAGCTCAAATAATTGGTTCATGATACTTGAGGCATTTGGAGAATATCGTAGGTATCACAAGCATTGCCCTTTGTTTCTTCAAATCACTGGCACTGGGTGACAGTTGGCGTTCTTTTCAGGTGGGCCTCGGGACTCTATTTTGAGGTCTTTATTATTCATGCCACCCCTCAGCCAGACAATCGTTCAACACAATAGTAGCTTTCATTGCTGTGATGATGACACACAATTATGTGCAGACTAATTGTAGTGCTGACTCAGTTGCTCCTGTACTCACACATTGTTAGACAGTTGATAGAACAGACTTATTTTTTTTATAGAGGAAGTGTAAAGAGGCTAAAGACTTGTTCCTTGTCTCTTCACATCATCTTGACAGATCAGATAATAAGTGCTCTGTTTTCAGTCACATGTATGAAATGACACTTTTTTCATTTACATAATATTTCCAATATAAAAACATCTGTTTTTCTATTAATATAGTTCAGCTCTTTGGGGGTAGGCTTATGAAAGGTACTCTATAATAGGATGATTATAATTTATCATGAAAATGCACCTCAGCTAGGTATGTTTTACTGATTTTCTTCCAGTTACCATTTGTTATGAATTGATACACACACATATTTTATAATACAGAGTTTCTTTAGCTCCCCTTTGCCTGGGTTGCCTATACATGTCCTATCACCTCCTAACGTCCTTCTGCAGGAAGAAACATCAGCTGAGAAACATTGCTGATTTCTTGTTTATCAGGTGAAATATCGCATGGAGGGTCACAAATCACAGACATTGAGCAACTATGATGGAAAGGCCAGGGAGGTGGAACATGTCAAAAATGTTTCGAAGCTTATCAGCAAAGTAAGTGCTACCTTCCATATACCATAGTCATATAAATATGCTATTATTGATTAAACATATTGTAGAAATGATTTTAAACTATTGAAACATGGACACAGTGATCAATGTCATACATTTCATAACAGAGCAAAATCATTATTGTTTTTCATAACAAGTATACAATTCAATATTTAAGTGTTTGTTTACACCAAGAGAAACTTCTACAGGTTTGATATTAAACATTTGAATAATACTGAACCTTGTTATTTTTACAAAGGTTCTGTACAGACAGAAATGGGATGAAACCAAGGACAAGTACTTGCTTCCTCCAGATGCCCCTGAGCTGGTGCAAGCTGTGAAGAACGCTGCCAACTACAGCAAGGTACGCGGCCGAGCATCTTATATCGGGACAGACAGGTTATCCACTGAACGTCTTACGAAACTGGAGTCTTAAGCGTTTTTAGCTATTCATTGAAACTACATATTTCACATTTGAGACGATTGATTTCCATGTATTTGCTAAGGCTTCTGGGCCTGTGGATAAAGGACATATTTACATTATAGGCAAAGTTTGAAATATAAAACAAGTATTCTGTAGCGTTCTCCGAGAGAAGTGAGACAATGAATGCCCGACCCTGACGCTGCCTTTCTCCCTGACCGTCAGAAACTGTACACAGAGTCGTGGGACGAGGACAAGGTGCTGTACTACCCCTACAGCGACAGCCCTGAGCTCCGCCGGGTGGCCAAAGCGCAGAAGGTTCTCAGCGATGTAAGAGGCTTTTTCTCTCTTCCTAACGCAGATCTATCATGCCATTACACTTGGTATTTTTTGGGCAGTAATTGGACTGGAGGAGATTTTTTTATGCATTTCATCTTAATCTCACTTCACACAGATCCAGTATAAGAAGGGGCACGACGAGCGTTTGTCCAAGTTCACCTCACTGGCGTGTCCCCCCGACATGGAGCTCGCCAAGAAAGTGTTTACACAGCGCAGTGATGTGAGTATCCTCCCTTCCCCCGAGATTTCAAGGATTTCCTGCCAGTCAAATTTAGACAGACACCTTTATTTGAAGTTACTGTTATCAATTGCATATTACTGTAACTTAAATGCAATGTTAGGTTGTTTGTAAAGGAAAATAAATAAACACAGTCAGGCCATCTGCTAATAAGTGCTAAATCCAGATAATCTGCACTAAAGCAAACTGTCTGTGAATAAGTCATTTCTAAAATAGAGGTTATTCTTGGCAGGTGTTTTTTCTCTCTCGCTGTAATAGATCCCCCTATGCAGGGCGGAATAGCAGCAGAGCATTAGGTCACACAAAAGCACATAGTTGGGTGACCGGGCCAGCGAGCAGGTCCTGCTGTCACTCACACCCTGACAGCTCTCTGGACCTCGGTTGTGCCAGCCCGGTGACCGCTGTCCTTGGTGACAGGATACAGATAATACTCTGCTACCACAGAGGTTAGATATAATTGGAAAGTTATCATACTTTCCTACACGGAACAGTAAAACTTGTAATAACAAATGCTTTATCCGCTCTTCATGTTTGTACGCATCTGCCTGAATTAAGATTTAAAACCCAAATGTTCGGTATAGGTGGTGCTAATTCTTTAAGATGTAACCCAAAATTTTATATTTGACACTCCTTTGAAATTTGCCTCGTATCTTTCCTACATTTATTTTCCTTTTCCCCTCTTCACCCTGCAGCTCAAATATCACGAAGACTATAACAAGAATGTCAAGGGCAAGTGGTGTGAAACTCCTTACTATGAAGTTGCCACAGCAAGAATGGTCTCGGACAACATCAGTACCGTAAGTGTCCCAAAGACTGGGTAGGATGAATCATATTATCTGAATTACTACCGCTGGAGAAGTTCTTAACTTCAGAGTTAGAAGTTGAGTTCAGATGCCTGTTTATTTCTACCAGATTATTATTGGATTTAAAGAGTGTTTTACTGTACATTCAATATTTGTTCTCATTTAAGTGAGTGATTTACAGCTGCTGTGTTTTTTATGCCAACAAATGAGCAGCACCTGCAATTTTAGTGACACTTCAAATGATAATTGCTTTAGTCCTGTATACACCATGCTTTAATTTTGTGATGTACGCTATATTTAACGTCCAAGGGGAGACAATGTGTTCAAGTGTTCAATTTAGACAAAAGCCACTGATTTCTTCAATGGATGTTTTGCATAAATTTTTTTCTACTTTCAGAAAAAATACCAAGCTGATTATGAAGATATTAAAGACCAGATCTACTTCATGCAAACTGACACCCCGGAATACAGCTGCCACAAAAAGGCCGGGAATGCTGCGAGCTCGGTGCGTATCTTGCAGTGTTTGTGATGCACTCAGAGAGGGTCAAATGTGTGTTAGAGGGAATTCTAACACAGTTCACTGAAAATGAAGGCCAGACAATGTGAGTAGGATTATTTATTTGGGTTGTGCTCATGCGGCAGTGATGCTGTTGGGCTGACCTTCGGATCCAAAAGAGGTGTGAGTTAACACTGAATCTCTCATCAAGCTGGGATTCAAGTGTGTCGCCAAAAGATGTGTCCCAGAGCTCGGAGCTCAGCTGGGTTTGATTGTAGTCACTTTCCATAGTTACAAGGACTTTCGGTATAGCAATCGCACAGCCGTGCGCTTCGTGGTGTACTCTATAAATAACTATGAAACACAGGCCTGCAGTGCAGTTGCCAGATTCAAAGCTTGTGTCTTTTGTCAGGAATGTGTTTTGTTCATAAAGCATTTATTTGTATTGCCCAACTCTATTATATGTTGACTGTAGAAGTTTCTAAATTCAGGCCTCTATTAAGCATACACTTTGATCCATTTAACTATGACTAACAACAAATCTAGCAGTAGATGGCTTTTTTTTATTTCCTAACGATTCTCTAAACAACAGGAATAGATCGTCTTTTTATTTGCAATTGGTCGAGAGGAAGACATTTTGATCCCACCTGGACTTCCGAGTCTGCTTACTGCATACATTCATACATTCATGGTCTGCTTGGCTTGACTATCATGGATAATATGAAGATTCAGTTTTATAACCGTAACACGCATCATGTTCGTAAATCTGTATGTTTTTGTGAAATCAAGACCGGTGATTTGTTTTGGGGGTAATGAGAAATTAACATTTATTTTGTTGTGTTTTGACAGATAAAATACAAGAAAGACTTTGAGAAGACCAAAAATACTGCAGACTACAATGTCCTTCCAGCTACCGAGAACCCTCTCTTGAGACAACTGAGATACGCTGGGACAATTCTGAGTGATGTGCGTGTCTTTTACTGGGGTTAGTCTACCTCTACAATTTTTCTCCCATTCCCAGTTCACCCGATTCATGTTTTTTTCTTCTCTCTGTTTCTTGTACAGAAAGTTTATAAGGACAACTATGAGAAATCAAGAGGGTCGAGTATAAATTACTGTGACACCCCCAAATTTCAGCTTGATAACGTGCTGAAGAATTTCTCTGATGTAAGTGTAGTATCATCTCATATCTCGTCTTTTAGTGTCCATATAATCTGTCATTTCTCTGCATTTATCTTGTCTAAACTATTTTTTTGTATTTTTGTTCTTGTTTTAGATTAAATATAAAAATACCTATGAGAAAAAGATCAAGGGACATTATATTGGCAGCTATGAAGACCCCTATATGGTTCACTGTATGAAAGTTGAAGGAATGAAGAGCGACGTAAGAAATTCTGCATTCCTGTTTTATAAATGTCTACTGTGCCCTGGAACTCAGATGAAAGTTGTAAATGATCGATTCTGTGCCAATTTTGCACCAACATTTTCTTTTTCAGAAAAACTACAAGGCTGATTATGAATATGACAAGACGAAATGCTACTTTCCTCAAACCGTTACTCCTGAATATGATGCTATAAAGAAACTGGAGCAGTGTAAAGATGTAAGTATCCTAATACAGAAGGGACAGTTGTTCTAATAATATCTGGATTTTGCCCAGTCAGCCCCTTAGGCCCGAGAAGGTAGCGTTAAGACGAAACTAGAGGATTGCTTAAATTGTAGCATGCATTCCTAAACAGGTATTCAAAAGCAGATAAAAAATGACAACTAATGCATGAAAAAAATACCATTAAATACGTTGTTTAATCAAACAGGTTATACTTTGTTATTCAGTTTTCTGTTTTTCATGTAAGTCTTCTGTACACTGTCAAGCTCTGAAGCTGATTTTCTGTTTTGTCTTTTTTTTTTTTATCTTCCAGAAAGTATATAAACATCATCCAGACACAGTTAAATTTACTCAGGTGACAGATTCCCCTGTACAAGTGCAGGCAGCCATCAATGCCAAACAACTGAGTGACGTAAGTGTCGCAGAGAAACTACCGTACAAAACATCTGTGTGCCTACATTCACAAAAGTAAAGGATGCTTGTTAAATTGATTATTGTACCTTATTGGCACGATTACTATATGCTAACTGACATGGATAAGAATATTTGCAATATGTTATTTTTAGAAACACATGCTTAGTTTACTAAAAATATGTCTTCGGATTAAGATTTTACCAGGGAAATAAACTTTAACCAATAGCCAGTATCTCCATCTAGTGTCCACAATTGGAAGTGCTTGTCTATGTACACATCAAGGGCACAAATACAAGATGGGGTTGAAGTACCTGGACTAGTAGACTATTCAAGAAGGGAATTGTATCACCTGCTTTTCCCCCATAATCCATTTTGTATTTTAATGTGTTATGAGTGTGGTGTAATTGTATTCTTCTGGTATTAGCAGTTACCATATTCCAAAAAGTAAAACAAAAATCAGAGAGGTTATTTTTCTTTCTTTTCAGTTGAATTACAAGGAAAAGTATGAAAAAGAGAAGTTCAAATGCTACCGTCCTCCAGACGATCCCTTCTTCATCCAGTCCAGAGTCAACGCCTATAACCTCAGTGATGTGAGTCTGAACTTTGTCAAGAGATTTAGATATGTACTCTTAGTTTATACATTTGTATCTTATCATCCAGTCTTTCTTGATGAATCAACTGTTTGTTTTCATTTCATTATAAATAATAGATCTAGTCATGTTTACCTTCTTTGTGAGAGTAATATTCTTAAAGAGATATTTAATTGTTGTTGTCTACATCTTCATAAGAAATATATACTTAATTAGAGATAGAAATAAATGGTATTGCATCAATTTCAGAAACAAATACCTTCTGTTAAAGGTAAGATTACATTTCTACTGACTTACATCAACTGGATGTCTAAGCAAAATGTCACAGATTATATTTTAATATATGTATCTCTCTCTCTGTTTTTTGTTTTCAGAATTGTTATAAGTATGAATGGGACAAATCAAAGGCCAAGAAGTTCGAGATCAAGGTTGATGCAATTCCACTTGTTGCTGCTCGAGCTCACACAAACATTGCTAGTGATGTAAGTATCGATGCTTTGAGCCTGTAAAGGGCAAGCACCACATGTAATGTTTCATTTTTGTACATTTTAATATGCATTTCTAAGATAAAGTACAAGATATTAACCATGTCAATGTCTGTAATTAATTTTATTGTCATTATGTTTTGTATACATGCCATTCAAATTCTTAATGTTGGTCTTTTACGTTTGATTGTTTGTTTGTTTGTTTTGTTACCCCGATTTTAGATTAAATACAGGAAAGAGTATGAGAAGGCCAAAGGAAAGATGGTGGGGGCCCTCAGTATCCATGATGACCCCAAAATCTTGCACTCTGTTCACGTGGCGAAAATCCAGAGCGAAGTAAGTCACGCTTCTCTGTATTTCGAAATGTTGTCTCTCCGATATTTCAAGGAGTGGTTTGAGCGTATCTTTCCCACTTCTGTGTCTTTTATCGATCTCTAATGTCTGTTTCAATGTTGTCTCATAGCGTGAATACAAGAAGGACTATGAAAAGATGAAGACCAAATACCACTCTCCTCTGGATATGATGCTTGTGTCTCTGGCTAAGAAGTCCCAGCACATTGCCAGCAATACGGACTATAAACAACCAAATCACCGCTACTTCTATCCCCCTGACAGTCTTGCGCTGGATCTGGCGAAGAAGTCGTATTCTCTGCAGAGTGAAGTGAGTAACCAACTCAGACTCTGACAGTTTTTTGACTTTGCAAATAAAACCCAGATGTTCCTAGTTAAAGTCCTTCTGTTTACTTAAGATTAAACCACTGTTTGGAGAGAAAAACAAAAAACTATTCCCACCACCATTCTGCTTTGTGGTTCAAAAAAACATTCATAAATTGGATTAGTCTGCCATCTTGTCTCTTTTGCTAGTGTATGAACCCTGACTAGCTTCAGCTGTCTGTAATAACATGGAATCAATAATCCTAGGACAGCATTAGCTAGCTTTTTCTGGACATCTCACATAATTTGAGGTCTATTCTATGGCAATACTTCATAGAGAGATCACTGCCACAGGCCAAAGTGTCAGTTGCTTATGAAAAATGCCTGTTTGATTCATTTTCCTTAACACAGATGCTGGAGAAACAGGCTGACTCTCTCCCTCACTCTTTTTTTTTGTGTCTCTAGAATGAATACAGGGCTGATTACAAAAACTGGCATTTGGGCACAGGTTGGGTTCCTTATGGTTCAATGGAGGTGGAGAAGGTCAAGAAAGCTGGGGATATCCTCAACGAGGTACTGCACACTGTTACCTGTCTGAAAAGAATATATATATATATATATATATATATATAAATAGCTTTCTGTGTAGATTTCAGTGGCGATGCACTTACTGACGTGGTTTCTTCACGTTTTCCTAGAAAAAGTACCGACAGAAGCCAGACACTGTCCGCTTCACTCAGATTGAGGACAACCCCATCATGGTCCAGGCGAAGATCAACCAGCAACAGAGAAGCGATGTAAGATATAAGTAACATCAGTTGTTTAATCCTCAGAAAGGTTACTCAGACACACAGGTCTCTCCTTATAAACGTGTCTTTCTTCTATTATTCTATGTATTGTACCTTTAACTGATTTTCTTTTTTTTTTTTCTTTCAAGCTGAACTACAAGAAGGAGGGCGAGAAGGTGAAGCACAAGTATACGCTGCCTGCAGATCTCCCAGAGTTTATCCAGGCCAAGTGCAATGCATACAACATCAGCAAGGTAAGGTCGTTTTCTTCATTACGATGTACGAGATCAGGGGGTGTCTCAGGCGTGGGACATGCATTGTAGCCTCTTTACTCCTTTCTCTGTGTGTGTAGGAGTGTGTGGCGATTTCAGGTCACATCCAAATATACTGAGCCGTAAATTTCCTCTCCCCCCCCTTCAGAACTACTACAAGATGGCCTGGGAAGAGACCATTCAGAAGGGGTATGACCTCCGTGTGGATGCCATCCCCATTATTGCTGCCAAGGCGGCACGCAAGGCTGTCAGTGATGTAAGTGTTTTCAATAGACCCCATTATAAGGACATTGCTTGTCATCCAGTTTTGTAGCTAATTAAATAAATGGCTACCAAAAATGTAGAGGAGTGGAAATGAAGACAGGATTTCTTTTGACCTAGGCTTAAAAATTCTTCATTTGCGATAGGTATATTTACTTACAGCTCCAACTCATGTAAGATAAAACTAGAAATGACATGGAAAATACTATCTAGAATGTTTTGGAGAGCAATATATATATATATATATATATATATATATATATATATATATATATATATATATATATATATATTGATTAGGTAAGGGCGTCTGCCAAGAAATAAATAATATTGAAGATTTTTTTTCCTGCAGTATCAGTACAAGAAAGAATATGAAAAGCAGAGAGGACACCACGTGGGCTTCCGCAGTCTGCAGGACGATCCCAAGCTGGTCCACTACATGAACGTGGCCAAGATGCAGAGTGAGAGAGAGTACACAAAGGACTACCACAAGTCCAAGCTGAAGTACCACACTCCCGTAGACATGATCAGTGTGACCGCGGCCAAGAAAGCCCAGCAGGTGACCTCCAATACCGGGTATAGATCAATCCTCAACAACTACACCCTCCTCCCCGACGCCATGAACCTGGAGTTGTCCCGCAAAATGATGCACATCCAGAGCAACGTGAGTCAGCTTCTTGAAAGGAAGCAAACTAAATCTCAAGCTAAAAAACGTTTGTAGGATTTTCAAATGCTGGGGATAGATATATAGGACCCCAATTTTTCACTGTTGGAAAACTGTGGGAAATCTGCCGTTCTAAATACCTTTGCTTAGGAGAGGTAGTCTATAGTGATTGACAGTCTATAGTGATCAATATTTTATATATGAATATGTTCTATATATAATTCCCGATCCATTTCGTTCAATCTCATTTCTAGAATCAGTACAAATCCGACTACGAGGGCTGGGTCAAAGGTACCGGCTGGATCCCCATTGGCTCTCTGGACGTAGAAAAGGTGAAGAAGGCAGGCGAGGCCCTGAACGAGAAGAAGTACCGGCAGCACCCTGACACCATCAAGTTCACCAGTGTGTCGGACACCCCAGTCATGGTGCAGGCCAAGGTCAACGCCCACCAGCTCAGCGATGTGAGTCACCTGACATCTTCATGGGCTTGGTTATGGCACAGTCTCAGCTCTTTGGTTTAGAGACCATCTTACCTGCATGTTCAACTTTATATCAGTTATCCTGTTCTGATACGAAAGAAAACACAACACTAGAGACGTATTATATCTCTGTGTCACGACGGGCAAACTAATGGTCTGGGATTCATTTTTTTCAGAGAGAGTACAAAGCTAGCGGAGAGAAGTACATGCATACCTACCACCTGCCCAATGATGCCCCAGAGCTGCTGCAGGCCAAGTGCAATGCCTACAACATCAGCAAGGTGAGTCCTCAGCACTGGAGCGGGACTGCTCTTTAAGAGGTCATGTTAAACACTTCATTAAATAAGCTGATTCAATACATTTTGTCTGGAAGAGAATGGAGAATATCATAGCCTCTACCACTGATCCAACAAATTAGTTAGTTCTTATATATATATATTATCATGTTTGTCGTTTTGTTTTTCAGAATACTTATAAAATGGCCTGGAACAAAACTCTGCTCAAAGGACACCACATGAAAGAGGACGCAATTCCCATCATTGCTGCTAAGGCTTCCAGAAATATTGCCAGTGATGTGAGTATCATACACATTTTAATTATAGAATATATCCAACATTTATGTATTATTTATTATTGTATTGGAGTACAGTTAGATTCATTTAAAACTTAAATTATGAAAATAGGCAAAAGCTGTCTTTCGTCTTCAGTTTACAATACAAGTTGTTTAGAGTTGTTACATTTAAATTATGTTTTATATAGTATCACTTGGAGCTTCATATATAATATTTCAATATTTAAAATAGTTAATTTAAGAGGATATTATGTTTTCCTGCATTGTAAGACCTAATTATCTTGATTTGTTCATTGGCAAATTTGTACATTCCATATCTTCACAGTACAAGTACAAGCTAGCTTACGAGAAGGCTAGGGGCCATCATGTGGGCTTCCGCAGTCTGCAGGACGACCCCAAGCTGGTCCACTACATGAACGTGGCCAAGATGCAGAGTGAGAGAGAGTACACGAAGGACTACCACAAGGCCAAGCTGAAGTACCACACTCCCGTAGACATGATCAGTGTGACCGCGGCCAAGCAAGCCCAGCAGGTGACCTCCAATACTGGATACAGATCTATCCTCACCAACTACACCCTCCTCCCTGACGCCATGAACGTGGAGCTCTCCCGCAAAATGATGCATATCCAGAGCGACGTGAGTTTTTGTGTTCTTCTGCAGTTGGGCGCGAGGCGTCTCAAATTGTCAATTCATGCTTTTTCAGGCATATGCTTACCGTTGTTGTGTTGAGTAACCAAAATCGATGGCCTGTCTACAATTGCTCGCTCAGACAGGATGGAAGGCCGATACAACCCTTGGATTTGTTCCAACTCGTTTTTGCAGAAGATATTGTGACTTAAGAGAAACACAACCTAGTTTCAGGAGACTACAAATCCACGGTCAATTTAGTGTCCTTTTTTTTGCGATACGTAAACAACACAAGTTTACTAATACATGGCGTGATAAGAACAAAATGGTAAAATGGTAATAACTGTTGCGTATGCGTTGTCTTTCCTCTTGCAGAATGCATACAAGTCAGATTACAACAACTGGTTCAAGGGCATCGGCTGGATCCCCATTGGCTCCCTGGATGTGGAGAAAGCCAAGAAGGCAGGGGAGGCCCTGGATGAGAAGCATTACCGCCAGCACCCGAGCACCATCAAGTTCACCAGCGTCACAGACTCCATGAACATGGCACTGGCCAAGAGCAACACCAAACAGCTCAACGATGTAAGGTTTCGCAGAGACATTAGAAATGATGCCCACGATGTGCAGATTTGCAGAGAACCCAGTGTAGCGTTCGAAATAGTTGCCATGCTATGGGGATTAAACATCTACCGCACCAGAAGCAACTGGAATGGGAGAAATATCTATTTTTATGGTGCCATTACTATCAGTAAATATATATCATGTATGCATTTATTTAGTCACAGAAGTACTCTTCTTTGTGAATAGAAAGCTGATGATTAGCCAATACGAAAGCATGCCTGCCAGCTTGGTTCACAATAAACTGTCCGGACAACAGCACTGGCTTAAATACAAAACATGCCAAGATTTTCACTGTAGCCTCATAATCACTGTGCCCAACTGAACTCCCTATTGTATTTTGATGTCTCTTTCAGACCAACTACAGAGCTGCTGGAGAGAAAGTGAAGCACGTCTACCACCTTCCCGCCGACAGCCCGGAGTTCCTGCAGGCCAGATACAACGCTCAGAACCTGAGCGAGGTGAGAACGGTAGAAACCATTGCTGTAGCCTTCATCTGTGGCTTTCCCACAGAACAGCACTTTCCTTTTGTGAACTGACGCCAGAAATAACAGTGGAATTTCAAAATGATAATGTATGAATTGTGTTCTGGCTTAATTGCAGTAGATTTGCTCTGAAATGAAAATTTTTGTTTTCTTCCAGTCTCACTACAAACACAGCTGGCTTGAGGACCTTGCGAAAGGGTATCATTTGAGACCAGATGCCATTTCCATTATTGCAGCTAAAAGCTCAAGAAACATTGCCAGCGATGTGAGTACCGAAAAGTGTGAATACGTTACTTGAGATTATTTTGAAAATGCAGTAGATATTAAGTTTCCATCAATACAAACCTAATTAAAAACATGACATATTTGAAAATAGATTTAAATTGGAATACAACTTACAATGTATTGTGCTGGTAATATCTTCACAGTACAAGTACAAGCTAGCTTACGAGAAGGCTAGAGGCCACCACGTGGGCTTCCGCAGTCTGCAGGACGACCCCAAGCTGGTCCACTACATGAACGTGGCCAAGATGCAGAGTGACAGAGAGTACACGAAGGACTACCACAAGTCCAAGCTGAAGTACCACACTCCTGTGGACATGGTCAGTGTGACCGCGGCCAAGCAAGCCCAGCAGGTGACCTCCAATACCGGATACAGATCGATCCTCACCAACTACACCCTCCTCCCAGACGCCATGAACGTGGCACTGACGCGCAACATGATGGCCATCCAGAGCGACGTGAGTCTCGCTGTTTCCTTCCATTCTTTCTCCAGAGTTTTCCACAAAAGGATGCCAAGTATTTAACCTTCTGCATCTTTCTCTCTCACACTAGAATGAGTACAAGAGTGAGTATAACAATGTGTTTAAAGGAGTGGGATGGATACCAATCGGCTCCCTGGAAGTGGAAACGGCCCTGAAAGGTTCACAGTTGAAGAGTGAGAAGAAGTACCGCCAACATCCCTCCATTTTCCAGTCCAAGAAGCTGATGGATTCCATGGATATTGTTCTGGCTTCAGCTAACAATCAAATCATGAATAAGGTACAACGTGGACCAACTGTAAGATACCCCCAAAACCGTCTTCAGATTTATTAATTTCTTTTTTGAAAGGGTACAACATATTAAATGTAGATGTACTGAAAAGAAGGATGTCCTCCTGTCATCAACAGACGTCTCTCTTACGAGATACAAAACATGCATTTCAATGCAATACAACTGCATTGAAATGGAAAATACAAACTAATTAATACAAAATACTAATTAAAATAAATCATTTTAATGACGAGGTGTCTTTTTGATCTCAACTTTGAGGTAGAATTGGAATCATCCTGTATCACGTTTATGTTTAAAAACATTATTAACTAGTAAAAACATTCACATTATTGACCATTTTTAGAAGAACCACTTTAATCCAATGAAATCAAAGCTCTCTGTTGCAGTATTATTCTGCTTACACAAAGCCAATGAATGATTTTATAGCAAAACAGTTGTACATTTTAGATACCATGTCATAGGTACCCTCTAGGTCCATTTAAAATGGAAGCCATTTTAATTGTCTTTTTTGTGTTTTGTTACAGAAAGCATATACAGAAAAGTGGGATAAGGATAAGCTCAAGATCCACGTCATGCCGGATATTCCCGAGATTGTCCTGTCCAAGGCCAACCAGATCAACATAAGTCAGGTAGCCTTTCAACTGATTCAGAAGAATTGTTTTTCTTTTATAAAAACAACTGTTCATATTCCTTTTGCTGCTGAAGTGTCTATTGATCTTGATTATTCCAACTTAGTCCATACATTGCACACTGTAAACTATAAAAATACAGATTTAACTCCTTCTGGTAGGGTTTGTGGAGTCAGTTTTGTTTTTTGTTATGTTCAGGCCATTATGATTTTAAATGTAAATTGTTCTAGTGAAAGAAAGAAAATAATAATAATAATAATAATAATAATAATAATAATAATAATAATAATAATAATAATAATAATAATAATAACAGCATAGAAATAAGCAGTCACGAATATGTAAGGCTATTGAAACTACAGCATGACTTGTGCTTGTGTTATGTTTCAGAAAGCCTATAAAGCTGCCATGGAGGCGAGTAAGAAGAAAGGTTACGATCTCAGAGCTGATGCCATCTCCGTGAAGGCTGCCCGGGCCTCCAGAGATATTGCTAGTGATGTGAGTGTGTTTTGTTGGCTTTGCAGTCATTTCCACCTTGAGCAATTATCATGTTGCCAATACAGTAGCCCCTTATATATGTCAGTTATATGTAACACTATATTAAAAAAAGTATCTCTCTTACATTTCAGCTTCTCCATGTTTTTGTTACGAGTACAAGCTGGCCTATGAAAAGGAGCTTCATACACAATATTTCAATGTTTAAATAGTTAATTGAAGAGGATATGATATGTTTTGCTGCATTGTAAGACCTAATTATCTTGATTTGTTCATTAGCAAATTTGTACATTCCATATCTTCACAGTACAAGTACAAGCTAGCTTACGAGAAGGCTAGAGGCCATCATGTGGGCTTCCGCAGTCTGCAGGACGACCCCAAGCTGGTCCACTACATGAACGTGGCCAAGATGCAGAGTGACAGAGAGTACACGAAGGACTACCACAAGGCCAAGCTGAAGTACCACACTCCTGTGGACATGGTCAGTGTGACTGCGGCCAAGCAAGCCCAGCAGGTGACCTCCAATACTGGATACAGATCGATCCTCACCAACTACACCCTCCTCCCTGACGCCATGAACGTGGAGCTGACACGCAAAATGATGGACATCCAGAGCGACGTGAGTACAAGAGTGTTATAGGTTGTCTCTGAAGAAGACATTAGTCAACATCACATGACCCGTGTCCTTGTTTGCTTTCAGAATCAATATAAATCTGACTACAATTACTTCATGAAAGGCATGGGCTGGGTACCCATCGGCTCGCTTGATGTGGAGAGGAACAAGAACGCTGGAGTCATCTTGAGTGAGAAGAAGTACCGCCAGCACCCAAGCACCGTCGAGTTTACCAGTGTAACTGACTCAATGGAAGTGGTGTTGGCTCAGAACAATGCCAAAATTATGAGCAAAGTAAGTGCCTCTTCAGTGCCATTATTCAGTCAGTTTCCATAGTAAATGTTACTCCTGAGATTTACCTCTTTGGTCCGATGTTTGCTATTCATATCACATCTTTAAAATCAGGGGAAATACTATTGCAAAGCTTCCAAAACAATATACGCAACACAAAAGTACAGGGAACATTAAAGTTGCAGTGTAGAGAGGTTTAACAAAACCAATATGAATAAAGCATACAGAAAAGGAAACAGAAATACAGAAATAGATACTTAAACTAGAATATGTGGGTAAAATAGAATTAAAATACACAATGTACAGCTATTCTATGTGCAGTATAACTCATCGATAAAACAAATGTTATACTAGAGTCCTACTATAATGTATAACTGTATAACTATCAATTCAACTTTTCTGTTTCATTTTTTCAGCAACTCTACACGGACGCCTGGAACAAAATGAAAACCAGTATCCATGTCATGCCAGACACACCTGAGGTTCTTCTTGCTAAGGCCAATGCCATTGCGATAAGTGAGGTAAGGGCAACCACAAGCTGTTTAATCTTTTAAATGCATTAAATAGATTTAAAAAAATAGTAGTTCACGACCTGAAACAACCAGTCTATACAGAGATATGGAATATCTAGTTTCCTTATTTCTCTCACTCTACCTAAAAACTGAATGTTTTTTTATTCCTTTTCAGAAACAATACAAGATGGCGTTGGAAGAGTCCAAGAAGAAGGGATACGATCTGAGAGCTGATGCTATTTCAATTAAAGCTGCTAGAGCTTCGAGAGACATTGCAAGTGATGTAAGTCCGTCACACTTTGTGTATTTCTCTTCTTAAAGTATTTAAAATTCCTTGTTACAAATAAAACGCCTGTTTGAGCTTCTCATTTAGAAATTCAGTTCCAATTATATGAGCTTCAAATCCGATATGAAATATGTGCTTAAAACCTGACAATTTGTGAAGTTGGCAGGGCCTCTCAGAAGCTTAGGAATAACATGTTCTAATAGTGAAAGTGAGGAACAGAAACTATTGTAAGAAATAAACGTGCTCCAAGTACATGCTTAAATAGCTGTGTGTCTAGTATAATGACTTCAATCTTTCCATATCTTCACAGTACAAGTACAAGCTAGCTTACGAGAAGGCTAGAGGCCATCATGTGGGCTTCCGCAGTCTGCAGGACGACCCCAAGCTGGTCCACTACATGAACGTGGCCAAGATGCAGAGTGAGAGAGAGTACAAAAAGGACTATGAGAAGTCCAAGGTGAAATACCACACGCCTGAGGACATGTTTAGTGTCATCGCGGCGAAGCAGGCTATGAAGGTTATATCCAACACCCACTACAAGCAGCACTTCCACAACTATACCCTCCTCCCCGACGCGATGAACGTGGAGCTGGCCCGAAACATGAACACGATCCAGAGCGATGTGAGTTTGATGTCTGCCGGTGATTGAAGATCTTGCCCAATACAGTTCTAGTTTTTGTGGGTAGATTTTATTAGCTTTGTGTTAGCAGACACATCTGAATGTCTTTTTAATGTATTTTGGCCATCATACGAAAAGATTTACTATGAATACCTTTAGGGGAATTCACAGCAGAAACTGTGTAATGACTCTTCAAAAGATGAATAGATAACTGACATTTGGACATACTGGGAGGTTTTTGAGCGCATGCGATTCCCAGAGTTTGAAAGTGAAATATAAGCGAGCACCTCCGCATGATATGAAGGGATTTCTCTCTCTTTCCCCAGAATCAATACAAAATGGATTATAATAGCTGGTTTAAGGGAGTGGGATGGGTGCCAATCGGCTCTCTGGATGTGGAGAAAGCAAAGCATGCCTCCCACATCAGAAGTGAGAAAGCATACCGTCAGCACCCGAGCACGGTCCAGTTTACCAGTGTGACGGACTCTGTGGAAATGGAGCTGGCAAAGGCAAATGCACATATCATGAACAAGGTAAGAGATCAAAAATTGAACGCCCCAGCCCGGTCTGAACAATGGCAATTTTGCGGTTCTTTTTTTCTTTTATAACTGTGTTTTAAAATATATTTATTTATATTATTTCAGAAGGAGCAGTACACAGATTGCACCAGTCTAACTTATGAACGTGAACTTATAATGTTTGCTTTTACTTGCTTTTCTTGAATGATGTCTAGTTCTTAATAATGGAAAATCACTCTAAACCTGTTTCCCCCACCACCTTTTAGCGTCTCTACACTGAAGCGTGGGAGAAAGACAAGGGGAAACTGCACATTATGCCCGACACACTGGATATCTTGCAAGCTGCACAGAACAAGTTAAATTACAGTGAGGTATGTGTGTAGGGGATTCATTAATAACCCCACAATGTTTTAATCGTTAAACCTTTCCATAGTTATAAACTACTATTAATTTATTCAGTATTATATAATAAACTTAAATAATATATATTTTATATTCATTAATAGGGTGTTATGATGGTTAATGTTTACATTGTATTTATTTCTCAATTTCAGAAACAATACAAGCTTGCCTGGCATGAATCAAAGAAGAAAGGTTATAATCTCAAACCCGATGCGATTGCCATCAAAGCAGCCAAGTCCTGCAGAGATATCGCCAGTGATGTAAGTGTTGAAATATCTTAATCTCTTCACACCATTCACAAGATACTCTTCTATAAAGTCTACAGAGTTCTGTTATTATCTTTCAAAGGTGAAAGTAGCCACTGAATTTAGACCAACAATATCATTCAGTTCTGAAGTGTTTAATTTTTTCATGTGAGAGAATGAGATTTTCATATTTTCAGTTTAGAAAGAAGATCTGAGTAAAGAATTTAGTAAATAGTCTCTGAGGGCAACAAGATCAGCATCCAGTTAGTGGATTACATGTACCAAATTACATATTAACTACCAACGTTAATATCAGATATTTATAATCAGGGGTAATAAAGTATTCTTTGGCTCTTGTACCACTCCAAAGCATGGGGTGTATCTGATAACCTTCATTAGTATTTAGTAACACAACTTTTCACATATTGGTAATTTTCAGTACAAGTACAAGGAGGGATTCCGCAAGCAAACCGGGCACCACATTGGAGCCCGTAGCATCAAGGATGACCCTTTGCTTATGCTGGCTTTGAACGCCGCCAAGATTGCCAGTGATGCCGAGTACAAGAAGGACTTCCAGAAGTCCAAGACCAAGTACAACCTGCCAGTGGACATGGTGAGTTTTGTGCTGGCCAAGAAGAACCAGAGCCAAGTCAGCGACATCGACTACAAACGTTTTCTGCACCAGTGGACCTGCCTGCCAGACCAGAGTGATGTGGTTCATGCCAGACACGTCTACGATCTTCAGAGTGATGTGAGTGTGGATTCATCTCAGCTTAAACTCAAAGAGAGACTCCCTACATTTTCGAAATCCAATATTATAGTTACCTGTGATATAATAATTGTTTATGCTTTCATAAAACAAACATATGTTTGTAAAATACAACTTTAAAGTTTTAATGTTATTTTTGTAGATTTATTCAAAACAAAATAAGACATTCTGAATCATGTCTTATTTACATTTCTGTGTATTATTTTATTTGCCTGCAACCAGGCTGAGTTTGTATTCATAGCTGAAGTTACCTTACATACTTACACGTGTGGTTGTGCTGGTGTGCTTGTGTTGTTAACAGGCCATATATAAGGCTGACATGCAGTGGCTCAAGGGTATTGGTTGGGTCCCCATTGGTTCACTTGATGTTGAGAAAGCCAAGAAAGCTGGAGAGATCTTGAGTGAGAGGAAGTATCGCCAGTCACCAAGCACTCTGCAGTTCACATCCAAAATGGATGCCATGCCAATGGTCCTTGCTCAGGCAAACGCAAAGACAATCAATAAGGTAAGGTCTGAAACTTCCTGTAGATGTTCACAACCAATAAAATGCAATGGGAAAGCTGTTTGCTAAAGTCAATAACCAAATACTCAACAAGGTATGATTCTAACTTGAATTCCACACTATACTGAACCTTCCCATCAAATTTCTCAGTTTGTCCACAGTAGAAAATCATGTCCTCAATGATTTGGAATGTATTTATTTTCCAAAACTAAATCATAATATCTATAATAGTGAGCCTCCACAATGGTGCCACAATCAGAGTTCAATTATCCTTTTATTATTGTTCAGGTAAGTTTGCTGAATTGTCTCATTCAATTTATATTCCTACAGCAATTGTACACCGAAGCCTGGGATAAAGACAAGACCCAGATTCACATGATGCCAGACACCCTGGAGATCACGCTGGCTCGGCAAAATAAGGTTGCCTACAGTGAGGTAAGCATTCTTAGGGCCAGGAGAAATATTTTCTTGAAATAGTAAGTATACATTTAGTTGTTTAACCAAAATTAACTTAAAATTAAGTTTAAATCTGTTTGCAAAAATATTTGCTTGATTCGATAGGATCATGTCCCTGTCATTTCTGTATTAAAGATGTGAATTGTCTTTGCTTTTTCTAGAAACAATACAGACAGGCCAATGAGGAGTCAAAGAAGAAGGGCTATGACCTGCGTGCTGATGCCATATCCATAAAGGCAGCCAAGGCCTCCAGAAATATTGCCAGCGATGTACGTTTTCAAGAGACAACAAAATTAATCTTTAAATGTATAATAAAGACAGACTACTTAAAATGTATGTGTTCTCTGAACTGAACACTTTCCATTTGTGTGTTACAGTATAGATACAAGGAGGGCTTCCGCAAGCAAACCGGGCACCACATTGGAGCCCGTAGCATCAAGGACGACCCCTTGCTTATGCTGGCTTTGAACGCCGCCAAGATCGCCAGTGATGCCGAGTACAAGAAGGACTTCCAGAAGTCCAAGACCAAGTACAACCTGCCAGTGGACATGGTGAGTTTTGTGCTGGCCAAGAAGAACCAGAGCCAAGTCAGCGACATCGACTACAAACGTTATCTGCACCAGTGGACCTGCCTGCCAGACCAGAGTGATGTGGTTCATGCCAGACATGTCTACGATCTTCAGAGTGATGTAAGTTATATTCTTCTTTATTTAAACAGATACAAACAAGTATGTATCATTTTGATTTGAAAATGTAGGTCCTATATTTATTTGTTCTTCACCCATTATCAATGGAAACACCAAAACCAAATAATTTTTTCCTGAACACCATACTGCTTAAGAACATGAAACCAATCAGAATTGGCATTATTATAACATATGGAAAGACCCAATAGTAGAACATTAGTGCAATGGATAGTTTGTTTCTTAATACCAAGACCATGTATAAAACTTGGCTGTTTTCTTTGCATCTAGAATATGTACAAGGCTGACATGCAATGGCTGAAGGGCACTGGCTGGGTCCCAATAGGATCATTGGATGTTGAGAAAGCCAAGAAAGCTGGAGAGATCCTCAGTGAAAGGAAGTATCGCCAGCCTCCCAGCAACTTCGCATTCACAAGCAAGACCGATGCCATGCCTTTGGCCCTGGCCAAAGCCAATGCACAGATTATCAATAAGGTGCGATTTTCTCCTTGTCCTGCTTAATTGTATATTCATGATGTGGTTGCATATATTTGCGATAACATTTGCAATAAGCTCTCTGATATAAAACATTCTATCTCAAAAAAAATTCCCCACTATCAAAAAGTAATTTACATTTTGTCAGTTAAATAATCTTTGGAGAAACTGAAAATATGTGTTTCTCTGGTGAATTAGTTTGTTCGAAGTGAATACATTTTCTTAAAAGTTTCACCAATTTAAAGCCTCTAATACACTGATATTTGAAAACCTGAGACATCGTTAGAACGAAGACTTTCATTTATTTCGTTAGCTAAGGCAGATCATTTAGTCATATTTTATTGTCCGATAAATTGGGATCTTTGTGTGCTGATAGCAGTTGTGTCTGGTTATAATCATTCCTGTAACCACCTTTCAGAAACTCTACACTGAAGCTTGGGACAAGGATAAGACCCAGGTTCACCTCATGCCAGACACACTAGAAGTGACACTGGCCCGGCAGAACAAGGTCAACTACAGTGAGGTAAGCACCGCTATCAGCACAACTCCTAACTCTTCAAGTGGCAGATGCAGTTTGCGTATTGTGTAACATATGGCAATAATTAATGCTTTGTTTTTTCTCCAATGAAATGCACATCTCTGGACTGCTTTAACTTTCTGCTGTTTCTATCCATTTTAGAAACTGTATAAACTTGCCAATGAGGAATCCAAGAAGAAGGGCTACGACCTGCGAGCTGATGCCATCTCCATCAAAGCAGCCAGGGCTTCTAGAGATATTGCCAGTGATGTGAGTTTCTTACATTTATTTATTGTATTAAGAAGAAATGACCATGAGGAATTATATGCCAATCTTGGAGGGGTGTGTGGTTATGGGTGTTTAGTGATGTATGCTACCTGTACACATTGGAGAGAGATTTTAAGCTTTGGGAGTTTAGGGAGTTGTACAGCAAGATCCAATGTTGTTTTTTTAATCCAGTGGTAAGGGACACATGGACATATTAATTAATTTATCCACACTACTCTCAACTCTTCAAATGGTCGTTGCAGTGACATGAAATGGGAATTCAAAAAAGAGGATATAATATATGGACAAAACTCACCGAATTGATTGTATTCAATTGGGTTCATCCATTTAAATCAATTTTTTTCAAATGTTTTAAGTATGTGCAGATTCATGCAGCTTTATGAAAACATGAATAATGTAAACATTAAAATCAATGGTTATTTAGAAAAGTCATGTTAAAGCAATGTTGTTCTGTTACAGTATAGGTACAAGGAGGGCTTCCGCAAGCAAACCGGGCACCACATTGGAGCCCGTAGCATCAAGGACGATCCTTTGCTTATGCTGGCTTTGAATGCTGCCAAGATTGCCAGTGATGCCGAGTACAAGAAGGACTTCCAGAAGTCCAAGACCAAGTACAATCTGCCTGTGGACATGGTGAGCTTTGTGTTGTCCAAGAAATGCCAGAGCCAGGTCAGCGACATCGACTACAAACGTTTTCTGCACCAGTGGACTTGCCTGCCAGACCAGAGCGATGTGGTCCATGCCAGACACGTCTACGATCTTCAGAGTGATGTGAGTGTGGATTCATTTAGATTTAAATTCAAACAGAAACTCCCTACATTTTCTAGATATTCATATATATGCTTGTGTCTGTTTTAACAGGCCATATATAAGGCTGACATGCAGTGGCTCAAGGGTACTGGTTGGGTCCCCATTGGTTCACTTGATGTTGAGAAAGCCAAGAAAGCTGGAGAGATCTTGAGTGAGAGGAAGTATCGCCAGTCACCAAGCACTCTGCAGTTCACATCCAAAATGGATGCCATGCCAATGGTCCTTGCTCAGGCAAACGCAAAGACAATCAATAAGGTAAGGTGTGAAACCTCACAACCGATGAAATGAGAAGTAATTTTTATCAATGATATTTCAAAAAAACGTATCCAGCATAAGAACAAGGTTAATGTTTTCCCATTATTATTGATTACAAAAATACATTTTTCAATAATTGAACTTTGATATTCATATTGTTTATAGCCTTATGGCCCCTCTTTACTCTTTCAGTTTTTTAATAACCAAATATAAATTGAGCCTATCTGATATCAACTCCTTTTCGAACGAGGAAATCAAGTAAAGTATTTTCCAAAACTCCTTACAGAGACTCTACACTGAAGCGTGGGAAAATGAAAAGACCCAGGTGCACCTCATGCCAGACACACTGGAAGTAACGCTGGCCCGGCAGAACAAGCTTAACTACAGTGAGGTACGTGAGAATTTGTATTTCTTTTAATATGATTAAGATTGAGCAACATTTTCTTCATATTACAATACAAGGTAAAAACGTCAGCTGACATGTCTTTATCCCAACACTGATGTATGATTTTATTTTTTCAGAAACTGTATAAACTTGCCAATGAGGAATCCAAGAAGAAGGGCTACGACCTGCGTGCCGATGCTGTTTCTGTCAAGGCAGCCAAAGCCTCCAGGGACATCGCCAGTGATGTAAGTGATTCCCTTTCTTGTGGAAAAACTGGAATTCCTTGCAGTTTTTGTCTAAGCAAAGAGAAATTATAAACTTTACAATTTTTTATGTTTAGTACAAATACAAGGAGGGCTTCCGCAAGCAAACCGGGCACCACATTGGAGCCCGTAGCATCAAGGACGACCCCTTGCTTATGCTGGCTTTGAACGCCGCCAAGATCGCCAGTGATGCCGAGTACAAGAAGGACTTCCAGAAGTCCAAGACCAAGTACAATCTGCCAGTGGACATGGTGAGCTTTGTGCTGGCCAAGAAGAACCAGACCCAGGTCAGCGACATCGACTACAAACGTTATCTGCACCAGTGGACTTGCCTGCCGGACCAGAATGATGTTGTCCACGCCAGACACGTCTACGATCTTCAGAGTGACGTGAGTGTGGAATCTTCCTGTTTTAAATTCATGGAAAGGGTGGGCACATATTTCCTTGATCAAAAAGGAGAATTGCTTTTAATATCATAGGCTTCATGACATGGTTCATATTAACTTTCCATAGTCATGCAATTTATATATTTAAATTTTGTACGGTTCCCCAGTGATGTTAAGCTGTTTTCCAAGCCTCATTTAAACTGTACAGTGCATATATGGTGTTACATAAAATTGATTACATAAAAAACATGAATGACATAGAGATAAAAAACGCAGATTTGTATTAGTATTGTTTTCTGAATCTACAATGATTAAAACATGGAATTTTTCACCAAGCATTGTACACAGCCTATTTGTCACCAATATCGTATTACTTCAGTGTATTTGAAATCATTAACTAATGTCATCAAAATGTTAAAAAAAAGTCCTTGTGTCTGTTGTTAACAGGCCATATATAAGGCTGACATGCAGTGGCTCAAGGGTATTGGTTGGGTCCCCATTGGTTCACTTGATGTTGAGAAAGCCAAGAAAGCTGGAGAGATCTTGAGTGAGAGGAAGTATCGCCAGTCACCAAGCACTCTGCAGTTCACATCCAAAATGGATGCCATGCCAATGGTCCTTGCTCAGGCAAATGCAAAGACAATCAATAAGGTAAGGTGTTAAACCACCTGTAGATTTTCTAAACCGATAAAATGAGAAGTCAAATGTTTTAACAAGGTGGTTACATTTCTATTATAAATAAATATACGTGTCATGACAAACACTTTTGTCATGGTTTAGTGTTGATGATTGTAGTAACACTACTGTACAAACCAGTACTTTGATGATCTTGTACTGATCTAGTTTGGAAAGTCTTAATTCTAACGCCTTCTTATTTGTATCGCAGCGTCTGTACACTGAGGCCTGGGACAAAGACAAACTACATATTCACATCCAGCCCGATACTCCAGAGATTCTGCTTGCCCAGCAGAATAAGATCAACACCAGTGAGGTAAGAGTCAAAGGGAATTGATGAGAATAACAATGTTGTGAGAAACGATCATTCCTTCTGTTACAAATTTCTATCGATTTTCCTCTAGGTCCGTTTTTGTCTCTTTTGCATACCCATTTTGTGTTTTGCAGGTGCAGGTTACCCTTTCTGATTTATTCTCGACCTGAACTAGACTTGGTTTTGGGCAAATATTAGACACATCACATCATGAAAAGGTTATACCAAGATGCAGTGGGCTGTATCCACTATCTGCATTGTATAGGAAAGAACATACGTCAGAATCTATTCTATTCAGTACTGGTGCCTTTGACCATTTTCAGAAACTATGACACCATCAGCTTCTTCTTGGCATATTATAATTTAAAAATTCTATTTCCTAGAAAATGTATAAACTTGCACATGAAGAATCTAAGAAGAAGGGCTATGACATTCGAGCTGATGCCATCTCAATTAAAGCCGCCAAAGCCTCCAGGGATATTGCCAGTGATGTAAGTATGTATTTTATTAAATAGAGATTTCAGTCAAAAGAATGCAGTTTCATTGGGGAAGAAATGGAGTACAGAGCTAGCCTTTAAATGTTAATTTATGTTGACTGCAACATTATTTTGTTTTGTGGTTCTGTTTGAGAACAACAATATAAATTAGTGTACATCATTCTGTTACAGTACAAGTACAAGGAAGGTTTCCGTAAGCAAACTGGGCACCACATAGGAGCGCGCAGCGTCAAGGACGACCCCTTGCTTATGTTAGCGATACATTCGGCCAAGATCGCCAGTGATGCCGAGTACAAGAAAGACTTCCAGAAGTCCAAGACCAAGTACAACCTGCCAGTGGATATGCTGAGCTTTGTGCTGTCTAAGAAATGCCAGATCCAAGTCAGCGACATCGACTACAAGAACATCCCACACCAGTGGACCTGCCTGCCAGACCAGAACGATGTCATCCAGGCCAAGAAAGCCTATGAACTCCAGAGCGACGTGAGTACTTGAATCCGGTTGCAGGAAACATCTAATGATCTCCGTAATCTCCTCTTGAAAGGATTTGCTAGCAATGGCTCAATGATTAAAGACAATCTGAAAAGGGCTCTAGTATAACATTCCAAATGTTTTGTTTTTCTCTTCCACATTTTCTCTGTTTTCTCCAGGCTGTGTACAAGGCAGACATGGAATGGATGAAAGGGGTTGGATGGGTCCCTATCGGTTCACTGGATGTCGTGAAGGCGAAGAAAGCTGGAGAGATTCTGAGTGACCGTCTTTATCGTCAGCACCCAGACAGTTTGAAATTCACAAGTTTGTCTAATGCCATGCCCTTTGTCTTGGCCAAGACTAATGCGCTGAATATGAATGATGTAAGTGAACCGACACCGGTTATAGGAAGATTGACACATTGAGTACCTTATTATTTCAATATTACGTGTGGAAATGCTCCTGTACAGTTTAAAATATACAAATCATTAGATTAGGAATATACTTCCCTGGAAGTTTAAAACAGTCATTCTTTGGATCCATTGATGTGTGTTTTAAATGTACAAGGAAAATAAATACAAGTGATCATTTAAATATATCATTCCACCTAATTCCAGATGTATCTAATTATAGTGTAGAGTATTTCATAAAGAAAACTTTTAAGATAAAGTATCTTATATTTATTCAGTCCTTTTTAAGCATCAGTGTACATTATAATGGCAGCCAATAGTATAACACAATATTTCATGTTTCATTACAGTGCTTGCCAATAGTATAACACATTATTTAATGTTTCATTACAGCGCTTATACAAAGAAGCCTGGAATAAAGACAAAACTACAATTCACGTGATGCCTGATACACCAGAAATTACTCTGGCGAGGGCCAACGCTGTGAACACCAGCCGGGTAACTCTCCATCCATGTTCTTCTTGGCTTTACTCTTTGTGTGTCTGGACATTATGTTAAATATCAATTATTCATAATAATAATTGAAAAGTGTAAATTAATTATATATCTTCTTTTCATCACAAATACTTTATAATCTATGTCACATGAAAGTATTTTTACTATATATACATATTTATATTTATAAGTGCCTTTCTATATTTACACAACAGAGTTATAACTGTTCAGTATTTAAACAACAGTACACAGTAATCCACTAAATTAAATCATGAGGAAAATTCCATTTCACTCACTGCTTTTTCTTTATCTGTTGTGTACACAGCACACATCCGATTACATATATATCCTAGGTGGAGCCATTTGTCGGGTCAAAGAACAGGAATGACAAAACACTTTTGTATTTGCAGAAACTTTACCGGCAGGGCTTTGAAGATTCTCTCAAGAAGGGTTATGACATAAAAGCAGATGCCATCTCAATTAAAGCTGCCAAAGCCTCCAGGGATATTGCCAGTGATGTAAGTATGTCCATTAAAAAACAGAGATTCAGTTAGAAAATAATTTATTCAGGTAGGAAAGTGTAATACTAAGATTTGTTTTAATTATTTACTCTGACTGCTTCATTATTTTGTTTTGTGGTCCTGTTTTAGAACAACAGTCTAAATCAGTCTACTTCATTCTGTTACAGTACAAGTACAAAGCAGGTTTCCGCAAGCAAACCGGGCACCACATCGGGGCTCTCAGCGTCAAGGACGACCCCTTGCTTATGTTGGCCATACATTCGGCCAAGATCGCCAGTGATGCCGAGTACAAGAAAGACTTCCAGAAGTCCAAGACCAAGTACAACCTGCCAGTGGATATGCTGAGCTTTGTGCTGTCTAAGAAATGCCAGATCCAGGTCAGCGACATTGACTACAAGAACATCCCACACCAGTGGACCTGCCTGCCAGACCAGAACGATGTCATCCAGGCCAAGAAAGCCTATGAACTCCAGAGCGACGTGAGTATTTACTTAGATTCTTTTGGCAGAAGCCTACAAATCATTTAAGCAACCTTTTTCTGAAAGGATTGGCAGCAGTTATAGTCCATTGATTAAAGTCAATCTAATGTAAGATTCAAGTAAACAGAAAAATCAATGTATACAATGAAAGTATTTGTCAAAGAGCTATATAATTATTTAATAAAAACTGGATCTCTGGGCTGGCAATAAAAATGCTAATAGATTCCTCATGTGTATGTGTTTTCTGTGTGTCTTTACCTAGGCTATCTATAAAGCTGACATGGAGTGGATGCGGGGTGTGGGCTGGGTCCCCATCGGCTCACTTGATGTTGAGAAGGCCAAGAAAGCCGGTGAGATCTTGAGTGAGAGGCATTACCGCCAGCATCCCTGCAACTTCAAGTTCACTAGCAAATCCGATGCAATGCCAATCGCTCTGGCTCAAGCCAATGCAAAAACAATCAACAAGGTAAACATTGTTCCTGGCCAGTCTAGGTAACCAACCATGGAAATGGTATCTCATCTGTAGATTCACCGCTCCTTCATTTGATTGTATCGTGTCCTTCCTTTCAGCGTCTCTACACAGAGGCCTGGGAAAAGGACAAGGTCCAGATCCACGTCATGCCTGACACCCCGGAGATCATCCTCGCTCAGCAGAACAAGATTAACACCAGCCAGGTGGGTGGTCTACGTGTAACAGAGATCAGGATGTGAAATAAAATAAAAAAGACTAAACAATACTAAAGGAATAGGAATGTATAGTATCTACATTTTTGTATTAGAATATTCTTTGTATAGAATTGCATTTATGTGTTTGATTAAAACCATTGATCTTACCAAGTTTAAATGTGTAACCAGTTCCATAAAAGCTATAAACCAGTGCTGCCCAAACCCAATCCTCAAGCCCTATCTAACATTGTCTAGAGGTAACCTTTAATTATCAATTTCTTAACACCTAGAACCATTTCAATGTGATCAATTTAGCAGGTGATTTGTGAAATGCAGTTATGTAGAGATTTGGTATAGCCCAAATTTTCAGCTCTCAATCACCAGAATTCCCTTAATTGAACAAGTTAATTGTTTAATTGATCAATAACTTCCATGTGGTCCCTGTCTGTTTAAATTTGCGATAGCGGGTGACGGACAAAACTTACTGGATAGGGGCTCTCCAGGACCGTGTTTGGGTACCACTGCTGTCATTTTTTTATTTTCAATTCTTTATATTTATTTTTAAACTTTTGGATGGTGTTAAGATGATCTGCAGATGTCTGGTGACCTTAAACAACATTTTGTGTTAATAATGAAATAAATGTACAAAAATTATAATTTCATCTTTACTTAATAAATGATCCCTCTTTCTTCAGAAACTCTATAAACTGGCCAATGAGGAGTCAAAAAAGAAAGGCTACGACCTGCGTGCCGATGCCATCTCTATCAAGGCAGCCAGGGCCTCCAGGGACATTGCCAGTGACGTAAGTTTAGTGACCGAAAAAAGTATACTAAACCAAATACTGGACACTGTAGTACTGGACTAGTAGTGTATTTGTATGGAATTTGTAGCATATCATAATTGAAATATTTGTGAATTTAGCTACAAAAAAAAACATACAGTATTCAGAAGTGTTTGTATTCCCCTTCATTTTCAGTACAAGTACAAGGCAGGTTTCCGCAAGCAAACCGGGCACCACATCGGAGCGCGCAGCGTCAAGGACGACCCCTTGCTTATGTTGGCGATACATTCGGCCAAGATCGCCAGTGATGCCGAGTACAAGAAGGACTTCCAGAAGTCCAAGACCAAGTATAACCTGCCAGTGGACATGCTGAGCGTCGTATTGTCCAAGAAATGCCAGACCCAGGTCAGCGACATAGACTACAAACGTTATCTGCACCAGTGGACCTGCCTGCCGGACCAGAACGATGTCATCCAGGCCAAGAAAGCCTATCAACTCCAGAGCGACGTGAGTATTAAACTGTTAAATGTGATCTGTGAATCTTCTGCATAGTGTGAGTTAAAAGCATTTTTCTGCAACACTTTGTTTTAAAAGTCCATGTCGTAGGCCGTTTGTTGTAACTGATTATTGCTTTAAATGCCAGATTGGTCAGATTGTTAGATTGGTATAACAAGAGTAACCCCACAAGATTTTCTGTGTTTCAGTGGTTGTACAAATCTGACATGGAGTGGATCCGTGGATGTGGTTGGATGCCCAGTGGCTCACTCGAAGTGAACAAGGTCAAGCGTGCCCAGGAGATTCTGAATGAACGGCTGTACCGCCAGCCCCCCAGCACCGTCAAGTTCACCAGTGTGGTTGACCTGCCTGCCATTGTACTGGCTAAGACCAATGCCGATCAGATCAGTGATGTACGGACGTTATTTCCTTTTTATTCATTGGTTATCATACATTTTGGCTAGCTAATAATAATAATAATAATAATAATAATAATAATAATAATAATAATAATGAAGCGAGGTATTCTTTTATCTCTGTTTTGATCAATGAAATAAATAAAGGTGCAGTTGAATTAAACATACAACATACATGCAGTAATAATGCTCTAGGAGGCAATATCGATCTATGTACAGAGACAGTGTATCAGCAGCTGAGTTATTTCCCATTAGATGAAATACAAAGAAGCTTGGGAGAAGATGAAGACCACAACTCATGTGATGCCTGACACACCTGCTATTGTGCTTTCCAGAGAAAATGCCATTAACATCAGCCAGGTAAGTTTGGTATTCTGGTACTTGAAACATATAGATCTCTAATGACACACTACAAGTTACTTCATGTTGTATTTTAACTGACATTATGGATGCTGTATGAACTGAGTGGGACATCATATTTTTCCAAAGGAAGGCAAGAAAATAATACAATTTGACTAGGTTAAAGCATCTTCACTGAAGCTATGTGAGCATCTTTTAAGCTTATTGTTTAGAGCAGTACTCGCCTTTGAAAACTGTCCGTTGCACTAAAAGACAGTATTAGAACTAGGAGCCACAACATGATTGAAAGTGTGTGTATGTATGTGCCTTGTTTACGCATTACTTCTCCCCATGCATATTAGAATGCAGGCTACATATTGAGTGTTAAAGGACAATGGGGCATGTGTTGGGTGGCCTGGGTTTAATAACTGTGGTAGAGGTTCTCCTGTGAGGATAAAGATGTTCATCAAAAAATGTGTTTATCTGAACTTCTTTAATCTTAAAAAAACAAAACAGGTTCTGCTTCTTTGTTTTAATGTTATCCTTTTTCTTTCTAATATCTTGGTCTGTCATTCCTCATTCTTGTGTTTTCACAGAAACTTTACACCCAAGCCTGGGATAACCAGAAGGCCAAGGCGTATAATATTAAGGAGGATGCCATCTCAGTGATTAAGGCTAGAGCCTCCAGGGACATTGCCAGTGATGTAAGTGAGCGTTTCTTGCGCAGTAAATGGCATTTTCTGACTTTCCAAATAAAGCCTAAAGAGAAATCGCATGTCCGCTAATTCACTTTATTGCTTGCATTTATGAATTTACAGTACAAGTACAAGGAGGGCTTCCGCAAGCAAACCGGGCACCACATCGGAGCGCGCAGCGTCCAGGACGACCCCTTGCTTATGTTAGCGATACATTCGGCCAAGATCGCCAGTGATGCTGAGTACAAGAAAGACTTTCAGAAGTCCAAGACCAAGTACAACCTGCCAGTGGACATGCTGAGTTTTGTGCTGTCTAAGAAATGCCAGATCCAGGTCAGCGACATCGACTACAAGAACATCCCACACCAGTGGACCTGCCTGCCAGACCAGAACGATGTCATCCAGGCCAAGAAAGCATATGAACTCCAGAGCGACGTGAGTACTTGCTTTGTTTCTTTTCCTTCTATGAAAGTAGTATGTAGTCATTATTTAATCCTTTCCTTGATGCAAAAATAAATTTATACAAGCTTTTTCCCTTAATTACAGTTAAATATTGTAATTTAATAATGATCACAAGTTTCATAACAGATTCACAGACACTTAAAGACATTTTAATTATTTATTGGTTACGAATCCTTGCATTCCTTGCATAGCCACGGAGATTATATAAATGTCCAAAGTACACACAAGATTACCCACATATATTTACAAAGGTTTTTCACACAACATTACCTTACATATGTGCTTTTGGCTTTAGACTTTGAATAGAACAATATACCAAACCATGTCTTAACATTGTCTTCATATTCATTTCTCCTAGAATGTTTACAAGTCTGATTTGGAATGGCTGAGGGGAGTCGGCTGGATGCCAAACGGTTCTCTGGAGGTGAACAAAGTCAAGAATGCCCAACACATCCTCAGTGAGGTGAGTGAATATTTACCTTTGATGACCCGTCTCTCCATTTTTATTTTCTGTTTCATATTCACGTTGGAACTCTTAATTGATCATCTCTCTCCCCTCTTTCAATGCAGCGAGACTACCGCACCAAATTGGATTCTATGAAGTTCACGGCTGTGACTGACAGGGTTGACTATGTCACCGCTAAGCAAGCAGCAGAGATTCTCAATGATGTGAGTAACACCGTCAGACAGGAAGCTTTGGGATTTGTGTCTACCAAATATAACAGCTGGATAATCGTGGGGCTCCATCAGACCAGTGTATTATGTCCACTGGCCTATATTAAAGAGGCCTGCTACGATAACAGATCATCCTGCTGATATCAAAGGCGAAAAGAGGAGAATTCTGCTTCATTTGCCTATTCATGTCTTTTCTAAGGAGGACCGGGTGTTGTTTATGTTGTTGTTTTTTTGTGCTAAATGTGGATGTTACAGATTTAAAATCAATGGGCTAATTATACATCTTGTTTAAAGATGTATATTTTTAATAGTATAACATGCCCTCAAACAAAATTAATGTTCAGTGCCATGCATTCTGGTGTTGTTTGGATACTTATAGTTCAGGTGTCAGTTGTTCATAGGAAATGGAAACTTGCCTAGTTCCTTCTCTGCAGAGGGATTGTGGGTATTGATGTATTTTGTGAAGAGTTTATTTTTGTTTTGCAGGCTAAGTATCGTGAAGCGTGGAATGCCGTAAAGACTCAGTACCACATGCTGGACACCCCAGTACTGGCGACGGCCAGAGAAGCGGCCAAGAACATTAACCAGGTAGACTGTGGTTAGCATGGACTTAAAACTGGGGTTCATGTAAAAGCAAGACATGAGGAATGAATAATTACATCACAGGGGTGGGGCACTCTGTATGAGCATTTATAATACTCAATATAAGATATAATTATTCATTAATTAATTCAATAATAAGAAAAAATATTATTTATAATACATATATAAGTATGTATTAAGAATAGCAATATTCAACAGGATTAATTAATTAATTAATTAATTAATTGTATTTGTATGTATTCACTCTTCTTACAATGGACTTTTATGTCTTCACAGAAACTATACACAGAGAACTGGGACAAAACCAAAGCCAAAGGTTACTACATCCCTCCAGATGCCGTGGCTATCAAACATGTGAAGCACAGCCAGGACATACAGAGCGACGTAAGTTTGTCAGTGTGTCTGATGATCGCCTTTGTTCATCAGCTTCAGATAATGTTGGAGTCTATTATAACAGAGATTTATAACATGAATTGTATATTTAATGATTTGACCTTGGTTTTTAATGATCTCTTGATTTCTGCTCTTTTGTGTACCATTATCATTGAAATATTTGTGATTTTAGCTACAGACGTTTTTGTGTTCCCCTTCATTTTCAGTACAAGTATAAAGATGGCTTCCGCAAGCAAACCGGGCACCACATCGGAGCGCGCAGCGTCAAGGACGACCCCCTGCTTATGTTAGCGATACATTCAGCCAAGATCGCCAGTGATGCCGAGTACAAGAAAGACTTCCAGAAGTCCAAGACCAAGTACAACCTGCCAGTGGACATGCTGAGCTTTGTGCTGTCTAAGAAATGCCAGATCCAGGTCAGCGACATCGACTACAAGAACATCCCACACCAGTGGACCTGCCTGCCAGACCAGAACGATGTCATCCAGGCCAAGAAAGCATATGAACTCCAGAGCGACGTGAGTACGAGATGATGAGCTCAGTTCAGAAAAACCTAGACATGAAGATTGTTGGATTCTTTGAATCTATAACTACTTAAGCTAGTTAACCTTTTGAACATTGACATATTCATGCATTATCAGTGTATTCATTGAGTTGTTTGCACTTTAGCAGTTTGTCACTGAAAAAGGTAGATGAATCAATATTAGGACGCATTACATTTAAGATAGAAGCTTGTTCGTGCAGCCAATGAAGGAATATTGTCCGGTTTCAAAAGGCAGCCAACACATTTCATTAACTTGTGCGTTTTGTCCATTTCAGTACGTTTACAAAGCAGATATGGAATGGATACGTGGATGTGGCTGGATTGCGATGGATTCAGTGGATCACGTGAAGGTCAAGAAGGCTCAGGAGATCCTGAATGAAGTACGTTGGAGTTCCACCTCAGAAACTCAATTTGAAGTTGATTTCTGCTCCCTTTAAGTATTGTTATTATTATTAATATACTGTTTTGTTTTTTTTTCTTTCAGAGGAAATATAAGAAAGATGCCACGGAGAGCTTTGCCAAGTTCACCCATGTTACAGACCGTCCAGAAATTGTTCTCGCCAAGATTAATGCTGCCAACCTCAGTGACGTAAGTACTTAAAGTAAATGTTACAGTGATTCTCATATCTTCTATAGACCCACATTTGCTGTTGTCTTCATCTTTGAGATGGTGTGTTTCTTTGTTTCCACAGCTGAAGTACAAGGAGAGCTTTAACCTGGAGAAGGGCCACTACATCGGCTCACAAGACACGCCCCAGTTGGCTCATTCCAGAGAACATGCCAAGAACATCAGTGAGGTATAGTACTTACACAGCAGTCCGTGTGTACTGTTTTCGAATTATGCTGAAGCTTTACCTTAAATCCATATGTTAAATTGTTGTTGTTGGTGTTGTTTGTTGTTTTTTAGGGTACAGTTTTAATTCTCCACTGTGACATTGTTTTCATTATATAGTGAAAATCTCAACTGTATTTAAATATGAAATGTAACTTGTAAAGTACAATAAAAAAAACTTTTTTGGTAGTATATGCTGCAATTATATTTCTTACCATGTTTACAATTTTGCTCAAGGAGATTTTTCAAGTATTGTATATTTTAAAACTTTCTGCAGAGCATCCATTCAGACAATTTCCCTGAGATACATCTGTACAATGGCAGGACAGATCACTCGTTTAATCATGATGTTGTCATGCCATTATTTAATTCCTGACTGGACACTTTCTATTATCCTGCAGAAACTGTACAAATCGCTCTGGGACGACACCAAGGCCACAGGCTACCAGCTGTCTGCAGATTACCTGCCACTGGTGGGAGCGAAGCACACGAAGAATATCGTCAGTGATGTAAGTCTTTATAAAATGTATTTGTTTGGAGTGGCCTTTTTTTTTTCTATGAACGTCGTCTCACTGAAGTTGCAGACTAAACTAAAAACTTTGCCTCGGTAAATGAATGATGATTTAATATCATTATTTTGTCATGCCACACTCATGCAGATTAAATACAAAGATGCGTATGAAAAGGCCAAGGGTCACTACATGGCTGGAAAGGACATCAGCGATTTCCCCAGTGTCGTCCGTTCGCTGGCAGTGGAGAAGATGAAGAGTTTGGTAAGCTCTGAACGGCCGGCGTGCTGGACTTCTGATATGTGTGGAAGCTCTCTACAGCCTGGCATCGGCTGACCTCCGAACCAGTGTTTAGAACAATGATTATAAATCACATTTGAGAAACCAGACAATCACAGGGCAGCATTTCACACAGTTTGTGCAGCCAGAAACAAACTGTTCTTATACAATAAGAAACACCCTTCACATGACCGCTTAACTTATAATCCAGAGTCGGAGCAGAAATATCTGAAAAGCATGCAGCGCAAACAGCACAGAAGATACTACCATTATTCAGACTACATCAGTTCCCATGTTGTATTTCTTTCACTTCTGTAGTACACAACTAAAAAAGCTAAAAAGCATTTTATGAATGTTACATATTGTTTCATTATTTCTCTCACCTCTCTCCTGTAAGGTTACAAATGATTTAGCTTATTATCTTAACCTGCTAGTACACAGCAATGCTTCTACAGGTATTAACTGTCAATCTAATTTTAAGTGTGGTATCATTCCGTTTCAAAATGCTTGTTTTAAATGTCATGATTAATATTTTTGCCAAGCTTTGAACGTGTCTCTAATATATATTTCAACATATTTTTTTGGTGTGCTATAGATGACCTACAGGAAAGACTATGAGGACAGCAAGACCAAGATCCATATTCCCTTCGACATGCTGAGCCACGTGATGGCCAAGAAGTGTCAGCAGATCCTGAGCGAAGTGGAGTATCGCACCCGCCTGCACCAGTGGACCTGCCTCCCCGACCAGCACGATGTCATCCACGCCCGGAAGGCCAACGAGATCTTGAGCGATGTGAGCTGCCTTTCCAATCCTTCTTTCTAACTCTCGGTTTCCCAGCCGAAAAGAGAAAAAGAAAATGTCCTTTGTTGCTAAGAGATTGATCAATAAACTGTAATCTGAACGAGGAAATGTAAGAAATCATGGACGTTGCCCTAACCCTAATTGCTGTTTTGATGATGGATAGAATTCATGAATATGTAGATCAATAGAATTTGCAGACCAATTTAATCCGATCAATTTAAATATGTTGAAGCTGTAGTTCAAATGTAACTCTCTTGTACTGGGAGAAGAATGACTTTGGTACATTTTATTTTCACAAGCTAACACTCACTAGCTAATCGGCTTGATTAATTTTCCTTTTCAGGTGTTCTACAAAGAAGACCTCACCTGGTTGAAAGGGGTTGGCTGCTACGCCTGGGACACCCCCGAGATTCTCCGTGCCAAGAAGTCCTATGACCTCCAGAGTGATGTAAGTATCAGTTTACAGCATCAAGATAAAGCCCAGTTAAGAAGCTGTAAAATAAGATGTTTTGTGATCTATGTAGCTTAATTGAGGGCTGTTCACCCTTGCCCCCATACTGATGTTGTTGTTGCTTTTCTTATTACTAACCTGATCAAATTCATATTAATATGGCTTTTTTGTTTTGTTTTTAAGCTTTCTTACAGAGCCGCTGCAAAACAGGAGTTCAAGAACTTCTCTGTTGTGACCGATACCCCTGTGTACGTTACAGCTGTTACAGGACACCTCATTGCTAGTGATGTAAGTCATTTAAATCAGTTTTCTCAGTTACTGTAACTATTTTGAAATGCTCCTGTTAAACTATAGTTTATAGTGCATGATAAGATTTAATGTAACTGTTTTGATTGAACGATAAAACGATTTACTTCTGTTATATTTGTTTTTATTTCAGCTGAACTACAAGGAATTGTACAATAAGAGCAAAGATAAGTACACCACAGTTCTGGATACTCTTGACTACGCAAGAACTCAAGCCCAGAAGGCTATCAGCAGCAATGTAGGTTTCAAACATTAAACAAAATCATCTTTTTAACGCTTTGAATGCTTTAGTTTTAATTAATCACAAAATATCTCTTGTATCTTCCAGAGACTGTACACCGAGGCCTGGGAAAAGGTCAAGGCAACAAGTTATAAATTGCCTTCAGACTCCTTCTCTTTGAACCTGGCTAAACAGCAGAAGAACATCACAAGTTCTGTAAGTAAATGTGCTGAAATGCTCCCAATGAAAGTAAAGTTTCAAATACAAGCTATTATTTCCTATAAACTTTCTTTTTAAATATATGTCTAACTTTTCTAACCTGAGCTTCGTGGTGTCTTTCAGATCAAATACCGTGAAGATTACGAGAAGTTCAAAGCTCTGTACACCCTGCCCAAGTGTTTGGAGGATGACCCTGCCACCGCAAGATGCATTAGAGTTGGAAAGCTACCCATCGATGTAAGAATGTATTAATAGTTGTGATAAAAAAAAAAGCTAAGCACTGCATTTGTGATGCAATGTAATATTTTCTTTTTAAGGGTTATGTGCCGAAAATATCCAGAAAGCTTGAGCTTGTCTGTGAAATACCAATGTACCGAACCTGGGAAATAAAAGCCGAAGCTCATAATGATGTCTGCCTTCTTTATCTTCTAGCGTCTTTACAAGGAGAATTACGAGAAGACAAAGGCCAAAGTGCACATCGTGCCCGACATGCTGGAGATCACGGCTGCTAAGAGCACCCAGAAAATGGTCAGCGAGGTCGACTACCGCAAGCGTCTGCATGAATGGATCTGCCTGCCCGACCTGCAGCTCTACGTTCACGCCCGCAAAGTCAACGAGCAGCTCAGCGACGTGAGTAACGGACATCGAACGTTTCTGAACGGTTGGCTGAACCATAGAGGAACACAGATAGTATAGTGCGCAATACTGAGTGTGACACTGAACAGCAGTGTTGTGTTATTTGCTCATTAGAGGAAAAGAGTCAGCTGTTGTTAATCACTTTTTAAAAGTGTATTTTTTTCAAACATCTTGAAGCTATATTCTGTTTACTATTGTGTTTGACATCTTTTCCACAGTATCTCTAGGTGTGTGTACTCGTTTGTTTCACTGATACATTTGCATCATGTTAATGACACTATAATTAACTTTTGTTTTTGCCATCATGTCTGTCTGCTCTGTTGGCCACTAGGTGTCACTCTTCAGTTCGGCACACAATTGAAAATAAACATTTGCAATTTCACCTCAATGTAATGTCATTAAAATTATTCAAGGGATAACTTGGTGGTTAATAATAGTGGATAACAGTGGTTTCTGCTGCTTCCTGTTTATCATAGTTTTAATTGCATTTCTCCATGATTCTCCAGATATCCTATAAGGATGATATGAACTGGCTTAAGGGTATTGGGTGCTATGTTTGGGACACCCCTGAGATTCTTCGCTGTAAGAACGCCGACAATCTTCAGAGCTACGTGAGTCACTTGAAGCAGAAACCTTTCTATTTTGACTTAATTGTGTATCTATGTAAATATGTGTATGCGTGGATACACAGCATTCTGCGTTTCTCCTGTCCTACAGACCAAATACAGAGCCAAGGCAGACGAACAGATGAAGAACTTCTCTGTGGTGACGGACACGCCTACATACGTGCAGTCTTTGATCAACGACAAACAGCTGAGTGATGTAAGTTAGGTCTCTCTTCTTTAATTTGTTTTTAGTCACCATAACAGTGTTATTAACTTTATGAATGACTTGTATATATATAATAATTTGACAAATACATAAATACATAGAAAATGCAATATATGAATAATCAATCAACCAAGTCATTTAATCAATCAATAAATAATTCCATTCATTAATATGTTAAAAGCAAATCCAAGAACGCTACTCTAGGCATCCTGTGATGGTAAAGTGCAGACTCCTGTGTGTAGCTATGTGTGTCACTGACATCTCTCTCCCCATCCTCAGCTGGTCTACCGCCACGATTATGAGAAGAACATCAAAGGCACAAACTCCGCCCCATCGGTCACTGTGGATCTGGAGAGGGCGAAGGAAGCCAACCGGATTCAGAGCGACGTAAGCAATCCAAATGTTTATAGAAACATGTTTACCGGTGCCATCACCGAATGTAAACCCTGAGAACTGCTGTTGTCATTGACATAAGTCGTATAGAACCAATAATGATCTGTGAACATCTGAAGAGAGGGTCACTGTTTTTGTTTTCTGTGCCCAGAAACTGTACAAAGAAGCCAACCTACAAACTATGCCCACTGGGTACTCCCTGCCTGCTGACACCCCTGCCCTGAAGCAGGCCAAGAACTGCAGCATCATCAACAGCAATGTAAGAAAAGCCTCGCAACTTTGTAATGACCATTTCAGCTATGCTTAATATATATCACCAGTTGATTTGAGTATTGTAACTAACTATTAACTGTAACTGTTAGATCCTGTAATGCTATACTATAATTAATTTCTGTATCCCTTCTAAAATGTATCTGGAAAAAATATGGAATAATGATTTAACTTACTCTTCTATTATTACTGGAGTGCGATGAAACACAGTTGTGATCATTGTTTCCTTTGTCTTTACAGCACAAGTATAAGGAGGCCTTTGAGCTTATCAAAGCCAAGAACTACACCCTCCTCCCTGACAGCGTGGGATTCGTCAATATCAAGAAAGTAAACGAGTCGATTAACTCGGTAGGTGTCCTACAGTAGATACATTCAATCACTGATCATTGAAATTATTGTGAATTTACTGAGCTAAAGCGTTTCATTGTTGCAGTGGGCAATAGACGCATAACGTACATGTTATTTTATATAAGTTACAGTTATTGTGGTTTCTGTTATAGACAATAATAATTTAATGTTATCTAGTACTTTTCCTCCAGAATCTTCTGATGTAAATGTGCTGCTGCTCACACACTTTCTGTTGTAGTTTCGTGAATCCTACAGTGTTACGTCACAAGCAGGCATCTGTAAGTGACCTTATATCATATTTGAATGTGCTGTGTACTGATCTGAGCTGTTTTCTGCCCCAACAGCGCTTGTACCGCCAACAATATGAAAAAGAGAAGGACAAGATCCATTCCATTTATGACACACCTGAGATCAGACAGGTCAAAGCCACCCAGGAGGCTGTCAGTGACGTACGTATACATTTAATCGCTTACGATACACAGCTTTGATTACTCTGATTACTGGTTACCAGCATGTCTTTTTGTCTCTCCTTCAGCTCTGCTATAAGGAAAAATTCTTCAACATAAAGGGCAACCTGATTTCTATGCCAATTACCCCCGAGATGGTGCACTGCCGCTATGTCAACGAGATCACCAGTGATGTATGTACCGTATTTTTAAGGAGCAGATTGATGTCTACTAAGCATTTATTCCCATTGTCCCATTGAAACTGTTTTTAGAGCCTCCGATGTTTTTTAAACGTAGTTGCTTTTGTTTTTACACCAACCAATCAGATGTATTGAAACGGACTGCTAGTATTTCACCTTGAATATCAATTAATTCCCATTCTCATTACATAACAATATTCCACTCATGTTTATTTCCTGTCACACCTCTAGCAATAACAGTAACGTGGGTTTCTTTTCTTCCTCAGGTGAAATACAAGGAGGACTTGCACTGGCTGAAGGGAATCGGGTGCTTCTTATATGACACTCCTGAGATGGTCCGTATCCGCAATTGGACCAAACAATGGGTATGTATTTTTTTTTGTAATAAAAGGCATATACTCTCCCTTAACAATATTTCTGCAAGTGTTTTTTTTTTTTTTTAGAGGACTTGGCCATAGTTTTCTTGTCATAAAGACCAGCTTAAAAAGACTAAACACTCTGACAACTGTTTTCAGACTTATGCTTTAAGTTTAAACAATGAGTTTCTCACCGACGTTTCTTTCCTCTGTTTTAGTGTAACTATGGAACTGAGGCCAAGAAAATGCACGAGAAATTCTCGGTGGTGTTGGACACGCCTGTTTACAGGACTGTCTCGGAGCTCAAAACGCACATGAGCGATGTAAGTGTTCAGCTGTATCTCTCCAATGGGAAGGTCTTTTATAAATGGTCTGTTTCTTTTAATATGCAACCTTTTTTCTTTACCCAGCTGGTATACAGGGCTGATGCCAAGGAACAGAAGACTAAATACACTTCTTCCCTGGACACCATTGACATAAAGAGAGCCAAGCTGGGTCAACAGATTCAGAGCCAGGTGGGGTGTAATTAATTATGATTCAAGATACAATTATATGTTAAATATCTAATAGATAATAATAAAGCTTTTTTTCTAACGGATGTTTTCTGTATATGCTGTAGTATCTGTACACTGAGATGGCCAGTAAGGAGAGACCGAATTTCACATTCGAGTCCCAAACTCCATCCCTGAAACATGCCAAAGAGATGAAGACCATCACCAGTGAGGTCAGTGACGCGTCGATTTCTTTGTTTGTCTGAAGAAAAGCATTCTCTGCAGAGCTCAATCGTTATCAAAAGGAAATTTACCTTTTTCTGGAACTTCATAGTAGCAAATCTACTGGGATGTAACAAATCTCAGTTGCTACATTGACAATAAAATACCTGATGTTATTCAAGGAAGTAAGAATTAATACAGATGTATATATTAGATAAATGGTAGCTTGATGTGTAACTTAAAATTTTCCAAAGATGGCCAGAGAATGACTAAGCACTGTAGCCTTTGACATCTGGGTAATAGAGGTCACAGTGTCTTGATTACAGTCCAAATGTTTGTGTGTTTGCTTCCCTCCCAGAAAAAGTACAAGGAGCAGTATGAACTGATGAAGAACAAATACACTGCGATCGGAGACACTCCCAACCTGATCAGAGCCAAGAAGGCCTACCTCAACGCCAGCGATGTGTGTACAACATTTACATATCCACTACTGCTTTACTGAAGCTTTGTGATGGTGTCCTTAAATAAAGATAAGCCATGAACACTAAATTGTCCATTTATGCTCTGCAGCTGCGCTACAAGGAAGCCTTCGAGCAAGCCAAAGGACACTACCGCACTGTGAAGGATGCTTTGGATGTCATCTACCACCGCAAGGTCACCGATGACATCAGTGAAGTAAGTACAGTTCTCTGGGGCACAAATACGATGACAAAGTAGGTATGTTTTAATGCTGAATAACAATTCCTGCCCAGGTTCTTTGGAGAATTACAGTGAGCTCTTGGGTGATGCTAGATGTATCAGTTTTATAAACAGACTGTGTGGTTTAATTTGTTTAATCAGTTGGGGAAAATCACTCTTCCTTGGCCTTAAACGCTCAGAACAAGCACTTCTCTTGTCACTCTCTCCACAGGTGAAATACAGAGAAAAGTACATCGACTCCCTGGGCACATGGAGGTCCACTCCCGACCGTCCAGAGCTTTTCCACCACAGGATGGTCGGTGTAGCAGTCAGCGATGTAGGTGCCCTGATTTTGGGATTTTAAGTCCGCTACTTAAGGAATATGTTACCTTTCCATAGATATTCTGTAATGAACTTCCATTCACTTTTCTCTCAATTCCACTCACTAACAGATCAAATACAAAGATGACCTGAACTGGCTGAAGGGCATTGGCTGCTATGTGTGGGACACTCCGGATCTGGTGTTGGCTGAGAAGAACAAGGAGCTGTACAGTGTGGTGTGTATTTATGCTTGTGTTTTAATGTTGGGAGCAGCACATCTGAACAGTACCTCACTGTGGGCCAACATTGAACCCCCTACCCACCTCAAATTTGAATATAATATATATTTGTAATAGTTAGATTGTTTAAGCAGTTCATAGTCATGATCCCTGTGTAAACATAAATATTCAATATGCTTTTCCATTGCCATAATGTGACAGTTTTTAATGTAGCAAATGAAAGCAGACATTTTTTTATAATATTAGTACTGGCATTTACTCTGAACATTTACAAGAGTTTCTTCTGCTTCATACGTGCCTAATATTGAATGATTTATATAAGATGGCAGCAAACTGAAAGGAAAAATGTATGACATGGCTTATTTTGTGATCATCATTTTGTCATAATTTTTTCTTACAGAACAAGTACCGTACCTCCTTCGAGAAGAACAGAGCGAACTTCAAATACACGGCAGACTCGCCCATTTTCAAAACCGCCAAGCATGCAGCCCAGCTTCTGAATGAGGTACGTCAATCACACCACGTGAATTAAAAGACACATCGTAGTGACCATAGAGTACAGACACATTATAAAATATTGCACTGAGAGATTTAATCTCTGCCGTGTTTACGGATGCATTTTCACCGGTATTAAATGTACTCCTGTGTGTCTGTATATCATTCCAGTACTGTGGGACATACTTCCCTTCTGTAAAATAATTTGCTTCTATGGTATAAAAATGTGTACTTAACCTTAATTTCCCTTTTCACGGCTTCTCAAATAGACACACAGCCACTGAGGTAAATGGAAAGTGAAAAACCGGAACAGGTGGAGAGATTTATAGCTTAAATATGAAGTTGATCAGCAACCAGTAACGTTTCATTTGTTCTTGTTCAAATGGCAGTTTTATTGTATTCAATACATTTTGCATAATTTTACTTCTTAGCCTTGTATGAATGTAGATTACATATGGTACACAGAACGCTACTTCAGTAGTTATAAAAGTGTCAGTTTTGGGTAACCTTGTTTGCCAGTTGTCTTTAACCCCATGCTACATTCTGAGCAGAAGCTGTACAAAGCAGAATATGAGAAGACGAAGGATCAGTACAGCATTGTTGTAGATGATCCTAGAAACCTACTGGCCAAGCAGGCCAATGAAATGAGCCAGGTAAAGCCAAAGGCCAACGACGCCTGCCAGCTAGCCTCTGACGTGGTGCTGGCTTGGGCCTGGTCATTGCATGAGTTAATCAGCAGGCGATGATGTCACCCTCACCCGGCCATGACATCATACGTTCACGTCTCTATTCCGCCAGGTCTTGTCAGTCCTGTGCCGCTCAAAATGCTGTCATTTTGAGTGTGCCTGTCTTCACTCTGTGTACTCCTGTGTATTGCCCTCTAAACTAAAGAAAACTAAACTAAATGTGAACCTATATGTTGTGCCATAATGGTTCAGCCTCCTCAAATTTCCAAGCATCATGTGAAAGGCTTTTCCGGCGCAGAGGCCTCTGACAAGGCATACAAAGAGTACACAGATGCCCACCTATGGAGTCTCCCACCCTGCCGGACAGCCGGTCTCAGCCGGGGCAGTGTTCCTCTCCATCTTTCCTTTGTCTCCTGTCTTTTCTATGTGTGTTCATCCTGTGCATGCTACATGTGTCTTCGTTGACAGAAAAAGTATAAGTCAGTGGCCAAGAAACTGCTGCAGCATGGTTGCAATGAAATCCTGCGGCCGGATATCCTGATTGCACTTTACAACTCAAACCAATGGAGTCAGGTAACTGCTCGGCGCTTGGGTTATTTCCCTGCTGCCTCCTCTTTTTTTTTTTTTTTTTTTATAAACCTAACTCACCCCTGGGACTTCTTCCTTTTTTTCCTGCTCCAAAATCCTACCAACCTCCTGCCTTTCTCATATATCATTTAATTTAGTTCCTTTCCTTACTGCGATTTTTTTTTCTTTTTTTTAATTTTCCTTTCCCAAATGTCCTTTGCATGTAGAGAAAATTAAATTGATGAACAATGAATAATTAAGAAAATATAAAATTGTTTTTGTTATGTATATATCTACTGTTATACAGACAACGTTAACTACATTTATTATACTTGGCTTAAAAAAATATCACTTGACCACTTTGTATAATAGTAATGAGAAGTTACCTTCTTGATATCCGAAGCTGCCTAAATTTATTAAATTTAACTTTATTAAATTACAAAAAATAAATACATTTACAAGTCAATTGCAATTCTTTACCCTCACATTTAATGGCCAGTCAGAAAAAGCACGCATTGTTTTAATTAGTTTTTGCCATTATTGGATTGCATGTTTTTCTTCTGTGCCATTCTTTTGTTTTTTTGTTTTCTCTGCTTTTTGCATGTATCTGTAAATTGTGTGCACATGTGCATGAAGTCATAAGTGGTAAGTTAAATTGTTTTTAATTATTGTATTATATAAGAGTACAAAGCTAATATTCAACACCAGTTTCCAAAAAGAATAGTAAGATCTGAAGAGACATTATGATAAATACCATTAATCTCCTGACACTTTATGTATTGCCTTACATCTTCCAAGTGCCTTCTACCAATCACCTAGATAGATAGATAGATAGATAGATAAATATAGATAGACACAGACAGACAGACAGATGGATAGGTTTGTAAATAAACTTTAACAAATCCAAAAAACATTGCAACTTTTTACATCAAACCATACAAACCCAAAAAACAGTAAAAGCCCCCCCATACTACAGACAATCCAATAAGAGATAGATACAGACACAGATAGATATACAGACAGACAGACAGATGGAAAACAACACTGGATTTGTCAGTGGGATTAGATTCCTAATGAAAACCATGAGATCAGGGGATACTCCTAGTTAGACTGTTGACAGAGACTCCTATTTTCTTGCCTAACTTGTCCTTATTTTGCTCTACCAGTGGAAGTACAAGGCAGAGTATGAGAAGGAAAAGGACAAGTTCACCTCCGTGCTGGAGACTCCCTCACATCAAGTACATAAACGCAGCAAGCAGATCAGCGACGTAAGTCATGGGCTTCCCTCCGTGTATTTCAGTGATTCTTCAGATTAAATGTACAGAGAACTTTACCTAGTGAGAGCTACAGAAGATGCAAAAGCAAATGCAAGTAGTAGTACTAGTAGTAGTATTAGTACATACGAAATATGTTTGTGTATTTCAAATTGACGATAGTGGTATTGGTCATTGACAGCATCTATTCTGTAATCCTAAATCAATTAATCAGCTAAATATTCTTCTATATATACATCTGTCTATATATACACACATATATTGTTTAACCTGTTTATTTTTCAGATTATTTATAAAATGGAGCACAACAAGACCAAGGCCAAGGGATACACTCTGGGACCCGACACCCCTAATCTTCAGCACATGAAGAAGGTCAAGGACAGACTCAGTCAGGTACCATCAATGCATAGAGATCATTAGAGATATTAGTATTGAACAATGGGCTGACGGAACCTGTGATGTGTAAAATTTAAATAATGTTTCTCGCATGTCTCTTGTTCGAACCACAGCGCGCCGAGTCGACATTTGAATTCTGCCGTCACAATATCTGTTGTCTTTCCTCAGCTGAAGTACAAGGAGGAATATGAGAAGAATAAGACTCACATCACAATCGCACCAGATGCCCACGACATCAGGGCAGCCAGGGAAGCGTACAAGAACACCAGCAATGTAAGCAAAACTGGATTGTGGATTTATTTATTTAGTTGTAAAAGGAAGGACGCTATTCTCACTTTGTTCAAAATATTTGTTTTCAAATAAACTTTCTTTTGAATGTCCTGATATACGTTTGTCCAAAAAATTGCTAAATCTTCCCAGGTTGCCATGTCTAGAATGTGCCTTTTCTTTTCTTCAAGCTCGACTACAAGAAGAAATACGAGGCCACCAAAGCCAAGTGGATCTGGACAGTGGACAGACCCGACTTCGTCCATGCTGTGAAGACGTCCTTCCAACAGAGTGATGTGAGCAACCGAGCAACATCGTAGCTTAGAGGAATAAAAGAAAATGTAATACTGGAGCACTGGTTTATGTTGTTAACAATATTTCCAAAACAGCAGGTATCTTAAATTTGCAGTTATTTGATGGATCTTAAAAAACATATTTATCTTTATTTGACCAGAAACAAGTTGAAAACTACTGAAATGACTTTATGTTTATGGCTAAACACTTGCTAATGGATATAAGGAAAATTTCAAATTCTTTTACAGTGTTTTCACAAATGTCTGTGTTTTAAGAGGGTTAAATGTTGTCTCAGTATTTGTATTGCATACCCAGTCAGTTTTTGCAAAAAGGTGGGCGGATTTATTTAGACTAAATTGTATTTTGCGAACCCTTTGCTGCAGCTAATCTGATTGTATTCCTCAGGTTGAGTACAAGTATGACAGAGAGATGCTGAAAGGATGCAAAATATCGGTGACGGATGACAAGAACATGACTCTGGCCAAGCAGAACAACGAGATGGCTAGTGATGTGAGTTTAAAATGTGTTGGTTTTGTTTTCTGTAGATATTTATTTGAGTGTTTTAGAGTGTTTTTTGTGACACTGGTTGAAGGTTTTTGCCACAGTGGACCAAAAGTGTGCTAATTGCTGTAAGTTTCATTTAAAATAATTTAAACTTCAGGTAGTATAAATTACTGGAGCGCACAATTTGGTTTGAAACTATGCCAGTTTTCTTTTCTCCGGTGTCTGCAAGTCTATTCTAAATAAAGATGAAGAGATCCCTTAATATCCCAGCATGACAAATTAATTGCAATGTTTTTTGTTCCTTGCAGATAAAATACAAGCTGAAGTATGAGAAATCTAAGGGCATTTACCAGGCCGTGCCAGACACTCCCCAGATCCTTCACGCTAAATCTGTCATCTCCCTATCATCTGAGGTAGAGATATGCTTGAGAAATACTTGAAGAATTGTTATTTCGTAACCTAGAAATTGTAGAAATGTATTGTGTACGCACTGTCAAGTGGTAGACGTCTTTGATATGAGTGGCGCCAATGATTGATTCAAATTTCAGTTTCTTTCTATTTGTGTTCTCATGACATTTTGCAGAGTTTATTAGAAATCCATCATATGCCCATTTTTTGTCTCCAGAGCAAATACAAGGAAGCCAGTAAGAAGGAACAACAGCACGGCATTTTCACTACCCTCCCCGAAACCCGCGAGACGGCGCACGTCAAGGAGGTCTCCAAGATCCTCAGTAAGGTGAGACCATCTAGAACCTGTGAGGTCATCAATGTCCTGATGTGGCACAGTCAAGTGTCTGCCATCACGTCCCATTGAAAATGTAGATTCCATTTCCCCAGCGACAGTACTGGGATTCCTTTCACTATTTGTTTATACCCTGTGTTCCCTCCTTCCCACAGAAACAATACCAGGAGAAGTTTCAGAAGGAGAAGGGCAGGTCCAACTATAACCAGATGCTCTTACCTCCTGATGTGCAACACTCCATAGACGTTGCCAAGTCCCAGAGTAACGTACGTGGTTCCTTCTCCGCTTACTTGGAAGCAACTGGAAACTGTTATGGTACTAATTTTAACTTAAAAACTGGTATATTTCTGCCATTACAGATAGCCTACAAACAGGAGGCCAAGGCCAAGCTGAACTACACTTCTGTGGCCGACCGTCCAGACATTATGAAGGCCACCCAGGCTTCTAAGCTGATCAGTGAGGTAATCATATTTTCACAAGTATTGCCCTAAATGTACCTCATGGAAAACTCTACTGAAAGTTCATGCTGTTAGTACCATTTTTGAGAAAATGTCGCTCATTGAAATGTGCCCGACAGATTGGCTACCGTGATAAAGCTCGACAGGAGGCCAGCCGCGGGGGGTCCCTGGTCAACCGCCCGGACATTGAGCTCGCCACTGAGGTGTCCAAGCTCACCAGCCAGGTAACACTCAGACGCACATCACATATGTGTTTGTTAATACATCAGGGGACGACAGGAATAAAGTTATGTCTTACAGAATAAGGTTTCATGTTATTGTTTATTATTTTACTCAAGTGTACAGTTACCTTTTTGAATGAGATTGTAAGGATTTTCCATTTATTCACCACAGGTAATTTAGAAATATGATCAGTGGTAGGATCATAGTGGGATTTGGGGAAATGAATTAATCATAATAATCTTCCATTTGTATATTGCTCTTTGTCCTAGAGGTTCTGGCACACGGCAGCCATTTTGACAGTCTGAGAGAAAGACTTGGACTTTTGCCACAACTCAGGGGCACAACTTACCAGCCTGTGAATAGTGCAGTGGGATCTGTAACGAACATCAGAGTTTAGAATAGACTTGATAAGATGTTTTAATTTTATATAAATGCTTTTATAAAAACATAATCACAGTTGTGTATAGTCTACCACAATAAATGGTGTAATTTATTTACCAATATTAAAAGGTAACACCTGTACACATGTACACAGTAAAGGTTCTAATGTCACCTATCATTTAGTTTTTAATAACCAGCAATTTAAGAACAGTAGATGGCAGGCATAGATTGCTCTTCATTAACAAGCTGCTTTTCCACATTAATTATGTGCTTCTTCTAATGCTTAGCAGAACCAAACTTCCTGTTTTCTGCTTCTCCCAAAACTGGGCCTGGCTAATACTCTTCCCCGAGCCTTTGCTCAGCTGCGCTGCTCCTCTCACCCTGCTATCTCGCTGCGCTTTGTAGGTGGGAGCAACAACAGGGCACGGAGCTGCTTCCATTGACACCCCTCAGATGAGACACCTTAAGAAAATGATTGCCCTCTCTAGTAATGTAAGAAGGTCCTTGTGTTAGAGGGCCTGTGATTGCCAGCGCCTGTCTGTCTCCATGTGTATTTTTTTGCCATTCCAAGATGTCAGCCACACATCCAAGCTCAAATGTCTAGCTTGAGGGTTTTTTTTTTTTAAAGATGATGAAGCCTTTTAACAGGAGACCTCCTGCAGCAGTAGTTTTCATTTCCAAGCAGGGCATTCTTTATTTTGGCCTTACCCCCCCGCCTCCTCCCCCGGTTCCTTTCAGAGACTCCCTTGTTTCACGCTTCATCTGTTTTAGTTACAACCATTTTTTCCCCTGGCTTTGCAAAGTACACTTTGCTTCCTTGCAAATAGCACCAATGCATTTCCTTCCCTAACATTTTAACATTTAACATGTTTTATTATTTTATATATTCCAGTTTAGAAACAGCTGCTTGAATAGTGCTTCTGATTGTGGAAGCCTTGATTTCTATATTTTAGATCATACATCACATACATTCATTAAATGTATTCTGTCCCTTAAAACAATCTGATGAATGGCAAATACAGATATGGTTAATTTTATTTCAAGTGTATTTGAAATGATGCATCCCATTGTCTTCTCTTTATTATTTGGGCTGTGCAAATCCCACAACATATATATATATAATAACAGTGCTAAATTAGTTTCAATTTGTATCTGTATAAATCTAACCTCTATAGGTCTAGAAAGATGTCAGCCTTTGTAAATGTAATATAAAATAATAATCATATTACATAAAATAATAAAAACTGTGGAGATTTGAACATTCCTAATAACTTGTGATATTGTGCTTGAAATGTTGTCATATTCGATTTATACTGTTCATGAGAAGAAACACCTTCAAATAAGGATCCTTCTTCAGCACAAGCATTGTGAAATGGATTGTGTACCACGTTTGGCCTTGTCAATCTGTGTTCTTGTGTCATTTTCCGACCTCTTGTTTCCATATACTTTGGGGTTTGTTTTTAACTGAAATTAATAATTTGATTAATTAAACATCTCAAATGTATCCAAACTTCTAATGCGTTAAAAAACCAAAGACTAGCTATTACTGATTCATTGCCCCAATGTATGTGAATATCTCTGTCTCATTATAGGTTGCCTTTGGAAAATAATATTTCCCTAGAAAAAAAGCATATCAATATTTCTTTAAACATTCCTTCAAAATGATTACAATATGATATCACTGTATATCACTTCCATGGCGCACCCTATAACCCTTGTCAATAATTGTATTTCTGTCCCGCCTGTCAGTGTTCCTCTGGATTGGTGGTCTGAAGCTGCATCGTGCTTTTCTTTCTCTAGAAAAGTGAATAAAAACAAATTAATCAAGTTTTCTTTGCTAACAGATCAAATACAAAGAGAAATTTGACAAGGAGATGAAGGGCAAGAGACCACAGTTTGACCTGAAGGAAAGCAAAATTTACCAGACGCAGAAGGATGCCAATATTCTTGCTAGTGAGGTAAAGTCCAAAGGATCATGGTCTTATTGTGCCAAAGAAAATAAAACAATACAGGAATCACCACACTTTGGATTAGATTTAGCTTTTCTTCAGCCTTTTTATATTTCAAGTAAAGTTGTTTATCCATCTTTACAATTCCATTTTCAGTTGATATTTGAAAATTAATTTCAGTCTTACAGAGAGACCCTCAAATCTGTGAATAAAAGTGTTTGTGATTTTCCTACAGATCAAATACAAGGGCGATCTGAAGAAGATCCACAAGCCGGTGACGGACATGTCCGAGTCACTGTCGATGCAGCACAATTTGAGCACCAGCAAGCTCGCCAGTGATGTAAGACATTAACTAACCATCACTTCCTATTCTTAGTAACCTCCTTCAGCCTTCCCAGCCTTCCCATTTCAAGTAACAGCTTTTATAAATGCAATATCCTCTTTGGGTGTAATACTTCTAGGACATCATATGGTAGTGACCTTCACCTTTCTCACCTTCTGACCCTCAGCCTCCTCCTACTAGCACTCCTTTTTAACCTTTCATGTTCTTTCACCTCATTTTTAAACCTTAGATGGTAGTTTCCAACCTTTTTTTTTTTTTTTTTTTCTCTTTTCTTCTTTTGCTTTTTTTTTTTTTTTCCTTTTTTGCCTCCCGAAAACTAACCAATGGCAACTCCCTGACTGGCACTTTCTGTACCCTTTCAGTCCCACAACCCCTTCTCCTTTATCCTTGAAATGTGATTATTTATTTCCCCCTTTATTATCACAGATATTTTATTTACATGTCTTTTTTTCTCCTCTTTTTACTTAATGTCAAATTGATTAAGAATATATATTCCAAAACATTTCAGAGGGGCCAAGGAGTTTTAAATGTAAATGTGTCCTTCAGTATTTTGGGGTCGCTGGTATCTTTTTTTTTTTCCTTCTTTTTTTTCCCCTCGTGTTTTTTATGGGATCTTTTTTTTTTTCATGAGAAAGTTTATATATTTAATGGTTTAGAGGGAGCTCAAAGCAGTGTTTTTTGAACATATTTATTGAGCTGCTTTTTGGGAATTCCCCCTCAGTACCAGTACAAGAAGAAATTTGAGGACAGTAAGGGTCACTACCACATGATCGCTGATACACCAGAACAAATCCATCATAAGGAGGCTTCTGAACTGCAAAGTCAAGTGAGTATTTGCTAGCCCATAGCTCATGTTTATTTCCTTCCATATCATGAGAGTTCAGCATACAAAACTTCATTAAAATTGTTCTTCTGTCCTTTTGCTTTGTCCAGTAAAACAAAATATAATTCACTGAGATAAATTCCAGGTCAACGGAGGTCATGCAAGTTGAAGGCAGACAAAGAAAAGGTCGTCTTCAAGCACAGAACCAACCATGACCCCTTCTCATGTTGATACTGTTCATCTTACTAAGCTAAAACTATAATCATTTTCAGTTTTAAAGACAGGTTTGCATTATTAGTGATATTTTCGTATGCAATAATTGAGAAGAACACCGTTGCGAATACAGCCGTGCAATACCTGCTGTCGATACTGTTTAAAATGGCTTACTTTGTGATTTCAGGTGAAGTACAAGGAGAAGTACGAGAAGGAGCGAGGCAAGCCGATGATGGACTTTGAAACACCGACCTATGTGACTGCAAAGGAAGCTCAGCACATGCAGAGTGAGGTAAAAGTTTTGATCTTTTCCGCTTTTTTCGCTATGTTGCACTCGTCTTGTGTTCTGAATGCCCTTTAAAGAAGCAACACATGGGTATTCAGAGTCTTGCACAATCTTGCCAACGTACTTGATGTTGTATTCATTTTAAAGGTCGAATAAAATGCTGCTTTTTTATTTAATGTCAGTTCTGAGATGTTAAGACCTTCTGCTATGGGGGCATCAGGTAAGCCTTCCTGTATTACATGTTATACAGTGGTGTTCCTCTTCATTCATGTTTTATACTTTATATTTTTATATATATATAATTAAGGGATGTCCATCCATCCATCCATTTTTGAAACTAATTAAGGGATGTTTCTTTACTAATAGATTTTTTTAGCTTATTGGTTTTTCCATGAATCCATGCATTTACATAATGAGGAAATTTCCCGAAATTCTTTTAAATTGAATGTTAGTTTCATCTGAAGACATCGAGTGACCAGTCAAGCTTTTTGCACTGAACGGCCTGTTTTTTCTTCACAGCCTTTGTTCTCTTATGAGTAAATGAGACATTTATTTTTTGTGATTTCTTTCTAAACCTCTTAACGTGACACGTGATTTTAGCTTCATAAATATGTGGTGTGCAGTAAGTATGGACAACACTCAGATTCACAAATTCTCTTGGTGCGGTACGTCTGTCTTATGTGTTGTTTTCTACATGTGTGCTCTTGTTCTATGAAGTTTTGTATGTATTGTGTAGCGGACCATGTTTCCTACAAATTGGAAATGTAACCTTCCTCATACAATTTTGTGATCGGATCAGCCTCTCCATCTTGGACTACATAACTGTGACAGGAAATCGGGACAAACATATCTTAAACATGGTCGTTGCTGTCTTTTATTTGTTGTTGAGCACTAGCTTGTATTATAATATTAGTTTGGGATGTGATCAATTACACATCTGGCCAAAACACACTGTAACACTTTTCTGCTTCAGTATATTTCTCTTTCTTGCCACTGATAGAAAAATTATAAGAGAGACTTTGAAGAGTGCATTAAAGGCAGGAACCTGTCAGGCTTGGAAGTCACACCAGCACAATTACATGTCAGACATGCCACCAAAATAGCAAATGAGGTAAAAGAGAGTCCACCTCTCTGTTCATTCACCCATCCTTCATAATCGAACTAAAAATCACTCCCTTATAATCCGACTAATCAATAGTTTGCCTTTTCCGTTTCACTCAGGATAACTCCATTAAGTAACGTGAGCATGTCATATCATTAGATAATAATACACTCCCAACATAGCAACCATTTCCTGTTATGTAGCTGTTGAGTGTTTTTCTTTTATATATCAATGTCTATTTTTTGTTCATCTTTTAAATGTGTGATTTTTCCAGCCATCCATTCTTTAACTTTGGTATTTTAAAGCAATAAATTAAGGAGCCTTGTCTTTTTCAAATCCACCTTTGGCCTGGCTTTTAAAACTGTACTGATACTGCATCCAGTTGTAATGTGTTTGTAGCTCTATCTTGTTGTCTATCTATCTATGCATATATATATATATATATATATATATATATATATATATATATATATGCACACATATATATGTAATCTCTCTCTCTTTCTATACATATATATGCATATATATTCTGTATTAGATGTTTTTCCTCTTTAGAGGTTTCTTTTGAATAAAGGCCAGATCTATGTGCACAAATCTGAAAAAAATAGTCATGAACTAAATATTTCAGAATTTGTCTTTCTCAGTGTTGAAGAAGACAAGTGATCAAATATTTATTTCTGTATCAGAAAAAGGACAAATTCAAAATCTTTTTCTCCATTGTAACCTGTGTGTGTATTGTTTTAGAAGCCTACTGTTATTGTGTTTATCAGTAATGCTTTAAACAAAGAAATTAATAATTAGCAATCAAAACAATGGAGAAAAGGACTTTGTGAATTTGAACACTATGGATGTGCAGGGATGTGTGTATGTCTGTGTTGTTTTCCTGCAGTCTCTCTGTTCTTCTTCGTCCTGTAGAAAGAGTACAGGAGAGATCTAGAGGAGGGTGTGAGAGGTAAAGGGCTTACAGTACTAGAGGAAACTCCGGACATGTTGAGAGCAAAGAATGCTACTCATATCTTTAACGAGGTAGGACTCTAGGTGGAGGTGTGGTCGCCATGTTTCCCAAAGCCATCTTCTTCAGCTTTTTCATGGGACTAATTATCTGGGCAGCACTTCAGTGTGTCTACCTAACAAGTGGTAATAAGCATGGATTCCTTTTAACGGGACTTGTCTGCTCCTATTAACAAGGTAATCGGATTAAAAAGTGTACAAGACGTTTACTAAACGCGCTTTTGTCTATCCAGCTCTGTATGGACTTCAGACATTTTGTTCTCCTTGTGTTGTACTACAGTTCCCTCATCTTCTGCAGTTTAATCCTGTGCTACTGTACTGTACATGTGACCTAAGCTTTCTAATCATCCCACGTTCCTCTAATCATGTGCTTAACCGTGATTTGTTTTGACGTTCTCGGACCTAAACCTTTAATAAATGCATGTGAACTAAGTACGGAAATTAAAATACTTTGAAGTGAAGACATTACATTGACTTGTAACAAAATATTACTTCAGATGACGCCAATAAATGCATGCGTACACCAGAAAATATATATTTTTCTGTCCTACACTAGAGATTAAGAATGAAGTGAGATGAGTATGATGTCAATTTGTACTGTAAAGAAATGAACAGCATCAATTTTATTTGTCATTTTTAGAATAAACATATACACTTAAGCTTTAATACTTTTAAGGACAGCAGTGAGCTTTTAATTGTTCATTATTGGTCTTTTCTCAAGAACGGGCAAATTCAGACTAGTATATTCTGAATAATAAATAAATGATCTTTCTTGTATTGCACAGAGGGAATACAGGAAGTCCCTGGAGCAGGAAATCAAAGGAAAGGGAATGCTGGCTTTGGCAACAGACACCCCTGACTTCATGAGAGCGAGGAACGCCACTGATATTCTGAGCCAGGTGAGTGTCTTTCCAAGCCTTTCTGAACACATACATCTGTCATTCACACGTCACACTCTATAACGGTAGTGATATTTCACTCAACTGCTGTTCTTTTCTCTCAGACGAAGTACAAACACTCAGCTGAGCATGACAGAGCCAGCTACACCACTGTGATTGACACCCCTGAGATCATCCATGCTCAGCAGGTCAAGAATTTAGTCAGCCAGGTAAGAGGTCAATTTGGATCATGCGTTTATGGGTCTGGTCTCACAGACATCAATGGGCACTAGTCTTGGATTACTCTACCTAAAATAAGATTGGGCGGTTCACGACTGGTGCTAATCTGGGTCTGTGAAACCACCAAAGGAAGATTTTTTTAAAACTTGTCTTATGTTTGTAGAAGATATATTTTAATCAGTCATTTATCTCCATGTATCAGTAGTGTTGCAATGTGTTTTTACTGTCAGGCTGTTGTTGTCTGTGTTGGGATTTCATGTTGCTTTCTTTGCTTATTATCTGTCTTTCTGCATATCATGGGACCGATTTAATAGAACATGTACAAGGAAGCTGTGGGGACAGGCACTGCCATATCTGACCTCCCCGAGGTGAAACGGGTCAAGGAGACTCAGAAGAATATTAGCTCGGTAGTGGCGACACTTTTGCTACATCCCCAGATAGTGTGATCCCTTGTCCCAGTGATCACCAGTCCCAATCAGCCCTTAACCTTTCCCTGCTGCCTTGACGTCTTCTCATGTTTGTTCCCACGTTCATCAGCACAGAAAGTGATAAGCATTGACCCAAGTGCACTGTGTGATGTGTACATAACCCGTCTGCCTGAAACCCGTAAATGTAGTTGCTGTGATTTGTGACCTCATCTATGGTTGCGTTCGCAGATTTCCGCAGTTCTGCACAGAAATGCAGAGATATGCGTTCTTCACACAATTAAGCCGTGAACAGCATTGTCCACACCACAGATACTGAATTCTAGATTGACGCTTTAGCATTGTCAATGCTTATTAAATAATTACATTAATCAGAGTATTCCCCAGGATTTTCTGTAAGTGCAAACATTTCCTTTTAGGAACATAAGGCTACACAATGTAACACAGAGAAATCTGAAAACAATAATCGTAGATTATGATTTGCTTGTCAGCCAGTTAGAAGTGTTCATTCGACATCAGCCTTTGTACATACCAAAATGGCAGCCCGGGTCTCAAAATCTTGATTTAAACACTGAAAACGTTGACATTTCTTCAAATTCTTGAAATGTAAGCGCATCGTTAGAATATTTATAGTGCAATTGAAAAGGATAGCGCCTTGGCAATCTTGCTTTTCAGAATTCTAGCGCCTCTGCACCGAGCTGCTTAAACGGCCTGGGGAAGATGCTGCTTCAATACTCTGCATCAATTATTTTAATAAAGTTAATGTGAATCAATCTTCTAATACCAAATTTATAAAATAATAATAATAATAATAATAATAATAATAATAATAATAATAATAATAATATACAAATTATACAAAAATCATGAGATGAGCTGCATATGATGTCAGACAGCTGTGGGATATGCGAGCGAGACCTATTTTTTTTCTTTTTTCTTCTTATTTTCCTGCTTCTATATCTATGTACCTTTGTATTTTGTAACTGTACCACAACTTGATTAACTCAGAGAAAGAACAGTATTCAACTGTCTGTCAACAAGACTGTCTGTGTTGGGATTTTATGTTGCTCTCTGTGCTTTTATCGTCTGTCCTTCTGCTGGGACTGATTGAATAGAACATGTACAAGGAAGCTGTGGGGACAGGCACTGCCATATCTGACCTCCCTGAGGTGACACGGGTCAAGGAGACTCAGAAGAACATCAGCTCGGTAGTAGCAACATTTTTGCTACATCCCCAGATAGTGTGATCCCTTATCCCTGTGATCACCAGTCCCAATCACACCTTAACCTTTCCCTGCTGCCTTGACATCTTCTCATGTTTGTTCCCACGTTCATCAGCACAGAAAATGACAAGCATTGACCCAAGTGCTCCGTTTCCCACCTGTGCGGAGAACAGCATATCTGTGTTAAAATAACCGGCATTAACGCTGTAGTGCAAGTTGCCCTCCCATGCCACCTTTTCCAAAAAATAAACCCCAAAACAATCTGTCCTTGTTAATTTTTTTTATTTTGATTTGTATTTAACCCATCTGCCCGAAACCTGTAAATATACTTGCTGCGATTTGTGTGCTCTTCTATGGTCGCATTTGCGTAGCGCAGATTTCCGCAGTTCTGCATAGAAATGCCAAGATGCATGTTCTTCAGCATTCAACTTATTGTTATACAATGAAGCCATAAACAGCATTGTCATCACCATAGAAACAGAATTCTAGATTGACCCTTTAGCGTTGTCAATGCTTTATTAAAAAATTACATCAATTATTTAAACAAACATAATGTAGATTATTTGTCTAATTCCAAATTAATAATAAAAAAGTAAAATAATGCAAAATCATGTCAATCAATTACATCGATTACTGCAGGGTTTGTGAAAGGTGTTTTTCTATGAGATGCGTGTGACATCAGACAGCTGTAGTATACGTGAACGCGACCTATGGTTTTATTTTTAATTTCCTGTTTCTATATCTCACATCATGTACCCATGTATTCTTTTTTTTACAACTGTACCAGAACTTGATTAACTTAGAGAAAGAATAGTATTGTCTGTGTAGGTATTTCATGTTGCTTTCTGTGCTTATTGTCTGTCCTTCTGCTGGGACTGATACAATAGAACATGTACAAGGAAGCTGTGGGGACAGGCACTGCCATATCTGACCTCCCCGAGGTGACACGGGTCAAGGAGAGTCAGAAGAACATCAGCTCGGTAGTGGCGACACTTTTGCTACATCCCCAGATAGTGTGATCCCTTATCCCTGTGATCACCAGTCCCAATCAGTCCTTAACCTTTCCCTGCTGCCTTGACATCTTCTCATGTTTGTTCCCATGTTCATGAGCACAGAAAATGACAAGCATTGACCCAAGTGCTCCGTTTCCCGCCTGTGCGGAGAACGGCACCAGTGTATCTGTGCTCCCAAAACCAGCATTAACGCTGTAGTGCAAGTTGCCCTTCCATGTCACCTTTTCCTAAAAAGAAACCCCAAAACAATCTGTCCTTGTTAATTTTTTCAATTTTTATATGTATGTAACCCGTCTGCCCGAAACCCATAAATATAGTTGCTGTGATTTGTGAGCTCTTCTATGGTCGTGTTTGTGCAGCACAGATTTCCGCAGTTCTGCGTAGAAATGCCAAGATGCATTTTCTTCAACATTCAACTTATTGTTATACAATGAAGCCATAAACTGCATTGTCAACACCATAGAAACAGAATTCTAGATCAATGCTTTAGCATTGTCATTAAATAATTACATCAATTATTTAAACAAACATAATGTAAATAATTTGTCTAATTCCAAATTAATAAAAAAAAACTGTCAAATAATACAAAAATCATGTCAATCAATTACATTGATTACTGCAGGGTTTGTGAAAGGTATTTTTCTGTGAGATGCGTGTGACGTCAGACAGCTGTAGGATACATGAACGCGACCTATGTTTTTTAATTATTATTTTCCTATTTCTATATCTCACATCATTTACCCATGTATTCTTTTTTTTTACAACTGTACCAGAACTTGATTAACTTAGAGAAAGAATAGTATTCAACTGTCTGTGTAGGTATTTCATGTTGCTTTCTGTGCTTATTGTCTGTCCTTCTGCTGGGACTGATACAATAGAACATGTACAAGGAAGCTGTGGGGACAGGCACTGCCATATCTGACCTCCCCGAGGTGACACGGGTCAAGGAGAGTCAGAAGAACATCAGCTCGGTAGTGGCGACACTTTTGCTACATCCCCAGATAGTGTGATCCCTTATCCCTGTGATCACCAGTCCCAATCACACCTTAACCTTTCCTTGCTGCCTTGACATCTTCTCATGTTTGTTCCCATGTTCATCAGCACAGAAAATGACAAGCATTGACCCAAGTGCTCCGTTTCCCACCTGTGCGGAGAACGGCACCAGTTTGCTGCGCACAGCATTTCTGTGTTCCCAAAACCGACATTAACGCCAAAGTGCAAGCTGCCCTCCCATGTCACCTTTTCCCCCAAAAATAAGGTGCAGGCCCTATGTGCCACCAAATAACAAAGTGGTTTTAAAAACTCACAGCTTTGGAAAGTTAAAAACTGAAAAGCAGAATACAGCCATAAAAATCTTTGAACTTAACAAGATAACATTTTATTTGTTTTCCCCTCCATTCCTTCCTTCAACTCTAATTTCAGGTTTATCTGCTTAACTGTAGAGAGCGATCCTCTCTTGGTCTCATTTTCATTGTATTTTTTTTTGTATGTGCATTTCAATAACAGAAAAAGTACAAAGAGGAGGCCGAGAAGACCATGTCTCACTACGTGCCAATCATAGACACCCCTGAGATGCAGAGAGTGCGAGAGAACCAGAGAAACTTCAGCACAGTAAGTGAATGAAGCGGGAGGTGGATGCTGTTATACTGCAGTTTCTATTGTTATTCTTGCTGTCTGTTAAAGATCTTGTCCTACGTTAAGCTGTTTAAAAGTATTACGTTTAATACTTTATTTGAAACACTTTTGCTCTGTTGCTCATGCACCTGTGTATTGTATGTTTGTCTGGCATTGGTATAAAACAAATGTAGTGTTGGTCAATGGATATAAAAACGTATTTAAGTTTATTTAAAAAGCTACAAACTAAAGCTAAGCTAAAAAAGTTTTTTCCTGACTTAGTATAATAAGAGATTATCTATTTTGTAAGCTTATGTATTTAGAATTGTACACAAAGTGTTAAACAGGTTGATTGTGATTTATTTTATCTATTAAACATAATATCCTGAAATGATTAGCTCTGACATCCAACACCCAATGTTATACACCCAATTCTGGAACAATTAAATTCATTGGACATTTTTGTTTTACAATTGAAGTGGGATTTTTACTATTTTATTTTTTGAAATATTATGAACCAATGAAGTTTTCATTTTCATTATTCTTACTCAGCTGGGACCAGTCAAATGAATTACTGTAAACACTACATTTGTGTTTCATTTCAAAGAAATTTCTAATAATTTTTAAGACATTAAATCATAGCTTTTATGGTTTTTATGTTCTTTATAAAATACTTATTTTTTCCCTTTTACTGAAGTAATCTTTAAATTCTGTATGTTTATTCTCTTCCTTTTAGCAACTGTACCAGATTGACCTTAAAAACAGTAAAGGAAAAGTGTCTGTGGTAAAAGACACTCCAGAAATGCTGCGCGTTAAAGAAAATCAAAAGAATTTCAGCTCGGTACTTATTGAGCCTCTTTTTTACATTCACTTTCATTTTGTCTTAACAACTTAATTTCTAAACCATTCCAGCCTTTCTTTTTAACTGAAAAACTCACTGAAGTTTCGTGTGCAATTTAACATCCACTGCTTTTCTAGCTGTTTTTCATTAAATAAATATATAAACTTGCAGTATTAAACAGGACCAATTAGTACAGTCGTAACAACTGAACTGTTACAATTTTAAAAAGTAATTTACCATTACAAAAAAAAAGGAAATTTAACCCTCTTAACCACGTAACTATTTTTGCAACAGTTTTTCCATAGATGTTGTGATGCCAGAACTGTTAGTGGTGTCCATAACTTCACAACCATCTCATAGTATGCATTGAAATGAGCTTACTGTCATATGTTTTATGTTATGTGTAATATGTTTTTGTTTCTGTGATCTGCTTTCTTTGTGGTCTCTCTTCCTTACGTTGGGAAGAAAATGTCAGTAAAAGATTGGTAACATATTGCTTTATAGCTGAGAGTCTAAATATTATACTTTCTACATAGTGTAAAAACACCAAACAAAATGATCCTTCGAGAAGAATGCATTTGCTTTCAGACAAGCCATGTATGAGCTGGGACTCTGTGGATCGTTTAAAAGTCTGGGCTTAAAATACTGTTAATTCTGCTGTTTTGCTTCTGCATGTTTAAGATTTTGTACAAAGAGGATCTGGGAGGCGGAACAGCTATGAAAGACACCCCAGAGATGGAGAGAGTTAAGAGAAATCAGGACGCAATTAGCACGGTATACTCTCTACGATTATCATCTGCCCGTCCCCTGTCGTTTTTTCCTTCCAACTTTTCTCATATAAACATAGTTGGCGGCAGAATCGAGTGATTTCCCTCCTTAATGCTAACTACCCCCCTTAAACATCCCTCTGGTATAAAATTAAAAGTATAATCTTCAATAATAACGGTTCTAACATTCTGAGATTCCCATGAATCTACTTTTAAGTACTTTATCCATCCAAATACTGTAATGAATTTCCATACCTAATATTAACTTAAACCTTTATCTTAAACTGTTTCCTTTCATTAAACCTGCCAGACTACAAAAATGTATATATCATTAAAGTTCTTTATAGAGAGAGACTTTTTGGAAACTTGTCTTATGTTTGTACAGGATATTTTTTTATCAATCCAAGTAGTTTAGGCCTTTTACTGCATTTTAGCTCCATGTATCAGTAGTGTTGCAATGTTTTTACTGTCAGACTGTTGTTGTCTGTCCAAGCATTTCATGTTGCTCTCTGTGCTTATTGTCTGTCCTTCTGCTCATCACGCGACTGATTGAGTAGATAAAGTACAAGGAAGCTGTGGGGACAGGCACTGCGATATCTGACCTCCCTGAGGTGAAACGGGTCAAGGAGACTCAGAAGAACATCAGCTCGGTAGTGGAGACACTTTTGCTTCATCCCCAGATAGTGTGATCCCTTATCTCTGTGATCACCAGTCCCAAATCACGCCTTAACCTTTCCCTGCTGCTTTCTTTCCACATTCATCAGCACAGAAAATGACAGGCATTGACCCAAGTGCTTTGTTTCCCACCTGCATATCTGTATTCCCAAAACCTGAATTAACGCTGTAGTGCAAGCTACCCTCCCATGTCACCTATTCCCAAAACCAAAATAAACACCTAAGCAATCTGGCCTCCATCCCCCCTTTAATTATGAAGTGTATGTAACCCGTCTGCCTGAAACCCGTAAAGTAGTTGCTGTGATTTGTGATCTCATCTGTCTGTATTTTTCGTATTTTCCAGTTCCTATACCTCACATCATGTACCATTGTATTAACTGTACCACAACTTGATTCACTCAGGCAAGGAATAGTAATCAACTGTCTGACTTTGTGAATGTAACCCGAGACGATATGGGCACTGGTTTGTTTTCTTGTTGTGCACTGAATGTTGTGTTCCTGAGGTCAGGGGCACTTGAGCCGAATGCTGTTGAGTGATTGTGAGATCAACTGAGGCGAAGCGTGTGTGTGTGTGGAGAAGTGTCTCTATGTTGTGTCTCACTGCTTCTCCGGGGCTGTCCCTTGTGTCCTGTAGGTGTTGTATAAGGAGACAATGAGCAAGGGAACGCCCGTGACTTACACTCCTGAGATGGAGAGAGTCAAACGCAATCAAGAACACATTAGCTCGGTATTTTAAAGATGTTTGCTTTTTCTTTAAAAAAAAAAAAAAAAGCCCTCATAACATTCTAACTCCCTCTTTCAGCCTCTCCCTGGTTTCAATTAACTTATTTTGCTGTATTTAATACTTGAAGCTGATGTACGCATATCATTCTAACTTCTTAACGTCTTTCCCCTCTTCCAATCCATCTGAGTTATGACCTGCTAATCCATTCCCGGTTCACTAAATCATTACCCGCCCCCTGAAAGACTGGGGACCATTGTGTCTCCATAACATGGCTTCCTTGTAGATCGTACACTGTGCATCAAAGTGGAGGACTGAGGTGTAAAATCCCCATCCCTTTCCTTCCCCACATTGTCTGTGTTGTTGCTCCTCAGGTGCTGTACTCTGACAGCTTCCGCAAGCAGGTGCAGGGCAAGGCCGCCTTCATCCTGGACACCCCAGAGATGAGACGCGTCAAAGAGACCCAGCGCATCATCTCGGGCGTAAGCAGTCGCTCATCTTCCACAGCACAATCTTCTTCATTTCAGCTGGAATCCTGGCTGACCATGATGCTACCACAAAACATGTTCAATAACCAAACTTAGTGGTGACAAAAGTTGATTGTGTTAACTAAGACATTAAGCGGTGTTTTATCTTTGTTTACCCTCGGAGAAAGAAATCCCAGCGATCAGGAAATACAGATCACATTTTAATTTGCTCTTTTTGTAACATTTAAGGGCTTTTGCACACTGGATCAGATGATGCATCTGATTTGTATATGAGTGAAAAGAGAAAAAAAAACAAGTGTGTGCATCCCTATATCAGCTTGCACACCGAGTCCGTAATTGTTGTACGGCGGTGAAGCGTCAATTTTGGAATCGAAAAGCGTTTGAATGGATCCGTTTTTATGTGTGTTAAAAATGACATTGACCAATGAAAAAGGGAATATGTGGATTGATGCACTTCATTTGTGAATATAGTCATCTGCATCTCTAACCACGAAAAAGTACAGAACACAAACTATAGATGGACAATACAGTATATGGCAAGCTATCGCAGAGGAGCTATGTGGCTAGAATACTCCTAGAACATGGTTAAGCACAGATTAACAACATAAATGTAACTTACCTTTACAAAGATTTTTCAAATTAATAGTTTAACGTTGAACCATACTTTCTGCTTTTACGTCTTCATGGTCAGGTGTAGTTTTTGTGCGATACGTTTTTTAAATATATATATTATTGAAGTTAAAGAGGTGAAGAAAGTGCCGTAGCTTGCAAGACGCACAACAGCGCAAGCTGGAAAGACTGTGTAACTGGTGCAGTTTTAACAGATCCAGTGTGCAACATCCTTGATGGACAACTTTTCGGTTGACAGACTATAAATGATGGATCGGATCCAATGTACAATGGCCTTGAGACTTTAAATTAATTAAAAAATATTGTGCTAGAGGGAACTCAAGAATTAACTTCTAGTGAAAGCAAGTGGGCATACATTTGCCCTGTGCAACCTGTGCTCAATGAAGATTATCCCCTTCGTCCCCTGTGCAGGTGAAGTACCACCAGGAGTTTGAGAAGAGCAAAGGCAGCTTTACCTCTGTGGTGACCGATCCCATCACCGAGCGTGTGAAGAAAAACACACAGGACTTCAGCGACATCAACTACCGTGGCATCCAGAGGCGTGTGGTGGAGATGGAGAGGAGGAGAGCCGCTGAGCACGACCAGGAGACCATCACAGGCAAGGCCATGCAATGCATTATTTTTGACCTCATGCTGGGTTGGATGTTTATGTAAAGAAAAGGATTAGTTCATTGCTGCAACTGCCAAGAAATCAATAAAACCAACACCAAGCTGTTTCTCCAGATCTGCGCGTGTGGCGCACCAATCCCGGATCCGTGTTTGACTATGACCCTGCGGAGGACAATATCCAGTCCAGGAGCCTGCACATGTTGTCTGGTATGAGCGAAGGTCGTTGTGCATTTGGTGGTTGCAGAGAAATGTAGTAGACCCTTACAGAATGTACATGGTGTTCTTCCTTTAGTACTTCACTATTCATGACCCTTTCCCCTCCTGGGAGTATACTCTTGTTTGTTTCTCGGAGCATTGCATGAGATAATCCACAGCCCTGAATCACTGTAGGGCCAAACCCACCACGACCCACTGTTTTGGAGTGATTGAATAAGATAAATTCAATTTATTAAAATTACCTTCTGGGATTTTACATCATACGATTCACTATGTTCACGATCTGCAGTGGTCCATCAAAAGTAAATCAAAAGTGGTTAATTAGACAGCCGTATTGATGTTCTTCTCTGGCATCTGACACTGGCCTCTTCTTGGGTTTAGTTCAAGCCCAGCGCCGCAGCAAAGAGCATTCCCGCTCCACCAGCGCCCTGAGCTTGAGCGCCGGAGACGAGAAGTCCGAGGCCTCTGAGGCCGCGGATCAGCACCTGTCACTGTACAGCAACGGAGGCTTCTTCACCACATCCACCTCAGGTCGGGACACCGAGCCCTCATCTAAGCATGCAAGACGTGCCGTGACTTTGCACTCAAGGCAGGCAGATGTCAATGATTCACTTGGCTAATGTTGCATAGTTTGTCAAATAAATTCAGAATAAAAAAAATGTATGCTGCAGAAACCCCAATCAACATAAACTTTCCACAATACATTTGAAAGCTGTATCATTATCTGAATCCATAGTCACCCAACCACCTTGTAACTCAAGACTTTTCTGTTCCCCATCAGGTTACCAGCAAGCTAAAACCACCGAATTACAGCAGAGATCTTCCTCTGTTGCCACCCAGCAAACAACGGTGTCCTCTGTCCCCTCTCACCCCTCGACAACTGGAGTGAGTACACAGCCACATCGCACAGGGTTTTAGGATTCCAGATGTGACAGACATGGGCATTTCAGCACCACTACAGCATGACACAACCCCCTGGGCTAATCCAAACAGGCTTGCGTTTATTTCAGAGATCAGCTTCCAGTCAAGTTGTAGGAGTTGCACATGGTCTTACAGGAACTTCACCCCTTTAAAATGCAATAAAATGTAAAACCGTTGCCAGAAAAAGTACACAAACACTTACATGCAGGCAATGATGTGGACTGACTTCAATGGATGTAACAGGAGTCATTCTAGTACAGAGTTAAGGGGGCTGTGGCCTCAAATACTATCTATAAAAAAAAACTAGTGATGAGAAAATCCAGTGTCTTTGTATCCCACTGTGCAGTTTTTAAAACTAACAAAGTTTTTCATTAACCATGGTCATTCTAAAATAAATCAATAAAATCAATGAAATAAAGCTCCAAAGAGGGCTTTGTTTGTCAAAACAACAGAAGGTCTGTTCTTGCTGTTGATTTCTCCTGGGTAAAGAAAGAAAATGAAATAAAACACACATTTCCCGGCATAGCAGCATCCCCTGCAGTTGTGAGGTTTGCCAAAACTTGAGCAGCACTTGGATTAAAAGTACGAATGAGTTGGCAGATTCCTCGATCCTGGATGACTTGATTAAATCTCCTTTGTCTCCCGCAGAGAACCGTCCGGGCCATGTATGACTACACCGGGGCGGACGACGACGAGGTCTGCTTCAAGGACGGCGATGTCATCCTGAACGTCCAGTCCATCGACGAGGGCTGGATGTACGGCACCGTGCAGAGGACCGGGAAGACAGGGATGCTGCCGGCCAACTATGTGGAGGCCATCTAAACCAGACCCATGATTGTGCTGGGTCATAGGCCACATCCACCGAGTGAGAAACGCGGCACTGTGGCAGTTATGGTTAGAATTAGGAATGCAGGGCTTTTTAGGTTTGTGTAAGTAGAACTTGTTATAACCGTGTGGTTTCCATTGTTATTAACCTTCTCAGAACTAATGTATGGGAATTGTTTGCGCCTTGTTTGCAAAGTAGAAATATCGTCTCTTAGCAGGTGCCGTGTTTATTGTTCACCTTTGTGGATGTAACTTATGAGACCCATCGACAAAATAGTCACAACCAACCAAATTAACTGTACAGAAGTATATTCCTGAAGAGCTCATTGTTCCAAGACTTAATTACCACATAAAGTGAAAATCCACCGACAACCTACTCTCTTTTGTTATATATGAATTGTATATTTATAAAAAACACAAACGTGAACGGATCAGTTTGTAGAAGACCAGACCAGAGATGGGCTCCATGACTGTAACCAACATTTCTAAGCCTTTTTAGAAATATTTAAGGAAAACAAAAGGTGTGGATATAGAAACTGAAAGAATCCACAAAATATACATTAACCAAGTTTTAAAACCATAAAGTGGTTAAAAAAAAAGTCACCTATGTAAAACAAAAGAACGTATTTCACATCTCCCTTGCAAATACATCAGCTTAAATTCGGGGTGTTCGGACCCTCACTGTCAAACCAGATTACCAAGTAAAAAAAATAAAATCAAAGAAAGCCTCTCCCTCCTATTGGCTGAAGGTTGGCAGTTAGTGCATGTGTGTTTTGTTTCTTCCGATAACCTAGCTCTGGGGTTCATAACGATTGTACCTTGTAACAGTAGCTAATAAAGCACACCAAGTTTCTGCAGTATATCGGTGTTGTCATTTGTATGAGCCAATAGAAGTGATGCTTTCCCTTAGAGCAGTGGTTTTCAAACCGGTCCTGGAGGACCCCCTGCCCTGTTGGTTTTTGTTCCAACTGAGGTCTTAATTGCTTAATTGAATCTTTAAATTGAATTAACAAAGCAATATACTGTTAAATTAAGTAATTAAGACCTCAATTGGAACAAAATCCAGCATGGCAGGGGGTACTCCAGGACCGGTTTAAAAACCAGTGCATTTGAGCAGTGCTAGTAACGGCTTGTTTAACCATCAAGAGCTCCCAAAAATCACAAGCACCTCTTATACCCTCTATATGCTTTTAAATGGATACAGATTTTCCCATTAACACCATGTATTAAAAGGCAGTCCAGGAAAATTAATCTGGAGTCTCTTTACAAAAGAATATGCATCTCATTAAAATTCCCATCACTACAAGAGGTAACCACAATTTTAAATGCATATTAAACTATTTATACAGCTTTTCCTATGCCTTCCAGGTTAACCACAAATGGCAAAATAAAACAGGTCTAACCATGAGAAGTATCCCATGTAGAAGTACACAAGACATTTTGAATAGGAGCACACCGTCACCCAATAGACTAAGAAACTTACTGCTTTATTTAAAAAAGAACACACCATGTACAGTAGTTTTAAAAAGATGCTGCAGTTAATTGACAAGGATCTAAAAAGAAACTGCACAATCTATCCACATCCAGTGTGAGTGCTTTAAAATCCATGGTCCATAAGCCTTATCCCTCATATCGGTACATGTCGATACAACACAATGAGGTTTGGGTAGAACTTGACAAAAGTCACCATAAAGTCCTTAAGTGAAGTGAATTCCAGAGTTTGTTATTTAATATATTTTAAAATGCAACTCTTGAGGTGGAATGGGCAACTCCATTCAAGCCGAGGATATGCATCCTAACAAACAAAGATCAAAACCAGTTCAGCGGGCAGGGGTCACCGTGCGGTCAAGGCGAGCTCTCCTCGTGGGGGCTGGACACTCGCGACTGTAGGTTCACAACGATATTCTTCATCATGTCGCTCAACTGTTCGTGCATCAGGACCAGCTGGCTGCCGGAGCATCTTCCAAGTTCCTCCTCGGTCAAATGACTTCTCAACGTTTGGATCTCGGACAGAAGGTCCACGGGCTTGCTTTCCACCTCAGCTGGAACTGTTGCCTCAGCCACATCTGAAAAGGAGAAGAAGGATTACAGATTAGACTAAATCGCAGGATATGAGGATTGACTCTTACAGTGTTTCTAATATCAAGAGCAGTTTTCTTCCAAGAATAACAGTCACCAATATAAAGAAAAGCCATGGAAGAAAAAAAAGCATCCTTTTCTTTGTATACACCTTTCGATTTGCATTTACCTCTAAAGCTTCAAAAGGAAACACATTAGAGTGAAGTCTTAGCTTGGGTTTTTACTGTAGGTTAGGTGCTACGGTACTGACTCACCTGCTACGACCTTCTCTTCCTCATTGTCGAGGGGTGAGGTCTCCCTCTCTTCAGGCTCTGAGGTCATTTTCTCCGTCTCATCAAACCCTTTCAGATCGTCACAGCGTCCCCTTCGCTAGAAATGTGAAAACCAACAGGTGAACATCGTGATGTGGGACAATGCCTTGTCTAGATGTCCAAAATATTCTATTAATTCTAAATATTCATTATTATTCTTGATTTTATAATAGGTTAGGGTAGAAACATGAACAAGTTATTTCAGAGTTGAAAATGCCCCCGTATGAAACCATTTGTTAATACTTCGTTAAGTGTGTGCATTGTTCAATGAAGCCCTACCTGTTGTTCGTGATAGATTTTCAGGGCTTTCTTCACGTTGGACAGCTTTGGCGAGCGTATAGGGAGAGTTTTGATCTCGGTGGGGGTGAGAGCACTCAAATCTCCCACCGTCTTAATGTTCTTGGCTCGGACGAGCTGTCCAAAACCCCGCGGCCTGCAGGACAATGTATATTTAAGTGAAAAATGATCCTGTTTTTATTAAAACCAGGCGCAAACCAACAGTATTAGAATGGGGGGCCTGGGTCATAATGCAATCTCAAATTAATAACACACCTTCGGTCTTTTTTTTGTTTTGGGCTTTGTTTCCCTAATTTTGGAAGTTCAGGAAAAAGTATAGCTTTGTTGTACAGTTCAAACTAACAAATGCAATTAAAAGAATTTTTTTCCTCCAAAATTGTATTATACAGAAGTAAATAACCACAGCCAACACCTGCCAACCAATGAATAAAGGGGAAACTGCAATCCTTCATTACACTATTTCTCAAAATCCAATTTGGGTATAAAAAAAATAAAAAGTTTATTTGGCCATCGACACACATTAACCCACACTCACCACATATTAGAAGTCAGCTGTGGCAGGACAGCCTCCACAGGAGCCGAACAACTGACCAAAGCAGGATAGACGCAATCCTTGGGGATCGGCTTCGGTTCTTTACTCATTTCTGATATCTGCAATGAAGGATTTTATGAACATACAGTGTTTGTACATGAAAACATTGCTTCAATCCCAAGACACCTTTAAATTAAAAACATGTCAGGTCCAAATATTTTGTCTTGATCAGGAAATCTGAAATTAATCTCAGGGCATTTACTGCACACGTCCCCCACAGAGTCTCTGATGTACTCCAGATGACACTGTCCAAGAAAATGATCAAAAAAAGAGGCACACTTCTTAACCTCTAGTCCCATTTGTTGCCTGATGTTTGTGCACAGGCTTTACATCACACTCTCAGTACATTAAAAGCTTAAAACTACACGAAGGGCAATTCATTATTCTGCCAAACAAGTTCAATTGTTCTTTTCCCCTCCCAGTCAAACAGAAACACATTGTTTTCAAATACATTACTTGGTATTATTCACACAAATATGAAACTCCATAATGTCTCCAAGATGTAGTTAACTGCCAAACGATGTCCCATTGAGTTGAGCGTGCTTTTTCCAAACCCAACAAAACTCACTGCAGGAGACCACCTAGAGTACCCCCCCACCCCACACCTGAGGCCAACAGGGGCACCCGGAAGCCTGGAAACACAGTGAAATGCAGAGGTTATCCACCACGGTTTAATAGAGCACATACCAGGCATTTCTTGGAGCTCCTGAATCCTGGGCTGCGGAGGTTGCGAGGGCTGAGGCTCAATAGGCCCTTTGTTGGAGTTGTAATGAACTGCAACGGCAACGAATAAAGACATTTGAACAATAAAGCAAAGCTATAGCAACATCAGTAAACAAAGAACATTTGTGCACAGGCCGATCATACTTTTTGATTAAGATTTTGTTGTGTTGACCAAATGGGCTGCAGAGTAAAGTGGTTATTCACACATCTATAATAATTCAAAGCACAGTCGATGTCGCGGGGATACGGACCTTCTGCTGTGTCGCAGAGGACAACGCCACGGTGTTGTTCTTGGATCTCGGGGAGCTGTTGGACGAGGGCCGGACAACGGGGCTGCGGCGATCGATGTCGTCAGCCAGCTCGTGCTGATGGATGGGGTTGGCGAAGGACACGCGCCGAGCCTGCAACGGCAAAACCAGCAACCATTCATTTCATTACCACATCATACGATTGCGAACAATCACAGATAGAAGTATTAGCACTTGGTTTGAATTATCATTTACTAATCTAGTTTAGTCTGTACATATATTTTGAAATGGCAGGACTTGAAGGAAACATAAGAAAGCAAAATAAACTAACGCATGTCAGAAGTCTGTGCAGAACTACAGAAAGCCTCCGTTGCTTTACCTTCTGCAGAGGGGAAGGTGTGTCATCCTCCAGGGACCTCTTCTGCCCTTTCTTGAGGATGCTCGTGGAAGGAGAAGCTGTTGGAGACCAAACCCCACGTGGCTTTGAGCTGCTGGGGCTCTGACCCACCTCCAGTCCGACAGCAGCATCCAAATCCTTTCGTTTGGGGGGCGAGTCCAAACACGTGCCTCCTACAGTGGTCTGTTCAGATACAGGGGACTCCTCGGGCAGAACCTCAGCAAGCATAGCATCGGTTAGCAGGGCTTCATCTGCATCAGTTAGTGGGGCTTCAACAGCTTCGACCTGGTTTGCTTCCAACGGCTCTTCTACAAGCTCATCTGGTTGGTCTTGCTCTTTCAATACTGCAATGTCCTCGATCACTGCCTGCTCCAGATGTTGTTCAGTCTGCTGACCACCATCCTTCTCCTGGGAACCCAGCTGGTGTTCCTCCCTCGGCTCAGGAGACCTTTCTTCCTCCAGGTCATTTTCAGATTGTAGTTTGTCCTCATCCATGTCGACCACGTGGTTTTCAGCGGTCTCCTCTTCTGAAACCGCAGCCAGCTCGCAGCTTTCAGGTTTCCCGAGGTCAACGGTTTCCAACTCCGTTTCTTCCTGCACTTGCACTAATGTGTGCGAATCGGACTCCTCTTCCGATTCGCCCACTGAACTCAGAGTGCTTACAGAAGGAGTAAACAGGACTGGACCATTTGGCAGCGTAGGGGTGCTAACTTCATCTGGTTCAAACACACTATCATCATTGCTAACTGTGTTTTGCCCAACCAACGCATCATTACAGTCAAGGACCATTGAGGGAGTTTCAGAAACAAGATTTTTATGGTCCATAGAGACTTTTTCTCCCAACAAATCTAGCTCTTGCTTTTCTGAAGCTTGTGAATCAGAAAGGTCATTCTCTTGCTGCTGGGCTGCCATTGCCCTGCAGTTGCAGCCCTTGAACCGCCTGCGCCCACGGCCACGCTTGCTGTGAGGACACATGTGCAAATGGTGGATCTTCCCCGTGGTTTGACTGCTATCAGAGACCTCTGTAGAAGAATCCTCAACCACAGTCTTAGTGCTGACGCTCCCCGCCATTGCTGAAGCGGCATTTTCGAGGGGATCTTTTTCCTCCATCGTACGTTCGGTCTCGGGAGCCTTAGTCAAGACGAGCGTTTTATCGTCCTGTTCTACTGAAGCCTCCTCATACTTCAAAGTCTCGCCCGCATCAAGGTGGCCTGAAGGCTCTGTGACTGTGCTGGCATCCGTTGCCTTTTCGGGCTCGGGAACTGGTAAAAGGTCCGCATTTTCCTTTTCAACCTCGCTGTCCATTTCCATGGGTTGGACCTGCGCTGAACTCTCCGCAGCCGGTTCATCCGAGGGAGGGCTCTCGCTCACAAGTTTGTTGTGCTTTCTCTTTTTCGCATTCTTTCTCACCTTCTGGTTTTCTTCACGGGTCTCAGAACCGTCTGACTCTGAATTTTCTATGCTGGACAGTAAACCTTGGGAGGACCGCCTCGTCCGATACCTGGCCCGACCTTGAGAGGCGTCTTTAGCCCCTGCCTGGGAGTCATCGGTTTGTGAAGCTTCTGCCTCAACCGCAGCGGCCGAAGTCGCACTCCTTGTCACCCGCTCCTGTACATCCAATGCAGCGGATTTCCTCTTGGCACTCTGGCCCTGTGACTGAGCTTCGGTTTGACTGGCAGCCGGGGAAGAGGCCTTCTGCTCCTCAGCTTGGTGTACTTCAGTCTCGGAAGCCTTCTTCTCCACAGAGCCATCTTCCTTGCCCTTCGAAATTATCTTCTTCTGCTTGGCCTTAGCAACGCTGTCGGGGCTCTCTGCAGACTCCCCTGGGCGTAAGGGCTTGCTTCGACGTCTTGAGGAGCGTCGGGGTTCGCTCTGGCTGGACTGGCTCTGAGAGGATTGGGACTCGCCCTGCTGGTCATCAGACTCTTCTTCTGGAGGGGTGTTCTCCTTGGACTCGGCAGATGGGCTTTCATCTTTTGGCGACATCTTCGTTTTCTCCTGCTCTTCTACCGCTGAACCCTCTGCATCAGGCATTACCAGCTGAGACTGTGTGTCGGGGATACAGTCTTCCTCATCTTCTTCTACAGTAACATTACTTTGATGGACTTCTGGTTCCTCCACTTCCGGCTTCGCTGGCTGCTTTTCTGTCTCGTCTTCCACACTCTTCTCGGGTTTTGAAGAATCGAGTTTGCTGTTTTTCCGGCGCCCACGTCTAGACACTGGCGTCTCGGCAGAAGCCTCCTTCTCCACCTCGGCAGTGGGGCTCTGCTGTGGGGAAAACACTTTTGTTACAGTCTCAACGACCTCCTGGCTTCCAGACTTTAAGCCCCTGGTAACTGAACCCGAAAACTTCCCGACGCTCACAGGACTGGACGTCCTTCCCTCTGAACTGAATTTCTCCAGAGTGATGAATGACTGCCGACGGCTGGAGGTTTTCTGGGGCGTCCCCGACACTATGTCGGAAGAGGCCGAGGCGTTGCTGATATTGGCACTGGTCTCCTCTGTTTCCATGGTTGCATCCTCTCCTGCTTTGCTTGCTTCCAGGGAAACGTCCACAGATTTCGACGGCAGTTCCTCAGCTGTGTCCATTTCAGAAGTTGCAGTTCGGTCCGCTTTCTCCTCATTCACCTCAGTGTTCAACTCGTGCACTTCAGGGGCTTCTTCCATTTCCATTTTTTCCTCGGGAAGCTTGAAGGTGGGGTAAGAACAAAGCAAACCAGTTAAATGCAACATTATTTCAGAATCATTAAAAGAGAAGGCTGGCATCTTTCACCACTTTGTATTTACACTTAAAGATCACTCGAGTCTTTGCAATAGGCTAATAGATTAATGCAGTCATAACTAAAGAAAATATTACTCTACCACATGGCCCAAACCCAAAGCTTTACCAGCCTGAACCCACCCAAACCATTCAGCCTAAAAATGACCTAAAATCGCAACCTCAAGGTTTGAAGAACAAGATCTCTACTCGATTACAAGATAATTCTACAAATATCACAGATAAAGGATATTACAAAGGCAATTTGCAGGGGTCACATCCAACCTAGATATGTTAACCACTACATTTTAGACAGATTCATATAGAACACAATTTTACCTCAGAACTGACCACTGGTTTTGCAGGTTCCTCTGCCTTCTTCTCTGAAGATGATTTTTCCCTTCAAAAAATAGATTGTTTTTCAAATTAGAAAAAACAGATAGAGAAAATGACAAAAGTAAATCTGACAGGAACACGGTACATACATAGAGTCATCCTGGCTCTGACTGTATTGAGTGAACAGAGTTGTGTCCTGAGAGGCGTCGAGATTGTTGTACATGGCTGGAATATCAACCCTGTAGAAAAAAGAATCTACTCAAGGTCTTATACCGTATGTACCGTCAACAATATACATTCCACAATTTCAGACAATTCAGTTCAGTCTATCCAGGGGAAGCATTAAGCACTCATGGAGAGTATCGGGAGATGACCATTCATATTAGCAATAACAGCAAATAACCACAAAGTTCTTCAAATGAACTTGGACATTTACCAAAACACAGCTCTCTCTCTATTTACTTTGGCACAGAAAACATTTTATGTTAGAAGTCTCTCCAATTATGACAATATGGCTACAAATGCCTCTGAGGGGGGCGTGGAGTAAACAAGACCCCGTTCCTACACGGGAAACCTTTCAAACTTTGGACATGACGCTCTCCTAACCTTTTCGTCCTCAGGACTTCTTTCTGGTGCTCAGTGAGGACCCGCTGCTTTGTCTCAGGGGGAATAAATACGAAATCCACAGACTTCTCCTCTTCTAACAGGACTTCTCTGGGAGGGAGTTTAGCAGAACCGAAGTCCAGCTTCACCTGCAAAGCAAACCAGTGCACATGGTTTTGACACGAGTTCACCATCCATCACGGAATTTCTAGTGTTCGCGTTACCACAGAAAAGCTTGTTTTACCACTTACAATTGGCGGTTTATATGTTTAGTACCAAAACATCATAAATCACAAAATTGGGATTTCTTACAGCGACAGGTTTGGTTGTAGAATTCCTTTCCTTTAACTCGTCGGCTCTGGCAAGCAAAGAATCCCGTTTTCCGAGAGATTTCACTTCAACCCCGCTGAGTTTTGTTTCCAGTTGGGAACATTCACTCTGCAGGGACACCAGAAGGAAGCAACCAAAAAAAAGTTAATTTGGTTCTAGGAAGTACAGTGTACCAACCCAATATATTTACAGAACTATATTTTTCAATATCATTTAGTTAATTGTATTACTCTTATGCAAGCATTTAAATTTGCAAACCTGGTCCATTGTATGCAAATCAAGCTACAACATAACGACTTGAGATACTTACAGCATCCGAGTATGGTCCATTATAATCATCAGGTACGATCACCGCTTCAAAGCCGGGCAGGATAATTGGGATCTTCTGTTTCACCTGGCTCAACACCACCCTGAAAATGTAAAGGTATTGTCTGTGTCTTACATCACAAGAAAGTAAGTATTCCATATAACAATGGGTTGAAAGGCACCATGGGAATCTACCCTGTAGTATCACATTCTGAGCAAGGAAGACGATGATCCCAAGCTAATACCTCTGTATTTCAAAATTAAAGTAAGAGAGGAAACACAGAAATCCCAGAAACAGGCTCAGTCAAATCCCTCATTGAGGGGGACGTACTCCATTGGTCGCACTTACTTGAGCTGCTGTGGGTAGGTCAGAGTGGGAGCCTTCGAGAACGTCACGTTCCAGAATTGGGCCACCAGGTTGCGAACCTGCTTGTTCTTGTGAAGGAACAGCACAGCCAGCAGGGGTGCAAGCTGCGCCAGCAACTCATCGTCATAGGCCATGGAATAGCGCGTCTGTAGGCAGGTCAGGATCTCCCCCAGTAACTTCTCCAGCTGAGACAAAGGATTGATTGTTTGATCAAGTTCATCAATAAAATACAAAACAGAGCTGTAAAGGACATTCGCTAACAAAAGAACAGACTCTTTGCATACATCTCTTTGGAATGTGGACTAAACACATATCTAAACTATTACACTAAATATTTGCCTACTGTTGATGTATTCATGCTTTTGAAATAAATGGGGATATTGTTAAAAACAATACACACACTGACCTTGTGTGACAGACTGGTGTAGAACTTTGGCACTTCATTCTGAGGCCTAAATTGAAAATAAAAACTGGTTAAGAAAATCAGGAGATTTAAAATTTTCCGTTCACACGCTGTACACATTACATAAATACAGACACGAGTCAAATCCCACAAGAAAACAGGTCACAGAATCACTCTTACTTGGACATCTTGTCATAGAAGACCGTGAGAGGAGCCACCAGGGAGGAGAGGGCCTCTTGGATGGCAGTACACAGAGACAGGTTGCTAAATAACGTGGACATGACACCGATAAGGACGCTGCCAACTGCAAGCATCGAATTTGAAGGGGCGTCTGATTTGGTCTCGGGAGATTCCTGGGAGTGAAAAGCCTCTACAGACTGTGCTAGGAGCTTCAGAAAGTTGGTCATATTTCCCAGGGCCTTGTTTTTCTTCCGCGTCCAGCTCAGGGGTGTGTGCGGTGCTAAATATATCGAGAAAGGGGGGAGGTCAGATGTTTATACCATGACAACAATGTTACATTAATACGGCCAATTAATGTGTCCTCCGTACCAGGATACCAGTTTTAAGTTTTAGATGCATTACACAGTTCCTGTTGCACTATATTGCAATTGCTATATACATGGTATAAGCCCTTACTGTGATGAGAGAACATTAAAAGAACAAAATGATGATAACGGGCTCAAAACGTGCCAGAAATAAAGATTTCTAAATTGAAGTGAAAGCATCAGTCAGGAGCTGGGAAATTCCTATAAATATGGCAAATTGATTTTTGATTAATGGCATATTTATATTAGTTAACATTTTCTAATTTAAGAAACCTATTCCCATTAATTCAGTGCATCAAATTTGGTGTTTAGAAAAAGACGGCTTATAAAAAGTATTTTATATATTACAGTATTCTTCCAAGCAAAGAGTAAATATTAATAATGGCGAGTCTAACCTACTTTTTGCCTTGGTATTTTTGCTTAAAGTTATCATGTGGAAAATGAATACCATCCCATCCCTAACACTGACACCGATGTAAATGATACTGTATTGACGTCACAATTTTAGCATTCTTAGTTCTACATGGGCTAAATTATTTAAAGTCCAGGTACCTGGTAGATTGTTAAATCCTAACCTCAAACCCTGTTGGACGTTCAAGACATGAAAACAAAGGTCAGCTTATTTAAACAAAACCGTTCCATTGGCCCGAAGTAACTACTGCAGCACACTTACATTTGTTTTTCTGTTGAAACTTGGGTGTGTAAGGGGAGAAGTCAACACACTCAATAATGACCATGAGAATGTTAGCAACTGCTTCCAATGTAGACAGATTCTGGAATGGAAACAGGAGAGAAAAGAAAATGTTGTCGTCTTTGGACTATCAAACCCTTTTCAAAAAACATTAAAATGACGTATAACTTTTAATTATGTTCACTCAAACAGATCCTCAAATGTATGAATAGTATCTCAGTGTTATTTTCTAATAGAGGGTAATCACAGCAATGAAAAGGAGTAGAACGAAGCAATCTTGTTTACAGCCAGGGAACTTTGCAACAGATCATCTTTAGTCAAATCTTTCCGTAACGATAAGTTTCCCTTCAGGCAGGGGCATCAAGGGAACTCATATACAGTATTACCACTTTCAGAACACTCTTATCAGTTTCATTTTCTTCAGACAAAACACCCAGCGAAGGATATGGTATCAGAGACTGTTGGGAACATTGAGCACCTCCAAGTCAAAATAATTTGGACATTTCCACCAGCACAAAGGCCCAGTCATCTAGCACACTGGGGGGTTCAGACTTGAGTACAAAATATAAATAAAATCCTACACCAGACAACACGTTCTTTGACGGATGATACAATTGTTTCAAGTGATTCTGAACCACAATGGCTGCTCCAACACTCACTGAAAGAGCCTCCTGGCCCAGGCCCAACACCATCTTGGTGCACAGCTCTTCACAGCACACATTCTCCTCCACAGTGGCCACCAGAGCAGAGCAGCGAGCGAAGGTCCTGTAGAGCTCGGACCACGTCCGCAGCAGGGCTTTCATAGTCACCTGGAGAAAACGTAAAAAGGTAGAGAATCAGAAGAGGAAAGACGACGTTTTATATCAAATCACTGTGCTGCTGAAAAATAGGCAGCGGACTGAACCACTTAAGTGAATAAAGCTTGGTAAAAATGTAGCTATTACAAGACTGTCTACAATGCTGTCAACAATTCTGTTAATAAGGAGGTGGGTTGTAAGCTTGTGATCTATCTAGGCCTTGAGGGAGAACAAGTGGTTTTTCTACAAGTTCAGTCTAATCGTCATATGAGGTCTGAGGATTTTCCTAATTTTGACTTCATATGCAGGTTGTTTTTACTTACATGTGGGAATCCATTGACCGTGAGGAGGTGTGTAATGGGCAACACCAGGGCACTGTGGACTGCAGTGAAATTGTGCTCCAAAGCATCCCCTTGGTTCACTTCATTGGTCTAGGACAAAAAAACACAGGAATAATTTCCTTTAAAAACAGAAAAGACCAGAACTTTCTGGTAAATCTAAAGTACTAGATCACATACAGATACAGAGTAATACCTTCTAGCTTGGTTCACATGAAAGGATATGAACACTATGAGGAAGACTGGGTAACTAGTTCATGAAAAAAATATATATACCGTATAACAGGACATTTTGGCAGGGAATTTATTAAGGCGATTTTGGTGGATTTGATTGAATCGTCAATTATACTTCCGCCAAGCAAGAGATGCCACCTCTGAACGCATTGCGTGACGGAAAAGAGGAAATTGTCAATGAGATTCAATCAAATCGGCAATTCCTAAACTGCAGCAATGTCAAGTTTAAAATACTGTAAGTGGTTAGTTGATCTGTCTGTACCACATGACTTTAAAATTAAAAAACATCAATATCCCCCAATGTAGCACATCCGCCAAATTTAACACCAACCAATTTTTCCATCGTACAGTAGTCGAATTTATGCTAGAGATCTTTTTTATATGCCGAACAAATTCCCAGTAAAAGTACGAAAAGCTCAGGACTTACATTTTGATATTCATCCACATGGTGGATGGGCAGCGTAGCGCAGGAAAATTAAGATTTTGTACTCATCTGCATATTTACCAAGACCAAGCAGAGCAAATGTGGCGAATGTTTAAGGTTCTTACTTGTGTGATACTTTCAGTCAGAGGGTTGACTACGATGCTCCACATCCTCCAGAGATGCTCTTTGTTCGGCACCAGGTTAGCACTTTGGTGGATGACGTTCAGTACTGACTCGCTGAAGGCCAGTGGGGATGTGGGGCCGGAGAGACCACAGCTGACCAGGGTCTCCATGGAAAGGAAAAACCTGCAGGAAGAGAAAATATTAGAGTAGTCAATTAAATGCAAAAGAGAGGGAGCTTGCATCGGAAAGGTTTTCTTCCTCTGCCAACCCTGCAGCAGTAATGAAAACTGAATAAAAATCACATCACAGCATTGCAGCTATTTTAGCCTGTTCAAACCAGGAGCTCACCTCTCGTCCGTTAAAAAGGCTTCCAGCAGGCTATTGTGATGGAACAAGAGAATCAAGAAAAGTGCCGGCGTGCCCTAAGGGAGAGAAATCAAAAGGTGGTTTGTAGCAGAACCTGCACGCAACAAAAAAAAAACAAAAAAAAATGACCCAATTACAGAGAAAGTTACATCAGCAGTAGAACTGACATACATGGGAACATCATGTTTATTTTAGTATTACAGTATGCAAAGAGCAGCTAATGTTCTACTCTTTTACACAATTTTTATTTGGAGTAGAGTTTAGGCCTTATACTCCAGAAGTCTGGCTATTTTCTGGACTGGGTCTGGCTTGCACAGAGCTGAGTAAGGGCCCCTGGGGTTGGGTGGACTTCAATTTATTCTGGATTTGCTTGGCTGCAGAGGAATACTGACTACTGTGACGAACCAAGTACCTAAGACTGTGCAATGTGATCACCAATAACTATCAGTCAACCACCCACGGCATGCTTTGGAAAACAAATGTATGTTATATGTCTTTCTCCTGCAAGCAGAGAAGGTAAGTAGTTGTTCTCCAACCATATTCCTGACCCTAAGCTAAAAGATCTTTTGGGACCAGAGCACTTACATTTAAAACATCCATATTGGCTACCTGGTAGGCAGGAGACCCCAATATCTTCTGTGGTATTCCTTTCACCGTGGCTTCCAGAAGACCCTGAAACCAAGTTAATTAGAGTAGTAAATCGAAAACTGCTTGCAGAAGAGAAGAAGCAAAACATTTTAAACACAGCAACGATAAGCACTGATTGCACTCAAAATACAGTAGACATGGTGTGAGATTATCTTCGGCTCTCTCTGTGGAATTGGTTTACAGGAACTGGTGCTCAATGGGACCTATATCCACGGTTTGAGAGAGCTGGGAATAGAGAAGAAAAGTCTCACCAACGCCCGCTGAGCTGGAAGTGCTTCCGAGTTGATGATAGACTGCAAGGCCTGCATCAGGAGGGTCAACACCTCCGAGCCCTGCCTCTCCTTCTTGTTACCCGCTAGGAGAAGACCACACAGCAGAGTTGAGTAGGTGGTCACACAGACATGGCAGGCAGTGATTTACATCGTGAACCTCATTATTGTATTTAAGTTGTATAAAACTTCTCAAATGAGGCAAGTCCAACTATATTAAATAAAAATAAATCAACTGAGAACCAATCTTTCATACTGTCACCAATATTTAAACAGGAGAAGACTCTTCCAAAAGAAAAAATACTATGGGGAAGATTACGGTAGATTTCCCAATCTGCCCATTTCAGATGAAGGCCCACATATGATGTTATGGTTCTTGCTTTCAAATGACAAAGGCCAGCAGTAAGATACCTACCCGTCTCTATTGCCCCCGTCACCAGGCCAATCAAATTCTTCCAGATAAGAGTGAGCAAAGCATCTGTATTAAAATTAGAATTTGAAAGTGAACAAACAAATGATTAGGAAAATGTGCGTAGTTTGGATCCAAGTTCCAAAACCAAGTTTCTCCCAGTCAGCATTTCACAATACAGAACAAAGACAAAATCAGATGACGTCTTCTAGAAGCTTGCTGCCTGGCTGGCAAACACTACTAATGTTAAGGTTTCCAACTGTTCGATAAACTAGACCCCTTAAGTGGAAGCCGCTATGACATTTTAAAGTAAATTTAAATACAGGCATTCATAATTATCTTGGGAAACAAACACAGCACCGTAGCTAAAAAAAAAGAAAAAAAAGACGACCCACCTGGAGCTTCTTTGCCGATCGCAATAAAGCCGTCTCTCACTGCACTGATCAGCACGGCAGAGTGCTTGCTGAAAAAAGAGGGGCTGGGGAGCAGGGGATGCAAGAGAGGCTCTGGAAAGAAGAAAGGGAATGAGTAACATATCTGAAGATGTCCAATCAGAGAGGGATATCAGACTATATTCTAAGTCAGTGGTCCTCAACCCTGGTCCTGGGGACCCACTACCCTTCTGGTTTTTGTTCCAACCAAGCTCTCAATTAGTTAATTGCACCCTTAAAGTAATAATTTTATTACATTTGACACTTCGAATTGTGTAACTGATAAAAAGATGGTTTCTTAATAAAGTTCCTTATGCAAATTTATACTTAACTTAAAAACCCTCCTGTTTAAAATAATTAAAAGGCTCTGATTTAGGAAATTATTACTTCAATTAAAGGTTCAATTAAGTAATTGAAAGCCGGGTTGGAACAAAAACCAGCAGGGTAGTGGGTCCCCAGGACCAGGGTTGAGAACCACTGTTCTAAGTGAATCATCAGCTCAATATACCAAAATAACATTCACAGGAGGCATATTCCATTTTTAATTCTACTCGGTATCAAACCATAAGCTGTAGTACCAACAAGACACAACATACATGCAAGTTATACCACAAGTAGAGTGGCCCCGAGCGGCCCTCTGGGTATAAAAGCTTTTTAGGATGTATTCATTTTGGAGATCAATTCTTATAGGCCAATGTAGAAGAGTGAAAACATGAGGGAAGTTACCCAGGTTGATGTGCAGTTTGTGCGGTGCGGCCACCGCGCCGATCTCCGGGCCGACGAGGAAATGCAGAAGCATCTCCAGGCCCAGCATCTGAATCGAGGGATAGGCGGGCAAGAGGTGAACACTGCTGTTCAGCGTCATGCGGGGGGTGGAGGCGGGGCTGGAGAAGCTGTGCGGACCTGAGGCAGGGAGAGATCGGCGCCGTTAACGATGCGTGCAACCGGAGAAAGAGGAAACACCAACATCGAGTCGTTAATGATGGCTTTACCTGTTTTCGGGGTAGTCGGGCCCACACTGTTGTTCAGGTTTGAGGTGGTTCTGGCCGGTGTGGCTGGTGGCACCGGAGGCTCAGCACTGATCGTGCTCTGGACCAAAGGAATCCCCACCTTCAAAAAGGAGGAATACGAATAAAATGTACTACAAGGATAAAGTTGACAAAATAAACACAAATATCATATTTCAAATTGTACATAAAAATAAAAATAAAGATTCAAAACTGTCAGTAATGAATAACAAAATATATGCTAGCCATTCTTCAAAATATGTTCGATTACATACCATACACATTTGTATTTGCAGAGATTTAAAGACCTTTAAATGAACAAGCAACAATTAAAAGGTTCCTTGAGTCTCAAACAAGGTTATTTGAGAACCTCTACATACATTTCACAATATCCAAGTACAGATGAAAAACCTGGAAGTACTAGATAGCTTTCCAGAGAAGAGTAATGCTATAGTGGATTATAAGTCCCCTACCTGTTCAAAGTTAGTTGCAAGGTGTGGCCCCAGTTTCACTACCAGGTACCACCACACTTCCAGTTTTGTGAGGGTCAGAGACTCGGTCCTCACTTGGATAGAGCTGAGGGGCTGCATCAACAGTTTCAGACGCTTAGCGCTGCACAGGATGTCTTCGTATTTAAAAAAACAAAAAAAACAAAAAAAAAATGAAGCAACCCAATTCAAAACACAGCCAACTGTGAAGGCATCACACCAACTCCAGCCGGGGCATCCGTTCACTCACCCGGATTCAAAGCGAAGTTGTCAATCAAACTCTTCCAGGCGATGAAGGCGATTTTCTTGACGACCGGGGAGCTGCTGCGGAAACCCAGCTCTTCTAAGTGCAGGAGGGAGTTGATGAAGGGTCCTCCGCGGTGAAGGGACTGCAGCAAAACAAACGCACAGAGGTCTGAATTGGCACAGGAGGCCCACCGGCTCAGAAATGCTTTCGTTTTAAACCTCTCTATTGCATCTCAGTTTTCTTCTACAATATGATAGGATGCCAAAAAAAAAACAGCATATCATCGTTGAAACTATCATATACATCAATACAGAGAAATACAGATTTATTGCTGACAAATATATGTATAAGTATAATCATTCTCTAAACCTCACCTTTCCCAACAGCTTCACAAACAGGGGCCAGAGTTTCAGCACATTGGTCTCATTCTTGGTCGAAAACAGTTTCTGCAGCTCTGGTATCAGCTTCTAAGAAAAAAGTCCCAGCGCGTGTCATTACACCGAACAAATTTGAATGGCACAGACAGCATGTTGAGGAGGATTTTAAAACATCTTCATAGTTGAAGCAGTATTCTCAGGAGCCGGCGCACGCTCACCGTGGCCATCAAGGGCTCCGTGACGGCAGCCACCTCCTGTTGCTTCTCGATGAGCAGAGGCACGCCCATCTCCAGGGCGGCAGCGGCCCGCAGACGGACCTTGGAGGCCGAATGGACCACTAGGGGGATCACCAGCTTGGCCCACCGGACCGCTCCTTCCCCCATCTGAGCGGGCGCCTGCTCCAACAACCTGACATACACAGAGGGAAGCACTCTTGATCACCAATGGCACATCCCCAGCACTGTATCCTAAATAATCAATCCATCGATGTCTGCAAACTCAAGCCAACAGATAATGATAAACAAATAACAGATTAAAACAGCTACAGGGAGCAACAGCTGGATTCTGAATGAAATGACTTCATTTTAGCTGAAAACCATCTTTTAAAGTAATGGGAAGTGACCTGTTCACTTCCCATTAATTTAAAAGATGGTTTTCAGCTAAAATTATAACAGCTGTCATATTTACCTTATTATAACATTGAGTGCTTCATGTTCCATTACCACAGACTGTACATCTTCCCTGGCATGCATGGTTTCTAATGTTTTCAGGATATCCGGTACCTGTGCAATGATCAATACAAGTCAGTATCATTAAACGTGTTCAATTTGCATTTATATTTTTGATTAGGCCAAGTACGTTGACCCACTGAAAGTTATTAATTGCACGCACTGTGCATCCTTAAGCAGCATGCCCAATAAAGGCCGAATTAAAAACTAGATAAGGGTTTCACAGTCTTAAAGCATGTGACTCAGCAGAAATTTTAAAATACCGACCAGGAAAAGTCAGCTTCTTGTGGACAAAACTAAATTACGTAATCACAATACATCACTATAAATTCATTGTTTTACAAATGTAATGACCAAGTCTCAAGTTACGGATGAATGCAACAGATCTACAGTATTACCTACCTTTCTTGCAATTACTTCAGGTGGAAAGTTTTGTTTAGAAATCACCCAAAGTGCCCTTGTGCATGTGTTTTTATCAGTGGATTTGATAGCAATGGAGTTAAGAGCCGAAAGCAGTTCCTCCACATAGCTTGCTGTAAAAACAAAAAACATCACTATTTATAAAAAAACTAAATGTATATACATAGTATTTTCCCCTACAGTAATTAAGATCGCCCAATTATTTCCCTGGAATTGCCAATTATTGACCTCGGCTCACCACTACAACCCCCATTCGTCCTCAGAGGGGCAAGACTAAGCCCTCACAGCAGGGACTTTATAGGGACTAACGCATGCTTTTACCTCGGTGCGAAGGAAAAGTACCTGGCAACGCAGAAACAATACTGCTGTGGAAAACGCAGAAGCCCAAGGCCTGAAGTGCTGCTTGACTGAGATCCGAATTCGGACTTGAAATGTGCGCCTGCAGGAGAAACAGAAACATGAAGACTTTACTGGTCCATTCATCTGCAAAGCAATCAGCATATTTACTAACCAAGCCTGAGAGAGAAGGTATAAAATACAGACACAGAAGGGAAGGAAAGAAGGAAGCAAGTCCCACAATGCACTACAATGGGCTGCTGCTGATTTTGTGTACCATCTGGAGCCAGTCGTACAAGACCACCGTGCTTAGTACACACATTACTTTTGGTGCTTAAAGAAATTACTACAATCATACTCTTTAGTTTAAAACATTGAATTTGGCCCACAAAGACTACCAGACCAGAACAAATAGACTGTATTCTCCAAAGTAGAATAAGAGGCTTACCTTAAAAACTTTACCAAGCCTTGAAAAGTGCTTTACAACTGCAGGAATAAACTGTCTTCCATCTTCTCCGCTTATACGGCTGAAAAGAGAGAGAAGTTCATTTTTCTTGTGTGTGGTTCTAAAGAATTCTGTTCTAAATGGCAATAAAAGGAAAATCACCTTGATATTAAAGACAAACTGAAATCAGAGAAAAGGCATCTCTTAAAAGTGAATTGGCTAAAGCCCAACCATTTGCAATACAGACATTAACCAATGGCCAATTGAGTGTTGCTTTTTCTCACAAACACTGAAGAGACTAGTCTTCATATGCAATCACAAATCACAATCCCCTGATAAACACAGCACACTATTAATACAAAAGACTTACAATGAGCTTTTAAGTTTCGGTTTATTTCATAGCAATTCCCGTAGATAAAACCCTAACTGTCCACATCTTATCACCAAATAGACATCACTTCCTACTTCCCTGTGAAGGAACCTCTTGATGACAATCTACAGCCTGCACGTAACAGAAAATCAGCTGCACACTTACTTAGCGATGGTCAGGTAAGCATCCGTCTGCTCTGTGAGACACACCGAGGAGTCCTCCAGGGACTCGAGGAGAGGAAGGAGGCTGGAGCTTGTGGCGTGGACCGTAGCCATCATCCTCACACCCTGCGGCCTGTGAACTAAAAGGGTGTAAATCAATTATGAGACTAGGTGCATCATGGGAAAGCTGTGCAAAACCCACAAATCTGATCAGATCCTTTATAGCAAACCCACATTGTCACCAGCCAATCCAGAGTATTTTGTTTTAGGTAGGAGAATATTGGCAATACTATTGTGTGCAAATAATTCACACAGTAGCCTACACTCCAATATGACTGCTGGTGTAGTAGTTACTGAAGGACTATTAACAAACAAGTGATGATCTGGATGGAGAGAGCTGTACAACACTACATTATTTGCATATCTATCTTTGTATCTTTGCGATTTAAGAAAATTAGGAAAGATGTTAGTCCTAAAATTAAATCATTGCCAATAGGAGAAGACAGCTTTCATATTTTTTTATTTAAGATAAATGAGACCAATAGGATCAGAGTATAAAACGTCATAGTGACGTGCAACAAGTTGCTTTAACATCAGTCGAAAAGTGACAGCCTTTAAATAGAAAAAAGGTAAAATGCTAAAATGTCAGCAGCAATCAATCAATCCATCCATCCATATGTGCACAAATCAAGCGATGTAACATGAAAGATGAGTTTGAGAGACTACTTGCACTTCTGTCCATTTTAAAAAAAAAAAATGTGGGGGGGTGGTTGTGACGATGGTTTAATTTGATCCAGGTTTGTCATGGCATTGCATTCAGCCGGGGAGAAGAAACTGACAACATCTGTCGTCAACTTGCATGTCAGCTTTAAACAGCTTTGCAGAAACGTAAACAAACCAAAAAACGACACAAATAAGGAAGCATCGGTGTGTGCAATGCAACGTGTTAGCCTGTACACCATGATTAGTGAAATATGCCTTTTAAAACATATTGGAGTCAACGTTTCTAACTTTGCACACGACAAAGACCAGCCACAACACAACTGCATCGCACACTGGCTTACACTGCACATGAAATATACACAATTAAACACCCACAACACAAATAAGTGTCAGACAACAATCCCAATCAGACGCACCTTTTTTGGTTTCAGATGCATAAACCAAAATAAACTTTTTAATAACAATTAACAATTGCAAACGCGCTGTCTGATGGCGATTATTAATATTATTTTTTCATACGTGGGCTGGAGGGAAAAAAGGAAACATTCCCCGGAAAAGCTGAAGAATGCGGTACATCTGGGAATCAACGCCACATGCAAATCCCAGCCCAAACCCGGCGCTTACCTCGGTAAAACTGGCGTAATCTCACCACGCAATAGAAAAGAGACCATTAACGGCTACAATCCGTTTGTGAATACAAAATATATATCTTTTCGGTAGGTGCACCTTCCCAGACTTTCTCGCCTGGTATCCCCGCGAAAACGCTGGCGCCAAACTAAACAGCGCACGTCGAAATGCTGCTGACCTTTCACCCCACGTACCCGGACCGCCCCCTCATGAATAATTCAGCAGCAATTGTCCACACCCTCGGCGGCAATCATTGAAACATATTCTTTATTTAACATCATTCTTTAAAAGAAAGCACATACATTATCATACTGCTGACAGTATTGATGTCTAATTTATCTGTACCACTTCATAATTGGTAATATATTTCACAATGCAAATGCAAATGCAATCTTGTGACATACAATAGATAACGCCTCCCATGCATAATTTACCTTAATGATAACTGTAATCCACTGCACATGTAGACGAAAATACGATTATGTTTATAAAGACACTAACAGACTTTGGGAGGGAAATACAAGCTTTTCTTATACAATACGACTCAATGCACCACCCCCCGGCACCTGATTGGACCGGCTACCCATCTAATTAATAATACATTAGGGAAAATCAGATTATTATTCCACACAGTCACATTTTCGGGGACTACCATGCACTGTGTTTGTTTCTCTGATTTACGAAAGCAGTGTTGGATGGAAACAGATCAACCACATAAAGGTTTGTGGAGGAGGAGGAGGAGGAGGAGGGTGAAGATGATGATGAATACATAAAAAATCTACTTTTTAATTCTTAAAAAGGAAAGAAAATGTAAGTGTGTCTATATTATATCTCTTTTATCTCTTACACATCTTAGTATATCTTTTTCAAGTCATGCCAGCAAAGCTTCTTCTTTCATCTTCTCCTTTTTTATTTGGTCTGCTGGGACTTTCTGCATCTTTGGGGATCCATTCTATAGCTCCTTTTGTCCATATTTGGTCTGGTCGTCACAATGTGTTGCAGCCCATTGCCATGTTAACATTTTCACTTTTTAGATGAAGTCACTACTAAAATACATTTCTTTGTTCTCACATCCATTTATTAGTTTTTGTTGTCTATTCTTGCTATTACAAGAAAAGACCATACATCTTTACATACTATTTGTTTACATGCATGCTGTTTGAAGTTTCTGTATACTGTATACTAGATACTTTTATCTTCAGGGAAATAGGTAGATTTTCTAAATGAGTATTTCACAGAGGTTTTTACAAAAGAAAAAACAGATAACATGCCACAGGTTAACAATCAGTCCAGTGAAACCCTAAGAGAGATCAGGATAAATGAGGAGGAGGAACTAAAGGGACGAGCAGAATTAAAAACAAACAAATCACCTGGGCCAGATGGTATATTTCCAACAGTACTTAAAGAAATGAGGTAAATTATTTATAGGCCGCTAACTCAAATATTCCAAATGACACTTAGAACAGGGGATGTGCCAACTGACTGGAAGACAGCAAATGTCATCCAATCCACAAGAAAGGGACAAAACTGAGCCAGGAAATTACAGACCGATCAGTCTCACCTGCATCACCTGTAAAATGCTGGAAAAAATGATTAGACAGAAAATAGAGCAGCATCTTAACGAAAACCATATTTTTGGAGATAGTCAACATGGGTTTAGACGAGGCAGATCATGTCTTACTAATCTATTTGAGTTCTTTGAACACGCAACTGCAGCTGTAGATCATGTGAAAGCATATGATATGATATACTTAGATTTTCACTTTTAGCTTTTGATAAGGTTTCACACCAAAGACGGATCCTCAAATTGGAAGCTGTAGGCATTCAGGGTAATGTAAGTAGATGGATTATGAACTGGTTGATGTCTAGCAAACAGAGGGTGTCGATTAGAGGAGTCGCTTCTAACTGGAGTGAGGTTGTTAGTGGAGTTCCACAGGGATCAGTACTAGGGCCTGTGCTTTTTCTAATCTATATTAATGATCTGGACTCTGGGATAGTTGGCAAACTTGTCAAATTTGCAGATGATACTAAAATAGGTGGCTCAGCGGATACAATCTCGGCAGCACAGGCTATTCAAAGAGACTTTGATAATTTTTTGTTGTCGTCTGACACCTGGCAGATGAAATTCAATGTGGACAAGTGCAAGGTATTACATGCAGGTAACAAAAATGTCCACTATAATTACACTATGGGAGGAATAGAACTAGATGAAGTAACACATGAGAAAGACCTCCTCACTTTCTCCGTCCGAACTGTGTGGGGAAGCAATAAAAAGGCAAACATAGTGTTAGGTTATGTTGTCAAAAGTGTAGAATTGAGAACAAGGGCAGTGATGTTCAGACTGTACAATGCACTAGTTAGAGCTCATCTGGATACTGTGGACAGTTCTGGGCTCCACACTTCAAGAAAGATATCGCTGCTCTAGAGGCAGTTCAGAGGAGAGCAACCAGACTTATTCCAGGTCTGAAGGGAAAGTCCTACTGAGAGACTGAGGAACTGAACCTTTTCACCCTGGAACAGAGGAGACTATGTGGGGACTTGATCCAAGTCTTCAAAATCATGAAAGGCATCGACCACATCAAACCAAAGGAGCTTTTCCAGATCAGCAGGGACACACGCACCCGGGGACACAAATGGAAATTGGGCTTCAAAGCATTCAAGACAGAAAACAGGAGACACTTCTTCACACAGAGAGGCGTCACAATCTGAACAAACTCCCCAGCGATGTGGCTGAAGCTGAAAATTTGGGAACGTTTAAAAATAGACTGGATAGGATCCTTGGATCACTTAGTTATTAATGGACACCAAATGAGCATGATGGGGCGAATGGCCTCCTCTTGTTTGTCAACTTTCTTATGTTCTTATTTCCTTTCGATAGCTTTTTTTAATTTATTTTATAAATCTCCATCTGCGTTGTTTTTTTGTCTTCTTTTACCTAGTAAAATTTTTCACAAAGCTCCAGTTTCCTTATTTGCATCCAAGACTTCTTGATGTTTGCATCTGCATGTCTTCAGGTGTTTTTGCATAGATAACTATGTCATCAGCAAATGGTAAGTTGTGCAAGTAAGCTCCATTTATCTTGATACTTTTCTCCCCCAAGTCTAAAGTCTTGCCGTTACGTATTTTTGTGAGAGTGTGTATCCTTGATGTATTTCTTTGCAGATCTTGCCCTTGCCAGTGTCTTGGTGGAGTCAGATTGTTGTAACATTGGAGATATATTTAATAAGATTTATGTATGTTTCCTCACTGTGAAGTTCCTTGGGAAATGCTGATGGACAGCAAACTTCAAGTCATACCACAAACTGGATTTAGGTCGGAACTCTGACAGGGCCACTCAAGGACAATTATATAGTTTTACATTGTGTGCTTCAGGTTGTTGTAATACAGATAGGTATACAGAAGCAGGGTTTCCTCATGGATTTTTCTGTACTTTGCTCCATTCATTTCCCCATCTATCCTGACAGGTGCCCCAGTCCCTGCCGATGAGAAATATCCCCAAAACATGATGCTGCTAGCACCATGCTTCACAGTAAGGACGGTGTTGTTTAACTGAGTGCTGGGTTTGCACCAAACATAACGCTTTGCATTTTAGTTGCATCAGACCACAAAACATTTTGCCACTTGGCTGCAGAATCTCCTCAGAATCTCAGAATAATCGTTTTTGTTTTTTTGCATACTTCTGATAGTGATAATAATATTTGAAACAGGATTGAAGGTGAACTTTGCTGAGTACCATACTGGCCAGATTTGTGGAGGGATTGGGTTATTGTTGTCACATGCACACTTTGACAAGTCTTGCCCATAAAAGCCTGTAGCACTTGCAAAGTTGCTATTGGCCTCCTGGTAGCCTCTCTGATCAGCCTTCTTGCTTGATCATCCAGTTTGGAGGGACAGCCTGATTTTTTTGTAGTGCCATACACTTTAGACTTCTTAATAATCATCTTGACTGTGCTCCAAGGGAAATTCCTATTTATACCCAGAACCTGATCTGTGCCTTTAAACAACTTTGTCCTGGAGTTCTTTTGAAAGCTTCTTGATGCTCATGGTTAAGTCTTTGCTTTGAAATGCACTCCCCAGTACAGAGAACCTACAGGAATTTATACTGAAATCATGTGAATCATTAAAATTAACAAAGGTGGAAGCCACTTAATTTGCTGCATGATTTTAGTGGCGATCGCTTACACCTGGGCTGATTTAGGGGGCTGAACACTTATCCCACCAAGAACTCTTCATAAAGTCCTACAACAACTGAACAGAGTATAAGTAAAGTTGAAAAATAATACATTACACAATCAGGTAATGTTCAAGTCTGCATTAGTCTAACAAAAACAAAGATGTAGGAGTAAAGTCACATTTTTAATATTTATTGCAGTAACAGAAAGTCCATCAGCTTAAAAGAAGCTTACAAAGCAAGATCACATCATGTAAGGCCAAGAAGAGCTTCCAACAATCATTATAAGAAAGGAACAGAGTTTTAAAAAGCCAGGGAGAATGCAGAGGCCTTCATTTTGATTTCAATCAATAAAAAATGTATTCATGAACAGTAAGTTGCAGAGTTCTACAGTGAAAATAATCACAGCTGAGGGAAGGTCCCCTGGTGTATCAGGCAGGATTTCAATTGGTGTATCAGAACACAGGGGATCAGACAGAGTCTGAAAATAGCATTGCATATAATTTGGTATAAAGTGCACCAGCCCCCTTATGAATTATCCAACCCCCTAGCCATTTATTTAATTTAAGTTACATTCTGATGTCTTGCCTATATCTATGAGTATAGCTATGCCTATATAGTTTATTTTAAATTGAAAAATGGCTTTATGCATAGTGCGGAAATAATCATAATAGTGTATTTTACAATTATTACTAGAACCCCATTGCTATTTTGGACATTTACTAATTAGCAACCTTCATCTGGGAAGCGACCCACTGAGATTAAAGCCTGTGTCTGCAGTGACTGGTCCTCCGTCAGTACAGTTTGTGCAGCCAAGTCTTTAAAAATGGATATTAAAACTGCAGTATTAACAATGGTTATTAATAGCTTAGTGGAAACTAGCCATGCATAAATCTCTTTTAAATCGACTTCATGATTACCTGTACAGTCATTACTAAAGTCACACAGTGTGATTGTTACTTTGTGAAAACTTAAAATGTTAGAAACGTAACAATAATAAATACATAGAAGTACATTTTGTGTTTGTGGCAGTTAACCTTTCTTTTATTATTGTTTTCCACAAACTCTGAAAGGTTATGTTAAAAACAAAGGAAAACTTGTCCTGAAGAAACAGAATTCCAAATATTTTAAAACCAAAGCTTAAGCCTCCTTCTATAAAGATGAATACAGTTTTACCATAGAATAAAATGAAGACAAAAGGCCACTAATGGCATTTCTGTTATTGCAATATAGAATGACATATTCTTCTTTTATAAGGATAGGGTTATATTGGTAAGTGTAACATTTAATACTAGCAACACTTTTATATACAGTTAGTTGGTTTTATTAAATGCAGTTTGCCATCTCACTTGTCATTTGTCAGCAAGCCTGTGGTTTCGCTATAGGAGCTGTTACTGAAGGGAGGATCTATCGCATTATATTCAATTTTGAATCCACCAGCCGTCACAGATGAATCAGTCAGAAATTTTAAAGTCATAACATTTCCTGGAAAAGAAAAGAAAATGCAGGCATTTAGTCATCTTATGATTATACAGCATAAATCACTCTTTGGTCAATTTGGAGGAGACTGTGGTATTTACTTTGAGTCAGATGTATCTAATAAAAGCGGCAGAAACACTCAATCACTTGCTGTGACAACAAATACTAAAATGACAAAACATATATAAGTGCTTTATGGGTGTTCTAATTGAGTTAGAACACCTTATTCCTTGACCTCCTTCTGGCGCTTACTCAAAGCACATCTTTTCAGACAGTACTTGTAATTTAGTCCTTTACACTCCTGTAAGACAGCACTTTACAAAGTTTTATCATACTTCTTGCCTTGTGTTACTAGTACTCGTATTATTCTGATTTCCCCTATGCTCCCTTTCCCTTTGCCCTTGACTGTGATCTAACATCTTGTCTGAACTCTGCTTTTACAATCCAGGATGTAAGAACTCATATTGTATTCACTTGTGTAAATTGGAATTTGTAAAATGTATTATGCTTTGAATTTCACTGTATTATGTAAATTTGAAATTGTAATGTTTTATGCCTTGTACTGAACTGTATTTTTGCACTTTGTATTGCGCCTATATTTTGTAAGTCGCCCTGGATAAGGGCATCTTCAAATAAATAAATAAATAAATAAATAAATATTGCTGGATTACTTTGTTTTTCATACCTGTGCTAATGAAGTCTTCTGGTAATTCATCTCCACAGAATCTGAAAGAAAGAGTTATAGATTGAGGAAGAGTTATGGTTGTCTAAAAAAGTAATGAAATAGGTGAAATATAAAATACTTGTTAGGAAAGCACATTTCTTCAGTTCACCAACATAAGAGAATATCTTAGAAAGCTTCAGTTCCCCAAGTCAGCACAAATGCAACCCTCAGGATGTTCTCATGTGCCATTCCAACGTACTTGCAGATACAATTCCCCTCACACAATGCATTTGCTTTTCAAGGCTGTTATTTCTCTTGCTATATCATGTCTTGTATTTTGCTTCATGTACAACTTCCCGTATGGTTGTATTCTCTGCGTGTTTATATGTATATTCGGTTAATCTAACAACCACTAATGGTAGCCCAATACATTTACCTTCCTGTTAAACCAGATACATCATCATAGCTGTCGTAGATTTCTAGATAGTCTGCCAGACAGGAAGTGTCATCCTCCAAATCAAAATCGAGGAACTTCAGCATGATTTTCTGGCCGTAGCGAACCCTGATGTGCCAGTAGCATATCTGCTTGTCTTCATATTCATCTGGGTAGCCTGGAGACTGTATGACCCGCTTCTGCTCGGTCAGGATGCCGCCACATTCCTTGGCTTTGTCAGACAAAAATATAAAGGGCATGTAGGTGAGACATTTAGAAAACAAAAACAAAAAATAAAAGTACTCTATTCAAGAATTAATGACCAAGGCCCTAATCAAATCAAAGCTCCAACCCTCCCATCAATCGCAAATGACAGAACCCAATACCCCACAAATGGATTTCCAGATGGAGGAAACAGAATCTCAGCTGTGTTTGAATTTGTGATTGGCAGGTCTCTGAGGTTGTGGTTTTAACGGTGGTCACCAGACACCATCAAAATAAATACACTTTAACGAAGTAGGATTACCCTTGCTTGGATTTCTTTCTCTTTTGTTTGACTTCGACTGTGTACTGTTAGACCTCCCACGTGATCTCAGTTAGTTTCACAACCAACTTGCACTTCCGTGTCTCGCTACTGCAATCAAGTCACTTCTGCCCTCAGCTGATTGCGTAGATCCGCTGAAATAGCACCGGGCAATACTTGCATTCTTTAACATTTCTTTATTTACATATATACATGAACGCAACTGAAAAAGCAAAATGTCTCAAAAGAGGGCAGGAAAAAAATATATACTGTGTGTTCTGTAGCCATAGTATTTCTATCATCATATTGTTTATTTATCTTTCATTGGTTCATAGCTTGCATTCATTTAATAATTTAATAAAGGAATTAACTAAATACACAAACAGCACTATTAAATAACTTTGAGTCAGTGACATCAATGTATAGGATGAACTTCAAAATGTAGCATTACGTCATTTTTGCATTAAGTAATCTGTACACTGACATTTACAAATAACATCCTACATCAAAGCTACATTTTAATTGAAATCATATGCTTAGACAGCATTTTGTAATTGATTTCCTACTTATTAATTACAAGAGGTAATACTAACTTACCATGTGTTCAGAAAGCTTTTAAAGATTATAATTGGCTTTGCAGTAGCACATTGGCCTGAGCCCCTAACTTGGAAAACCTCTCTGAATACTTTGCTATTAAAATGTAACTGATTGCTTACACGTCTCTCTACATACATTTGTTTTTACTGTTATTCATCTCATGGAAAAATAAAAGAAAGTAACGCGGATGCAGTGCAATATACATATCTTTAGATTATCCTTATGGATAAACTGGCCAATAATCTCAGAATCCCCTTTTTGGGTTCCTCTTATAATTAATGTCCAACAGCGATGTTTCACTGGATGCATATCGTTTGTCCAACTGTGACACAATGTGTGGCCTACAACACTGTTAGTCACGCTTGATCATCGGACCATGAGGAAACTTCTTTTCTCACCCATGAACAGTTTCTCCCATGCTTCAGAGGTATGACTGTCCCGCCCACTATGTTTTCTAAACTGAATACGGTGCCATCACAGAGTTACTCATGGTGTTACTAACCGGTAGGGTTGTAGCAATAGACATCCCACTTCTCGCTCTTGTTGAGCCGGTAGCCGTAGTCAATGATTCCCACTCTCCCGAATCCACAGTTGCTCCCAGCTTTCACAATGGGATACCCCACTCTGCCTTTATCAAACCACCCGGCCGCACACACGTGGAAACCTGAGTGGAGATTAACAAATAAAGTTATTTTCAGTGTTTTATAAGCAGGTCATGTTTTTGTGATATTGTATTTTTATTACTTCACTAATAAAGATGTCATGTAGTACTCTGACAGGTTCACGGTAAACCCAAGACGTATTGTGTTTCACTTTTACAAATATGAACTTCCCCGGTTTCCTGAAATCCAAGTAAATGGGGTTTAACAAGCTTACATTTCAGAAGTGACTAGAGAAGTAGATTAAAAATGGAAATCTGGGTACTATAATTACAAGCTGAACTGACTTTTAAGTGAATCGAGGGGTGGGGGTAAAATATAAAGAACCTTAATGTGATCTGTGTCTGTGAATACAATTTGAGAGTCTGTGCCAGGAAAGAAAACATAAAACAGACTCCTGAGGTTAGACATTTTGCCAAGGAGTAGTTACAAATGAAGACAGTGGTATCATTGACAAATGATAGTTGTTGCGATTAACTTCCAGTAACACAAATACCACTGAATTAAAATGTAAATTATGTATGCTCAGATTATTATAGTCAGTTCTTGGTGGAGACAAAAATAATTAAGCAACACTAATCCTTATCACATTAAAGTATTAATCTCTCTTCGCAATCTGACAACATCATGGTATTACATAACTTACCCTGCCATAAACCCATAATAGCCAATATTACATCTGAATGTGTTTACGTCATTTGAATGTATTTTCCATGTAACAAACCAGTGTGTCACAAGAGTAGAGCACTTGGTTCCTGGGGCAAATGCATCCCCGCTGTTTCCAATGGGAGGCTAACCTATTTTGCGGGCCGCTTCCAGCTGGTTGTAAGTGGCCAACTGTCCCCCTTCGTACTTGCACACCGCCTTGGCTTCTTTGTAATTCAGCTGATACTTCCCTTTGCGTGATTCCCTGTGGTAAACTCCGGCTGCTTGCTCTATATATGGAGAAAGAGAGGGGGAAGATAAAGGAGGAGGAGGAGAAGCAGACGAAGAATGATACTATTCAAGATATTTACAATCCACTATCTGGTTTCCATTAATGATGTGTCATGAGGAAAACCACACTCCAAAAGAAGTTTGATGTACACAAAAAGTAGAATAGGGAGGTGACTGCCAAAAGGTTGCTACATCTAGGTACCCTTGGGATATTTGAATTTCCTGCTTTTGTTTCTCTTGGAATCAATCATTTACACAACCCTTTCTACAAACCACGTCACCATCACACACTTGGCCACTATGCTTTGATTGTATATCTCTGTATGCTTGTTTTGACATCATGCATGAATGACCCCTCAAAACTTGGACCACTCGACTAATTAGGGGATTTCATACACTGAACTGAGTTTCTCCAGTTTTCTCATTTCAGTGCTAGGGTTTTACCATTCTAGTGTCTGACGTACAGCCATCTGTGAACAAATATATACAGTTCAGTAGCAGGCGTGACATGTAATGGAAATTAACTAAAGTTATTCTATTTTGTTTTCTTCCTCTCTTTACACAACAGATTGGTTTCATTTCCAAGTTCCCGAGCCTTAGGGCTAATGGGGTGCCAGCAGGGGACACATCTCTCCAGCTTTACTTCTGTGGTCTTCCCACTGTCATTCCAGCTATTGGCAAATAATTCCTTATGTCTCCATTCAGCACGCAATTGTACAAAACATCCTCTTTCTTCTCCTTCATACATTTTATTTCCTCTCCCATTCTTTATACTGCAAAGCGTTTGATTGTCTCTTTAGTGTTCCTTATTCTAATCACACATGCTAGCCATCATTTATGTCTCTTAAAGGTCGATGACATGAAGTGGTCAATAAACCATTGAGCGATTATACGTTTGTTTTTTCTCCCAAAGTGCTTGGGGATGACATTTGGTACTGTCCATGTTTTATTTACGTATGTATGGTTTCATTTTGTCATCTGTACTGTGTTGACAGTGCAAGCAATGGGTCTAAATACTGTTGAATTCAGATAAAATTAATAATAATGAATAAATAATGTGGGAAACCAATTTAAAGTGCAAATTTGATTAACAATGCACTGCAAACAATTATAGGGGGCAAAAACACATATAATATATAATAAAACATATAATAAAAATAACAGATCAAAGATGAAAAACAAAAGAATGTATAGAAATCATTGTTGGCAATTAAAGTGTGAAAAATATGATTCAACACATTTATATAATTGAATACATGTTACAGTATAACAATGTAATAAGGTTGTGTTAATAACCAACACCGAGAACAAAAAGTCTATGAAACTTTAATACAACATTAGCGAGCAGTGTAAGACTGAGACCATGTTTCGAGGTTAGAACACTCATTCTTATTCAATTAATTAGGCTATCTGTGTACAAGGTCAAACATTATAGGTATCTAGGAATCATCTCACCTTGCTATAAAACATAAAACACATCCCACTCACCCAGCCAAATTGAGTTGTGTAGTATTCCATCCTTGTAACCCCATTCGTGTGTTTCTTCCAAGAGGAAACAAATGGCCCAGATGAGTTTGAACACTAGCATTCCCTCAGCCTGTGTGTCTTTCAGTGTATGTGTTGGGGGAACTGTGCCGCGCTTACTCTGTTCGAGAAACATCTGGGTGCCAGGTTTTTATACCAGAGCTGCTTGCCAGACTGCTCGACTCAGAGCTCTGTGAGGTCACCGGTTTCCAACTGAAAAAGTGCCTCAGCAATGACTCCCAATTAGGATAATATCTCAGCCAGGGGGGCCGGAGGAATGGCCTGTGCTTTGGTAATGTTTTTTTTTTTATGACATCAAACTGTTGGTAACGTGCATGATGTAAAGTACCAAGATGTGCTAATCTGAAAAACGCCAACATGCACATACAAAGAAGAAAATAGACATGTTTTCATAATGTGCTTTAGACTAAAGGCTTGTATGGTAATTATGACTTGCTTATATAAACGTAGGTCTAAGCACAACCAACGCATTACAGCATTTTGACAATCCACTTATTGTACTTATGGTACAAGTTTCCATATGTGTAATATTAGGCTTTTTTTTTTTCTCAAGTGATTTACTTATTGTTTATTAGTGGTTTCCAGCAAACAAACTTGATTGACAGTTTTTATTACTTCATTTTCTCTAGTATAGGATTTACCAGTTTATGAATCTATACTTTAAATATGTAGATTACATAGTTTTTCCATACGCTCAGTCACTGATTCAGAGCTGTTAAATGAGCTACTTAAACTGGACCCTATAAAACCACCTGGGTTAGATGGTATAGATCCTTATTTTTTCAAGGTGGCCACTCCTATCATAGCTGAGCCAATTTCCAACATCTTTAGCCTGTCTCTCCACTCTGCACCCTTGTTTAAAGGGGGTGATCAAGCTGATCCAAACAGTTATAGACCTATTTCTACTTTGCCCTGTGTATCCAAAGTATTGGAAAAAGCAGTTAACAGGTTTCCTTGATGTCTATGGTATCCTTTACGATGTGCAATCTGGTTTCCATTCTGGTTATGGTTGTGTCTCTGCAACCTTAAAATGATGTCATCACTGCCCTTGACAGCAATGTTGTGCTGCTGTTTTCAAAGCCTTTGATACGGTTGACCATTCTATTCTTATAGGTCGGCTAAGGTCTATTGGTGTCTCTGAGCAGTCTGTGGCATTGTTTACAAACTACCAAAAAGTCCAGTGTGTAAAATCAGAACACACACTACCTCAGCCCCTACTTGTCACCAAGGGAGTACCCCAAGGCTCGGTTTTAGGCCAGTCTGGCAAGCTATAAACAATATAGCCTGGTCAGTAGGAAATTCTCTTATTCATTTATATGCTGATGATACAGTCCTATATTCAGTTGCTCCCTTCCTGGACGTAGTGTTAAACTCTCGGCAACAAAGCCTTCTTTGTGTTCAACAAGCTTTTTCTTCCTTAAACCTGGTTTTGAACACCTCCAAAACCAAAGATACGTGGTTTGGAAAGAAAAATGTCCACCTTCCTGGCATTATTGCGACCTCAGAAGGCCTAGAGCTTGAGGTAGTTATCTCATACAAATATGTGGGAGTATGGCTTGATAATACACTGTCATCTTCACTTTCAATATCTAAGCTGCAGGCAAAGGTAAAAGTCTAGACTTGGTTTCCTTTATCGGAATCGCTCCTCTTTCACTCCAGCTGCCAAACTTACCAATGGTCCAAATGATAATCCTCCCCATGTTGGATTACGGAGAAATAGTATATAGGTCGGCAGGTAAGGGTGCTCTTGAGTAGCTTGATGTTCTTTGAGTAATCTAATCCAACCTTCATCCTGTACATACCAAACTCGGTCTGCCAGACACATTCTGCCCAAGGTTCCCAAAGTGCATACGTTCCTGGGCCGTGCCTCTTTCCAGTGACTGGAATGCACTGCAGAAAGGTCTAAAGATGAAGAGTTTTATATCTATTTCCTCATTCAAGGGCTTCATTATGGTCACTCTTGCTGACACATGCAGTTGTTATATGTAGCATGCCACCACTGTCGACCATACCTTGTGTGTTGTTGTTTTTTTTTGTTGTTGATACTGTGTTGTGTTGCTGCCTTGTTATTGTTATTGCCGTTCTATGTTTCTGCTGTATTGTGCTGTTGCCTTGTTGTTCTGCTGCCATGTTTTATATATATATATATATATATATATATATATATATATATATATATATATATAATTTAGTTTTATTTCTAATCCCTATCCCTATCCCTTCAGGAGGCCTTTTTACTCCTGCCAAGTCGTTATTGTAAATAAGAATTTGTTCTTAATTAACCTGCCTGTTGAAATAAAGGCAGCAAATAAGATAAAACCTGCAAAATGAATAATGGAATTGAAAATTACAAGCAGACATTTTATTATAATTTAAAACAGAAATTGAACAAATTGCCCGTCCTCATTTTTAATGTATCTAATGTTGTGATGTGCTGACAGTGGATGACGATTCAGGCTTATAATTTCTTCCTCTTCCTTCTTCCGCTTTTCATTTCTTCCTCTAGTAAAGTAACTCCTGCTTTCCACTTGTAATTGTTGAAGGATGTACATGTAGGAGTTATATGCTAGATATGACATATAAAATATGATATTCCTTTAAAAAAGTCCTACATTATCAAATGTTCAGTATTTTTCAGTATCTCCAAAGCCAGCCAGCACTTCACAGTATTATGTTCAACACCATAGCTTTAACAGTTTACACCCAATGCTCAAATCGTAGTGTTCCTGAACGTTTTTCTCTTTCACTGTACGCCAACATAACATCATTAAAAAAATAATAATCCATCAATTGGTTTCCTGGCTGAGGCAGTTTACAGTTCAAAAGAAAAAAGCTTTATTGTTCTGACAACTCCTCATTATGCAAGAAGAAGGAGAGATGTTTTCTGAGAAAGGGGTTTTCACCCACTACAAATTCTGAATATTGACCTGTAGTTGTCTTACTAAGGTTCATTGGCTGGTAAAAATCCTGTGTCGATGTTTGATTCAAGGCGAAGCTCCAAATAGAACAAAAAACAACACTTTTTTGGTTTGGGAAATTTAATTTCAAATTATGCAAATACATAGGAGTGGAACATAAATCTAAATGCTAAAACCTTCACCACCAGACAGTGTACCAGACCCCTTCTTGCTTTTGCTTGTTTCAGTTATCATGCCTGGTCAACGTCCAGCAGCACAGTTTACTCAGCAAAAAACACAACGCACAATTGATTTCTGTGCAGGAAGCATGAAACAGCTGTTAACCCACTTCCTGTATATTTGCCCCCTCTGCTGGTCTGGTAAAGTGAACAGGCTGTAGATAACAGAGATCAGAAACACCGGACTTCCTGCATTAACTAAGGATCAAACCAATAGTTTTATAAGGGATAGATGCAGGAAGGGCCAGCTATTGTGTTAACCTGGCAGCAGTCCCTCCTGTCTATCAGTCAATTCTAGGCTTGGTTCCAGAGACCCAGTTAGAGAGAATATATGAATTTCTGAAAACATTTTATTTCGCTTGGATATGTGCTTTGAGTCCCACAAAGCTTGAATACAAAAGAATATATTAAAGTAAAAAGCTAAACAATCACAGTCACTCGGTTCTGTTTTTAAGAATACATTCCTTTTCATTACTTTCCATTTTGTGTTTTGAGACTACACCTATTTATAGATCATATTTGTATAGCTGCATTTTCATTCCTACTTGACATGAAACAATGTTGGCCAAATACATTATTTGTTCACAAATATTTGTACTGGACTTCATTCTGACAGCTCGTCTATAACTTCACATCCAGTGTGGGAAACCACCAAGCTTTCGGTCCCAAAAATGAAACCTAGGTCGAAGTACATCTGGCACAAATGAGGAATCGGCTCCTGTTTCCGTCGTGTTTCTCCAAACTTGCTTTGAAATATTTGTTTAGGTTTCATGGCGAGCTTACATCAATAATCTTTATTCACTGGTTGGCTTCACGGTTTCGTAATTGTCACTTATTAAAAACTATGCCGTTACTAAAGTAGTACACTTGTTTTTGAGTGAAATTGTAGTAGTAAAAGTAAATGTCAAAAGTGTATGCTCTGCCTTGCACACTCTGTGACTGTGTGGTGCATTCCCAAGACACCCTATTAAGAGGACAAATAAACATATTTATAAACCAATCCAGCAGAGGGAGCCATAGGATCATTTGTGACAGCTATTATACTGTAAATTAGTAAAGTATAACTGAAAACAGATGTCACACCCTAAAATACCCAAAACGTCATGTTTGCATATGATTTTAACAATATACCTCAAGATATTTTTTATTATGTAATGTACATTGGATTAATGAACCAACAAACAAACAAACAAAAACTGAACTGAAATACATTCAACCTGATTTCCCAAAGACTACCATTCCAAAGGGTACTTTTGTTAATTCATTCCGTTAGGAAAAAGGGTCACCTCGGCTAAGCTCTTAACTTTGCCGAATCTTTATTCTGCACAATGGAAGGTCTCTGTGGGACAGCAAAGAGATTAGCGATCGGTTTGCATTTTCTGGAGAATGGTGGTCTGCTCTCATCCAATCAACTCGTCTCAATCAACAGCATATTTGACCTGTCACCTCTGAGAAAGGCCTTTGTACGTCTGCAAACAATGAGTGATGTTTTCAAAAGTAAATTTAACCCACTGTTTAAAAACTGATATGTAAACATTGTAATGGCCGTCCCAAGTTAAAGTAAGCAGGAAATGTCACTTAGTGAGAAAAATCGCTGGGCTCCACCTGTTTTTCATTCCAGACCAGAAATACTTTATAAATCCCATCTATATGTTTTCTGTAATGTTCAGCCTCCTGAAGCAGAGGTCCAGAGGTCATGTTTGTTGTGACTGTCAGGACGTTGCTACACATGTACAGAGTTTTCACTTGGACACAATCTGAGTCACACTTTCCTGTAAGCAATTACAATGTCTGCTGAGCCTGGATGACACAACACATACACAAATATTCCAGCATGTCAGTGCTGTATTTATATTTATATTGGAATCACAAAAAAACAAAAAAAACAGAGCAAGAACAATCTTGTTTTTTTTAAATAGGCCGTCTGCCCCCAAAATATAGACTAGATGGCTTTGGTTGATGTAGCCGACAAGGATACCCATATTCATCACCAACTTGTTAGACTTATCTGATACCCTGTACAGGTATGAACATATCAACACACAAATTACCTAATTTATCCCATGAATCTGAGGTTTTATTTTGACTGCCACTGTTTTTGATAAAATTAATGTGAAAACACACACCCACACTAAAATCTGTATTAATGAAGAAAAACAAATTATACTTGTGGAAATGTATACGTCATTATATTCATTACATATTAAAACAGAACGATATGTCACCGCACCGGAAGTCAGTGTTAACCAGATTGTTTTAACTCGCAGTGACTTCAGACAATGGAAATGTGTAGCATATTCCAATAATCTAATTTGCTAATTGAGCCATATGCTTCGAGCTGCTATGCACCGCTTTGGTATTTAATGTGACACGCATAGCTGAGGCAGGAGCTCATAAAATGGCCTGTAAACGGGTAAACAAATTACCCTCCCTGCACAAGGCCCGATTGCCCACATTGTCATTGTAGCCAGACATGGGAACTAGGCCATAGTGTGCTAAAGGCATTTGCATCATAAAGAGCTTTTAAGCTGAGGAGAAAACAAGTTGCCGTACCTTTTAGTAACCCCCAAAACAGCAGAAAGCGGAGACTGTGTTTGAGCTCATCCGAGGTCTTTTCATCCTATATGGTGAATTAAAAATATGCTTTTCATGGCCAGCAAATGTAATAAACTTCATGTGTCTCTTGATGTACAATTATCATTTTAAAATACCATGTTAAAAACAAATCTGTGAAAGAGACCCGATGTTATGCAAAACAATGTTGCATTCAGAAAAAAATTTCATCTTTTTTAAATCTGCATTTAGGGTTTTTCAGATACTAAGGTCTGACTAAAGTCATCCACTGTTTAGTGTTATAAAAACTGTGTTCATACCATTTTCTTCTTCTCCCAGAAATCCCAGCTATCGAGTGTAATTACATGCTTATTAAGATAAATAAAAAGGCACGACTGATTTGATGAAAGGTCCTTTTTAAACGCATTTTAAGTGGAGTCACCAGCTACAGCTTAAGTCTGATGAAAATGCAAAGTGAACAAGGAAGGATCGGGGCTGCGTGATTACAGGAATGCAAGAGAAAGAGGTGAATCTGTGTCCCAGTGTCACATGCAGGTTTCCTTAATGTCTAAGAGCATAGACTGGGGTTTATAAAGACACTGAGGAACACAAAGGCAAGGAGGCTGAAAAAACAACTCATCATCTTTCATTCAGTTTGGTAAGACACTAACAACCTTGACCAGAATCAGTTCCCTCTTCACCGTAAAAGAAACTGGACAGTTTTGGTTGGAGGTAAAAAAAAAAGAAAAATGTATATAATTAGTATCCAAAACAAAACAAAACCAGAGCATCAAAAACATCAGGGGTAAAAAATGCATTTCACAACCCTAGCCAGTGATTTCGACTAAAACTATTTAATCAGAAACCATTCAAACATCCCAATCCCTCAAGTTATTTTATACTAAAAATTCCTATTGCAAATAGTCTAAGACAAGAACCAAGTAAGATGGTCCATAGAGGTGGCTGTGGCACAATCATGACAGAACTGCGTGTTTTTATTCTGCCTAGGGGTCCTTGATGCCGACGGGCCCCCATAGCTGATGCATACAGATCGTAACGTGGATGGTTTTATATCTTGTTCATTTCTCTCGATGAAAGACTGACAGACAGAGCTGATTAAAAAGAGAGAGACCAAAAAACGTGATCCTTGCTGAGGCTGAAATCCAAAAGTGAAGAAAAGTTCTGATTTTTATGGGGGCCCGTCGGCATTGTGGTGCGGCCGCCGGCCAGACAGTTTCTTTTCACACCAGCCGCCTTTCTGATTCACACCCCCTTGTTTTATGGACCTGCTCCTTGTGACAATACTCTTTTATTTGCCCTGGGCCCACAGCATGGGGAGATGTGTTGAGGCTGTGTACTGTATTACCATATAGCAAGCCTCTCATTAGCATAGAGACGTCACTCTTGCTTTCTGACAGTCACATCAAACCCCGCTTTCATCTGCTGCACCAGCTATACACATAATACTAACTTTCTAACTGTAATACTAACCCCCCCTATATTTAATGAAAAACAAAAGCATTCATTTGTTTGTGTGTGTGTGTGAAATTTTGTGGGACAGAAGATAGTCCTTATCAATTACATTGTTGTATAAATCAATGAAAACGCAAGGGCAGTCAACAAAATCTATTTATACATGTTTTTATGTTTTTGTTGTGAACTGAGAATATGACAATGCATGGTTTAAACTGCTGCTTAAATTATAGAAGAAACACAAAAACACATTACATTGTGTAGGCCCAAAACAAAATGCTATCAAACGAAGACTAAACTACACTAATCGTCTCTTTACCCGATTTATCAAAACCCATTATGAAAGCACCAGTTAAACGCTAGACTAAAACACATAAACACTTAGCAAAATGCTTTGCACGCCTCCAGAAAATACATGCAATTAAATTAAATTTCTACTGAAGTGAATTACTAATATGTCTCTCCCCCATCTTCATCTCGAGAACATTTCATGATAACACGCACTGCCCTGATACAGTTACTGATTCACTTAAATAACTGAAAAAGTAAAGCATGTAAACTTTCTTAGATACTAATCTAGCCATGAATTGTACAAGTCAGCTAAACTGAAAAGTTAAAAAGTAAATACACTCAAACTTGGCAACTTCACTTCCTTCCTCTTGATAGCAGTTATTGAACAAAGGTTATGGTGCATCACTCGCTATGAGCTGGTAAAAATATGATTTCGAATGACACAATTTCTCTGCTGGCTGCTTTACTGAGGTCTCAAAGCTCTCCAGCACACAATCTATGCTTAGTATTTTCCTGAATTAGGAAGAGGAAACAAAAAGCTCCACATTAGGATTTGTAAATTTGCTCAATCCTGTTTAACAAAAACCATCTAAGGCTTTCACTTACTGGACTAAAGGGATCACTTTTTTCTAACGATCAGCATTTTCACATGACAGAAACCCTATGACTGACTTTTTCTTTAATCTGAAACTATTTTCTACTCAGGGGAAAAAAAAACAAAATCTGTACCCTGCCACTGGATTTCCCACTCCTTCTTTATTTACATATATAAGCCCTGTTCACCAAGATGTACAAACGAGGTGCTTTTTGGTGGAAGTGATAAGGTCACGTGACATCGGTAAATCAAACACATACTGACACAGCCTGTGGATACATTCCTGCTCAGCAGACTCTGTTGCACTGGATGAGAGCAAAAGTCAATTAAAGATAATTCAGTATTGATTTTGTTAATTAAAAGTGCATTTTATTAAGGGGTCATGAACATCTGATAAATTACATGCTTACAGCTGAAATTGACCCGAGACATTTTGGCTTGAGGGAAATTGCAAAGATGTATTTATTTGTTCCTCTATTTCACTTGTGCCACTTATGAAGACCATTTAAGAAAGAAGCACAGTGTACTAATTGACTATGTAAATTTATATGGATGAGAATAAAAGTCCACTAGCAAAACAAAGCAGAATATTCTACCCGGTTAAAACCTTCATGTCAAAAAGTGATTCAACAACCAGTGTGATGTCTCTTGTATTGTTCAATGAAACACGAAACCAGAACTATGCTATTTGTATTATTAGGTCTGGAGTCCTGAAATATAAACGCTCTTGCAATCTTATCTATAAAACCTTTCAGCAGTCACTCACTGTCAAAGTCTGTATACAAGTATCTAACCACCAGCTCACATTGTAGGAAGCCCCATCAAAATAATTGTACAGATTTACTGTTCGGCGCTTGAATAACTCAACTTGGGAGAACTAAAATCTTAATATCGTGCCGTCAAATTCATCCAGCCCTGAAATGAGTCTAGACTTGCAAAGGAAATTAACTTTCCCAAAAGCCTGTGGTACGGGCATCTGTCAGAGCATAACTAGTAAACCGAAAGTGTTAATGAGAGAATCAAAGTAGGATCTGGTTTAGGGACCCCGTGCAGAGAGCAGGAGCAAAACTGGAATGTGTTTGAAGAAATGTGGATCTGGAGGTTCAAAGACGGAAAGCACTCTCCTCTAGTGATGGAACAGAAGGAATGCTTCTACATCCATTTCCTTGCAAATACTTTTAACATACCTATATTGAAACTGTAGGGACAGAAATGCATAACTAGAGGAATCAAAGCTTTTCAAGAACTGTGTCGTTTAATCTTCCAATCCTTACACTACAAATCCATTTGTGGTTTTCACAGGCATCTTTTACGCAATTTCCACTACTTTCACGGAGGTCCTGCGGGTAATATCGTTGGTACTTCACGCTTTAGTCACACAGAGACTGATCCCAGTGTTAGGGTAATACATTTAACAGGAGGCGATATATATATATATATATATATATATATATATATATATATATATCCACTGTTTTTTTATTTAGTTCTTTATCAAAAAAACTCCAATATTTGAATAAAGAGAGTGAAAACAATAAAAAAAAGCTTTAATTTCTAGAGTACAATGATTTTCCAAGTTGCAGCAACCACAGAGTTGAATCCCAGTCTGGTAGGAAGATACCCAGGATGTAGTAAGGCAATACTGCAGACCCTGGTGTATGCGTTTGACAGGGTGTATATACACACACACACATTAGTCACAGATCAGAAATCACTATTCCCTGCCCCAACCCCCAACACACTAAGTCTACATACCAGATAAGAAGGCCTCAGTTGAGATGTTACAGGAACAGCGTCTGATCTGCATTTTGTTTACATTTCATTTCAAACAACCCCATTTCAAAGCATTCAAAGCACAAATCTCTTAAATATTCATATTTATTTCATAGATACATGTTCAAGCAAACGACCCCGCAAATGACACCTTGCATTTATCTTTCTTCTGTCCGTAATGTCTCTTGTGCAAATCTGGGTCAGCAAACCACTCTCATTACATTAGTACCAGAATGCTGATCTAATCACCAATAAAATATGTATATGTTTTGTACTTCTATCAAATTTAAGAGTTCTTGATGTTTTTTAAAAAATGAATAATTTTCTGTAGTTAAGTAAAAATGCATAGTTCGTTCTGCTGTTGAATGGGCAAGTACCCTCATGGTTAAAAACAAACAAAAATATATATACATATAGAAAATGACAGCCTATTATTTGTACAATTCATATAAATTGCAAAAGTGTATTTAAATGTCTTTTATGCAGGACTGGCAAAATAATGACCGATTCCCATGATTCATAGTACAGTCTTCTCTCTATAGAAAAACAAAAACAAATCTTTACAAAAATACTTGAACGGTGTCTTCACCCATCATTTCCAAGTAGCAAAGTCCATCACATGAATTATACCCCCCTCAATCCAGTCTAAAAAGTAGCACAGTAAACAGAGTTCAATATGTTCATCTGCTGCGGAAGCAAAATATTGGCAAGTTTCTGGTCAATACATGGATCAGACCATTCAGACATCGCTGGAAAATAAATCCACAAGTTCATCTTGTAGTCTGCAGATAGCTCGCTCATCCCTTGATTGCTTGGTTAGTCCATTATGTATCCTTTGCAGATGAATAGGTCTGCTGGTCAATATTGCACGGTCATTATCTTCCGGTGTCTTGTCCTCTCTTTGGTCCAGTCATATTTTGCCATTTCTTCTGTCAGAAATCAGTGGACCGCACCGTTGTAGGACTTACTGCGCATGTTGAACATCGTCTCCACCGCGTGGCTCGAGATCGGCTGCTTGTACAGAGGATTGGAGGCCTACAGGAGGAAAATGGGGGGAAAAAGCCAACACATCATCATCATGGAGGACTAAAGGGTTACAGAGATTTCAGAAGTTCTCAGGATTCACTGGTGAAGAAGTTTATTATTCAATTTTAGTAGAAAATAAATAAATACAGGTTAACCCAGAGCTTTCCTCTCACAGGAACTGAAGAAAAGAACTAAGGAAGTGACTTGGAGAAGCCTTTTTATATCTTCAGAGATAGACAATAGGCTGCAGTCTTATCAGAACTTTCTACATCTCATTAAAATGCTATTGTGCAAATGGAATTACCATACGCATAATAATTAACATAGGCCTGAGTTTATGACTGTTAATGTTGTATTTGATGTGTTGATTGGTGCTGGTCAGTGTTCTTCAGGCAGCAGATGTAATTAAATACCAAATACCTGTGCCCCAAAACACACAACCTTTATACAGTTTGTGCCGATTTAAAGAACCTAAAGACAGTAGCTGTACACAACTCCAAGAAATTAAATAATTAAAGGATCCCCCAGAAAGTACAAAATAATTATTGCTTTAAAGACAAAACAGAATTAACAACATGAAACCATTAATATAAAGACTATAAAATAAAATAAGTACATTTTCCCTCTACATTGTTAAACAAACTCTGAATGTCCCGGGACACTCTGTGAACTCTTACCATCTCATATCTGGCTCTGGAGCGGGCGCTCTGAAACCTGGCAAACTCTCGCCTATCATGGATAGTGATGACCATCTTCCAGATAGCCAAGAGTACGATGCCAACCAGCAGAATACTGCCTACAACGGCCAGCAGGACCGTCATGGCATTTGGAGCCGCTCCACACTCTACGAAATAAAACGGGCACAGCAATGACATCATCAGAAAATAGAACGGGTACAGCATCAACAATAATCTCTCCACTGCTATCTAAACAAAATAAATATTTTAACTTTACATAGTGGACGGTTCATACATTTTTGGGGCATTTATATTCAAGCTCTGCTGGATCCTTGAAGCTGAAAACTCATTATTTCCCATGTTTTCTTGTTTCTTTCGTAAAAGTTTTGACATTACAATCACTTTAAGAGAAAGACATAGAACACAGGTCACATAGTTTTTAAAAGAATAACACAAATGTGAAGCATTTCTCTCTACTCTGTCTTTTCCAAGAAAGAAAAATTAAATAACGTCTCCCGAAGGACATAGCTATCGAAATGTCTGAGTTATGGCTTTTCGTGGCTTCAGATCTTGGAAACTTGAATACAAAGAGCTCAAAGGCTTGAATGGTGTTGAGAACTGTAGAATATGATCATAAAGCTCTCAACATCGTGCTTTGCTCTCAACCTCCATATGTACAGAGTAATCAAGTGTAATAACATGGTGTGCTGCAAGTATGATTAAAACAGAACAAAGAGGAAAACAGCTGCCAAAATAACAAACATTACAATGGTAATCGAAAACGACTTTGACACATAGTCTGAATGTAGTATATGTGGGTATTTCTACATTAGCTCAAAACTACAATAAAACAACATTTGATAAAAACCTATCATGGAATTTATAATGTCCAATTATCATAAGAACCATGACTTTATTATTCCCCAAAAACTGACCTGGCTCTTTAAGTGCGGCAAGGATTGACTGGCCACTGGCGTGTTCAGAGTAGGTAAATTTCATCACACAATCGTTTTCAGTTTTATACAGGCAAAGAACTGCATTTGGGTCATCAGTTCCTGGAAGAGAAGGAAACAAAAACATTCTCAGACATCTATAATGAAACAGCTGGCAAGACTGAATATCTAAACACTCACTCTCTCTCACACAGTGAAATACATGCAGAGTCACTGCCCTCATTAACTTAGACATTTACTTGGCATTGTGGAAATGTATATACAGTGAGATCATCCGCAGATTAAGGACTATCTCCCGGTATATGCGCCAAAAAAAAATTATTTTTTGACTCTTCAGAAAATGTAAATGTCCAGAATCTCCCAACCCCCCGTTCGCGAACTTAACGTGTGAATTTTCCGGAATGTACATGTGGATCTCATTAAAGGCGGAGTTAGGGGTCTGAAATAGCTGAGAGTTATGTAAAAAAAACACTGAACTTCTTTCTTGGGTACAGATGTATATACACATCTACTGGAGAGATTTATGAGAATCATAACCATCTGAAAAATGTGAACGTACATTTGGAAGGAAAAAGTGTTCTTGCACGGTTACAGTTTACTATATTATTTAGGTCTCAGGCCAATTCATTGCCTAATATGCATTAACTGAAGATTTGAATGTTTAGGAAATGTTTTACAATTACAAAAAAAAATCACCAAGATAATGAGGAATATAGATTAATGTAGGAAAGGTCTAATAGTCACATTGAGGTGGTTTACAGAGGATTGAAATTAAAGTAAAAGTTATGAAACTACTTTTACGTTTTAATCTGGGCTAGGGTTAGAGTTTTCATTAAGGTTAGGGTTAATCATAGAAACGCAATTGAAACACCAATTTTCTTTTAAAAAATACACTTTTTAACTTGGTCCTCTTCCTTTTAAGATTGCATAATTAAAATAAAAGCAAAACATCTGCAGTAATGGGGTCTATACAGTAATTGTGAAAATACATTGAAGGTTAGAAGATTGTAAGTTACACCCTACAGTTATACATCCTATACTCTGCCAACATCATGTGTGTTTTTAAATGTTCACTTATTATAAAACTGATTATAAGTTTCAAACAATGAATTATGCTATGGAATGTAAAAAAGATTAAATTGTAAACCAGCCTAAAAGATAATCACAGCATGTTAGTGTAGACTACCACAGGAAAATACATAAAAGAGACAGTGTTGTCTTTATGCATCTAGTCTTTTGCGTATCTTGAAACACAAAACCACAGTATGCACATCAAGTCTTGGACACACTAAAAGTAATGATTTTAACAGAGACAATTGCAGCTGTGCGTTCCTCTCCTCGGTTGTGAAATCAAATGCTGCAGCTGATGTTGTGGTTTACGAATGGCGATCTCTTCTTTGGCCTCATGTCTGGTAACCTAGTTTTCAACAACCTGATGTGACTCGTGAGCTCTGAGCAGAAACATCCATGGAACGTGCTCATCTTATCCCCTCATCTCACTGCATATTCACGTAGCCACTGCTGCTATATTGACGATACAGACAAACAGCGATAAATAGGACCTTGTGCTCCTCTTGCAGATTAATTAATAGTGCACTCACTCAGAGTGTCCACTGTGATGATCTCATCCTTGCATTGTCTCTGACAGGTCTGGTTGTCAGCAAGTCTCCCGGAGTTAAACAGACGGCACTCAATGCACTCCCTGGGAAAGAACAAGTGACAGGAGGAAGTAGAAGATATCAGAAAATGTATTTATACATTTATAGACATTCTGATTAATCAATAAGACGTTTACTTGGTAATAAAATATAGTTCATAAATATGATGCCCCTCTGGTAAAATATCACCTCACAGTGTCTGACCTTGTGGAAGACTCTCAGAAACAACAGGAAGGTTTATTATCAATGTACCCACATTTACCTCATTCCCTGAAAAGGTCAAGGCGAGGCACATTAAATGTTTTGTGAACCGAGTGTCTCCGTTTGCCACAGACTTCTCTAACTGAGAAAAAACAGGCAAATACACACATACTCACATTTCTCACAATGAGCATTAAGACGCGACTGGGACATCATAGAGATAACGTAGAGGAATGTAATTATAAATAGTGTTTAAAAAGATAAAATAAAAATAAAAAACAGTTCTACGAAGCACAGATTGAGAAAGATGAGGTTTCTCTGCCTTTACCTTTTAGTGCCACAGGCGTCGGGACAGGTGGGGCATTTCTCGCAGGTGTCTCCGAAGGCCCCCGGCTCGGTGCACCGGCACCTCCCACACGCACAGCTGCCCCGGCCACTGCAGATCTGCCCATCGCCCGAGAGGCACGGGTCCGTTTCCGTCGAGCAGTTGCAGTTGTCTCCGATGTAACCGGCGTGGCACTTGCACTCGCCGCAGTGGCAATCCCCGTGGCCTGCCAACCAATCAAGAGCAAGCACACTCATATTTAGTGTTTTCTCAAAAGATAAATCAATTAATACAAGTATTTATTCATGGCACACAATGTCATGTACACAAAATGAATTCTGCAATTTAAATACTGTAATCTTTACTGCACCATCAGAATTCCCAGAGTTCCACAGTGCTACATCTGTGAAAACGAATTGCACTGAACATCATGAAAGGAAAGAAAAACACTTATCTAATTTATTATCTTTACTGGGTTGCACATCAAAATTAAGAATTGTGATGCTTAGTTAACCATTGTAACAGGAATTTCCAAAAGATTTCTAGGCAATCAAAAGTTACTTCAAGTTACTTCTAGCCTCCAGGGAGCACGCAACAGTAGTAGTAGTAACTGTATAGTCTTGGTATGAGAGGCTTTTCATGGGGAATTAGCAAAAATAACTATTTTCCATGTTCTGAAAATGCAATGGAATTAAAATACATTCAATAGAACTTGAAAACAATCTAAAGCTGACTGGACAAAAACAAATTACGAGATTATTTAAAAAACCAATAAACACTAAAAAAATTACTTCTCCCAAAAACTGATGGGGAAACATTTTTAACACTCATCAAAAAAACTAAATTTTGAGCAAAGAAACAAAGTAAAACAAGAAATGTAATTTCCTTTTTCTGACTCTCAAGACCAAGCCCAAAGTAGGTATAGGAAGTTTCTAAATTAACGCTACAAACTGTAGTTTTCTGTAGATCTATAAATAAGGAGAGCGTTCAATGCACAGTGACCCCTTTGTCTTCATTAACAGGCAAGACTGAAGTGAATTCTCCAGCAGGAAACCCGCCGGAGGGACACGACGGTCTTGCCTGCATTGGTCCTGATCTCTCAATCAAACCGCTCTGTGAAGACCAGTGCATTTGATCCCTAAATCTCAGACAGTCCTTAAACATTGATTCATTACACTGCTGCAGTGGCGATCACACCACCCATCTCCCACCCGGGTTATTTGCAATTTTGCCTGATTACGTCACATACACACATATTCCACCTTAACCTCAGTCTCATCGAGGCACAAACATCTCTGTTCCTAATGCCACCAGCTGACCCCAGACAGACAGGACTGCTCTTCTCCCTCAGCAGCTGGCCGGGGGGATATCCTAGAACAGCTGCCATAAATGACTCAAAGAGGCAGAGTGGTAGAGCAGGCCTGCATGACAGCCTTCAAACACACGTATCTGTCGCAGGTTAAGCTGGATGCTCTTGCGTTGGGTACTGGGCGGCAGAAGCGAGCAGAGAGACCAGTTTTTGGTCAATTTTTTTTTATAAATGAAGTAAATCACTCCGTAGGGGAGCTTTTCACATGGCAGCACTGCAATCTGGAGCATCACTCCATTGAACCCTAGTAGGCACTCATATCCTGACAGATGTAGCTGTTCTTTTTTAGTCTTTTCCGAGAAACTGTCCTCAATGAGGAAGTCGAACTATTTCAGGATGTCCTTTAAGGAATTGACTGAATAGCAGTTTTCATTCATTTCTCATTTTGTTTCCTTTTTATATTAGAATATAATACTATAATTCCAGTGTATTTACAAGGAGACATTCCAGTGCACAGGTAAAGATGTTTAAGTTCTACTACGTGAGGGAAATGCTCACAGTCAAGATATTTTATAAAGTTGCTTAACAAACGCCAGGTGTCTGACCATTTGACAATAACATTCACAAGAGCACAGTTGGCTCAGACTACAATTTCAACCTGGATCCCATTATCTCGCATGCTCTCCTGCGCTGGACCACCGACTCAGACGCACAGAACTGAGGAATATTTGTGGGAAAGGACCAGATTCTGCCAAGTCAACAGTCAGCATTTCTGCATCCTCTCCAACTTCATTATATATAAATAAAATGCACAAGGGTTGAAAAAGCATTGACTGTTTTTATGCTAAAGAGTTGCCATTGGACACCATGTGATCTTGAACACATTTGGTTTGGAATATTTGGAAATAGAAACAGCTGAAGTTAACCATATTTGTTTTGTTTTTGTCTTTTATTAGTTAAATTACTTCCTGTCATTCTATACAACCACTAAACAATGTTTGCTGCTTTGGATTACTTGAGTGTTTAACCACGTGCTCTGCGTTATATTTGAAGCACATTAACTGTAAATACTCTAGTATTAGTGCCTGTAATTTCACCCGAGTTGGAGTCAATGCCTAGCCCTTACTTCTGGCTTAACGACAGCTCTTGCTCCCCTGGACACTGACTCAGAGTCTGTTCTTTGTTTCCCTGCAATTACAAAGGCTGGGGATGTTTCAATTCAGTAGATTGTTGTGTTGGTCAGCTTTGGTCAAAATGCCTTTCTTGGCATCAAGACTGAAATACCCTGTCACTCTTTGGACTATAAATAAGGAATGGAGATCCTCATGGATGCACTAGGAAGTGTAGACTACACAAAGGGCTTTCTTTCTTTTGAAAGTGGAAAATCTCACCAGCGAGATTTTTAAAATCACGATGAAAACTACCAGAACCAATCTAATTATTCTATAGAACATACATTTTGAAGATAAGATACAGAACTTAAACTAATCAATGTTATTCAAGCCTGAGGGTACCATTAGTGACGGACAAAAGAAAACATGTTTTATTTCACTTCCCAGAATCAATGGTTAGAAAAAAACAAACAAAAAAAAAAAACGGTAGACAACCTGAAAAAAACAGACAGACATTTAATAATGTGATGCATTGTGTAGGGATTTGCCCCCATCCCTCAATAAAATGGATCACAACTTACTTGAACAGCTGTCAATTTATCTTATGTAGAGAACAACAACTTCTGTAAAGCACTGATGTGATATCCTTCGATACTGGTCCAATTGCTTCAATTTCAGCTAGCAAATAAACACCATTTATAAATTAAGTATTTTACTAGGTGTTACAAGTCATAAGAGACCTAAGAGTCTATACCCCCTGCCCTGAAATTGAGGTTTACTGTTCAATTCTGCTTACATGTAGGTCCACAGATCCACAAGAAACGTAAATATACAATTTTTAGTCCCAGTAAACAAGCTAAAACACAAAGTGGGAAGCTGGTCCTGTAAACGCATGTTGTTCTAACTGTAGGAGTTAGGAGCCTCACCAATAGGTGAAGACCTACTGGGAGAAACGAGCAGTGAGTTTTCTGTGACTATCCCAGAATAAACCCAATGTTTCCTAGTGCAGTTATTTCTGACGTCTGGTCTCACCACAAATGCTCAAAATATTTGCCGTTTCAATTCCAGGCATGCGCAGCGGTTTGGTAAGAACTTCCTTAGAAGTGAGGATGTGTGCCTACCGTACAAGGCACCTGGAGGCAGGTCAGTACAAATATATAACCCAGTTCTGAACTTCCTCCAGCTGACAACTTTGCTCTTTTTTCCTTCTGTTTTTTCTAATTCCAAAGGCCCCTTTCCTGCAGCCAGCCCCTCCAACATCACAAGTATTTCCTGGTGTCAGCAAAAGCACTGCTGGCAAGAGGGAGAGGAAATGCCTTTTGGATCTCGTCTCTGAGGCTGTTCTGTGACACGGCAGGCTGTCTGCTCAGGCTCATATATTCTTTTCACTGAACAACCATCTCAAAAAAGACTTTCAAAAACAACCGGTTATTTGATCCGAGTGTCCCAAAGGAAAACTCTGTCGAATGTTTTGCTTTCTCAACTCGACACTGAAAACAGTGGCTTTAATTTGTTGGCCAAGGACACACAACAAACAAACACAAATAAAACCTACAAACAAAGAGGCCAAGAAAAACACACCGCAAGGTCAACAGCTTGATATAACCACTGTTTATGCAGCAATCAGATTGGAGTGACTACTTAGACTGAACCATCAGAGTAATTGGATCCTTCGGCCCAGCTTGGCCTTGTACGTTATCAACGAACAGCTGAGTTAACTCGGAGTTAACACACTGCAAGAAGAGCGACGGTGAGGACAAATGTATAAACCAAGTTTATGCAGAACTTAAAGCCAGTGTACAATGTGCCTTGGCCTGAAATATAAGTTAACTTCTTAAAATATACAGAATGTATACACAGAAAAATGCTTAGGAACTATAAGGGGTTAAGGGGTTCTGAAAAATGTACCGTCTCACTTGTTAACATTTTCTGCTTTAATGTAGCAGAATCTGGTCTTAAACATCGCTAATTATATGTGAACGCACAACTTTGCCATCGTTTGAATGTACGGTGAGAAGAAAGCGTCTTCCCAGAAAACCAAACTCTGCCAATGAAACCAAACGGCAACCAGAGTGATTCTTCCTTTGGCTCCAGCTCCACAAGCAAAGTCTCCTCAAGAGCTAACGGCACACTGCAGACATGAAGACACGCCACTGAGCGAATAAACATTGTGTCATGATGAATCACATCCTCTGCTATTATTATACATAGACACAACGAACTTTTCGTTTCATTTTTTTACAGGCAATGGCCAAAACTTAGTTGGATACATCATGTTCCAGTTCTATAAAAAAAAAAGATGGAACTATTATAATATTACAAATAAAATGTCCAATGTAAGCTATACTCCTTGTAATGAGGAAGAATCTATTGTTTTAATTGTTAAATATTTAGGACTGACAAAGACCAGCTGTGTTTAATGATACATCTGAGGAAGATTACCTATGATTTAGAGGACAAAAAAGCTGCCTCGTGGAATGATTTACTTTGTGATGTTGAAAAAGTAGAACAGCACCACAATTGCACTGTCTCTGCGTGTCTTGTGAACTAACAATCTTGGGCTAAGTAGTGGTGGAGGTTTGTGGTTTTACTCTCTCAGCAGTCACTATAAATAGCCAAATTTGTGGATACACAAATAATTAGCTTTTCTGTAAACCCTATTATTTAAGCTGCTAAGGAACTTGCTTACCAAAGGAATACCATGCAACCTTAAGGCACTAAAACCCTGGCTATATTCTGCATGCACAACAGCTGCTCGTAAAACAATGCACTTCAGAGAACAGTAGTAAACTGACAAAGCTTCATCTTATTTCACCGACCGCATCAGCTGGGGCCAAAACTGAGAGAGATCTCCTTGCAGTGTGTCAGAGAGAAACGCTTCATTAAACCAGCCATATGTGTCATTGGTAAACCTCCAAACAGGTAAACAAGTCTTCCTTTGTCAGGCAAGACAAGAAAAATTAATGAGTAATGATTATGCCATTTGAACTTCAACAATGGAAAAATCATCAAGACTCTTAAGCTTGGGAAGATATACATGAAAACTTAACATTTGTATCTAAACATATCTATTTTCTCACAGAAAAGCAGAAAAACACAAAATCTGTTCTTGTAGGCCGTAAGACTAGCGAAAGCACTGTATCTCCTCCGTTTTTAGTTTTTTCTCTTGAAACTGCTCTCACTTAAAAGCAGCTGCTAATCCTACATCTATGGTTTGGGTTGCTGCCCAAGAACTGGGATTAAGAAGCACAATACAGTAGTTTCTTTGTGTTTCTGTCACCATGCCAGAGCCCGATTAAATACATTTATATTAGAAGTTGTTGTATAAAAAGCTATAAAGAACCGAGGGGAGGATGGTGGGCTGAAGTTGTCACTAAGGACAATTATTCTTGTTCAAATACCAAAAATATATCTGTGGATAAAAAGAGTGAACTCTTCAATCACCATGAAAGCCTGCATTCTTTCGGTATGAATACAAAAATAAGGAGTCACTTTTTAAAAGAGATTTCATAGCCCCCCCACACACACACTTCCTTCTGTGCAATCTTTAGAATGTATTTTGACGGGGTTTAAGAAATATTTATGACAGGTTTCTGTGGTGTTGGCCAGATTTATGCTATGCACAGCCAGGACCTTAACAAAGGCCAGTTCAGTCTTTGGGGGGAAAAATAGAGGGAACAAAAAAGTGTGTGTGTGTGTGTGTGTGTGTGTGTGTGTGTGTGTGTAGGGGGGTTCCTCCAACTGCAGCAACAAACAGGCTGATATTATTCTCAGCCCGGCATCGCTAGTGCCTGCATGTGCTTTCGAAAATATTTTCATTTTAGATTGCTAGTCAGAAGCTCGCCATATGTTACGAAGACTTGAACAGAAGGCAACACTAACGTGGTACTAAACTTTGCTAACACTATAATGCAACAAATTCTTGATAGAGCCCTGGGTAAGACTCCTGCAAATGTGAAAGCTATAACCGCCAGTGAACGTGCCAACTTTTGACCTTCAAGTGCTTCAGGCAGCTTTTGCGCATTACACAGTACACGCTCCCAGCTGTGATGCTGCCATTTAACCATTTTGCCATTCCTGTACTATACCCTAATGAAATGGCATCTCATTTCAGTAGATACCTAACAAATCACTCCCATATGCTGACAATCCCATACACCTCATATTTCATGGCATTTATTAACTGCTTACTTGCCTACAATTGTCAGGAGCTACTATATTCCTATAGTGTCTGAGTTTAGCAAGTTTTTACTTTTTTTGCAACTAGCACCATATTTCTATGAATTCCTACTGTTTAAATTTTGGATACACTTTCTGAAAAAAAAAAAAGTTGTATTAAAATCAACATGTATTAATTCTCCATCTACAGGTATTAAAAAGGAAAGTCAGCCTAAAGAAGGAACGGTTAACAGAGAGAAATAAAGCTTGGATGGATTTCGATTGTTAACTCTCTTAAGACACTACAATAATTATTTGTGACACTACAATACACACTGCTTTAATACATTCACATAATGTGCATCCTGCTAAAAAATTTAGTTATGGCCACACTTTTTCTGTAACACGCGTACAAAGTTTGAAGAAAAAAAAAAAAGCAATAATATATTTAAAACGAACAACACTGAAACTACAGAAGATGCAACTTGGCAACCAGCTGTTGTTTGCAGAGTGTGCCAACACTAATTATAGTACTCTACAGGTATCTGAAAAAGATGCTTTAAAATAAAATAATAAACAGTAGGCACTCATCCTGGTACCTTCTGATTTTACAGGAAGCCTGTAAAATATTCTACCAGTCCTCACAATTCAATTTGCACACACAATCTGCACAATAAAATTTGAACAGATGGCTGCAAGCTGGAAAGTGAAAATCTGAAGGTTGTTCACCTGAACCTTGACAACATTACGATTCTAGGACTTCAGTGGATCTAGCCGTAAAAATGCATTGCATATTTCATGTTGAATTCTCTACATTTTCCAGTGAGATAATCATGAATGCTGTGGAGTTCTGATGCCGATATACCTGTGTCACATAGTTAAACCGTAGAGAAAGACCTTTTGTGTTTAATGCAACATTTGACTGATCACAAGGTCCTTCTATTGCAGGGGAAATGGCCGTGTCTGGGTGTTATCTTTAAGGTTCTCCAGCTTTAAAGAAACTACTTCAGGAAGGTGGAGCTCAGAAATATGACTCATTTGTCGTCTTATCTTTCCCAGCCACCGTCCTTTACCAAGCGAGACTGCACGCAGTACTCCAATTTGCATGCAACCCCCCGCATAAGCAGTGTTGTTTAATCCTAAACTTCAGTCTCTCGGTTTAATATCTTACCAATGGGACAAGGCTGAACAGGAAAAAACATTAGGAAATATAAACTGAATGCAGAGAAGATGGTTTTTAAAATCCAGAGGTAAACCAGAGTTTTAAATGTCACTGGAAACACACTAACTTAATTAGTACAAACCAACAGAAGAGGGTTTTTTCCAAGGACGGCTTTGATACTATTTTACCAGACCAGACGGCACTTGTAGATTGGTCTCTCTACCCCAACCTATAATTAGGCCTGTCACAAAATAAATTAGTTTGATGGGTGAAAACTCTCAAATACATGTTACTATCTGCTGCCTTGTCAATGTCATACTGCGAGACATAAGCAGGGAATAATCTGGACCTCTTCTTTCAGGCCCTATTCCAACGGTCTTCCAAATCCCTCAGCTGAACTCTTTTCGGCTCCTCCCCAGCCCTCATGAACACAATCCAATTTCAGTCACATATTAATCTGGTGACACTATTTGCAGGCAACTGTACAACACGACTCCCAGCATTAAAAAGGCAATGACATTTCCAACAGGAGGTTAAAGTTAAAATGCACCGTCTTAAGCCTGAAAGATCACAGACAGAACCCTTATTAAAAGATTCTTGTATTTTAAATGGCAGGAAACCAAATAATTTCTACATTATCTCCCAGCTGGCAGGTTAAGGATTTTTAAACATCCCTTCGGTCAACACAGTGTACCATCTACGAAGGTTACAGGAGAAACAAAAAACAGCTTCCAGACTCCACAGATCACTTTAACCCAAGTCTAGCCAATGTGGTGTGCAGTTTAATCAGGATTGAAGATACTGTGGACAGTGTGCTTACATTATAGAGAGAGTCTCGCCATAATACGAATGTGATCAAAGAAAACAATTACCAAAGGTCTGTTAGGTTTTTAGTTGTTTGACTAAAGATATCTAAAATGCTCCTCCTTTTGACTCTACCTCTGCACTACTAATATGCACACATTACACACCCATGTTTGCTGGACACACACACACACACACACTATAGAAATGAATCGTGCAGTAGAACAAAACAAAACAAAACCCTGGCTATGCACTGCTACAGCATCCATACCCAAAGATGACTCTCAGACAGGAAATGGCTATCGGCTACAGTACAGGGAATGGCTAAAGGCTACGGTGTACAGCCTCATTAAAGCCAGTAAAACGATAGCTTTGGGAAGGTGCAGCTCAACTCACGTTTCACCCAGACTTCACACCCCGCCACCCGCCCTTTTGTTTTAAATCCAAGCGCACCACTGAGGTAATAAAACACAGCCAGAAAATGTCATACGTCTATTGGGAACACCTGCCTGTTTCAAATGATTTTTCTTCCCCTGCCAGAACAAAGCTCGGGGTATACTTTTATCTATTTTTGACTGGAAACAGCTGGAAGGAACGCACTGTCAAGTAGAGACATGTCGCAGGTTTAGCAAATTAATATTTGCTATAGGAAGGTGAACTTAATCCACGGCAGCAGCTGGACCTACAAGTCACTACTGCCTAGCCGAGGAAAGCAGAAATTAACACCACAGTAAAACACATAGAGGAATGAAAGATACAGTGAAATTCCCATTACTTATTTGCAGCATTTATTGTTATGTTTTTAATAGCAATGTGTATTCTGCTGTTCTCAAAATAAAACCATAACCAGTCTTGGTTCAATTACACCGCAGTAATTACAAAAGTAAACACGCCTTTCATAAATGCTGGTTTGACAACGTGGTGAAACCCCCCCTCTCCCAAGCTGAATTGTTAAATTACCACTGAGCATTTAAATCCAACGCTGTCAGACTTTCTAACCATGAAAACCATATAAAACTTAATTAAGGAGGTGGGGCAAAGATATCAAGAGTTTAATTTACTCAATTGAAACAAATAAGCTGTGACAAACTCCTCACCCACGTCCAATCTGCCATGTGATCACATCGACATGCATTTAGTTTGATTGGGCCTCTTTATTTGAAAAAGTCACTGTTCAGGCATTCACTTGAATAATGCAACATTATTTTGGACTGATTGTATTACTGCACTTTTCTAATGCTTCTTGTGTAAACGGTTAGTCGCCTTGGATAAGGGCGTCTGCTGAGATATAAATAATGATGGAAAAACAAAATGCAGAGTGTGAAGATCTAGCAATAAACACTCAACACAGACCGACAGACCTGTCCAATCAGCAACATGGCAATAATGAAGACTGGAATCTGCTTAGCACACAAATCGATAGGAGCAATTCATGCTTGAAGTGAAGACAAAAAAAGTGAGTAATGTTTAAAAATGGCTTTTTCCAATTCAGCACTGTTCACCGTCACCTCCACTTCCAACTCCCGTCCCCCCGCCACACCTCCCTCCGCCAAAAATAACAAAACACTCCTGAACCGCATGAAATGATTTGGTACAGCTTTGATTTCGACTACAGGTGCACGCTCACCTCGTTTACTTCAAAGATCAGATGTTAACTAGCAAAGCACCTTGTCTGGGGCTGCCTGGTAATTTCAGAGTTGTAAAGGAACTAAATAATAATAATTACATAATATATGTTCATTAGTGTTTACCTGGAACTGGAATAGATTTTGCTACTCCCAGCTGCATTTAACCGTCTCCTGGAAAGCCTACCTTTTTTATTCCACATGACTTGTAAATGTGATGCTGTGCGTTATCAACTGAAAACAAAACGAACTGTACAACTGGAAGTGATAGTCAACACAGATGAGCCTTTATTTGCTTTACACTGCTACTAATTTAGCTGGGAGGGTTGTTTTTCAGGGTCACACACTTTACTGAGGACAATTAAGTTTACTTAATGTAGTTATTTAAAAACTTACTGTATAACCGAGAACACACATTGCTACAGACGGAAAAAAATAATGAGAGAGGAAAAGATTTTCCAAAGGACTGTCTTTGATATCAATACAAACCACACTGACTGGCTGGCATACACATATGTTCCTCTGTGTAGTTTAAATTCACTATCACTATGCAAATGCAGCAGAATTAGCCCTGAAATTTATGATGGTGGAAAATTAAGTTTGAGTACTTGAGATTTTTGTTTTATATAAGCTGTAACATTTATAGACAGACCTTTAACCATAATAGCAGCTTGAAACAGCAATAGCAATATCTAGCAAGCCAACTATAAACTTAAGGTTTATACTGGTATTCGTCATAAGCAGCCAGCGTGTTACAGGAGCTAAATATAGAACTCAAAGCCACGAAGTCTTGGCTATGAATATAAGCAGTTCAATGAACCAAAACACCAGATATTGAATATGATTTAACTGGCCTTTACAATCTTTAAAATGTATCGATCACGTGAAAGAAATTACATGAAATGTTTTTTCACCTTTTGATTAGAGGTTTATTATAGTAAATAAATATTTTGAGACAGGCTCATTAAAATAGTCCTAATATTAAATAGGAAATAGTTTGCTCTTATATTGCTCAGTAGTTCAGAATATGTTATTTGCTTAGGATTAGAAAATAAATGTTCCCACAGAATTGACCAGAAACAAAATACACAACAACATTTGGCTTTTAAATTATTATCCCCCCACTCTTTTTTCTTTCTTTCCACAGAGAAAGTATTCCCTTTCTTCTCAAGCACTGGAATCTGAAACTAAAGGAAACTCCGACTGTGCGCTCAAATCCGAGACAAGCCTCAACACCTTTCAGCACGACGAACACAAGTGATTTACCACGGAGGTCCGGAGGTTGTGCACTATTACATTACACGAGGGTTTGCACAGCCGCTCGGAGAGAGAGAGAGAGAGAGAGAGAGAGAGAGAGAGAGAGAGAGAGACATCAACACAGAGAGACAGAAATAGAACAGATCTTCCATGGGGCCTGCTGCATCTCTGCCCCCCCACCCCCGTTAAGTGATCTGACCTAGATGCTTTAATGGGTAGCGTTCACTAAGCCTGGTGGTTGACACCCCTGCCACCCTGGAGAAGCTGCTAACTTTAGCTGGGAGCCGCTGGATGACGGGTGATTGATGGAAAGATCACAAGAGGACTCTGGGGCTTACAGGGGGGTGGGATCTCTGCTAACACGCACTCAACACCATCACTGAATTCCTCCGTACCCTCAAGGTCTAGACATGCATGTGCGTTTTCCTTTACACTGACAACAATGTTAAATCATACATGCGGCAACAGTCACGGCAGTTTTTAGGTCAGCTAGGAGGTGGATAAGTGGTTAAATAAATAAAAACGGGAACTGGTTAAAATCTGTAACCGAGAGAAACACTGATTTGATACGAAGCCTTAGGAGACACTAATCTCCATCTTTGAACTACAAGCACCTCTGCAATTAAGGAGATTATACAAATTAACTTTCCAATCCCCTGTGAAAGATGCTAATTGCCTAAACTGCTTCACTGCAAGGGGAGTCTTGTGGTCATTTCTCCTCAACGTGTTCATATAATCGCTTTCCCCCACGAATCAGATCCTCTGCTGCTGTGTGTGTGTGCGTGTGTGCGTGTGTGTCAGCTAACCGGCGACCATGACTAAGGCATAGCTCAAAGTAAAGTGCAGCTTGTGTTGTTTTTCATGTGCCAGTCTTGAACACGTACCGCCCAACAATGTGAGCCCATCAAATAGTTACAATAGTTAGATATTTTACAGGCAAGCTGGAAAAAGCTGAATTGAATCAACAAAATACGGATTTGCGAATAATTTCAGGAATGTGGTGCAGAAGCTACAGGGTACATTAACGGTCTTGAATTCACTTAAATCTATAAACAGTCCACCACAGATCTCTCTCTTCACAGCTGGCTTTTATTTCACTCCCAAGCGGTGACTGACATGCCATCAATACCACAGTAATTTGCCTTTTGCCCTAGTAACCCAGGCATCAAATCAGACTGACAAAGTCCAGAAGGAAGATCTCTTAGGCCCTGTTCTTGGGTAAATATTTCCTACGGGGCGTGGCCTGCATGCTTCAGTAGCTAGGCCGAAGAGGTAAACAGGCAGATCTGTCAGCTGATGATACTTTCAGATTGTCTGAACTCTGAACAATCACCGGACACATCAGCAGGACAACAATGGTAAACAATACAACCAACTGAATGTCCAATGAGTAAATTCTGATAATCAGTTCCGTATCTACTGCATATTAGGTTACTAGAGGTTTGGTCCCATTGATTTCCTCAGTCGAATTATAATGTAGATGCTTTCGCCAAGAAGTACAAATACAAAGCAAGTGTTGAAACAATTAAGCAAAATCGTTAAGAACAGAAAAATCTCCACACACACCAACAGAATAGCAGGTGAAAAGGGAATCTTTAAACATCTTTACAAATAATTCACTGCAGAATACAACGGACACCAAAATCAAGTATCTGGAACGAGTACCAACTACCTCATTAACAAATTAGAAACTAAGCAAATGTCCCGATAACTGAACTGTTAACATTTAATGACTGCTGCAGTACTCCATCTCGGGTCACTCTGAAAGGTTTACAGAATCTCGTTTGTGCTCGTGCTATTGTTCCTGCTGACCGAACAACATAGTCCATTATTGCCTATAAACCAACGCACTGTATGCAGAACCAAACAAAGCTGTCCATTACAAAGATGCACTGCGGCTTATGTAACAGCAGCAGAAGGCACGGGAGCCAACAGGCATCCTTCCACCAATCCAGACCAGCGCACAGCAGTCTCGGGCCCCCCGGCATGAGCCACGCAGGCCGGTCTGGGCTCTGTAATCACCACGATGGTGACATTGTTTCACTGAGGCATGCGTCATCAGGCAAAAATGCAATTTTCATGCCACTATGGTGAACGAATTTAGCTAAAATTATGGGAAATGATTTATGCACAGGTTTTCTTACTTAAATGTAACATTCAAACCCCTGGGTGAGAGGCAAGGCTGTATTTAATCCATCTTTCCTGTAATCTGCCTGAAAGCAAGGATCCTCTAAACATTGCTAATTCAGGATTTTTTAAATCCCCTTGTACCTATGAACACATTAGTCAAAGAAAATGCAGACATGCGTTCCAACTGGTTTAGAAAGTCACCCAAAAAACAGAAGCAGATGTTTCTCGAGTCATCGTACACGTATCATATTAGTATAGTATGAAAATTAATATATACCTAATGCTTAAATGCAGAGCTTTAATCTGTTCTATAAAACCCTTAAAAAAAAAAAACAATGAGTGAGTGTGAGGGAACGCTATAAATGTCAGGTGGGAGTCAGAAATACATTACGTCTGAGTAATACTGGAGATGTCCCAGAACTGGGCAAAACTGCAGACACACCCGCGTTGACGGGAAAACTCCACACCAAACAAAACCTGCAGCACTTTCCTCTATTTAAAAGTTTAACTGAAAGTCACTTCCTGAAAATCTCAAATTGGAAAAAATAAAACTAGATTTCGATATGCCATATCCTCTCAATGCCAGTCTCTCTCTCCTTCTAATTGAATGCTGAACCTCTACATCAAATGATTTAGACAGAAAAGTGCCCCCAAAGTCTGTGCTGCGGACCTCCTCTGCTCATGTTACGTCACGTGCAGGAAGTGCAGGGGGAAGAGTGTCATAACCCCGACCCCAGACGCAACCCTCTTTCACTCTCTCCTCTCCCTCTCCCTCTCTCCCCGACAATCCCTCACCCGAGCAGAGTATGCCCTTGTGCCGGGCGCAGGAGAAGTCGTCGCACTCGCAGAACGTGCCGTAGATCTTGCCGAACTCGCTCTCGTAGCAGAGGCACTGGTTGCAGCTGCACTCCCCCCGTCCGCTGCAGATCTGCTTCCCCTCGGCCTCGCGGCACATGGTCTGGTACAGGTTGCTGGCCTCACCCTCCTGGCACTCGCACCGGGCACCCAGGTACCCGGGGTCGCACCTGCAGGTGCCGCACTCGTAGGTGCCGATGCTGCTGCACTTGCTGCTGTTGGTCTCGGTGTCGGCGGTGCAGCCACAGGTGCAGGTGTAGTCCACAGTCACATCCAGGGTGTCCTTGAAGCCCACGGGCTTGATGGTGAATTTGTGCTTGGTGTTTAGTGCAGGGCAAGTCCTGGCATCCACGGATACGTTGAAAGATACCTTTGACATAAAGAGAAAGTTTTATTTGTAAATCTTCGCTGTACTACATACATTTAATTTCCTCAGTGAATAAGTCCGTTCTCATCTATACCTTGAGGAAAAACATTTACAGTTTGGATAATGGACACTCATACAGAGTATGTGCTATGAAGAATGTCAAAGAAAATAAAAAAGTATAAAGATACCATGCGATAGCATTAAAGAACATTTGACTGGTTAAATAGACGCAGGCCAGTTACAATGATCTGCAGCACTCCCAAATTCCAACAAACAATATATCGTTTAGTCTGTGCCGATTCATAGAAGTACCCAAAAGGTATTTATAAAGCATTACCTGGTTATAATTACACTTAATCTTGCCAGATACTCCTACAAGCCTGTTGATGTGTATGTAAACTTCGACACAAAGGGAATCTACCGACGAAATCAGTACATAATTGTCTCCGTTGGCAAAGCTTTCAAATTTGAGGATTAGACTCTCAATCATAGTTCAGATAAGAATCACATGTAACTTTGTATACAATTTAAAAGGATCAGCTACACATTTATCAGTCTATTAACCACTTATATTATTTTGACTTACAGATAAAATTAATTTTAAAGCTATGCCCCTAAAGTAAATCTATGCTTTAATTGGTGTTACAGATTAATTACTAAAATCAACTAAATTATTGAAGTGCGGAAATTGCAACCCCATAGATGTTTACCCCAATTAGTCAGCTTTCTTCATTTTATAACACAAACAAAATGCACATTTATAATCCACTTTATCGCATGACTGACCTCTTTCAATGTGTTTAACAAAGAACCAAAACTCCCAAATCCCACTGATTTCAAATCTCAGTTAACCATCCTAACGAGCTTCAGCAACTGAGGTAAGTAATCTAGAAGCTGCAAAGAGAAACACCTCGCAAAACGGATTAAACCACAATACAGATTTCTTTAAGAGCTTTTGATGCCAAAATAAAATTCCCAACAGGGAATGTTTCGCTGCTTTTGAAGACTTCAGATCGAATTAAAGAAGACAAAAAGAAAAGTCTTCCCAATACTTATAAGGCTGGTTTCACAGACCGAGGTCAGAGACGAGTGGTAATCGAGGTCTGTGAAGCAGCATATGAAGTGATAAATATAGCACAGCTCTTCACAGAGATTCACACAGAAAGGGGCAAAAGTGAGCTGGATTGTGTACATCGGATAATTCACTAGTATTATGTAGCAAATCTGTGGCCCAGCTTTCAGAGTGAACTTCAATCGTAGGAATTTATGACCAAGCTCAGCAGTCATAGTCCTGAAATATTGTTATTGGCAGCGTTTTGTGTCAGACTCTTGTGTTTTGAGTTTCTGAGAGAAAACCAAATAAAAACAGCTTCTGCCTTCCCCACATGAGAAAAGGCTCTTCGATAAACACGAAGTCGAGAGAAAATCGGCTGTGATTTCTGTTGCTAGATCTTAGGCAGTTCCACAACTTACGAGACACCAAGGTTCACATCGAAGGGAGCATTCAGGGTTGTCCTGGCTTGTGCGATCAAAGCTTTTCATTTGACTAGTTTTCAATCCGTAGGTCGTGGGTAAGTTCGCATCTTAATATGAAAAGATTAGCACTGTTATACATCACCACGCTGGAGCAAAAAGGAAAATCCCACACTGATTTTATAAGAAACTCAGATCACAAGATTTGCAGTTATAAAGAACAGGTTTTTGTTGTTCTTGTGTTTTTTTTAAATCACACTGTTTGGCAGGAACAAAGTTTGGAAGGTCCTAAACAGCAGAATTTGATTTAGCAACCAAGTGAGCCAAACTGTTAATGGTTGTTAATTGTTGTTGGTTTTTTTTTAATGCCCATTTCAAGAAAGATAACAAACCCCGTGGGGGAACATAATACCTTGAGTTATCAGACTTGGATGGAAGGAGGTCTGCCAGAAGAGAAACATCTGGCTCAGTGGAGCTCAGAGCGCAGGGCTGGGCCGACGTTGTCAGACCACAGTGAATACACAATACAGGGCAGTGCCGCAGATCTGACGGCAATCATTGAAACCCAGAATACACAGGGGTGAGTTCAGTTTAGTTTACAGCTGCCTGTGATCTAGCATGCAGGAAGTTTGTGCTAATGTAATCATGTTACAGATACATATTTGAAAGTAAAAGATTGTATCTGGGGGTTTAATATTTTCTCCTACATATGTTTCTGCCAAGTTTGTTCATTTGTTGGAGCTCCAAGTCTTTGCTAAAGATCTGAAACTGATCTGTGCTTTAAATCCATCAGCATTTTGTTACTGCTCTGATCTGAGCAAACTTGTATCTTTATCATTCTGTAGGGTGATATCACAAGTAAATCTATGCATTGTATCTTGATATTTAACACAAATTGATTTAGATCATAACGGATACTTTCTTGCTTGTTTTGATGTAGTTCCTTCTTGCGTAAGACATACACACACAAAGACATTAAATTACATTTCTGAGACTACTTTGTTCTTTCTGTCACATTTACTTAAAAGAAGGTCCTTTTTAGAGCTCCAAATCCCCACAGCTTTTGTCCCAGACAATTAAGATTCTGTCTGTGTCAATTACACGTATTCACACCACACAGACAGGGTGCTGTTTCACTCTGAGTGACACCTAGGCTTTGGCCTGCAGTGCTATCCAATTTAGCATATTTAAAGGGGAGAGTGACACATGGGCAACATGCGATTCATTTCCCCCCCATTTTGGGCATAAAAAAACAAGTATTACGCTGCCTAAGGACAGATGGGTTTAGCTATTCACTGACCCATTCAGGCCTTCACAATACCTCCGTCCCAGAGCCCAGATAGACGACCCGAGCAGCCATGAGGCCGACACTGCTGCTTTAAGGAAGAATTTCAAAGGTCAGGTCGACACTGAATGGCTGTTTATATAGTGCATCCCAAAAGTAATTCCACGTAAACTGAAAATTAACGTAAAACCATGAAATTCTGCCTAGCTTTAGACTTCCAACATAATTGTGTGCGTGACTGTTTGTGTGGGTGGGTGAGTGTTCATTTCCTTACCATCCTACCAACCTCACAACTAAACTTCCTTGCAGTTTTTATCTTTACTATGACCCACATTTCAATGATCAAAACACCTGATGAATTCAACTGCAGACTTTACTTCTGACAAACCGCTTTTAATAAAAGAATGAGATCAGAAATTGCCACAGCTAAATCAGAAGCACAAAAAACCAACAATATATATTTCTTGAGATGGAAGTTTGCTTCAGAGGAGATATGGAGAATGTTACGTGCCAAGTTAAACAGTCCCATTTCCACAGTAGCTGGTAGTTAATTGATAATGAAGGTTTTTCCTAGTTCTCCGATATGAAAAGAACAGCTTGTTGTTAAACAGTAATGTAGCAAAGCCAGCTAAAAATCCTCATATGAATCTGGTACTCCAGAGTTAATGAAAAGATCAAGTTTTATTCCACCTCCATTATTTAGTTTCTGTTCTTTTAAATTACTTAATCAAAAGCATTTAAATCATAATAAAAAAAGACCTCTCAGACTGAGGATTAGTGTGGTAGATAACATTAGTGTAAAACAAAGATAAGCCAGAAAAGAACTGGAAGACCCAACTCCAGATATTTGTTTGTTTTTTCATCAAACCAGAGCAGAGGACATAATATCTCAAGGACAGAAGGATTTAGCTGTATCCCTTATGAAGTTACTTACATTGCATTATTCCTGAGGAATTGTGTCTAAATCAATTAAAAATCAGCAATACACAAAACAACACCAGAAAGAGAACATCTAGATCTATAACAACAATATCTGACATCGTCCAATGGTTTTCCTTTTTCCCCAACTCTAAACATGCAGTCCATAAATCGACAAAGGACCACCATTACAGTGATTAACAGGACTTTGGTGCATTTTCGTACGCCGGCGGCTGCTAATCTGTAAAGGTCAGCAAACTACTTGTGTGTGGCAGAGTGAATAAGGCCTGAAAGGGTATTTTCCATAAAAAGGACATGAGCGAAAGGATTGTGAAACCATCACGCAAGCTTAACAAAAACCCAACAAAGTCACTCAGAAACAAACAAACAAAGAATGAATGCATAAAAATGTATAAAACAAACCAATCAAAATGACAGCTGGTAAAGATTTTAAATGTTTTCCACGCCGGTTGTGAAAGTCTGACCACAGCAACCTCCACCCCTGGCATGCAGACGACGTTCTACCAAATCATCATATTTCTCCAGGGAGTGTTAAGATAAATACCTTATTCAGCGATTATTATGTTTTCAGTTTGGTGTACGTGTACTTTCAAGTCTTCCTCCTAGCTGGAGCCGCTTTGATTTAATTAAACAGGAACCAAATGCTAACGGGAATAGACAAATTCCTACGAGGCTTGGAGCTGCCAAGTCACTACTTGATTTATTAAAAATATTTGGAGTAATTTGGCAAGTGCTTAGCTGATTAAGTGTACAAACTTTTCTGTTAGTTTCCATCCATTTCCATTATTGCTAAATGTAGTGATAAAAAAAAAATAAAAAAAAATTCTGAGATACACTACTAATAACAGTCAGATATCCTGTTAAGTAGGCTATGAAGTTTCCTTACAGTGTTATGAAGCTGTAAGTGAAACAACCTGTAGAAAGAAAGAATAAAAAAGTCATTCGTAAGACCCATGATAATGAGAGAATAAAGGGCAGGTGCCATCGTGGAAACAGCAAACCAAAGCAATGTTGATGCCAAGCAGTGTGTAAATATTTACACTAAAAGCAAAGGTGGACAGTTTCTTGCCAAGTCGGGCAGTGAGACAGTAGCTCAATCAAAATAACCAGTGAATGCAGGACACCCTTATTGACGTCTGCAACACCAGCAACACCAGCAACACCAGCAGAAATTTCAGCTTTTAGCCACGGTTTGCGTTGACAGGGAAAAGAGAGTTAGGAACTTCAACCAAAATCATCAGATGTTTGTCAACCAGGCTTGAACATACCGTGTCTCCTATTTTGAGGTCCCCACATTTCCTGAGTCCCGGAAGAGGCTTGCCATCTTGGCATGTGGCGGTGAAAGACAAGGAGATGTCTTCCGGATGATTCCAGACCGTCAGTTCCAGTTTAGAGCGTATGTTCTAAAGATTGTAAATTAAACAAATTAGATATGATAATTGGATTCATTTAGCGCTTATTCTTTTATTATTACTACACTGGCTAGTACAACACATTCAGCCATCTTCAGATGAAGAGAATCCAAAATGGACAGTGGTTAAAATGGGAAGGAGAATTAAAACTGAATTAGTCTGCTCCTATAACCTTGCTCTTTCACTGATATAAACACTTAACAATCTGGAGAGATTTATGATTTCTACTCAAACCAAGGAGCACAAAAGTATGTGGAAAAACAAATTAATCAATACTACTGTGGAAGATGCTCCTCCACTTTCTACCCTCGTTCAAAGATAGTCTACTAACAAAAGATTCAACATCTGGGCTGAAACAAAAAGACTAAATCAACTGAAGACATATGGGAGGCTACTAGAGATCGTGTACAAACTTGTCTAGTAAAGAGTGCATGACTGTACCCATAAAAATGTTCAAAAGGGGAGAATTTCTACTTTCACGCCCAAAACCTGTATGGTTATCCGGTCTAGTACTTGTACACTTATGGACTGATCTCGTGATCGCATTGTAAAATCAAATCTACAAATACATCAATACAAATAGGTCAATAAGTTGCAAGTAAAATATTTCACAAGCTTTAGTTCTTAATCAGCGAAGGCCCTTTTAGCCCTTCCATGACTTCCTGACTCAGTCTTTGCTGGAAAACTGTCTGTTGAAGAACAACACTGCTCAATGGGGTCTCAAAGATATCGGTGCCGTGTTGCAGACACACCTATTGCTAGAAACGCTGGAATCTATTTCCTGTCTGGGGGGGGCGACCATTTGCGGAAGCTTTGACTAGATTTTGTGATTTAAATCTCATGTTCTTTGCATTAACCATGAGGTCAAACTATGCACTGCACCATTGACACTGACCCACCAGCTCAATATGCCAGTCAGTAACATATAACAGGACAAAATGTGCCGAGTTTAACTCTCCTGGGTCAGAGAGAAGCCTAACACTTCCTTCCTGCACAGGGGTACAAGCCCAGTAGGGGCACCATCAATCAGACTGCTAGAGCAGCAAAAACAGGGCTTAAATAACTGAGGCAGTGAGCAAAATAAACTGTTGCTTTCTTTTCATTTTAAATTCTAACGCAAAGCTGCAGCGTTCCTGATCTGAAGCTTCTCTTGGCGTAAAAGCTTACACTATTAAAACTATTATTGCCAGATGCCGGCTCACGAGTTCTTCTCCCATAGACCAGAATGTTCTGAACTTAAAAACAAAACCATATCCAGACAACACAAACAACAAAATAACACCAGTGTCAGCCTGGGCTTCGCAAAGCTTTCACTGCTGCAGTTTATCTGTGTTTTTGGATGGGGTCAGAGAACAAACTGTGACACAGAAGCGCAGTTTGACATTCTGTACACAATGCTTTCAGTCAGCATTGTAACTGCTGCACACATAGGGCACAATCTTCCAGAGCTGCCCACACCACCTTCCAACTGTCCTTCACGATGACCGGTAATAGCACAGCCTGGTGCACGTTCAGCCAAACATCCATAAAAGTCAACTGGTGCAACATCGAGAATCATTAAAGAGTAACCGATGTTTACACTGCAGGACAATTCTGCACCCAGGATCAGAAATTATTAACTTGAAAAGAGGGAGGACAACAAAATCTGCTTGACACAACAGAAATAAAAGGTTGTGCTTTTATACTCAGTTGGGTCATACTTACATTATAGGAATTGACAATCAGCTGTATTATGTTCTTGGAGTCGTTGTCGAGAATTTCTACAGTAGTACCCGGTATCAATGCTGTAAAGTTCTGAAGAATTAGACAGAAATAATGATCAGAACATGGCTATTATGTACATATATTTATATTAATACATCCACAAAATGTTTTTAATTTTACTTTCCAATTATACAACTGCATATTTTAATTAAGTCCCCCCCTTGCCATAATCTGTCTCCTTTGTATTAGCCAACATTATTCTCTCTCTTCTTGAAATATTTTGACATGTCCTTAGGTTGAGAAATCAGAACAAAAACCACAAGCAAACTACTTGGGAAGTACCTTGTAAATAATATACAGCCTCTTTGTTACAGCAAAGATGAGATAGATATTGTTTTCTGCCAGTTTTTCTCCCAGGAGTGCAAGAGACGGATAATCCTACAAAACAAGAAGAGTACATCTTTAACAGAGCACATTTCCTGTCAAGGTATTTAAAAAGAGAAGTCTGTCCACGACAATATTCTCCTGCCATTTACCCGTGCGCTTTACATTCCCACACGACAGGACCCCGTTATTAAGGACGGCTTTATGTTCTGGTTGCGTTGTGGTGGTTCTTTTGTAAACACCATTTAGCTTTTTACTCAAGCCTAAACCACCACGAAGAACTACGCACTGGCGATGACTAAGGCTGAGGTAATGATAGGGCTGCGTTTTCCAACACATCGAGGAACTAACTTTAGCAGAGCGTGAAAACAAAAGCACGCATCACGACCCACGGACCTGTGCATTACGATTACCCACAGAATAAATAATGACAATAAAGTATCTAATTCGTGTTGCTGTGCTTTAGGAAGTAAAATAACATTCCCATCCCAGAACATATAAATAAATGGAAAATTCTATAAATAACACTGTTACGCACATTATGTCACTTTCTTACCATCTTTGTCGAGGCGCTGTACTCGTTCTTCTCGTTTAAGTGGCACTGGCCATCGTGGGGCTGGACCAGTCCACCCAGTTTGCCATCCAGGGCAAGGTGAGGGACATCATCTGTGGCAAAAACCAACAAGTGGAAAGCCTCCTTCCGCCAGCCGATCTTTTCCTGCACAGGTTACAGAGTGAGACAGTTTAATGAATAGTTCATTTCCTGTGCACTTTGGAACTGCACCTGTTTGGGAAATTTCTGCAAAAAGATACTTAACAGTTACGTTTGAGCTGGTTGGGTGTTAAAATAATACACGTTATTGTCTAAAACAATAGATGATTCTCTCAGTTCAGTACAATTTGGACCAATATATACAGTGCCTTGTTAAATTGTTTAGCCCCTCTAGTTTTCTTTTTTTTTTTTGCTTTAACGCTTGCAGTCGTGACAATTGGAAGCCTGTTATTCATGTCTGTCTTGGTGGGTTTGTTTGTAAACATTAAACAAAAAAAAATTAGAATATATGTATCGGCTAGCATGGTATGCTTGAAGAGCAGGGACTGAAGCAGTCGTGCCACACACTGACCTTCAGATTTCACAAAAAGGCAAAGACAGGCGATGAAACGTTAACAAAAGAGCAAATCACAAAGATTGAAAAATATAAAGTTTCAATGAAATGAGCCATCAACAAAAGCCTCCTTCTCTGCATGCCAAATGACCTCACTCAGCCTTTCACTGCATTTATCAATGGGAAGGAGATAAAAATGAAACATGTTCACAAACAAAAGCACATGGCGTGCCAGGAGACAATGCATGTCACTATGTGCCAAACAACGCACGCTGTGGAGCTAAACTAATTTGACGTTCCTTCACAGAGAGAATCAAGATGTCAGCTTGTATCTAATGTGGAGCCCACAACAGGCACAAGAAAGTCAATCTATAATGCATGTGCTTTACAGATTCCAGTTTCTTGAACTACGTTAAGCAATGACTTGTGTGCAGAGGTAGGCACACCACTTAAGTCAATACTTTGGACTAGAACTGTACATCTAAACAAGATGTGAACATGTATTTATTGGTCTGTTCCAGGTAAAAGTGACTGTAATGACTGCTTTTCCAGTTAAACTAATGCTATGATTTAGGACAAAAAAAATCACATTTAATTCGCAAAACAATGTGCCATCTGTTTACCATGTAATACAAATGACTCTGAATGATTTAAACAATACAAAAAGATTCCATGACCCATCTATTTCCCTTCAATTTGTCATACCAATCTATGACACAGCCTTCACATCACAAATCTCTCTTTCCTGGTACCATGGGTAGTAACTGGAGATTTAAGGAGACTGGTTCACCTTACACACTGCAGCCTGCAAGATTGCATCGAATCCCCCTTCAGGTGCATCCCGGTTTCGAGAAACCATCTGTTTCTGGACTTCCTCGTTGAAGCGGTCCACTTTGTCAGTCAGGGAGAGAAGATTACGGAAACCAAAAGAGGGAACACAGTTTGGAAACGGCTTGTATCTGTAGGGGACCAAAACCAACCTGTAAGCTTCTTTCCATCCTACTATCCTACTTTCACCTTTCTAAGGCCTCTCCTGGTCAATAAGAGGTGTAATACATATATACACAACACATCCCAGATGCTGGAAGGTAATCAAGGCGAAAGTATCTGAATATTACTGTGGTTTTCCACTGGCGTTGGTAATGACTTTGCTTCGAACAGAGAAGCAAGGGCATAACCTACTTGAGCAATGAGGCGTGACAAGAGTTAATTCTGCCTCTAGGGCAAGTATGTTGCAGGACAGCTTCTAAATCATTTTTTTAGCTCAGTTTCCTTTACAGACAATTTTATATTTGTGGGCCTATTTCTCCCTGTTACTAGGAACCCATTAAATCATACTGTTCTGTAACACAATTCAGATCACAATTTAAAGCTTTGTAATTAGCATTAATTTATCCTAACCTAATCACACACCAATAGAGGTGAGAAGGCAGTGAATGACCAATTAAAACTGCATAGCTTATATTAGTAGGATACCAGCTGATCTACACAATGTCATATTATAGATAAGCACAAGCATAACGTACATGAATAAATACCTTTACATGTAGCTTTTGAAGACATTTTGATTCTAAGCATATGTATTTTGCACAGACTGTCAAAATTTACACATAACGACATATGGCTGCAAACAGGCATCTTAGCTTAGATTTGCTGAATGTTAGTTATGAATAAAGAGGAAACCAAAAAGAGGATGTTTTGACTCAATTTTGATTTGAAAGAAGGAAAAGGAAAACAAATTACAGTTCCACTTCACTTCTGCACTTTCACAGGGGATGTTCTGGAATTTCTGAATATCTAAGCTAAATCCAAACCTCAAAATCAATGATGCTTCGGCCTCTATGGCTCTGACAGTAACTCATAAGAACACATACAAGAAAACAATTACACAATTGATTTTGTTGGTTTCATGTAGTGTTATGCTTGAAATCGGCAAATGCAGGCAAAGTCAGTCAGTGCACCGGCTCACTCACCCATTGCAGGGGTTGTCTTGGTACTTGGGCGCCGTGTACGAGAACGGGGAGATGTTCTTGTCGACAAAAGAGCCAAATCCCAGACGGAAGTTGCTGGTGAGTTTTTTCATCTCCTCCGCCAGCTTGGTGCCCAGGTTGCGGATAGTGTCCAGATCGTCCTTCATGGACAGAGACAGGTCCATCAGGTAGTACAGATCCACCGGGTAGTCCTCCACCTGCCGAACCTGCACTTCAAACGAGGTCTGGTCACCTGTAAGCAGGAAGGAGAAAAGATTAATTGTAAGTAGACGGTATGAATAGTCTACAGATCCAGCTGTTTTGCTGGTCAGTTGTAAAGTTGCTTGCAAATCTATTCCTACCATTGTTAAATTCCCCAGCTGTCTCGCTTCACAGTGAATGAATAGAGTGATGTTGTATTGCACAGTTCCTAGAGAGCAAGATAGATTCTCTGAAATTAAATCTGAATTTGGGATTTTAAAGTGTGTGTTGACACGAAGGAGTGGTTTTCCTTGTGCTACTGGAAAGCTCAACTCATTGAGCTCAGTTTAACAAATTTGCTGAGATTTTTTCTCAAAAGTGCTGCCATTGCCAACATTCTTTTTAGCATAATCTGTCATCTTTAATAACACCCCACTGCAATATTCAGCGCATTCGAAAAATGTCGTGACCAGTGGCTTACCAGGCCGCAGATTCAGGGCAATCTTTTGAGGCATTATTTGAATGACATCATACTGGGTGGGTCCCGACCCTTTGGAACTCAGCGGCTGGTTCTTCAACACGGTCATTTTGCTGCTTGGACTCTCGATGAAGCGCTTCTCGCAGCCCCTCTTCAACAAGTTTGGACTATAGTCGCACCGGGATGTGATAGTCCTTGCCCTCCCGAACTCCTATAAAAGAAAAAAACAGGACAAATCCATTGTGGCTCTTTAATAACATGTATTTAAAACTGAATGTGCTGGTTTCACAGACCCAGATAAGCACTAGTTGTGGACTTGCCACTGATATTCGGTAGAGCGGTGCAAGACCAGTGCTAATCCAGGTCTGTGAAACCAAAATAAGGGCACATTGTTTTTTCACTTTGGACATCTACTCTCTACACAAAGCTATACTTTAAAACTTTTTGGCAGTATTGCAGACTACACTAAAATCACAATAGCCTAGCTTTTAAGACACGAGTGTACCTTTAATAGACAGTTTGGGATTCAATTAACAATCCCACTACTTAGGCAGAGTGACAATCAACGCACAATGCTGACATTCTTTGTGAAACTTTGAAAACATACTGAAACAGATGCAAAACAAACCAAACCACCATGTATGCGAGGAAAACCTTAGGAAATGTATGCTTCTATGCTGTAAGACTTGAAACAGATTGGAAAGTGGACAGTACAAATGAGATCAAAGTGCAATGGGATGAAAGACACAAAGCAGTGGAGTACCTCCTGGGCGCACCAGGCACAGTCCGGATGGATGAGCAGACACTCTTCACAAGAGGCGGCGCTTCCACTGGAGCACATGTTGAGACCTTGCACACAAATCACAAAATCACTGACAACCAACACCACACCATGTCTGCTGCCCTACAGTTTAAAAACCAGCCAACAGACACAGGGGGCGAATACAATAATAACCAGCATCATCACCATAAGATGAATAATCACTGACTAATACCACTGGCCTGGTGATCAGTGCAAGACAGATCTTTACTTTCCCTGAAGAAACCCCTGTAGAATACCAAAGCTTTCACAAGAAAACCCAATTCCCGCAACTCAGCAGAGCAGCTCACATCAAAAATGGGGGGTTGCGTGGATGTAGCTGGTGCACTGGCTCGCAGGCACAGGTGCGGATGCAAGAACAACTGCACAGCTGGAGCAGAAAAATGATTTCACATAACTCCCAATAGCAAAGGAAGCAGTGATGCGCAAACAGCACAGCGACACAACAGCTTAAAAAGCGTGGAGAAATAAACTATATCACTGTAACCTAAAGTATACCAGTAATCGTGGATAACAGTAATCAATAAAAATCATACTTTATGCATGCATGTGACGAGTAAAGTTGCCGTTTTAGTTTCTTTGCGAGACATCATAAGCGAGTTATGTTAATGCAGTCTATACATAACTGTATATTATTACTATAGTCCATATAAAACCTTGCTCCCTTGTAACAATCATTCCACCACGTTGCTGCGAAGTTAAACTGTTACCTGCCTCTTACCTGCAACATTTCGGATCAGCACTTGCAAAAGCACACAGCTGATGGCGAAGCAGTAGGATAGGTGCCTCTTGTTCCCCATGATGTTCGGGCAGTGTGTAAAATGGAGCTGTGCGGGTCCGCAGCTGTGAGGCGCTTCTCTGACAGATTTCGATCCGCAAAAGTTGCACCATTAGTATCCCCGCTGCACAGCAGATGACGTCACAGACGAAGCCAGGACGAAGTGAGCAGGACTCATCACGCCAGCTCTCTTTCTGCACAGATTACAAAACCCGGTGTCGTCCGAGGATTAAACCACAGAGCCAGAGCTGCCGGCTAAACAAGTTTTTCCCCCTGTTGTTTTGTCCTCAGAAGTAGCCACCCCGTTTCTCTGAATTTAGCCGATTGGTGGTTTCGCTAAACATGCATAATCCGGCTTGTGAATGTGGATCTGTCCCCCATCGCTGCATTGTATACGCGCAACATGTCATGCCATTGCACTCGTTGTTGTAACACTTTTAACGTGTGTTGGTGTTGGTGTTGGTTCCCAGCTCCTCTCGTCTCCCAGAAGTTTTCTCCCGAAAGCGCCCCGTCGATCAAGCCCAGTCCCCGCCCCCTGGACCGCGGGGGAGGAGAGAGGAGGCATGGGGGGTTGGGGCAGCATCACTTAACCCTTCACTTCACTGCGCAGACCACTGGCATTAGGGAGCATGCCGAGGGAGGTGTTTAGTAAAGCATAGCGACTACAGTACTACGCGGTAAGTATGGGTGGCATGGGAAATAAATATAGTGCATGTAGGTAAATAGTAATGTATAAGACAGTCACAGGTTGTGTACGCTTGAAATAAACACTACAATGTCACCAGTAAAGTAGACGTATAATTGACCTAAGACGTGCTTTTGCACATTTGGGCAACAGTACACCCTTGTTTAATGTGAAAAACGCGATGGTTGACGATGCTGTGATATTTCTTACAATATGTCGACATGATTAAATAGTCACCCTGTTGGTTTTGTTTTTTCATATACGGTTAGTTTAACAGTTAATGTAATATGGTGTCAATCTTTGCTCTTTGAATGTCGCACTCTGTTTATATGGGTACTGTCTCTTTAAGGAATCAATCTGTGCACGACGGGCAGTCAGGTGACTTGTTAATTAGGTTGCCACCTGTTAATTATGCATGTATAAATCTACTGTTAATTATTAATTATTTCGATTAGCTGGTACTCACAATGTTAGTAAGTGTACAAATATCACCAATATCAGCTGGGATTTCACATTATTATTATTATTATTATTATTATTATTATTAGTGTTGTTAATAATTATAAGGTAACATTATTGTCTGCGCAATATTAATCCGAGGTGTATATTGTATTTTATTCTTCAGTTATGAAATTAGTATACAGTCAATGGTATTGTTATACAAATTCAATAGTCCCAGAAAGGCACATATTTCTGATATTCATAAGAATGAGCAGGGGATACCGAAACACAACTGGTTCTTGTATTTATGTTCACCGTAATGTAAATTGACAATACGTTTCCATTTTAACTTGAAAATACTTGATTCTCTGGACGTGGGCGCCATCTTATGGGAAACTAGGGTAAAATACATATCTCAATCTTGTCATGGTGGACAGGCAGACTGTCAATATTCCTTCCTCTACCGCAGTGTGCTGCTTTATAATAAAACTGAAAGTTGCTCAGTTCCTTAACACTTCAAATTAATTAAATTACATATTGCACTGTGGTTGATTGTTGAGATAATGAATATAATAATTAAATCACAGAAGCAAAATCAACTGTACATCACATCATTCTTAGATTGAAGATTGACTGTAGCACTGTGGTCAAATGGCTTTGTGTGTTTGATGTGTATATAATACAATAATATAATAAAAATACAATATATTATTATTATTATTATTATTATTATTATTATTATTATTATTATTATTTTCTTATTCTTGTTCTTATTTAAAGACAAACATCCTGTCTCAGTTACTATACCTTACATATACAGGAAGAAAGTATGTCTTTAGCTAATTCCCAAAACTTTAACATTGTTTTTAACAATTAATCTCAGAAATAAAAAGCTAACAATAATATTGTAGTCACAACCATTTCAGTTCCTTAAAGCATATGATTAAATGAGTCAGCCCAGGTCTCCTGAAACATCTGAGTCTCCTGGATCTACACGCTACCCTCCCTCCTCCTGCAAGCGACTGTGTTCAGACCTTGCTGTGTTCTTAAATACAGTAGTTACCACTGATCGAATCACCAACACCACGTCTCCGAGTTTAACCTCATCAACTTGGGCTGTCTCTTAAATGCAGAGGGGGAAATTAAATGTCTTTGACACCCTCAGATAAATCACATCCTTGATAATCCTGATTAATGCTGATTTCTGTGTGAACTTGTTCAGTATCTCCTTCCTTCAACATAGCCTTGGTCCACAGCTGCTCTCTGGGGAGGTCTGCTGTAAGGGTTGTTGAACTGGGCATTGCTATTGTACGGGTACCTGTTGGAACCCCGAAAAAGAAAAACATATTTATACATTAATGCAAATTGAACACCTGAGCTCATCTTAAAGCCTGAAGAATACCATCCAGATGTTCACACCACCTACTGAAATAGTGTATTTAATATTAACAGGCTGCTAAACATAAATTACTAACTATGAATAAATTGTAACATTAGTTTTAATGTGGTGCTCATAATATATATTCAGAGATCATAGAAAATGTCAAGAAGTTGTACTAGACAATAAAAACCTGTCCGTAAAAATCGCCTGGAAATGTCTGAGATAAAACTCTACACTCACAGTAAGCAGGCCTTTAAAAGAACCATTACAGAGTTTTTGTCTGATTGACAAGTGCAAGGTATTACATGCAGGTAACAAAAATGTCCACTATATTTACACTATGGGAGGAATAGAACTAGATGAAGTAACGCATGAGAAAGACCTAGGAGTCTATGTGGACTCCTCACTTTCTCCATCCAATCAATGTGGGGAAGCAATAAAAAAGGCAAACAGGATGCTAGGGTATATTGTCAAAAGTGTAGATTGAGAACAAGGGCAGTGATGTTCAGACTGTACAATGCACTAGTTAGAGCTCATCTGGATACTGTGTACAGTTCTGGGCTCCACACTTCAAGAAAGATATCGCTGCTCTAGAGGCAGTTCAGAGGAGAGCAACCAGACTTATTCCAGGTCTGAAGGGAATGTCCTACTGAGAGACTGAGGACCTGAACCTTTTCACCCTGGAACAGAGGAGACTACGTGGGGACTTGATTCAAGTCTTCAAAATCATGAAAGGCATCGACCACATGAAAGCAGAGGAGCTTTTCCAGATCAGCAGGGACACACGCACCCGGGGACACAAATGGAAATTGGGCTTCAAGGCATTCAAGACAGAAAACAGGAGACACTTCTTCACACAGAGAGGCGTCACAATCTGAACAAACTCCCCAGCGATGTGGTAGAAGCTGAACATTTTTGAACATTTAAAAATAGACTGGATAGGATCCCTGGAGTACCTCAGTCTGCAGGTCTTAGGCCTGGCTGAGCTATGAATAACTTAATTTCAGACATTACGAACATAATAAAGTTTACAAACGATTGCATTATGCGGGAACCTCACTGAAGCCTGTATATTTCTCAGCTTGAAATGCTTCCAGAAATAAAACCGTGACTCTTTACACATCCTCCAGTATTGTTGGTGTCTGAGATGTATTGCACTTTTTTGTTGTTCTCTGTTTTGATGCAGCTGGGTGCATATTGTGTGCATGCTGTTATTACCCAGCATGCTCAGCGTTTCTTCAGATTGCCACACAGATTTGGTGGCCCCTCACTGTAGCCCACTTGGCACAACATCACACTAACAAGGGCTTAACCCCACTGTCTCGTAAACATTTGTATGAGCACACACATGTACAAACAAACATACGTGTAAAGGCTAGAAAAGGAACTTTTAGCAGTAACAGCATCTTTTCTTAGCTAAAGTCTAGAGCTCAATTGGAACAGCACAATTGCGTTATGATATCTGGCCACTGGATGGCATTGTATGTAACACAATACAATTCTATATTTTTACTAACATAAAATAACAAACCATTTGGTGTTAATATAAGCCAGTACTAATTACCTAGATGTTAGAATTGTAGTATTCTGGGTCTGAGATCACAAATATATTCAAATAAACATTACAGCGTCTTGAGTTTCAAAGAAAGATTTTTTTTTTTCTTGTATTAGCAAGAAGACACCGGACATATTTAGTTACGTTGTCTATTGACTGAAAAGAGGCAATACATATACAGTACACATGTATTACAGTAGGGCCTTATACACAGACACAGAAAAACATAGGGCCTCCTGTGGCGCGTCACACGCCTGCTCTAAGAAACTCTAAGAGAGAGAGTTCATACACATGAGTGCTACACTGGGGAGGGAGAGAGAGTTTTTAGCCTGATAGCTAAAAACACCAGTTAACTATGTTAATAATTATAATAATAATAACAGACCTACAAGAAAGTAAGCATTTAACTGTATACAGAAAGCTATTACCAAAATAAATAATAATACAAAATTATTATGAATACAGAAATGAAAGGAACATGTTAGAAATTGAATTAGAGCAAAATTTAGAAATAAGAATGCAAGGAAACCGCAATCATTTGGTGAAGGTTTCCTAGATATGGATAAATAGATAACCAGATACTCCAGGACATTAAAAATGTGGTCATTTGTTAGCTATGAGTTCCACAATGAAGAGTTTTGAAATCCCTAGAAATAAGATCCCTAAATACACCGTGTAGGTAAGAAATGAACTATTGATCAGTTCAATCTGGCTTTGGGAACAGTTCTTCTGAACCTGTACCGGTGTAGATTGGACTTCAGTAGGAGGAAGCTGACACAATAAAGACCTATGAGCGGACAGTCTTAGTGCCCACGCAGGCTCTTCGTTGGGGAAATAATTGACTGAACACATTTTTTTTACATTTGTTTTCCTGAGGTAAATGGGAATCAATATTGAGATCAATGAAGAGGCTTATTTTCCTAAAATATTTTGTAAGGTAGATATATTCAGGGATGGGCAAAGATACATCAAAATGTATTTTAAAATAAGATACCAAATACCTTAATTTTAAGTGTATCAAAATAATTACAAAATACAGCAGCCACACCATGTATCAAAATAATCTACTGTATTTTTATATTTTAAAAATACTAAAAATACTTTTACAAGGGAGCATAAAATCACTTTGTAAACCTTCCTCCTATCGGCCTATTTGATCGATCCCTTCAGCAGTAAACTGACTCAGCTGATTAAGTAGACAATGTTTGATAGCGACAGCTTTCCTCTGCCTAACGAGTCGTGTGATAAATCTGACATTGCAACCAGTTAACAGATCAAATATTCACATATCCCTGTGATCACCCAGATGAAGGTTAGTTTAAAGTTTAAAGTAACCAACAGTTTAATGTTTAACTAACAGTTTGCTAATGACTCCTAATTGTATCCTAATTTAGTTACTTGGTGTTTGGTAATGAAGGGCCTACTTTGCATCAGAAACACTGACTCAATGACAAACAAGTCATTCATAAGAAGACAACTGATGGCACCTTTATTCATAGCAACTATTTTCTAAGTAATGAATCATTTGATTGTTAATCATGAATATAATATGTTTTGTGTCAGGCAGTCATTCATGCAATGGTATGCAAAATCATGATCCTACTAAACAGCTACTTCAATTAGGGTACAATCATTTAGCATTAATTTATTTATTTATCAATCATTGGACACCTAATTGGAGGTTGAAAACAAACATTTTAGCACTTTGTCAACAATTATTAAATGATCAATATGTTTTGATTTTAAATGTAGCCAGAAACGTAATCAGAAACAGAGCTTGCCAAGGAGTGGTGGATGGGTTGACAACCTGCTCTTTAGTGGCGTTGCAGCACAACGTTGTTAATGACAAATAAAGCACGTGTGTGCATTTAACAAGTTACACCATATCGTGGCATTATAATGTAATATTGTACAACACAGAAACGCTTTTATTTTTTTCGTGCACAATCAACGAAAACTTGACATAGGCTGAAAGTAGCAAGCTAACGTTAACTGTGAGGGCTGCTACTCGGGTCAAATAGTTAGCTAGAACATTACGTAAATTGGTAAACGATTTAGCCTAGGCTACTAAAACGAACACCAAAACTTAACATGAACTGTTAAAAATGTGAGCAATTTATGCTAAAAGTCAATGGAAAGCTGGCAACCTACACGTTTCTCACCTTGACCTTCTTCTTCGGGTATGGATCAATTTTCTGTCTGGTCATGTAGGCACAAATCCCTTGATATATTAATTCATTAAACAACATAATGGAGGGAAATATATGTATAAATAGTAATAATACATATTGATAAATATAACTTGAATACATTTCTCATAAGAAATTAGGAACAGGCGAAAGAACAGCTGTTAGGATGCAGAGCGATGTTAACCAAAGTTGAATAAGGTTTGAGAAAGTTGAAGAGGGTTTGAGAGTTGATAAGGCTTAAAAGGGTGAGAAAGGAGAGTTTATGTGTGGGACAAATGTACTGCCACGAGATTCTGATGGTGCTTGAATGACATATGAAGGAAAATAAGGAAGTTACTAAAGGTATAACTTAATGTAACATAAATTATTGAATGAGACATAGTCATGGCAAGTTTAAAGTCATAAAACTGTTTGGAAATAGTCCTTTCACAAACAGAAATACCCTATCAATTAGGAAGAGGGGAGCAGGGGGCGGGGGCAGTGACTGTGTGTGCTCCAGACAAGCAGCCTGAGAGGAGAGAGAGAGAGAGCGAGCTGCATACAATCGTTCTACTAAACACAGAGCAACTGTGTCAACCAACAGTAGTGTCCATAAATAAATTAGAATTGTTACATGACTAATGATAATAACATTGATGTTGATACTGAACAATAAGGCACATACTAGATGAAAAACTCATACAAGAAAATAATAATAATAATCTGAGATGCGCTGTAATAGCTCCAGTACATAGCAACTGGCCACTGCACCTTCCATAAGAGAGCTCAAATATTTGCTAAGGCATTGGTTGCCCCACAGGCACTCCTTCCCTGGTTTGCCCGTCTGGCGCATGGTGTTGGTCACACGGGCAAAGGGGGGATGTGTGCATCAGTTTTTTAAATTGGTTTGCCCCAGGTTTTATTGTAACAGCTCAGCAATATTATAGAACTTGCCACATTTGTCAAGCTCATAATCCTGGGATGGGAGCTAAACTCACAAAATCATGACTTTGTTCATATGCAAATAGATTGTGTTCAAATGCCTAAATGTTGTGGTTATGAATATATACTTGTAATAATGTATAGGTTTTCTAAATGGGTTGAAGCCTATCCCGTAGGAAGGCTGACGTAGTAACAGTAGCAAAAATACTGTTTCCAGTGACAGGGGCACTCATTTCACTGGGAAAATAGTGCAGGAACTATGCAAAGCCCTGTGAGGTAAACAGCATTTTCACTGCCCCATCACTCTCAGTCAGCTGGAGCAGTGGAGAGACAAAATGGGATATTAAAATCTCCGTCACTCCTCCGTTGTCTGTAAGGGAAATGGACACCCATTTTATGGATGGTGCTGTTGTCTTTTGTATGGGACTGATCAGCACAACACTGGTGGAGACCAGAGCGATGCTCCACCTTCGCCCCACAGGATCATCGCTGACTGAGGAAACCAGTCCAGAAGAAGCTGACATCGGCATCACCATCCAGCTAACAGCACAGGGCCAGAGCAGTGGCCCAAAAGAAGCAACAGGATGCACGGGTCCACAAATACCGTGTGACGTGCTAGTAACCTCTCCCCTTTCGAATACTGACACCGCAAACACTAACATGTACACTGATAAAATACAACTGATGATTCGACAGCAACGAGACAGCCACCTGACCAGAGGAAACGCCTACCTCCAACTGTCTTATCAGTTTACAAAAGACTTGAATCTGTCAAGGTGCTGGGTGTGTTCAGCCCCATAAGGCTGAGGGAGGCATTCCCATGATCCCAGTTCCCTTGACTGGGGAAGATAACTGTGCCATATGGAAACATTATAGAATAAATATGAGCATTTGCAATACTGTTGATGCATCTGCCTCAAAGTTGACTGGACAAATGCCCTATTTCCGCCCATATAATACCTCCCAGAGGCCGCCTTCTATCCTCTTGGCAGACTCTGTCCCTGGACTAGCCTGTCAGCATGGTAAAGGAAATGTGTTTAGATAATCTATAGATGGCTGCTAAATGCACCACAGTTCTGCAGAATCGCTTAGCCCTTGATTTCTCTCTGGCGGTAAAAGGGGGGTGTGTGCTCTTATTGGTAAAGATTGTTGTATTTACATTCCTGACAACTCTGAACAGATTCATGATCTTACGGATCACATTCATAAAGAAGTACTAAAATCCACCAGACCTCGGAGTGGTCTCGGGGGAGCTGGATGAGTGGCTCCCTAGGAAGAATTGCTGCTACTATAGCCCTCATTCCTCTCCATATTTGTTTTGTACTGGTCAAGTGTTGCTGTGCTTGCAATGCTAAAGAAATGCAGCTAAACCTTACTCCTTTTGAAATGAAGGAGTCTGTTAAAGTAATGTATGAGGAAATGCAACAAGAACGCAGTGATATAATGGATCTGATTAATATAACCTAATATAACACACTTTAATGGACTTTAAGTAGTTCTAGATTTGCATGGACAGTTTTTCTGGAGTCATGATTGAATCCCAAGGACGTTAGAAACTCACTGAGCCGATCAGAGGACAGCAGACGGGCTAGATCAGCTGTCATTCTTCGACTGTGTATCAAAACGTGCACATATACATACACAAGAAACATAATAATAAAACAAACTCTACACAATAAATTATATAAATCAGCATGCATATTTAACAAGGAACTAGTTATACAATTACCATTAAACTGAAATATAACATGTAGTATTATGCAAAGTGAAAGCGGCAGGGCAGGCAGAGAGAGCTCTAGCAGGTGCAAATCTGCTAATAGAATAAATAATGACAATGATATATGAATATATGACTTGTAGAAAATCACGTTTCAGGAATCAACACGATTATAACTTTCACAATGACTAATTTGTATTACAGAGCCCAGATTGTCGGCTATTTTGTAGTCAGTATATCCTACCTCATAAACTGCAGGTTCCGCGGTTGGAGAAGAAAGTGTTTATAACTTATTACATTTAAGGATTTCACAGCTGAAACGTATTTATAGGTATTACATTCAAATGTTTAGTGACATATAAGAACGGATAAGCGGGAGAAATACACACACAGAGAGATATTTACTGTCTGCTGTCGTTTTGTTTTTTCTGATACTTGAATTAATATTGGTTTCCCCCCAATACTATACAAAAGTGGGTGGGTTTCGGAGGAGGTGAAGGGAGGACGGGGAGGATGGGCTGGGTGCTGATGAGGTGGGGTCCAGGGGTAAAGTGAACTCTTCATGAGGGCACTGTGGGGAAATTGCAATGAGGAATACAATACCACATTTTTTACTTTAGCCCCCTGTTTCATATATTTTTACCCCCACGTTTCCTCCCATGCAATATTTCCCTCCATTTTCCCCCCATGGCTTCAGTTTCCACCCCCCCACACACACATCTGGCATCCCTGGCTGGACTGGATGACTGACTTCAAATCTTTAATTGACTGGCCAACCGTAACATCACGACCCACACAGTGATTGGCCTGTTGAGTGTTGTGGGTGGGATGCTTGACATTTGAATGTATTGCTCCTTCATTTATTGGGCGATTTAGTGGAATGAGTTCTGAAATAGTTACTTTATCTGCTGTAGTTGTCAGTGTCAATGTACTGGATGCTTAATTGAGAAACAAAAAGAAACAAAGGAAAAAGTTACTACTTTAATAATTCATAGATTCATGCACAAATGTCTGAATTTGATTTAAAGAAGAAACAATGATTTAGGCTACTGTTTATCAGTAGAGTGAGATATGACAGGAAATTCAATTACAAATAAAAATGCTCAGCTGATTTATAATATATAGATAAGGCTTAATGTCTGATTGTGATTTTTAGAAGAAAGAATTTCTAATAATATTGTATTTACCTGGTGTTGAGGTACAAAATAGTTTAGTCACTAGAAACTGTATATTAACCCCTCCACTACTTAAAAGGAAAATATGGTAATAAATATATTTTATTCTCATTATGTTTATACCATTCTACAATCCATTGATCAATAGTTATATAGCATTCACTTAGATCAGAAAAAACAAAACTGAATAATACCCCCAAGTTAAATACCACTGCTCTAGAGGTTTGCCTGAAATATAATTGAAGTACTAATACAATTGTTTTTTTTTTAAATCAGCTAAACATGAAACGAATTAGGCCTCGTTTTCTGATCAAAGTTGCTGTTATTTCAACTAGGATATAGGCCCAGACCAGTGGTGTAGTCTACGTGACACGCAGGCATACGTCGAATGCCCACGAGGATTTCCCGTACACCCACTATAAAATGAGCAGTGATATGTAACGTCCCTTTTTTAAATTCACAATAAATAAACAATACATTTATAATATTACATAAATTGGTATTTCAAGTTAGGGACATACTTTAGCATTCAGTTTCCTTTTTATATTGTCAAGACATAAGAAAATCACATGTGGCCTTCAATAACTAAGCAAGCTGAATAGGAGGGGGCGATACACGACAGGTTGGTACAAACAAACCCCACTCAAATCTATAAATAATAGATGTTAGTCTTGCTTTATAAATATTATGCATAGACACATGTACAAATGTCTGTCAATTAGTTTTTTAAAATATGTATCTGGTTAGACTCTTTTTGTAACGCTCGTATTTAACTTAATTAATGTTTATTTTATTTTATACACAAATATTTAAAAACAATTTATAGAAAAATATATGTGTATATACAAATATGTCCTACTAACCTGAACAGGGGGCAGGATAACACACTGTCACACTGCAGGGATGAGTTCTGAGAGAACTGTGCGCGTCAGCTGAACCAACACTGTGATTGACGAAGGATAACTTTAAAAAACTGAGTATGTATTCTTTCTATTCTTTCTATCACCATAATATATTAATACAATATGAACTGATCTATAGATATTGTTAAAATGTCTAATTCAGATTTATTTTGCTTATTTCAACCAGCTTTGGCCTAGGAAAATGGCTGGTGATTTTAATTTAAAAAAGCATTTTGGATACATCAGACTGAAAAGTATGTGAAATATACAAACAGTAATACAGAGATTTTATTTTCTTTTTTTTTTATGTCAGCATATATAAAAAAGGGTCTTTATTAATAACATTGTTTGATTACCCACTCTGCCCTTAACAATGCACATACCTTACCATACCTTTTTAACAGACTTAATAAATTTATATTAATCAAGTATTTTTTACCTTTAAAATACAATGTCTTATATGGGTATGTGTGTATGTATTTGAATACCATTTTTATACTGTATGAAATATTTAGAGAAATGCAAACCTATACTTAATAATAACAGAATATCTGGATTACAAGTCTTATTCTTAATTCTATGTTTTTTTCACACAAGTAAACAAAGTAAACAAACTGAGATCTAAGCTGAGAAGATGAAGAAGAATGGATGGATGAGCTTGAAGTGAGAATCATCTCATCTCTCACCTTGAGGACCTTAGTCCACTGTCCCTTATTGTGAGCAGGATTTGGGCAACATACATTTACATAAAATTACATTTCCCTTATTTCACTTATGCAATCATAACTTTGCATAAGCTTTTAAATAATGTTAAAATATAGTTGTTTTTTTGCCGTTTTATACTTTTACTATTTTAATGCAATTACAATATGAAATGAATTGTAGTGGTTATATTTGAGTTGCACTGCATGGTGGTGGTGGGTGTCTTAGGTACACATACTGATGTGAAAATGGTTTTAATAAATCCTACATGAATATACTGATGTAAAAGTATGTTTTACATTCTGGAATCAGAGCAATGAGACCCGGCCCGATGCCAGCTGCTGGGTCCAGGCCGAATCCAGCGAGTCTAATTTCACATCGGGCCGCTTCACTGCCGGAATCAGGCCAGTACTGAGCCGGAGTCAGTGTGCTGTCTGGGAATCTTTATACATCCTTTTTTTTTTTTTTTTTTTTTTTTTACAATATTCCATCATTTAATTTTCCTACAAAATGAGTGCAGGGTCTCCACGTGCAATTCCCTGTAAATATTTCAGAAGACTTGGTGCAATGTTCAGTTTGTGTGCCCTGCACATGCTCAGTATTATACTGGTGTTTAAATTAAGCATAAAGCATTTGCATTTTAACTAGAAAGCTTGAGAAAAAGTATTAGCATCAGCATTTCTCATGAGCCCCCAGGCCTAAATCATGTCAAAATCCCAGACGCAGCCAGCTTCAACACACAAAAAAGTGGACTTAAGGCAATGGATTACGTTAGTTCTCGGGTCACATGAATGAATCAGGCAGGTGGTGGTATCTTATACTTTCACTCAAGTTTTATTAATCAGCAACTTCACTACAAAGGCTCAGCAATAATAGAAACAATGTAATCTGCTCTAAACTGTGTTACAATTAAACAGTAAATACAAAGCACAGTAGGGATCACTGCGCACTCAACAACATCTCCTGCACAGAATTTAAAGTGCAAAATATACCTTACACATACAGGAAGAAAGAATGTCTTTAGCTAAATCACAAAACTGTAACATTATGATTTTTAACAATTAATCTTAGAAATAAAAAGCTAACAATAATATTGAAGTCAAAACCATTTCAATTACATTAGATTACATTAGTCAGCTCAAGTCTCCTGAAACATCTGGATCTACACACTACCCTCCCTCTTCCCACAACGACTGAAAACTTGTGTTCACACCTTGCTGTGTTTTGAAATACTGAATGCTGGGGCACACTGTCCCCTGGTCCAACACCACGTCTCCGAGTTTAACCTCATCAACCTGAGCTATCTTTTACATGTAGAGGGGGAAATACATTTATTTGACACCATCAGATAAATCACATCCTTGATAATCCTTGATTAATGCAGATTTCTGTGTGAACTTGTTCAGTATTTCCTTCCTCCACCATAGCCTTGGTCCACAGCTGCTCTCTGGGGAGGTCTGCTGTAAGGGTTGTTGAACCGGGCATTGCTATTGTACGGGTTGCTGCTGTTGGGTTGGCTGTTGTACAGGTTGCTGCTGTACGGGTTTCTGTTGGGACCCTGAAAAGGAAAAACACATTTATACATTAATACAAATTAAACACCTGAATTGAAGATCATCTTAAAGGATGAATTTGCTGCAAATTTGCCTTTTTACGCAAAATTCTCTTCCTCGTGCACAATTCCACAGAAAAAGTCACTTTTTGAATGAAAGACAGGGAAAAATGTTAAAAAACAAAAAATGTGGAACCATATAACCACTAGTTGTCAATAACATTACATTAATTACAGTAAATAGCACCTATTTTGCATTTCATTCATTTGTAACCACCTGTTGTCATACTCTATCGAGTATGTCTGTGTTGTTTGATCTGCTATTACTATCATAGGAGAGACATAACTAATTAGCTTAACCTTACCAACTTTTTCAATGACCCATAGAGGCAGGTTTAAAATTGAGAGATTTGTTTAGACCAAATAGCGTTAGTTCAAAAATTTAAGTTGGAAATGTATCAGCTAAACAGAGGGCGTGGGAGTGCACAGATCTTCACGAGGATGGTGTATGGTCTGTAACAAAGTCCTTAACCACACAAGGTTAAAATCTCAAACCAAATCAGCTACCTAACGTTAACGTATTAACAAATGCAAACTGATTGCTTCCTAGCCTATTTGATCTAAATCATTATCAGTCTGTTACAGTTGGTGCTCAGTATTTCAGATTCCACACATTGCTGTGTAGACGTGTAAAACCTTACATCTCAGTCTGTTACGCTGGCATTTACAAACATAATGTTCACAATACATGTATCAGAGAAAGGAAAACAGTAGCTTATGATTGTTTGTTTCATTATACACAATAGTCTAGTCTATTTTATAATAGACATTTAATGTAATTAAAAAATAATTAGCTTTTAAGGATAAACAATTATATTTAAAGTTTTTCAGTTACAGTAATGCCATCTAAAAGTAATGCATGTTCATGTAATTGTATGCATTTTGAAATCATATTATTTTATTCTATTTGATTTTCATATTGATTTGTCATGTCATCATAGTGTTGCATGTTAATTTTGAGACAAGGATATTGTATACATGTTTAATTGTCTCAGTTTATGCATTTTAATAGTTTATTTCATTACACAAAACACATTTATCTGATTTTATTCTGCAGATTTATAGGGGGACTATCTAGATGTTCACACCACCTACTGAAATGGTGTGTTTAATATTAACAAGCTGCTAAAATTAAATTACAAACTTTGAATAAATCGTAACATTAGTTTTAATGTGGTGCACGTAATATATATTCAGAGTTCATAGAAAATGTGGAGAAGTTATTCTTGGTATTCTTGCAAGACAACAAATGCAACTGGACAAGAATAAAAACCGTAAAAAACGCCTTGAAATGTCTGAGATACAACTCTACACTCACAGGAAGCAGGCCTTTAAAAGAACCACTACAGAGTTTTTGTCCGATTTGTTTAATTAAACATGCTGATTTGAACATTGTTTTGTCCCCTATACTTGCAAACACTAGTTCATATTTTCCCAGACAAGAGGTGGTTATTTGACTAGTGCTGAACAATGAGCTTCATATAAAAACAACACATGAAATTACTATAATGCTGGATATTTAAGAATGACCATTGAAAATTATACAAACGATATGTATCACACAAATAATGAAGAAGAATAAGTGCAATTTCCAAGATATCTTTCCCTAATGTAAACTTATTAAATCACTCACTCCGTCCTCTAGGTGTGAAAAGCATTTTACACGACTTCAAGACAGAAATAAAGAAATCTGACTTGTCTAGTTTGCAAGGTTTCAGTCGGAGGAACTCACTCTCAAATCCAGATCGTCATCATACCCTCTTGCGGTGGCCTTGGGGGGATTGGCTGGTTTAGAAGATGTGATGGAGGCCTTAGGGATGGGAAAAGACATTCCAGAATTTCGGAACCCTTGGTTTTGGAACACACTCTGACTTTTGAACTTGCTGCTGTAATTCCCCTCATCAGCATCACCATCGTCATCATCATCGTAGCGGGTATAGTCCATTTTGGGATAGGAAAGAGGCATCTGATTCAATGGATTAGACATCCCTATCCTCCGTTTTTCACTTGTTTTGAAATCGTTTGTCATGTTGAATGTCTTCATAGCGGAGTCATCGGTTTTTGATGTGTCCTTACTCTTTTTGCTCTTGTTCCTGAGAAAACACAGGATCATTATTCACATTATTGTTATAGCAACTCTTGATACATCTTTTTTTTGTGAACAAATATGTATTATTTTAACAGCCTGCTTGTTATTATTGCAGAAACACAAGCAGCAAAGTTCTTGCACTGAAAAACATGAATACAAAAGTTAATACATGAGTTAAACACGTCTAAAATGAATTTCCAAATATTGTATCAGCCCTCATATACTATTCTACAAATGTTAATCCAACAAAAGTCTAATGTCATTTTTTAAGGTTCATATGCTTAAATACTGTTTTCTTTATATGAGCACAGAGTTATGCACATGCCAGTCTGAACAGAAGTCAGTTATTTCACATATAGTTTTACATTTTATCTTAGAGAAAATATAACACTGAGAATGAAAATGATAGCATTACCTTCTTGACACACATATCAGTCCTGTCGTTAAACCAATAATAGCCACTCCTCCTACAACACTCACTCCAATGAGAATATCTCTCATGGTATCTACAAATGAAATGAGACAATGAGAATTTGTGGAATCATTCATCATATTCTATTGAACTATACACAAATAAGTGCACATTTTGTATGATACAGTAAAAATATATTCGTTAATTTACAAAGTTATAAAACAGAAAGTACAATAAATTGCAAAACTAATCAATGCTGGATAGATTTACCTTTCTGATGCAAACATATGTCTCTAGCAAAATTTGAAGAAGACTGAGAATATAGTACACAGAAGTATTTGAAGTATTAGAAATATAATCAGAAGAATAACTCACTGTCAGTCTCTGGAACAAATGCATACAGATGTACATTTGGGGACAAGGAACAAAAAAGAGAATAAACATGTTAGAGAAAAAAGACAAAGATATGAAGGAAGGAAGCTCGGACACAGATTTTGAGTCCATGAATCATGAGTGTATTTAAGTAATAAATTGAAACAAACCCAAGCATTAGTACACTGTATTGATATGCATTCAGACAACCCGAGTAGACACCATTTCAAACTGCTTATCTGTGATCTATTTGAATGTGTCAGGGGTGTTCAAATGGGCATCTGCTTTAACACGGCAGTGTAATTGTTAGTTCCAGGGAATCAACTGTGTGACTTTCTGTCCAGCTGTGGATGCCCAATGAATGTCTGATTTTTAGAAGAATTACTTTGTAAAATGAAATATAAAAGCTTATTTTTCTAAATATGATGTGTTGCTGTAAAATAACTGATTTGGAAGGACATGATTTCTTATAAAATTGCCTTTATATTCTGTAGAGATACATAAGCTTTCATTTCAGTCTTTTTAACACTGGTTCCAGTTCCTTACCCCTTGAAAAAGTTCAAATTACACACCGGAGCTAAATACCCCCAGGATAAATACCATCGCTCTAGAGGTTTGCCTGAGAAATAATGTAACGATTTCCAAGAACTATTCTGCCACTTCTTTTCATCATTTGAACACTTTTGATCAAATTAATCCTCAATTAATGATCAATAATGCTGTGATTTCTAATAAGATATAGGCCACAACATGTCTATACTTTGACCCATTTGGCAATTGCATTTTCTGATTTCAATACTTGATACCCTGAAGAAAACCTCGTGTCATCATGATATAGTGGAAGGAGTCCTTATAGTTACTTTACCTGGTGAAGTTGCTGTAGTGGATACTGAATTGAGTAACACAAATAAACAAAGGAAAAAGTTACTTCTTTTATACGTATTGTATAGAGATATATAAATAGATAGATAAAATCAATACAAAGGATAAGTTTAGTCCTGCATAATAAATATTACACGTAGATGCTTGCACAAATGTCTGGATTTGACTTATAGAAACATTTCCAATTATATACTGTTAACCTGTAGAGTGAGATGTGACAGGACATTCAATACAGATATAAAATCATTTCTCTCTTTTATACTATATATCTATTATAAATATCTGATTGTGAATTTTAGAAACATAGTTATGTTTTTTTAAGAATCATACAGACATGTTTAAATAGATAGATAGAATCAAATACAATGGATAAGTTTCTCACAGAAAGTTCAATACAAATAGAAAAAGTTTGCATGTTGTATAATATATATATACAGTTTTAATGTCTGATTTTTAGAAGAAGTACTTTGTTAAAGGAAATATAAAAGCTTAGTCTTTCTAAATATGATGTGTTACTGTAAAATAACTGATTTGGAAGGACATGATTTCTTATAATATTGCCTTTATATTCTGTAGAGATACATAAGCTTTCATTTCAGTTTTTTTAACACTGGTTCCAGTTCCTTACCCCTTGAAAAAGATCAAATTACACACCGGAGCTAAATACCCCCAGGATAAATACCATCGCTCTAGAGGTTTGCCTGAGAAATAATGTAACGATTTCCAATAACTATTCTGCCACTTCTTTTCATCATTTGAACACTTTTGATCAAATTAATCCTCAATTAATGATCAATAATGCTGTGATTTCTAATAAGATATAGGCCACAACATGTCTATACTTTGACCCATTTGGCAATTGCATTTTCTGATTTCAATACTTGATACCCTGAAGAAAACCTCGTGTCATCATGATATAGTGGAAGGAGTCCTTATAGTTACTTTACCTGGTGAAGTTGCTGTAGTGGATACTGAATTGAGTAACACAAATAAACAAAGGAAAAAGTTACTTCTTTTATACGTATTGTATTCAGATATATAAATAGATAGATAAAATCAATACAAAGGATAAGTTTAGTCCTGCATAATAAATATTATACGTAGATGCTTGCACAAATGTCTGGATTTGACTTATAGAAACATTTCCAATGATATACTGTTAACCTGTAGAGTGAGATGTGACAGGACATTCAATACAGATATAAAATCATTTCTCTCTTTTATACTATATATCTATTATAAATATCTGATTGTGAGTTTTAGAAACATAGTTATGTTTTATTAAGAATCATACAGACATGTTTAAATAGATAGATAGAATCAAATACAATGGATAAGTTTCTCACAGAAAGTTCAATACAAATAGAAAAAGTTTGCATGTTGTATAATATATATACAGTTTTAATGTCTGATTTATAGAAGAAGTACTTTGTTAAAGGAAATATAAAAGCTTAGTCTTTCTAAATATGATGTGTTACTGTAAAATAACTGATTTGGAAGAACATGATTTCTTATAATATTGCCTTTATATTCTGTAGAGATACATAAGCTTTCATTTCAGTTTTTTTAACACTGGTTCCAGTTCCTTACCCCTTGAAAAAGATCAAATTACACACCGGAGCTAAATACCCCCAGGATAAATACCATCGCTCTAGAGGTTTGCCTGAGAAATAATGTAACGATTTCCAAGAACTATTCTGCCACTTCTTTTCATCATTTGAACACTTTTGATCAAATTAATCCTCAATTAATGATCAATAATGCTGTGATTTCTAATAAGATATAGGCCACAACATGTCTATACTTTGACCCATTTGGCAATTTTCTAATTGTAATACTCGATACCCTGATGTAAACCTCGTCTCATCATAAATAGTAGAAGGAGTTCTTAAATAGTTACTTTAAACATTTCCAATGATATACTGTTTACCTGTAGAGTGAGATCCGAGATTTGTCTCTTTCATTATATATATCTATTATTAATGTCTGATGTTTTAGAGACAGTTTATGAAATGAAAGAAAAAGCTTATTTCTCAGAAATATTGTCTATATTTTCTAATTTTAATACTTGATTGCTTGGAGTAAACCTCATGTCATCATGTTATAGTGGAAGGATTTCTTAATTAGATATTTTACCTGGTGTAGGTGTTTTAGTGGATGCTAAATTGAGTAACAAGAAGAAACAATGGGAAAAGTATTATACAGAGATATAAAAAAGCTTAGTCTTCATAAATATATTAAGTCAATGCAAGGAGACTATGATTGGGAGAGGACATGATTTCTAACAATCTTGTATTCATTTCTCTGATCTTCATTTGAAATATAAAATAATGAAAAACATTTCTTTCTTTATACATATTACAATACTACTTATGTGTTCTGATTGCAGCTGTTGATTTAGATATGATTGGAGATGGTTGAATAAATAAAATCGTGAAGGACGTTTGATTCCTACATGATTTTCAAGTACTAATCTGCCATTGTTTTTTTTTTATCATTTGAACACTTTTAGCACATTAATCACCATTAACTGATCAATATTGCTTTTATTTCTAATAGGATATAGGCCCAGAACCTGTCTAAACTTTGACAAATTTGGCAATTGAATTTTCGAATTTTAATACTTGATAGCTTGGAGTAAACCTTGTCTCATCGTAAATTTTGGAAGGAGTTCTTAAATAGTCCGTTTACCTGATGTACTTTTCCCTGCAGCGATAGAGATAGAGAGATAGATAGATTGATATAGATTTTAAATGAACAAATCCCACAAAAATCTATAAATAATAAACCTTAGTCTTGCTTTATAAATATTATACATAGATGCATGTACAAATGTCTAAAATGTAGTAATAGAAGTATTTTCCAATTATATACTGTTTACCTGTAGAGTGAGATGTGAAGTTTGAAAAAACTAAAGAATTAAGGTTTGTCTGTACTTGTTATATATCAGTGCAGAATTATTGTTATTACAACTTGTGATTTCTAATAATATTGTATTTACAAACGGTAGAGCTAGATGTGACAAGATCTTCATTTAAAATGTCTTTATACACTCACCTAAAGGATTATTAGGAACACCATACTAATACTGTGTTTGACCCCCTTTCGCCTTCAGAACTGCCTTAATTCTACGTGGCATTGATTCAACAAGGTGCTGAAAGCATTCTTTAGAAATGTTGGCCCATATTGATAGGATAGCATCTTGCAGTTGATGGAGATTTGTGGGATGCACATCCAGGGCACGAAGCTCCCGTTCCACCACATCCCAAAGATGCTCTATTGGGTTGAGATCTGGTGACTGTGGGGGCCAGTTTAGTACAGTGAACTCATTGTCATGTTCAAGAAACCAATTTGAAATGATTCGACCTTTGTGACATGGTGCATTATCCTGCTGGAAGTAGCCATCAGAGGATGGGTACATGGTGGTCATAAAGGGTTGGACATGGTCAGAAACAATGCTCAGGTAGGCCGTGGCATTTAAACGATGCCCAATTGGCACTAAGGGGCCTAAAGTGTGCCAAGAAAACATCCCCCACACCATTACACCACCACCACCAGCCTGCACAGTGGTAACAAGGCATGATGGATCCATGTTCTCATTCTGTTTACGCCAAGTTCTGACTCTACCATCTGAATGTCTCAACAGAAATCGAGACTCATCAGACCAGGCAACATTTTTCCAGTCTTCAACTGTCCAATTTTGGTGAGCTTGTGCAAATTGTAGCCTCTTTTTCCTATTTGTAGTGGAGATGAGTGGTACCCGGTGGGGTCTTCTGCTGTTGTAGCCCATCCGCCTCAAGGTTGTACGTGTTGTGGCTTCACAAATGCTTTGCTGCATACCTCGGTTGTAACGAGTGGTTATTTCAGTCAAAGTTGCTCTTCTATCAGCTTGAATCAGTCGGCCCATTCTCCTCTGACCTCTAGCATCAACAAGGCATTTTCGCCCACAGGACTGCCGCATACTGGATGTTTTTCCCTTTTCACACCATTCTTTGTAAACCCTAGAAATGGTTGTGCGTGAAAATCCCAGTAACTGAGCAGATTGTGAAATACTCAGACCGGCCCGTCTGGCACCAACAACCATGTCACGCTCAAAATTGCTTAAATCACCTTTCTTTCCCATTCAGACATTCAGTTTGGAGTTCAGGAGATTGTCTTGACCAGGACTACACCCCTAAATGCATTGAAGCAACTGCCATGTGATTGGTTGGTTAGATAATTGCATTAATGAGAAATTGAACAGGTGTTCCTAATAATCCTTTAGGTGAGTGTAAATATAACACTTCCAATAAATATATCTTCTGATTTTGAATACCTAAACATGCAGTAAATACTTTTTGTGTACCCAGATCCCTGTTGAGTTAGATACGACCGGAGCTGGACTGAATAACTTAAATCATGGAAAAAGATTGGTCTTTCTGTTAACAATACATATATCAATGCAAGTACAAATGTCTTCAATGTTATTTTTATAAGATGTTGAATAATATTTCTGTTGGTTTTAGAGTATAGAGCTTTGTTGAAAATTAAAAGTATTCATAACTAGTAGATGTAAGTTCAAATGTATCATTATGATTAATACAAGATGTTGTTTCAAATTATGTTAACTACCTGCTGTAAATACTTTCCATGTTAATTAGTTTTGTAAAATATGTATCTGGTTAGACTAATTTTGTAATGCTTATATTTAACTTAATGAACATGTTGCTTTTACTTTATACACGAATATTAAAAAAACAATGTGTATATATATAAAATTATGTCCTACTAACCTGAACAGAGTGCAAGAATTAAATAAATCAAAATTTAATGTCTGATTTTTAGAAGAAGTACTTTATTAAAGGAAATATAAAAGCTTATTTTTCTAAATATGATGTGTTACTGTAAAATAACTGATTTGGAAGGACATGATTTCTTATAATATTGCCTTTATATTCTGTAGAGATACATAAGCTTTCATTTCAGTTTTTTTAACACTGGTTCCAGTTCCTTACCCCTTGAAAAAGATCAAATTACACACCGGAGCTAAATACCCCCAGGATAAATACCATCGCTCTAGAGGTTTGCCTGAGAAATAATGTAACGATTTCCAAGAACTATTCTGCCACTTCTTTTCATCATTTGAACACTTTTGATCAAATTAATCCTCAATTAATGATCAATAATGCTGTGATTTCTAATAAGATATAGGCCACAACATGTCTATACTTTGACCCATTTGGCAATTGCATTTTCTGATTTCAATACTTGATACCCTGAAGAAAACCTCGTGTCATCATGATATAGTGGAAGGAGTCCTTATAGTTACTTTACCTGGTGAAGTTGCTGTAGTGGATACTGAATTGAGTAACACAAATAAACAAAGGAAAAAGTTACTTCTTTTATACGTATTGTATAGAGATATATAAATAGATAGATAAAATCAATACAAAGGATAAGTTTAGTCCTGCATAATAAATATTACACGTAGATGCTTGCACAAATGTCTGGATTTGACTTATAGAAACATTTCCAATGATATACTGTTAACCTGTAGAGTGAGATGTGACAGGACATTCAATACAGATATAAAATCATTTCTCTCTTTTATACTATATATCTATTATAAATATCTGATTGTGAGTTTTAGAAACATAGTTATGTTTTTTTAAGAATCATACAGACACGTTTAAATAGATAGATAGAATCAAATACAATGGATAAGTTTCTCACAGAAAGTTCAATACAAATAGAAAAAGTTTGCACGTTGTATAATATATATATACAGTTTTAATGTCTGATTTTTAGAAGAAGTACTTTGTTAAAGGAAATATTAAAGCTTAGTCTTTCTAAATATGATGTGTTACTGTAAAATAACTGATTTGGAAGGACATGATTTCTTATAATATTGCCTTTATATTCTGTAGAGATACATAAGCTTTCATTTCAGTTTTTTTAACACTGGTTCCAGTTCCTTACCCCTTGAAAAAGATCAAATTACACACCGGAGCTAAATACCCCCAGGATAAATACCATCGCTCTAGAGGTTTGCCTGAGAAATAATGTAACGATTTCCAAGAACTATTCTGCCACTTCTTTTCATCATTTGAACACTTTTGATCAAATTAATCCTCAATTAATGATCAATAATGCTGTGATTTCTAATAAGATATAGGCCACAACATGTCTATACTTTGACCCATTTGGCAATTTTCTAATTGTAATACTCGATACCCTGATGTAAACCTCGTCTCATCATAAATAGTAGATGGAGTTCTTAAATAGTTACTTTAAACATTTCCAATGATATACTGTTTACCTGTAGAGTGAGATCCGAGATTTGTCTCTTTCATTATATATATCTATTATTAATGTCTGATGTTTTAGAGACAGTTTATGAAATGAAAGAAAAAGCTTATTTCTCAGAAATATTGTCTATATTTTCTAATTTTAATACTTGATTGCTTGGAGTAAACCTCATGTCATCATGTTATAGTGGAAGGATTTCTTAATTAGATATTTTACCTGGTGTAGGTGTTTTAGTGGATGCTAAATTGAGTAACAAGAAGAAACAATGGGAAAAGTATTATACAGAGATATAAAAAAGCTTAGTCTTCATAAATATATTAAGTCAATGCAAGGAGACTATGATTGGGAGAGGACATGATTTCTAACAATCTTGTATTCATTTCTCTGATCTTCATTTGAAATATAAAATAATGAAAAACATTTCTTTCTTTATACATATTACAATACTACTTATGTGTTCTGATTGCAGCTGTTGATTTAGATATGATTGGAGATGGTTGAATAAATAAAATCGTGAAGGACGTTTGATTCCTACATGATTTTCGAGTACTAATCTGCCATTGTTTTTTTTTTATCATTTGAACACTTTTAGCACATTAATCATCATTAACTGATCAATATTGCTTTTATTTCTAATAGGATATAGGCCCAGAACCTGTCTAAACTTTGACAAATTTGGCAATTGAATTTTCGAATTTTAATACTTGATAGCTTGGAGTAAACCTTGTCTCATCGTAAATTTTGGAAGGAGTTCTTAAATAGTCCGTTTACCTGATGTACTTTTCCCTGCAGCGATAGAGATAGAGAGATAGATAGATTGATATAGATTTTAAATGAACAAATCCCACAAAAATCTATAAATAATAAACCTTAGTCTTGCTTTATAAATATTATACATAGATGCATGTACAAATGTCTAAAATGTAGTAATAGAAGTATTTTCCAATTATATACTGTTTACCTGTAGAGTGAGATGTGAAGTTTGAAAAAACTAAAGAATTAAGGTTTGTCTGTACTTGTTATATATCAGTGCAGAATTATTGTTATTACAACTTGTGATTTCTAATAATATTGTATTTACAAACGGTAGAGCTAGATGTGACAAGATCTTCATTTAAAATGTCTTTATAAATATAACACTTCCAATAAATATATCTTCTGATTTTGAATACCTAAACATGCAGTAAATACTTTTTGTGTACCCAGATCCCTGTTGAGTTAGATACGACCGGAGCTGGACTGAATAACTTAAATCATGGAAAAAGATTGGTCTTTCTGTTAACAATACATATATCAATGCAAGTACAAATGTCTTCAATGTTATTTTTATAAGATGTTGAATAATATTTCTGTTGGTTTTAGAGTATAGAGCTTTGTTGAAAATTAAAAGTATTCATAACTAGTAGATGTAAGTTCAAATGTATCATTATGATTAATACAAGATGTTGTTTCAAATTATGTTAACTACCTGCTGTAAATACTTTCCATGTTAATTAGTTTTGTAAAATATGTATCTGGTTAGACTAATTTTGTAATGCTTATATTTAACTTAATGAACATGTTGCTTTTACTTTATACACGAATATTAAAAAAACAATGTGTATATATATAAAATTATGTCCTACTAACCTGAACAGAGTGCAAGAATTAAATAAATCAAAATTTAATGTCTGATTTTTAGAAGAAGTACTTTATTAAAGGAAATATAAAAGCTTATTTTTCTAAATATGATGTGTTACTGTAAAATAACTGATTTGGAAGGACATGATTTCTTATAATATTGCCTTTATATTCTGTAGAGATACATAAGCTTTCATTTCAGTTTTTTTAACACTGGTTCCAGTTCCTTACCCCTTGAAAAAGATCAAATTACACACCGGAGCTAAATACCCCCAGGATAAATACCATCGCTCTAGAGGTTTGCCTGAGAAATAATGTAACGATTTCCAAGAACTATTCTGCCACTTCTTTTCATCATTTGAACACTTTTGATCAAATTAATCCTCAATTAATGATCAATAATGCTGTGATTTCTAATAAGATATAGGCCACAACATGTCTATACTTTGACCCATTTGGCAATTGCATTTTCTGATTTCAATACTTGATACCCTGAAGAAAACCTCGTGTCATCATGATATAGTGGAAGGAGTCCTTATAGTTACTTTACCTGGTGAAGTTGCTGTAGTGGATACTGAATTGAGTAACACAAATAAACAAAGGAAAAAGTTACTTCTTTTATACGTATTGTATAGAGATATATAAATAGATAGATAAAATCAATACAAAGGATAAGTTTAGTCCTGCATAATAAATATTACACGTAGATGCTTGCACAAATGTCTGGATTTGACTTATAGAAACATTTCCAATGATATACTGTTAACCTGTAGAGTGAGATGTGACAGGACATTCAATACAGATATAAAATCATTTCTCTCTTTTATACTATATATCTATTATAAATATCTGATTGTGAATTTTAGAAACATAGTTATGTTTTTTTAAGAATCATACAGACATGTTTAAATAGATAGATAGAATCAAATACAATGGATAAGTTTCTCACAGAAAGTTCAATACAAATAGAAAAAGTTTGCATGTTGTATAATATATATATACAGTTTTAATGTCTGATTTTTAGAAGAAGTACTTTGTTAAAGGAAATATAAAAGCTTAGTCTTTCTAAATATGATGTGTTACTGTAAAATAACTGATTTGGAAGGACATGATTTCTTATAATATTGCCTTTATATTCTGTAGAGATACATAAGCTTTCATTTCAGTTTTTTTAACACTGGTTCCAGTTCCTTACCCCTTGAAAAAGATCAAATTACACACCGGAGCTAAATACCCCCAGGATAAATACCATCGCTCTAGAGGTTTGCCTGAGAAATAATGTAACGATTTCCAAGAACTATTCTGCCACTTCTTTTCATCATTTGAACACTTTTGATCAAATTAATCCTCAATTAATGATCAATAATGCTGTGATTTCTAATAAGATATAGGCCACAACATGTCTATACTTTGACCCATTTGGCAATTTTCTAATTGTAATACTCGATACCCTGATGTAAACCTCGTCTCATCATAAATAGTAGAAGGAGTTCTTAAATAGTTACTTTAAACATTTCCAATGATATACTGTTTACCTGTAGAGTGAGATCCGAGATTTGTCTCTTTCATTATATATATCTATTATTAATGTCTGATGTTTTAGAGACAGTTTATGAAATGAAAGAAAAAGCTTATTTCTCAGAAATATTGTCTATATTTTCTAATTTTAATACTTGATTGCTTGGAGTAAACCTCATGTCATCATGTTATAGTGGAAGGATTTCTTAATTAGATATTTTACCTGGTGTAGGTGTTTTAGTGGATGCTAAATTGAGTAACAAGAAGAAACAATGGGAAAAGTATTATACAGAGATATAAAAAAGCTTAGTCTTCATAAATATATTAAGTCAATGCAAGGAGACTATGATTGGGAGAGGACATGATTTCTAACAATCTTGTATTCATTTCTCTGATCTTCATTTGAAATATAAAATAATGAAAAACATTTCTTTCTTTATACATATTACAATACTACTTATGTGTTCTGATTGCAGCTGTTGATTTAGATATGATTGGAGATGGTTGAATAAATAAAATCGTGAAGGACGTTTGATTCCTACATGATTTTCGAGTACTAATCTGCCATTGTTTTTTTTTTATCATTTGAACACTTTTAGCACATTAATCATCATTAACTGATCAATATTGCTTTTATTTCTAATAGGATATAGGCCCAGAACCTGTCTAAACTTTGACAAATTTGGCAATTGAATTTTCGAATTTTAATACTTGATAGCTTGGAGTAAACCTTGTCTCATCGTAAATTTTGGAAGGAGTTCTTAAATAGTCCGTTTACCTGATGTACTTTTCCCTGCAGCGATAGAGATAGAGAGATAGATAGATTGATATAGATTTTAAATGAACAAATCCCACAAAAATCTATAAATAATAAACCTTAGTCTTGCTTTATAAATATTATACATAGATGCATGTACAAATGTCTAAAATGTAGTAATAGAAGTATTTTCCAATTATATACTGTTTACCTGTAGAGTGAGATGTGAAGTTTGAAAAAACTAAAGAATTAAGGTTTGTCTGTACTTGTTATATATCAGTGCAGAATTATTGTTATTACAACTTGTGATTTCTAATAATATTGTATTTACAAACGGTAGAGCTAGATGTGACAAGATCTTCATTTAAAATGTCTTTATAAATATAACACTTCCAATAAATATATCTTCTGATTTTGAATACCTAAACATGCAGTAAATACTTTTTGTGTACCCAGATCCCTGTTGAGTTAGATACGACCGGAGCTGGACTGAATAACTTAAATCATGGAAAAAGATTGGTCTTTCTGTTAACAATACATATATCAATGCAAGTACAAATGTCTTCAATGTTATTTTTATAAGATGTTGAATAATATTTCTGTTGGTTTTAGAGTATAGAGCTTTGTTGAAAATTAAAAGTATTCATAACTAGTAGATGTAAGTTCAAATGTATCATTATGATTAATACAAGATGTTGTTTCAAATTATGTTAACTACCTGCTGTAAATACTTTCCATGTTAATTAGTTTTGTAAAATATGTATCTGGTTAGACTAATTTTGTAATGCTTATATTTAACTTAATGAACATGTTGCTTTTACTTTATACACGAATATTAAAAAAACAATGTGTATATATATAAAATTATGTCCTACTAACCTGAACAGAGTGCAAGAATTAAATAAATCAAAATTTAATGTCTGATTTTTAGAAGAAGTACTTTATTAAAGGAAATATAAAAGCTTATTTTTCTAAATATGATGTGTTACTGTAAAATAACTGATTTGGAAGGACATGATTTCTTATAATATTGCCTTTATATTCTGTAGAGATACATAAGCTTTCATTTCAGTTTTTTTAACACTGGTTCCAGTTCCTTACCCCTTGAAAAAGATCAAATTACACACCGGAGCTAAATACCCCCAGGATAAATACCATCGCTCTAGAGGTTTGCCTGAGAAATAATGTAACGATTTCCAAGAACTATTCTGCCACTTCTTTTCATCATTTGAACACTTTTGATCAAATTAATCCTCAATTAATGATCAATAATGCTGTGATTTCTAATAAGATATAGGCCACAACATGTCTACACTTTGACCCATTTGGCAATTGCATTTTCTGATTTCAATACTTGATACCCTGAAGAAAACCTCGTGTCATCATGATATAGTGGAAGGAGTCCTTATAGTTACTTTACCTGGTGAAGTTGCTGTAGTGGATACTGAATTGAGTAACACAAATAAACAAAGGAAAAAGTTACTTCTTTTATACGTATTGTATAGAGATATATAAATAGATAGATAAAATCAATACAAAGGATAAGTTTAGTCCTGCATAATAAATATTACACGTAGATGCTTGCACAAATGTCTGGATTTGACTTATAGAAACATTTCCAATGATATACTGTTAACCTGTAGAGTGAGATGTGACAGGACATTCAATACAGATATAAAATCATTTCTCTCTTTTATACTATATATCTATTATAAATATCTGATTGTGAATTTTAGAAACATAGTTATGTTTTTTTAAGAATCATACAGACATGTTTAAATAGATAGATAGAATCAAATACAATGGATAAGTTTCTCACAGAAAGTTCAATACAAATAGAAAAAGTTTGCATGTTGTATAATATATATATACAGTTTTAATGTCTGATTTTTAGAAGAAGTACTTTGTTAAAGGAAATATAAAAGCTTAGTCTTTCTAAATATGATGTGTTACTGTAAAATAACTGACTTGGAAGGACATGATTTCTTATAATATTGCCTTTATATTCTGTAGAGATACATAAGCTTTCATTTCAGTTTTTTTAACACTGGTTCCAGTTCCTTACCCCTTGAAAAAGATCAAATTACACACCGGAGCTAAATACCCCCAGGATAAATACCATCGCTCTAGAGGTTTGCCTGAGAAATAATGTAACGATTTCCAAGAACTATTCTGCCACTTCTTTTCATCATTTGAACACTTTTGATCAAATTAATCCTCAATTAATGATCAATAATGCTGTGATTTCTAATAAGATATAGGCCACAACATGTCTATACTTTGACCCATTTGGCAATTTTCTAATTGTAATACTCGATACCCTGATGTAAACCTCGTCTCATCATAAATAGTAGAAGGAGTTCTTAAATAGTTACTTTAAACATTTCCAATGATATACTGTTTACCTGTAGAGTGAGATCCGAGATTTGTCTCTTTCATTATATATATCTATTATTAATGTCTGATGTTTTAGAGACAGTTTATGAAATGAAAGAAAAAGCTTATTTCTCAGAAATATTGTCTATATTTTCTAATTTTAATACTTGATTGCTTGGAGTAAACCTCATGTCATCATGTTATAGTGGAAGGATTTCTTAATTAGATATTTTACCTGGTGTAGGTGTTTTAGTGGATGCTAAATTGAGTAACAAGAAGAAACAATGGGAAAAGTATTATACAGAGATATAAAAAAGCTTAGTCTTCATAAATATATTAAGTCAATGCAAGGAGACTATGATTGGGAGAGGACATGATTTCTAACAATCTTGTATTCATTTCTCTGATCTTCATTTGAAATATAAAATAATGAAAAACATTTCTTTCTTTATACATATTACAATACTACTTATGTGTTCTGATTGCAGCTGTTGATTTAGATATGATTGGAGATGGTTGAATAAATAAAATCGTGAAGGACGTTTGATTCCTACATGATTTTCGAGTACTAATCTGCCATTGTTTTTTTTTTATCATTTGAACACTTTTAGCACATTAATCATCATTAACTGATCAATATTGCTTTTATTTCTAATAGGATATAGGCCCAGAACCTGTCTAAACTTTGACAAATTTGGCAATTGAATTTTCGAATTTTAATACTTGATAGCTTGGAGTAAACCTTGTCTCATCGTAAATTTTGGAAGGAGTTCTTAAATAGTCCGTTTACCTGATGTACTTTTCCCTGCAGCGATAGAGATAGAGAGATAGATAGATTGATATAGATTTTAAATGAACAAATCCCACAAAAATCTATAAATAATAAACCTTAGTCTTGCTTTATAAATATTATACATAGATGCATGTACAAATGTCTAAAATGTAGTAATAGAAGTATTTTCCAATTATATACTGTTTACCTGTAGAGTGAGATGTGAAGTTTGAAAAAACTAAAGAATTAAGGTTTGTCTGTACTTGTTATATATCAGTGCAGAATTATTGTTATTACAACTTGTGATTTCTAATAATATTGTATTTACAAACGGTAGAGCTAGATGTGACAAGATCTTCATTTAAAATGTCTTTATAAATATAACACTTCCAATAAATATATCTTCTGATTTTGAATACCTAAACATGCAGTAAATACTTTTTGTGTACCCAGATCCCTGTTGAGTTAGATACGACCGGAGCTGGACTGAATAACTTAAATCATGGAAAAAGATTGGTCTTTCTGTTAACAATACATATATCAATGCAAGTACAAATGTCTTCAATGTTATTTTTATAAGATGTTGAATAATATTTCTGTTGGTTTTAGAGTATAGAGCTTTGTTGAAAATTAAAAGTATTCATAACTAGTAGATGTAAGTTCAAATGTATCATTATGATTAATACAAGATGTTGTTTCAAATTATGTTAACTACCTGCTGTAAATACTTTCCATGTTAATTAGTTTTGTAAAATATGTATCTGGTTAGACTAATTTTGTAATGCTTATATTTAACTTAATGAACATGTTGCTTTTACTTTATACACGAATATTAAAAAAACAATGTGTATATATATAAAATTATGTCCTACTAACCTGAACAGAGTGCAAGAATTAAATAAATCAAAATTTAATGTCTGATTTTTAGAAGAAGTACTTTATTAAAGGAAATATAAAAGCTTATTTTTCTAAATATGATGTGTTACTGTAAAATAACTGATTTGGAAGGACATGATTTCTTATAATATTGCCTTTATATTCTGTAGAGATACATAAGCTTTCATTTCAGTTTTTTTAACACTGGTTCCAGTTCCTTACCCCTTGAAAAAGATCAAATTACACACCGGAGCTAAATACCCCCAGGATAAATACCATCGCTCTAGAGGTTTGCCTGAGAAATAATGTAACGATTTCCAAGAACTATTCTGCCACTTCTTTTCATCATTTGAACACTTTTGATCAAATTAATCCTCAATTAATGATCAATAATGCTGTGATTTCTAATAAGATATAGGCCACAACATGTCTACACTTTGACCCATTTGGCAATTGCATTTTCTGATTTCAATACTTGATACCCTGAAGAAAACCTCGTGTCATCATGATATAGTGGAAGGAGTCCTTATAGTTACTTTACCTGGTGAAGTTGCTGTAGTGGATACTGAATTGAGTAACACAAATAAACAAAGGAAAAAGTTACTTCTTTTATACGTATTGTATAGAGATATATAAATAGATAGATAAAATCAATACAAAGGATAAGTTTAGTCCTGCATAATAAATATTACACGTAGATGCTTGCACAAATGTCTGGATTTGACTTATAGAAACATTTCCAATGATATACTGTTAACCTGTAGAGTGAGATGTGACAGGACATTCAATACAGATATAAAATCATTTCTCTCTTTTATACTATATATCTATTATAAATATCTGATTGTGAATTTTAGAAACATAGTTATGTTTTTTTAAGAATCATACAGACATGTTTAAATAGATAGATAGAATCAAATACAATGGATAAGTTTCTCACAGAAAGTTCAATACAAATAGAAAAAGTTTGCACGTTGTATAATATATATATACAGTTTTAATGTCTGATTTTTAGAAGAAGTACTTTGTTAAAGGAAATATAAAAGCTTAGTCTTTCTAAATATGATGTGTTACTGTAAAATAACTGATTTGGAAGAACATGATTTCTTATAATATTGCCTTTATATTCCGTAGAGATACATAAGCTTTCATTTCAGTCTTTTTAACACTGGTTCCAGTTCCTTACCCCTTGAAAAAGTTCAAATTACACACCGGAGCTAAATACCCCCAGGATAAATACCATCGCTCTAGAGGTTTGCCTGAGAAATAATGTAACGATTTCCAAGAACTATTCTGCCACTTCTTTTCATCATTTGAACACTTTTGATCAAATTAATCCTCAATTAATGATCAATAATGCTGTGATTTCTAATAAGATATAGGCCACAACATGTCTATACTTTGACCCATTTGGCAATTTTCTAATTGTAATACTCGATACCCTGATGTAAACCTCGTCTCATCATAAATAGTAGAAGGAGTTCTTAAATAGTTACTTTAAACATTTCCAATGATATACTGTTTACCTGTAGAGTGAGATCCGAGATTTGTCTCTTTCATTATATATATCTATTATTAATGTCTGATGTTTTAGAGACAGTTTATGAAATGAAAGAAAAAGCTTATTTCTCAGAAATATTGTCTATATTTTCTAATTTTAATACTTGATTGCTTGGAGTAAACCTCATGTCATCATGTTATAGTGGAAGGATTTCTTAATTAGATATTTTACCTGGTGTAGGTGTTTTAGTGGATGCTAAATTGAGTAACAAAAAGAAACAATGGGAAAAGTATTATACAGAGATATAAAAAAGCTTAGTCTTCATAAATATATTAAGTCAATGCAAGGAGACTATGATTGGGAGAGGACATGATTTCTTATAATATTGCCTTTATATTCTGTAGAGATACATAAGCTTTCATTTCAGTTTTTTTAACACTGGTTCCAGTTCCTTACCCCTTGAAAAAGATCAAATTACACACCGGAGCTAAATACCCCCAGGATAAATACCATCGCTCTAGAGGTTTGCCTGAGAAATAATGTAACGATTTCCAAGAACTATTCTGCCACTTCTTTTCATCATTTGAACACTTTTGATCAAATTAATCCTCAATTAATGATCAATAATGCTGTGATTTCTAATAAGATATAGGCCACAACATGTCTATACTTTGACCCATTTGGCAATTGCATTTTCTGATTTCAATACTTGATACCCTGAAGAAAACCTCGTGTCATCATGATATAGTGGAAGGAGTCCTTATAGTTACTTTACCTGGTGAAGTTGCTGTAGTGGATACTGAATTGAGTAACACAAATAAACAAAGGAAAAAGTTACTTCTTTTATACGTATTGTATAGAGATATATAAATAGATAGATAAAATCAATACAAAGGATAAGTTTAGTCCTGCATAATAAATATTACACGTAGATGCTTGCACAAATGTCTGGATTTGACTTATAGAAACATTTCCAATGATATACTGTTAACCTGTAGAGTGAGATGTGACAGGACATTCAATACAGATATAAAATCATTTCTCTCTTTTATACTATATATCTATTATAAATATCTGATTGTGAGTTTTAGAAACATAGTTATGTTTTTTTAAGAATCATACAGACACGTTTAAATAGATAGATAGAATCAAATACAATGGATAAGTTTCTCACAGAAAGTTCAATACAAATAGAAAAAGTTTGCACGTTGTATAATATATATATACAGTTTTAATGTCTGATTTTTAGAAGAAGTACTTTGTTAAAGGAAATATTAAAGCTTAGTCTTTCTAAATATGATGTGTTACTGTAAAATAACTGACTTGGAAGAACATGATTTCTTATAATATTGCCTTTATATTCTGTAGAGATACATAAGCTTTCATTTCAGTTTTTTTAACACTGGTTCCAGTTCCTTACCCCTTGAAAAAGATCAAATTACACACCGGAGCTAAATACCCCCAGGATAAATACCATCGCTCTAGAGGTTTGCCTGAGAAATAATGTAACGATTTCCAAGAACTATTCTGCCACTTCTTTTCATCATTTGAACACTTTTGATCAAATTAATCCTCAATTAATGATCAATAATGCTGTGATTTCTAATAAGATATAGGCCACAACATGTCTATACTTTGACCCAGTTGGCAATTTTCTAATTGTAATACTCGATACCCTGATGTAAACCTCGTCTCATCATAAATAGTAGAAGGAGTTCTTAAATAGTTACTTTAAACATTTCCAATGATATACTGTTTACCTGTAGAGTGAGATCCGAGATTTGTCACTTTCATTATATATATCTATTATTAATGTCTGATGTTTTAGAGACAGTTTATGAAATGAAAGAAAAAGCTTATTTCTCAGAAATATTGTCTATATTTTCTAATTTTAATACTTGATTGCTTGGAGTAAACCTCATGTCATCATGTTATAGTGGAAGGATTTCTTAATTCGATATTTTACCTGGTGTCGTTGTTGTAGTGGATGCTAAATTGAGTAACAAAAAGAAACAATGGGAAAAGTATTATACAGAGATATAAAAAAGCTTAGTCTTCATAAATATATTAAGTCAATGCAAGGAGACTATGATTGGGAGAGGACATGATTTCTAACAATCTTGTATTCATTTCTCTGATCTTCATTTGAAATATAAAATAATGAAAAACATTTCTTTCTTTATACATATTACAATACTACTTATGTGTTCTGATTGCAGCTGTTGATTTAGATATGATTGGAGATGGTTGAATAAATAAAATCGTGAAGGACGTTTGATTCCTACATGATTTTCGAGTACTAATCTGCCATTGTTTTTTTTTTATCATTTGAACACTTTTAGCACATTAATCATCATTAACTGATCAATATTGCTTTTATTTCTAATAGGATATAGGCCCAGAACCTGTCTAAACTTTGACAAATTTGGCAATTGAATTTTCGAATTTTAATACTTGATAGCTTGGAGTAAACCTTGTCTCATCGTAAATTTTGGAAGGAGTTCTTAAATAGTCCGTTTACCTGATGTACTTTTCCCTGCAGCGATAGAGATAGAGAGATAGATAGATTGATATAGATTTTAAATGAACAAATCCCACAAAAATCTATAAATAATAAACCTTAGTCTTGCTTTATAAATATTATACATAGATGCATGTACAAATGTCTAAAATGTAGTAATAGAAGTATTTTCCAATTATATACTGTTTACCTGTAGAGTGAGATGTGAAGTTTGAAAAAACTAAAGAATTAAGGTTTGTCTGTACTTGTTATATATCAGTGCAGAATTATTGTTATTACAACTTGTGATTTCTAATAATATTGTATTTACAAACGGTAGAGCTAGATGTGACAAGATCTTCATTTAAAATGTCTTTATAAATATAACACTTCCAATAAATATATCTTCTGATTTTGAATACCTAAACATGCAGTAAATACTTTTTGTGTACCCAGATCCCTGTTGAGTTAGATACGACCGGAGCTGGACTGAATAACTTAAATCATGGAAAAAGATTGGTCTTTCTGTTAACAATACATATATCAATGCAAGTACAAATGTCTTCAATGTTATTTTTATAAGATGTTGAATAATATTTCTGTTGGTTTTAGAGTATAGAGCTTTGTTGAAAATTAAAAGTATTCATAACTAGTAGATGTAAGTTCAAATGTATCATTATGATTAATACAAGATGTTGTTTCAAATTATGTTAACTACCTGCTGTAAATACTTTCCATGTTAATTAGTTTTGTAAAATATGTATCTGGTTAGACTAATTTTGTAATGCTTATATTTAACTTAATGAACATGTTGCTTTTACTTTATACACGAATATTAAAAAAACAATGTGTATATATATAAAATTATGTCCTACTAACCTGAACAGAGTACAAGAATTAAATAAATCAAAATTTTAAAATCCATTTTCCCCCAAGAGTTTAAAGATGCTTCTCTTCCCTCACGAACACTTTTCCAAATGAAAGGTCATTAGTGGAAGGGAAGGTTTTACCGAACCTTAATTGCAGCTATAAAGGTGGTTAATTATTACAAATGAATAACTGTTGACATTTATAATGGCTGTTTCTGAAAATGTGTATTTCATACTTTGTTAACTGCCATTTGCTGTATATTTGTAGGCATGCTTTGAACATGCCTTTTGAACAATGAAAACATGGGTCTGTATTCATAAAACTTTAACATGAAGTTAAATCTACCACCCATTTCTTTTTAAAATATAAAAAAGTCTGAAAAAACATTATTTTTCCTTAACACTCTGTTAAATGAAAATTACAGTTGAAACACTTTAAAATATTTTGTTTATTTGTTTTCACTATGCATGTCTGACTATAACGCCAGAATTAATTAGATAGTTCATTAAAATATATATATATATATATATATATATATATATATATATATATATATATATATATATATATATATCTGACAAGTTACAAATATTGTAAATCTTAAATAAGCATGGTCTTTAACATGATACAGGATACAAACAGAGAGCCAGAACACACAAATATAAAACAACAACACAAATCTATCAAACAAACAAACAAATAACTGGTCGCTACAGCATTTCATCTCAAATTACAAAACAACAGAAATTGTGTGTGAAAATGCATGATGGGTAAAAATAGAGAAAATAAATTAAGCGTTTTTCAAATGGGTTATCTTGTAAAACACTGAGGAAAATTATGGGACCGGCTATACATTGCTATCATAGTTTCAAATGTAGTAGTGTGATTTTGGTAGCAATCTTATCTATGAAATATGCAATGAAGACATGCTTAATACATTTTCACCTCTAAGCTTGTCATTGACAGAATTTACAGACTAGTTCAACCACATGTGTGACTGTTTAAATTTGTCCAGTGGATTCTGAATTTAAAGTGAAAGCATAACAAAGTACCTCATCAATACATCATGATGATATAATTGTAAGATACAATGCAGACCAGGTCAGTTCAGTTTTAGGGAAAGCTTCTTGATGGGGTGCATTCATATATTAACACTATTAATACGTTATACTCTAATAATTTATTCATCATAACAAGTCTTTTGGAGTGTCTTGAAACAGTCCCAAGAGTAGTTTGTGGTTGAGGGCTTATTTACTTTGAGTATTTTTTCAATTATACGACATTAGTAGCAGTTCATTATGATGGAAACATTTTCTATGATCGTATGGAGAGATAATCCTGTCCTTACACAAAACAAACAAACAAACAAAATGTATAACTTTCAATAATGCACACAATTAATTAAAACGAAAAAATAAATACATAATTTACAACGAAACATAAAACACATTCCTACAAAACAACGTGTGTAGAACGCGTGCAACTTTGACAGAAACAAACAAAGAGTCCAAAGAATTGGGACAAAGACGTTAACTGTACTGAGGAAGACGGTCCCTTGATTTGTTATTGCAGGGGAGTTATTTCCACACTCCACTTAGGTTCCCCTTGGAGGGTTTTTCTCTGGTCAAAGGTACATTTGAGTAGTAAGCCTTCACATTCAACGTCCTTTTCATCGAACATCGTCCTTTACATTGCTTTTTCACAGTACGTTGCTGGTTTTCAGTCGGTACACAACTGGCCAGCCTGCTGTAGGCATCGATCATTCAACAGGCGCTGCCAACATTGCTTTGGTTAAAAGTAGTCTCTCCTCCGTGTGTCATCGCTTATGAAAGAGGGGTTGTATTGTCCCGGGTAGATACAAGAATGCCGAGAGCCCGGCAAACCAGAGTACGGGTAGAGGCCATTTCTTTCCAGCTCATGATTTCTGAGAGCGGGCTGCAACGTACAAACACACAAAAAAATAAGTGAAAAATTCCTATACACTTATTACAAAATAGGCTAAGATCTATTCATTTAAAATCAAGATCTGGACAATATTAATTCCATTCATGGAGTTATACATTAGTGATCAAATGTATTGAAATACCTGATGTTGTGTGTTACTGGATCTTATTTGTTTAAAGATAGTTAAAAAAACTGTATGTATTTAAATACTTCATGGGAAAGCAATACGTCTACGAGCTCGACCTACAGAGGAATACCGTACAGAGGAATATATATACGTACTGAATAATATATGTCCGTCATCTGAAGGAGGTTCTTGGTGCTCCCGTTCTCCTGCATCTCAATGGTCTCTCTGCCCCACTCCACGGAGATCCTGTTGCTCTTGGGATACTCGGCATACGGAGACATCTGAAACTCCCCGCTTTTGAAGATTAGTTTACTGATGTCGTTTTTGTCCTTCCTGGGAGAAGATGAAAAAGCCATCGTTTTAATGGCGCAAAGGCACTGCAAGCAAAGTACGGATGATGGGGAGACCTGGATATTTTGTGTTTTGTGTTTCTGACATCCATGAGGAATATCATAATGACATCATCAAATACCCCATTGTGACACACGAGGTTTCAAAATCTGTTTTTATAAAGTTGGCCCCAAGAATAAAGAAAATAAGAAAAAATAACTTATTCTCAGTTGATATTGTGTTTTCTATACAGACCAGGAAATACTGAGCTACTGACGTTCATGTAAGGGGTAAACATCAGTGCAAAATGTCCTATCAGTTGATTGGTTTGCACAGCAGCACATTCCTGACTGATACTTTACACTTCTCAGAAAGTAGAACATTGGATTTTCTTATCTAAATGAGGTCTTTTTTATATCTTAATATTATACAAACCAGCATTTGACTTCCTTACGTCAAGATGACACCGATACAATGGTGGTGGACTTGAAATCTAACTCATGGTTTTATCTAGTTCATGGTGACACAATACAAATATAGTCTCTCCACAAACACAACGATAAAAAATAAATATAAATAACAGTGACTTATTTTGGAGAGCCATGTACGTTTATCTCTGTTCTACCATGACAAATAATGCACATATTCAACTCTTAGTCCTGTAATACTCAATAATAATATTTCACTTGTTTTCTTGACTCCCACACTGTCACTCTCTGTGTAAAGTATTTGATCTGACTCTCACCTGCAGCAGGTCACTATCAGAGCAACGAGCAGAACCAACAGCAAACCGCCTCCGGCAGAAGACACAACCACAGTGATGAGTTTGTAAACTGAAAAGGGAAAAAAACATACAATTAAGGCAAGTTCATTTTGTAGTGGTTCTTGTTGACTCTTCAAATTAAGTTATTCTTATGTTAAGAGGGTTTACTCACAATTCCCACAGTTGAATCCTCCAAACCCAAAGGGACAGCTGCAAAGAAAAAAGATACACCAATCTATTTAGTGTGAGTACATTAATAAAGTGTATTGTTTTTACTAAATATGTATTAGATTGCTTAAATTGTCTTCACTGTCCTTACCTTACACAAGTGCCGTTCTCCAGTTTAAAACCATCATCACATGCTAAGGACAAAAAAAGCAAAGTAGTGATTCAAATAAAGGCCAAAAAACATTTTTAAATGTAATTTGATTTGTCTTTAAATACATTAAAACACATTTTATCTGCATTTATGCGTCATATTTTTTATTATGCATACATTAGAAAAGCTTATCTGGTACTATAGCATTTCAACAGCTATACTACTACAGAACATACTCCTCTGTAATTCCTTTTCCAAATATTGTAGTTGTATAAAAGCACACTATTGTAGAAAACCATACCTCCACATAATGAGACGTCCGGTTTGTATTTGAAATAGCCTGCCTTGCACTGACAGACCGCAATTCCAGTGGTGTCCGTACATGTGGACCTGTTAGTGTCACACTGGGGATGAATCCTGGCACATAAACTCAGATCTGGAAAAGGGAAGAGACACACGGCATGAGGGCCAAACCTTTAAATCACACTTTTCTGTCTCTTACACTACACTGCAAGGGAAGATGTTAGAAGGAAAAGCCACATCTACCTTCATAGGACAGGTATTGCCAAAGCCTGTGCCCACAGCCGGTTCTCGCGGGGACGCAGTTCCTCATGTATTCGTCTATGTGTCCGTGCACATCCACGTGGGTCACATTCGCATTGATGGAGAAGATATTGACTGCAGAAATATTGACCTCACCATTCCCACTGAAAGCGAAGTAACATAAATCGATTACATGTCTGTGTTTTAACAGCATCTAACACGGCATTGGGGTCCTTGGAAAATCTACTATTTCGTTGGTAATTCAAAGCAGTAAGTATTTAAGCAAAATCCCCACAGAAATATATATAGTCATGCTCAGATGAGGATGTTAATCAAACAATGTCATGGTATACAATGGTACCCAATCTAATTATTAATAAAAAAGAAGACTCAATGGAGATCTAAACATTAAAATAAAAGATCAGCAAATAACAAAATGGGGCCGTACCTTTTGTTCAGATGTACAGTAGATTTAGAGTAGCCCCTCAGGTGTGAAAGTGATGCATTCAGCTGAAAAGAAAAGGAAGCAATATTTCAAGGACCATCTGCCTTATAGCAAGTGTCCGAGTGATGACGTGGCGAATCTGGGGTCTGAAAAAGATGCCAACAAGAAACAGCAGGGTTTCGTACAATCTGTGCCGGTGATCCTTTCACTCTGGAAGCCAAATGGTTTGGATGTATGATCTCATGACAGCTCAGAAACTGCAGATGGGCCGCCTGGTTATTCAGCATGTGTCACCTTAACAAAATCAGATGCTTTTGTCACTTTCTGGAGGAGCATCCCTCCCTACACCGGTTCAACTGTGTCCCTGGCAGATTGATGCAATCTGCTGGATGAAAGGTTGTGTTTACTCCAAGGACTTCCAAGACCCCTGATCTGAGCTAAATTCCTCAAGCAACAGACTTCACGCCATTCATTTTATTTGCACCATGTATGAAATAACAACACAGGAAAGGTTTTGGGAGAAAGGAGGCCATTCAGGGCATCATCTGGAAGTCATGAGGGAAGATGCACACCCACAATTACATCCAAACTGCATCTGAATCAAAACCAAACTTACCATTAGTATTATTTCTCGCTGTATTTCATGGGTATTCATGTTCTTTTGCATGTTTTGACCTTTAAAAGTGCCCAGGAATGTCTTCACTGTGGAAACAAGAGGCAAGACAAAGCAAGGTCAGCATCCATCGATAGCTTGATTGTGGTGTAAATAACATGTTGATGAGGGATGTGTTCCAGATAAACTTTTGGATGGGGTCTCCAAAACGGCAGGCTATGATTATGAATATTTCAGAGCAGGCAATATACGAGGGCCGGGAGCTGTTTCTCAATGGCATACAAATGGGGTTTCAGTTGTATTTCAAAGCATCCATTTGTGTTTATACTGTATTCTACCAGTCAAACCCGTGTAGCAGGATTTATCTTTTTGCAGCCAGAGGGACTGGAGAGGGGTGTCCCAGTTAACGGGACGGGTGCTCAAATATATACATATAATCTCCTGGTTAACGAAGTTGGGTATGTAGTATAGTTTTAGTTCCTCTATCCTCTTAGTTTCATAGTTCCTCTATGGGCAATGCATGTATGTATGCAAGTTAGCATATATAATCACCAATTTGTGATTTGGTGTGAGGGGTGTAGATGTAAATTGGTTTGGCTACTCTCTCAGTGGTTCCTTCCCAGAGATGGAGGCTCTCTCTGGCTGAACTCCTGCAGCAGCACTTTGAATCGGTCTATAATGTGTCCCCACCGATACAATAAAGGCTTGTTATCATTGCCTTATTTACATACTCGTGAACTGTGATCTTGAAAGCCTTGTTGTTGATTCACACATAAAGTGCAGGGTTATAAAGGCATGATAAGGCATTCACCGTAGGGTTTTATGATCCTTCCTGGATTGGACTTTACCCAGAAGTGAACAGAGCAATATGTTAATATAGCAATAAAAACAATCATTAGGTGCTAAGTTTAAAACATAGATTAAAACTATATTGGGGTTAATTTGTCTGCCCAGGTGTAATCAATACATTTGCAACTACAGAGAAACTTGACTCTGTATTTCCATTATTGCACATCGTCCCTGTGTCTTACCAAGGGCGCACGTCCTTCCCTTTTCCAGCTGATACCCCAGAGCGCATTCGCAGGTGAATGACCCGTGGGTGTTGACGCACATTGAGCCCGCGGGGCAGGGACTGGTCTGACCACACTCATCCACATCTGAGCGAGAGACAGAATCGGAGAGTTAGATGTCAGCTAAAGAAAGGCAAAGCATGTATCCCATAACAGCATTTAGTTTCTTTTAAAAAATAATCTAGCTCAGCAGATTTGTGTCTATGAGAACAGCAGTGTAATTACCACCATAGATAATGTTCTTCTCCGAGTGTCTGAAGTGTTTAATATCTTACACATTTATGGCTCGTTATGAATTTGTACAAGATAATTTGGGTAGTTCAATGAAAACTTGTTTTGAAAAATAATTCATATATTTCAACCTGGCCTTCCAGAACGAGAACATTTAAGACTTTCCAAAAAAATATTGTATTTTGTAGGGAATGTTATGGTGATGAGCTGTACAGATGTTAAAGGTTAATAATATCCATAAACAACTGCAGATTAAACACTATGGTCATCAAAGGAGGCTTTACCTTCACTGCAAACGTCTCCTTTCCACGAGGAGGTACAGATACAGTGGCGCTGTCCTGTGCCATGCTCAAGGGCACATTTGCCGCCATTTAAACAAGGATTGGGTTTACACAAGTTCACTGTTGATAGAAAACAAATATAGCACAGATTAAAGACATGAATTGTGCATTTGATATCTTTGCTATTTTCAGCATCACTAGATATATATTTTTTGGATTCAAATGTTTTGAATTATTTAGGCACATCCTGGCAAGGTAAGGGTGATAAAGTTTCACATGTATTTTCCACCAATGGCAAATCATTGACTTGTAATCGAGGAGGGCATGTGTTCTAGTCTGATAAGGCACTTCTTGGCAGGTGTTGAAATACATCATAATACTATACAGTACCCAAAGCTATCTGTGTAGAAGTTGTGCAATTCCAGCCTGGAACTGCTGTAGCTCTGCCTGTGAACTTTAGACCACAGCCCCGTGGAAGGGTGTGAGCAGCAGAGGAAATTAGGGCATGGGCGTTAATGACGCAGTATTCTGTAATTCCCTGATGGGGGTAAACAGCAACCTAAAGCTGATGTCCGGAAGAGTTTGATCAAAATTGAACCAGCACTTTTAAGCAGAGCCGGCCACTTGCACAACTGAAGCACAGCTGAGTCACAGCGCAACATCTGGACTGTCCTGAATGAACTCCAACACATGAGCATTGACTTAATGTTTCAATCAACCATTCGGAGAAGCTGGATTTTAGTATCTATTTCTCTGTGAATGCATTTTTAACAATATAAAAACTTAACCCTGTGTCAGTCCTGTGCCTTGTCAAATTGCAACCCTTCGACAACAACCGTTTACAAAAACAGCAACCAAAATAATATTTAGTATTCCTTAGCATCGCATAATTCCCATAATTTTCACAGGCGTGCATTAAATATAGTATACACCCCTTATCTTTCGTGTGTCTCATACAAAATATGTGTCAACACCTGTAATTACTCTTCATATTAATCCAGTCCCTACTGTTACTGTTATATTTTGTAGAATTAATAATGGCTTTCATTTTTTAACACTGCTTTTCTAAACATCGCCATGCATGCGGAAGCTCAAAGATTAAATTAGCAAGATGGTTTAGTGGATTAGCTATTCCAATGATGCAGGATTGCTGAAAGGGTTTTATATGACCACCTGGGTACTAACTTTATATAAAAGTGAATAACCTCTATTAATGTTTAACGAATGTATTAGACCCACTCTATTTTTGCGAGTATTGACTATAGGACATGACTCAGTCTATAACCATCTTGGCATCGTATTGAACTTGACTTTACAACAGGGCCACTGCATCCGATTTAATGTTATCTCGGGTACAACAAGTAAACAACAACAAAACTATTTGGAACTCAAGCATTTAATGGATATGTTTTGTATCTCCGTATGTAAATGTATTATTTTATGAAACTTGAATGCCTGCACAACCTTAAGCACATAGGAGGTGATATTTGCACATTTGCTGCTAGAAGCTTTATGATCCAAGACACTTGTCAGGCAGGTCTGAGAGAATTAACAACAACCTGCTCTGTGATTTGAAAACACAGCATTAAACAGAAGCATGTCTGTTTCTGCTTTCACTACATGTAGCGAACACTAGATGGAGCTGTTATATTATATTTGTGTAGCTTACTTTTCAGGTCATAACTATGGAAGTGGCTTTGTCTTGGTATCAAGCAGGCCTTGCCAGTTAGGATAAGATATTGTCAGCCTTCTTACAATGCGTACAAGTAATTTCTGCAGAAAAAATATTTACTCAAATTACCTGACGCGACTGTGGTCGTTATCATTTTCGTTGTACTTGTAACTTGGGCTGCCGTTGTTGCTTTCTCAGTGGGCTTTTCAGTGACGGGCAAGGTGGCAGTCGTCCTTCTTGGCACCGGAGTCCTGTAAGACGCGGTTGTGTGGGCACTGGTTCCCGAGGTTTTCCCCGGGGTGGCGGTACTTGTTTCTAACACTAAGGTCGTGATATCGGTGGGAGAAAGGCTAGTCCCCGAGGAACTCTGGGTGTGCATCCCCTCGGTCCTGGACGTCGAGGGTTGCTGAGACGATGCGTTGGTTGTCTGGGGTTTTATTGTGGTATGGGTGGCCGAGGACGTGATGTGTTCATTTGGAGACTCCTCTGTTGTGCTCGGTACATATAAATGCGTCGTTACAGGGGGCGGAGGGGTAACTAGCTGGGTTTTGTTTAACGGTGTCCTTTGGGTGGTACTGCTGGGTGTTGTGGTGAGGACCTCTGTCGTTTCTGCCATCTTTTGCGTTTCAGAAGTAGTCAGTTCCCCACCAGAGCTGTTGGTGACAGTAGAGCTGGAAGAGCCGATTTCATCGCCAGAATCAGCCACCGTGGTCTCGGTGTCGGGCTGCACCGGCGGGTCAGTGGCCACAGTCTCATCAGTATCATTCACGGACAGTACTGTTTGTGGCTGGATTGGTTCTGTGGTGTCATCTGTGCCGGTTAATAAAGGCCCGGTAGAAGATTCCGTGGTCATACTAGTGTTGGTTCCTGAAGTCACAGAGTGCTCCGTGCCTGCCTGGGAGCTGTTGGTGACACCAGGGTCATAAGACGAAAAAGGTGGCAATGAAGGAGATGGGGTTCTGGACGTGGTTTCCAAAGAGGAAGAGGTCTCTTCAAACGTACCGGTGGAATTCATCGATTCCGTGGAGTTGTGAGAAGAACTGAAAGGTGATGTGACCTTAGTAGAACTGTCTGATGTCTCATCAAAGGACCCTCCAGTTACATTCGGAGAGCCCGAGCTAGTGAACTCGCTCCCTGAGGTGTTGGAGGCGAGCTGATTTGTCCCTGTGGTTCCGTCTGTGCTCCCCGACCCGAGCTGATTTGTCCCTGTGGTTCCGTCTGTGCTCCCCGACCCGAGCTGATTTGTCCCTGTGGTTCCGTCTGTGCTCCCCGACCCGAGCTGATTTGTCCCTGTGGTTCCGTCTGTGCTCCCCGACCCGAGCTGATTTGTCCCTGTGGTTCCGTCTGTGCGCCCCAACATGAGCTGATGTGTCCCCGTGCTTCCTTCTGTGCGCCCTGACCCGATACGATCTGTCCCCGTGCTTCCTTCTGTGCGCCCTGACCCAGTGGAGGTGACCTGGGACTGGGCCGTTGATCGTCCTTCGCTGCTGCTCTGGTCCGATTGTCCCATAGTGTAGGTTTGGGTTTGGTTCTGGCTTGCTTCTGAGGAGGAAGTGCTATCTGTAGTTACAGACAATAAAGTCCTCTCTCCAGCTCTTGTGAACGTGGAGGAGATGTAAGTGCTGTCTGTCTGAGAGGGGGAATTCCAGCTCTCTGTGTCTGTCAGGGTGCCAGTCTGTGGGCTGTATTCTGTGGCTGGAAAAAACAAAACAAAAAGAAAAGGAAGACGTGAGGAAACAGCTGTCGATCAGTAAAGAGTTGGAATGGACTTTAAACAGAATGTATTCTCCACAATTAGACTAACGAGAGCGTCAGTTAATTTATTAGGTCCTCATATGGAGAGATGTCAACAACACTATAAAGAGAGACATGGGTTGGTTGTGATCAGCAAGAGTAATTTATTTCTTGATCTCTGAAATTTGCATCTAATTAACTAACTAGAACAGAAAACAGTTTTCCCACCTCCTACCCTGCTGGTTGTTGTTCCAACCGATCTCACAATTACTTAATTGAACCCTTAATTGAACTAATCATTTCCTAAATCAGAGCCTTTGACTTATTTTAAACAGTAGGGGTTTTAAGCTAATTATAGATTTGTATAAACTTATTTTAAAAAAAAAACCTCTTTCATTCACAATTTAAAAAGTCAAATGTAAGCAGATTATTACTTCCATTAAGGTTCAATTAAGTAATTGTGTGCTAGTTGGAACAAAAACCAGCAGGGTAGAGTTGGGAACCCCTGCACTAAACAGTAAACACTTCACACATTAATCTTTATAGCCTTGCAACACCTCCGAACTGCCACTAGAGGACGTCTGCTCACAGCGAGTTCCTTATCACTTATCAGGTCCAATTCTGTGGAATGTGTTGAGAAGTGGCTGCGGATGTAATGATTGTGGGTGGAGAACAATTGGCAGCCAAGCCCGTCTAAGCTAACAAAAGCTTGAGCCCTAAATATGGAGGCTACTGGGTGCAGTGGGATTTGAAGTTTCCTTCCTTCAGCTGACCCTGTAAGAGCCCGTGTTCAAACATCCTCGCTCCCAGCGTTAACCTTTAATTCTCTCGAGTTCAGAATAAGGTAGTTGTGTCGTTCAGAACAAAACCCTTTCCCAGAAATTAGTCGAAATTCGGACAGTGTTGTGTATGGAAGCTGGTATTCATCTTTGCCATCACAGTAAATGGGAAATATGTAAATTAAATGTGCAAAATATGCAGGTGATAAAACTCAGCCGTTTGATACACAGTTTGCTTCTGTGACATCATCAGGGAATGAACCAGTGGGTGAGAGTGATGCAAGTGTCCATTAATTGCCAAAAAAGCCCCATAATAAATAGGGCATAAAGGTTGAATGTGGCCACACCCAATTAACTGAATATCTATCCGAAATCATCATTATAAAATGCCATCCTCCAATAGTAAACAATATCTCTGTATGGATACTATACAGCCACCCTGTTTTTTCACCAGTTACACTGTTTGTTGTGTCCTGTAAACTGGACACTTACATCTGTGGCACAGTTATTCTACTTGACATGACTTAAATCTCCAACTAATGCGCTGGAGCCTCGCAGACTGCCGGGGGTGGTGGGGGTGGGGGGCGCTGGCAGGGCTCCACCAGAGTGAAGCTGCTGGGGTCTGTGAAACAATGGAGCCAGGAGCTTCAGAAAAACATCCTGACTGTAAAACATGGCAACGACACGAGAGCGCGGGTCAGGGAAGGGTTCAGGCACAGAGCAGTGCACTCCGGCAAGTCGGAAAACAAGAGCCGAAATTAGGCCACTCGCAAAAACTGCACTTTTACACCCACTTACTGTCAGAGTGAAATGCAGGATGAAACGTTTTAAACCGAGGTGAGGCACAGACTCGAACCACAGGAGTAAATGTATTCCTTTTTTATGTTCCATGTTATGTAAATGCCTTGTGTATTTTGTGTCTTACATTTACTGACAACAACTTTATCTTTATATATATAATGACACCTCAACTTGTGTCCTGAAATCCTAATGCTCACCATTGTTTCCATTAAATACCTTGGGAGTAAGGGTATGTTGAAATGAAAATGATACACCCCATCACTAAGAGATAGCATCTATCAAACTATTCTGCCGTCTTCTCTAGTTATTTATTTAATACATTACATCTAATCTGGGACTAATCAGGAATGTCACAGCAGGAGTGAAAATAATCACAATTATTCTGCTGTAAGTGTGACTAAAATAATTGTGTCAATACGCAACCTTTGATAAGAATTCAAACAGGTTGATTCTGGACGTCAGGAACAAACAACACAATATTTCACTTTGTGTTTTTGTGTCCATGTCTGACGACCCAGGTTTTGCTGAATTTATGATCAAATGCACAGTTTGATTCATGGCAAGTATATCATGAGGTTTATCGTTCTCATTCTGACATTAAATTTAAACTGCTGCCCGCTGTGATATGTAGTTTCTGGGCTTTCTGTACAGGTTAAAATGGAAGCGTAAGTCAAGAGATACACGAATGAATACACTGCTGCACAGGAATTTGAAAATACAGTCCTGGGAGAAACATGAGACCTCCTGAGAAATGGGATCTGAATTACTCCTCATTAATCTAAATTAATACATACATATACATAGTTCATGTTTAGGGAATGAGGAACTGGAATGCAATCCAATAAATAAATTAACATAAACTTTAAAATAAACCTCCATAATTAATTATTCTTTTAAATCTGTGTTTCAATAACCATGTGACTAACCTGCATCCTTTGAATCTTCATTTTAGGAAGGCTTTGCAAACTTAAAATACCCTCTACACTAAACATCTGTGCTGTATTGCTGTTTGCAAGCATATGTCACTGCACATGATTTGCTCACAAGGCAGTTTCATTACTATCTGATTACAACAAGCACTTAATTCTATACCATTTATCTTGTGTGATCTCTGCAGTGCTAATCTAATGAAGCACCTCGGTTTCCTTTATTTACTGAAACAGAAATCAGAAAACAAGATACTTAATATGAAATTTATTTAGACATTTCCAAAAAAGATTTGCTTATTACGTTTGCCTGCACACGATGCACAAAAAGATGCTACACAAATCAACAGAAGGGACTATTTACATTGGCCTTGTCCAAACTGGTTTGGGTCGACACACGGTTGTTTTTATAACATAAACACATTTTCACCCAAAAAGGAACAAGTGTTTTTTGTTTAGTTGTGCATAAATTTATAGAAAAAAGTTCAATATATATATAGGTTCCACCTTTTTGTTAGAGATCACTAGAGTTCACTAATAAATCTACTGGGATTAATCTAGTTGAGATTAACCTCTGAGTACAGCAGCTAACTCTAAGCCATGTCAAACAACAAGAAAACACATTGTTGAAAAGCATTTTGGCGCTATAATAAACTCATGTGGATTTAAAAACAAAAATATTAACAAAAGGCCCCATTGGAATCAATTGGCTTCAACACTGATTCACACAAACAACACACATTTTACAACCATAACACAGACTCTAGTGATTTGTGTCATTATAAATCATATTGATTATTTTCTGAAGCTCAGGAGCATTGTTAGCCTTTGATTCAACCCCTTTTCAAAGTTAACGGGAGGTGACAGAATTTGGGCTTTAATCAGCTTTAGTCTATGATGTCAGGCTAAGTTTCTGTCAGATCAGATCATTTGCATTTTTCTGCTGCGAGAACACTGTGTAATTTCTGTCAGAAGTCCTGAGTGTAAATTCTGCATCACATATATCACTGCAGGAGAGTTTCTACATATCTGCCTGTGCAAATGTACTCCTCACTCTACAGCAGTACTGACTCGGGAAATTGCAAGTTTCTCATGTAACAAATGTAAAGTATTTGTTTCCTTTCAGGGCTGGACTGTGGATTCTGTGGAAAGAAACATTGTGGACGGAATCACAATCAAACATACATGCATAGATTCAGACATCGAAACATACATCACCAGATAAAAATGAAGATTTTTCTTTCTAACGATGATAATAGACTGCTGTTACTCTCAAACCAAAACCAAGATGTTTCCATAGTTAAAACTATCAGAAGTGTAAGACGTGGTTCTCTGCTAAGAAAGTGCAGGAGAGAACAGAAAGGTCCATATTAGAGATTCCCAACCAGGAGGCTTGGGATCTCCGTGGGACTTTAAAGATTTTTACACATTTTACGCAATCATCGTAAAAAACGGCCGCCAATTGTTCTACATTTACAAGGCAGACCTGCCTTTAAAACATTAATGGTGGATCTATTGACCTGCAGTTGTGATCTCACTATACATATACTGTATATATTTCCAATAAATCTGATGTTTAAACTGAGTGGGCCCTTGTTCAGAAGGGGAGATTTAAAAAGGGGATGCACCAAGGCCAAAAAGATTTAAAAAAAATCCCTGGTCTACAGTATTAGATAGCTCATTTAATGTCACCTTGTTCGAGTTCATCTCATCGCTTCCTGAAACGTCCTGTGAACCTCAGTGGAGTCAGAGAGCATCAGTAGAGCCCTCTTTATCGATGTCCAGTTCATTGTGGATGAAACCATAACAGAGCTGGTGGGGGGCACTCTGCTTTGATGTGGCGCAGGGTAGTGTGCAATGAACTGCTCTAGCAAGACCTAAAATAGACACAGCTGCCATGAACCAGTCACATCGGAACTGAGATATAATGAGGCGAGACGCCATCACTCGAAGTTTACAAACCTTTCCTTTTTTCTCTCTCGTTACCAGCCCCCCACCCTCAGAAAAGGTAAATAAACAAGTGCCTGTGAAAAGCATCAGATAAGGTTTCGAGACTATACTGTACGCTAGCAAAATACATCAGTTTAACCTGTAATCGAAAGATATGACTCGATCCCTTTGAGAGATTCATTTTAACTACAGGGAGGATATTGTAGCGATCTGGGTACTGTGAGGAAACGCATATATTACATAGACTCATATAGTGAGTTAACATCAGAAAGAAAAAAGGGTTATTTCCCATGAAAAGTTTGGAAGTCATTTAAATAAGTATAAATATATATTTTTTAAATGTATTCTGAACGGTTTATATAAATGTATCAGAATACTCTTTTACTATACGGTATGAATATAGGCTATAGGAATATACTTGTATATATTAAAACATTGTTTTGTTTATCCATGGCATTTGAGCTCAAATATTGTGGCATCCATCGTGCAATACAACCTGCAGCAACATTAATCCATATGTACTGTAAACCAGCATCACCGTTTAAATCTAAGCACTGTAAAAAAAACAGGCACCTTTTCTTCCCTGCTCTTTGGCTATTTACTAGTTTTTGCCTTCCAGCCTCAGTAATGAATGAGCTGGCAAACCTGTAAATCATGTTGGAGGTTAAGAGTCCCAGGTTTAAATTATAGATGACCAAACCAGTGATGAATGAAGTGCACTGACTTCCTCACAAGATGAATACGGAAGGTGGGGAGTGTTTGCGGTTTGCAGATTATTATCAAGCGTCCAGAGGATGGAAAAAAGCAACAACAGAGATGTCAGACTGGTGTTTTTGTGTGTATATATATTTAAACAAAGTAAAAGACTAAATAAAAGAGACATCCATTTCTTTCCATGAACTCAGCATTCAAAAAAGACCACAGTGAGTATGGGGAATTCAGTGGCAGACAAAGAGTGGATGGACTTGGTTTTATTTAACGTTCAGGCAAAAATGACACGTCTATAAAGCTGTCTATATTGGCACCACATGCTTCACATTTCTTCAGATCCTGCAAAGTAAGAGGAATGTGTTCCTGCTGTGTCTGCACTATCACACACGCAGCAAACACTGGGTGACCACAGAGGATTTTGCTCCACTTTTTCTGTAGGTGTCATTCGAATGCCATGGAATCCAGCACCCTAGCAATACCGCTATTAGAGCTATTAGAGTTTGCTGCCAGCCAGCATCGTTCAATAAGCGAACGCAGACTCTTTCTTTCACAATTGTGACAGAGTGAATTAGGTTAGAGGACCTAAGCTGTGCTGAAAGAAAGCTCAGACAAACAACAGTCTGTGGTTGACATTCATGGAGATTATATTCAGTGTTATGTTCCTGTTTAGGTCAACCCAGGAGAAATAGGAGTTTTAAGAGAAACTGAGAAAAACTGGACATCCATGTCCTTTTCCCTGCATGTAAACCCGTGATTCATGAACATGTGTGAATGATCTCATCCCACACCTTTACATGAGAGCAGGGAATTCACTTGTGTGGATTCCAAGATGGCAGAGCAATAAGATGTCACCTGACAACCATAGATATCTCAGGACGCAATTCTATCACCTATCTATCGTTCTCTGTGCATGCAAATCACCATTTCTCCTTTGACATGAGAGGGAGAACTGTACACATGGCTAATTTGCATATGAACTATGACCTTTCCCCTTAATTTCCATGATGTTGGGTCTTGATGAACAGAATAAACACAGTCCAAATAAACCCCACAAGGGAGAGGGTGTTTTTATCTTGGAACAAAATCTATCGAGCATGATTAGAACCCACATATAAACTCCAGCACTGGATTTAAGGTTGTCTGATGGCATTAGAAACAGATAAAAGCAGTGAATCAGAAACACACAGTTTCTGATAACAAGAAAGAAACTTACAAATATAGAAATTGTTCGCTGGTGGAGTTGCTGGGGTTACTTAAGGGGGAAATATTCTGACCAAATCACGTCTGTCTCTATCTGAGATCAATCCAGAGTACCTATTCAGTGTGCACCTCAACAGTCAAAAGATTGGGATGTGATTCAGATCTCCTTGACATGGTCCAAAGCTTCTGTTTGAGAAGGCTGCTGGGGTATGTCCTCTGCAAAGTATTTATTTTTAATTTCCTCTAGGAGGAGTTTTGTAGGATGCAGTTAAGCAAAACTAGAATGATAAGCAAATCGTAGGACCAATTTAAATGATTGCAAGAATAAAAAACAGATTTTAGCTTTTGGGCATTTTATTCAGTTCATGATTATTAATGCATGTTTCGGAGGCTGAATTCATATAAAGACAAACTGATTTTATTCAGGCCTTCCTGTACGCTTAGCATGAACTGTAAATCCCAAGGCTGAGTGGAAGCTGAGAGAGATCATCCTCTACAGAGCTTTCAGACCATACATTTGTCTTCGTCTCTGATGATATTTCACCAATATAACCACTGGTATTCATCTGTGCTTTCAGACAAATTGACATTAAGACATCTCACATCCAGAACCCTGAAACCCAATCCTGCTTCACGAGTGAGGCAACACAAAAGCCCCCGTCATCATAACTTATCATCAATCCGTTATAGAATGAATTTCCACTCACACTTTAGACTTAACTTAAAACACCACCCAAGAGAGAATTGTTGAAATAAAAAAATATATTTTATGATCTATTGCAGAGAGCACAATCTGTTCAAATGAAATACCTGAGGGGCACATTTCAAATGTCTGTTTCATATATTTTGTACTTGATGATTTGTACTTAAAAAGACATTTAAAGTCAATATTTCACCTGGCCTGTTCCCAATTTATTAATGCAGATTGTACTGCTGTAACCTCGTGGTCCAAGACTCTCAGACATCATTTATTTCAAGCTTTGGAGAGTCTGTGACTCGGAGCGGTACATTGTGTGGTGCCGCCTGGCAGGATCCTCAGCTCACAGCCAAGCGAGACATTCTGCATTGAGCCGAACAGAAGAGCTTCTCTTTTTTCACTGTTACGATATCTTGAGTCGCGGTTCACATAGAAGCCTTGCAATAATTAGTAAATGACTCTTATGCGAGGTTAGTATAAGAAATACTCATAAAAAGGGTGGAGAGTCCTATGGGTTTGACAGCTTTTGCTAGATTATATTTTGTAGAAAATAGCACCCAGGACTGTGCTTGGGGTATAATATTAATCATCACCATTGTGCATATGTGATACAACCTTTGAATGATTGTAAAAGTAGCCATGCAACTTGATATTAGACCAAATACATCACTGTCTACCCATCCACACTATAACAGTAGTAGAATAAAATATGTTATTAAAGTTACAATGCTTTATCAGTCTGTTTTTTCAATTGATTTGGATCCCTGTACCCTTAATTTGTTCAGCCTTAACAGATTACATTTAAATATTATTTGTAGATTTGATATTTTCTAACATGTAAACATCTGCGGCTGAGAATTCCCCTTTTTCTTTTCCATTACTAACAGTGAAAGATTTCTTTTATTATAATAATCACATCTGTTTTCCTCATTTTCCTTGAAAGCCTACCAAGTGTGTAAAACTCCTGGCACGTGGCTTAAAAACATTTGTATTCTTGCGGATACTTTTCAGAGAAAGCGATGGAGCAGGGGCTGGAATATGAGAGACAGGTTGCAAACCTTTGTATCATAAAATTGACAGAGAGAGAGAGAGAGAGAGAGAGAGAGAAAACTTTGATTTGAAATGTTTTCCTTTCCTCTCTCTCTCTCTCTCTCTCTCTCTCTGTCAATTTTATGATACAAAGGTAATTAATACAGCCTAATTGGAAATTTCACAGCTCTGTGACGATTGTTTCATGAATTCACTAATGACACTGGACCCAAGAACACTGAAAGTCTGATATGGACCAGTTGGGGGGACATCCTACGCAAAGATGAGCCCCCTTGCTACCGACAGAAGAGTCTGACTGGGGAGACAGTGTTGGCGGCCGGGCCGGGGTGTGTCAGGACAACAGCAGCTGTCCTCAGACCGTCAGGGTGTATTGTGCCATTTTGGACAGCAGGACATGGCCAGAATGAAAAGAATCCTTTACTGAGGGCCCATTCATTACAAACAGGCCTGAAAACGTGCAATGACCTGTTAAGAGTCCTGACTTAGAAACTCAGAATAGCAAATCAGGAAGAAGCTGGACTGGTAACGCAGCTGAAAGGGGGAGAACAGCAACACAGTCTCTCTGCAGCTTTCTGTGAGAAGTGTCCCACCTAGGACCGCAGTGGTCATAAGGTCAAGGGTGGGCCTGTGCTTAGGAAACACATGGTAAACAGCTGCTCCTTCCTAATTTATTCTATACTTCTAATACTCAATATCTTGCAGTGCAAGGAGAGATTGGCCTCTAAAACCCTCCCAGAAGGCTCACATGCTGAACCCTAATCACACAATGACCTCCCTGCACAATGACCTGCTGGAACAATGACCTCCCGACACAATGCTGGTATGGGCACACATGTGCTAATGGACACAAGTGTGGCATATTCCTGACTTATACTCAGTTATTCTTGTATTACTACATAAGTGTTTAGTGTAAATGGCAGTCATGCTGATATCATAGACCAATATTTAAATTATGTTATACAACTAGATTATAATGTAAATTATAATACAGCTAGAACCGTCTATAGGTTGGCATTTAATTTACAATATATGCGATCTCAGAAAGTTAAAAGCCTTTTTACATCCCCCTAATGGTTAATTGGTAATAGTTTCGATATATATTAAGTTGATTACTAGTTTAAGTGAAAGGATGGACTTCATAGTAATTACATATTAACCCTCATTTTAAAAAAAAGGAAATAATGTAGGTTTAAGTGTATAAAGTGTCCATCTGCAGAAAGCACACTGACATGATAAATATTTGACTTCACTAGCAGAGAGGCACCGTGTCTACAGACCCGATACAGCGACCCTACCGGCGCGGGATCCTGCCAGCGGCTGCTGCTCCTGCGCGACGCCGGAGAGGGACGCGCTTTCCCGGGCAGACGCAGTCTCTCCCCAGCCCGGCTCGGCGGCTGTGCTGGAGCTCACGACCTCGGCGGGCAGCTCCGTGGTCTCTCCCCAGCCAGTCCCGTTGGGGGTGAAGCTGTCCGTCTCCATCGCGGTGTCGGTATAGGATCCAGCCTGGAGAGGTTTAAAAAGACCCAGCAGCAGCACGCACAGAGGAGCGCTGCGCAGTAGCACTGAAGTGCACGTTGCCATGATGCTGCAGAAGGGAGGAAGGCGACGGAGATGCAGCCGGATAAGTAATCCTGCGGAGGGGCTCACAGCGCGCATCTGAGGCGGTCCATCTCGCCCGGGCTTCAGCTACAGATGCCAGCTGCGCTCCCTGTGCGCCATTGTGGCAGATAGCGGCACTTCAGGGCGCAGGGAGTGAAACAGAAGCGCAAGTCGCAGCGGCTCCTCCTCCGGACACTATATAACAGCTCCCACCCTTTTCATCAGCTCAGGATATCCTGCAACATTGTGCTCTGTGGCGATTGCGGCTGGAGTCCTCGCTTTTCTGCACATTGTGTCGGGTCGGGCTGTACTGAGCTGAGACACGCACACTGGCTTGTATTTTTAAGGAGGTGCAGTAGTTGCTTCTCCTGCGATGTGGAGAAACATCTGCAGGTTACGTGGCAAGATGAAAATGTTATTTCCAAATGCAATGAATGAGTTTCCCCCCCTTATTCTGGAGAGCAGCAGGTGAAATATGCAGACTTTCGCAGCAAAGCAGACTTAACCCAGTTGGTTTTTCCCCTATGGAGAATAGTTGGTTTTTCCACCCCAGAAACACAAACCTCCACCAGTTCCAGTAAAGATGGTTTCACTTTTGCATCTCTACTGCAAATAGTTTCAGTATGAATAGCAGGTGCTGCAAATTCATCCCAGGACGTGATTTTTGTCCGGGAGAAAGTATTAGCATTGTAGCCTGAAACTGGTTTATTATTTAGCACCTCAACCACCACGACAGCAGCATCCTGCCTTCAACACCTTTTCTAGAGCGATACAATAAAAGCTGCAAGGCAGTAATGCAATAAAAATGCTGTGAAACTATAGGTCACTGTGGATTGGCAGCTGGTGTGTAGTTTTCTAGCCTCCAGAAATCATTTGAAAGGAAAATATGAGTATTGAGCTGTTGCAGGAGTCTCCCCTGTAGTTTTGTTTGTTTTTGGTAATTTATTAAGGCCATGTGGACATATTCTGAAGAAAAAGTTATAGATTTGCATTGCTTAATATCATTAACATAAATATTTAATCATAGTGAAGGAGTCATTACAACAAATGTATTGTTACAACACTTACCCCTTCTCCACTAACACCCACTACAAACCATTTGTTATGCTAATGTTTCAAATCTAGTCTTTCTTGGAGCTCATGCAAGAATGTTTATTCAGCGTCTGCTCTATAAAAGGAAAGCCAAATGTACACGACATGTGTGTCATCCAGTGTGTATGGGGAATTAATGAACGATTGGCACTTGTCAAAATAAAATATGAATAAATAACGAAAATGGAGAGTTAATTTTAAACAGTTGCTAAATAATTTTGTACGCTGATCTATTATTCACTGTGTTCTTTTTCCATGTTTAATGGTTATATACTCAGAATAGATTAGTGTTAGTCACACCATTGTTGTGGTACTGGTTGTGTAAAGCATGCACCTCATTATATTTTAATAAATGCATGTGCGAATAACACAATCGCCCAAGAAATTTCCATCCCGTATTGCAAATGTGTCTTAAGACTTCAAACAGAGCATGAATAGAAAAACACATCAATAAACAAAACAAGACAGATCCCTGATCAATTAGTGTCCTGCTTTCAACAACTTCAAAACACTTCTTGAGCGAGAAAATCTGTGCCCTTTCCTCAAGAGGATGGAGGATTCTTGAATATTCAGCTTCATCTCAATTCAATAAATAAAGATAATTTTCAAATTCTGTGATTTGAGTTATTATGAATTGTATTTTAAGGAACACAACAGTAAACAGAGATAGACATCATGTTTTACTTGAACCACAGGGGCAGAGGTACATGTCCAAGCAAGACATGCTCTGGCACAGTTGGTCTGTTCTTGTTGGAATGTTAAACGTGATCAAATCTGAATCTCCACTTTGCCAAACAAATAAAGTCAATCTAAAAATGTTCCATTGTTTACCATTAGTATAATTACAGTGTAAATCACATTAAACCCAACGCTCTCGAGTTGAACAATCCATTTAAGAGAAAATAATCAACGCAGATGTATTGCTCATTTCTCATTTGAGCTGGCGAGTTAATTCTTCTCCGCTGATGATGGAAGAATGGTGGTATCGGTCTCGTGAGGCGAAGTCTGCATTCTCCTCCGTCAGCTGTTGGGTCTCCATGCCAACGCCGGCGAAAGAGGGTGTCACAACAATCTGATCCTGCAGCGCAGCCCCCCTCCTGAAAGTACAGAAGCCGAGCCGGGACACTCCAGATTAACAAAGGAGCAGTGATCCGGCCGAGAAAGCACCCATTTGAATCTTAAGCACCCTCACAATCACGTCGTTATCCGCGCCTCTCGGCTTTGGGAAGCTGATGTGTCATTTGCGATCTCAAAAAGGTTAATGTGGGCACTAAATTAAAGTACACGGAGAACAACAAGTCCTTTGGCTGCATATTACTCTTTGCATTAAAAAATCGCCTTTGGGGGAAGGTTTATAGTTCTTCTTCAGCAACTAATGCACCAGGCATGAGCCGATCTCCACCGAGAGATTAAATCTAGACTACAACAAAAAAAAAAACTGCCTGCATCCTGCCTTCTTCAAAAGTGATGGATGAAGTGCTTCCCAAAGCACAAGAAACCTGCACATTTCACCAGACTAGTCCTCACTGCTGGGCTTGCTTTCAATGACCTGTCAGTGCGCCTCAAAGCAGCCTTCTCCATCTAATGGGGTGTGAAGAGAGCTCGGTCTCCAGGCCTTTTCTGCTCTGGGTGTCTTTTCAGGAAAGCGGTTGGCCTGGCCAGGGGACCCACAGTGCTGCTGTGATCCGAGCTACGAGGCCGTGGAGCAGCGGGCGCTCAGGAATGCTGGCAGCCTTACCCGCACCACCTCACCAGCCCTTTGTGTTTCACTGCAGCACTGGCAGCCTAGCAAGCCCAACCAATAGATCTCGGAGGCATTTTTTATAGATGCGATTTGCCGTTGCTTTTGAAAGTGAAAATTACAGCCTTGTGGGCCTTTAAGAGGCTTAGTCAAATAAATCCCACCAAAAAAGGGCAGATTTTTGATTGGGGAGAGCAGGAGATCAGGACATTACGTGTTAAGACTTTGGCTGACAACGGGTTGACAAATGCTCGAGGCTGGACGACATACCTGCCCATGGTCTTCAGAGACGTTTTGATCCATTTGAAAAAGCTGAAATTTGCAGCTGCTCCTGTTAAGAGAATGAATGAAACATTGCATCATGGCATTTTGACTTAAAAGAGTATGCACAACTGGACCAAATATCGCAGCTGCTCTAAGAAAAAAAAAAAACCTTTACTGAAGTTTAATCTTGGGATTTTGTTTTAGTCTAAAGAGAACATAAGGAGATTCTCCAGTTATATAATCCCGAATGCATTTACATTTAGGTTAGGAATACTTTCTTTATAGGTACACATTAATATGCTTATTTTCTATGTGATTAAGAGAGAGAATTGTTGTGGCTGTTATTTGGAGCACAGAGGAAGAATCTCTTGCTTCACAGATCGAAAATTAAAATGTGCACCGTGACATTGTGAAGAGATTATATATCACTAAATGTTGCAAAATGCAGTGGGAGAGTATTCTAGCTATCCAGCAGGACAGCTGCTCGGCCGAGTACAGGCAGAGAGAAAGCATGCAAAAGCGTCTGCAAGCAGGTTTAAAAGAGATTCTAGGCTGGCATTCAAACAAAGCCAGTCTCTCCCGCTCTCGAATCCAGAAAGAGGTTTTGTTTTGCATTTATTCCATTTAATAACTTAATCTGGTTAGCTTTTACACTTGCAATATTTTGATCCATCTTAATTTACAAAGTAAACTTGCCAGAAGAACGTAAACGATACCATAACAAATAGATCACAATGCAAATAACGTCTGGAATCTGTGGCCTGATAATCCACTGGAATTCTGCAGAAAACTGAAATTGTAACACCACATGCGACGCCTCAGAATTTTAGTTTTTTTATTTGTAATTAAAAAATATCTGCACATACTTTGGAACTAAACCTGTTATAGTCAGTTAAGAAACAGCAACACTTGCACTTTTAAAAATCATCATATAATAATCTAAACGGCTATATTTTAAATATCTTCTTATATATTTAAATTTATTTTTATTGTAGTGGAAATTATTTGGAAATATTCAAACCAGCATGTTAGGGAGGCGCAAACCTAATGTGTATCCGAGAAGCTTCTTTTGGTTAGACAATGGAAAAGTCTGATTGAAAATACCAATAAATAGAATGGAAAATAAGAGGGAACTCATAAACCAAACTGAAACTGAAAACTACTTCATCAAAATAAATTACCCTTCCTTAAAATATACACCAATTAGAAAGACATCTAGATAATCAACACCTTTTAAATTCTCAAGATGATTCAGTCAAGGTAGAATCGGTTTCCGCTTTAAAGGCAATCTGAAGATTATGTTTTCATAAATATAAAAATAAAATGTATTGTGCAGATTCTGGCCAACCCTTACCTGTTGGCAGACCTGGACTCGCTTGCCCAATGTAGAAGTAGAGAATCGTGGCCATACCGATGTTGACGAAGGCGTAGACCCATTGTATTTCAAACATAATCCCAACAGAAGCTATGGCCTGAACAAAATAATTTGTAAAAATTGGTGAGGACAGTGTTAGAACAAAGAGCTGCAGCAAATGTATGTCAGAGATCAGCTGTTATTCCCAAGGTATTCATACATCAACTTATTAGGAATTTGCTGCCATTATTGCGGATTCTTACGGATAATTACATTGATCAAGGTAATTAAAAAATATGTATAATGCTCTAGTGTAGCTCAAGATATGATCATTAATATACTTATTTCCTGTCTCATGTGACACTTTTATATTTTGCTTTGGAATATATATTTATCTAGTATATTTCACTTCTTTAACAGTATGGACAAAAGGAGTTTCCATTCTTCACCAACACGTTTCAACACCAGTTAGTGTACAGATTGGCAGGGATTGCTTTTTTAATGCTTTTTATCTTAATTACACTGTGCTAAAGGGATTTGCACATCTGAGACACGTCTTTACCTCACCCCGGCAGGTTTATGTCAGTTTCGTTAATCCACCCAGTGTCTTGAGTTAAATACACAGACACATGATATGTGATTTCTGTTGCTCAGGGAAAAAAAAACATGAAAAAGGTGTGTCTGGAAAGTCGATACATCTCCACAGGACATTTTCCACTGAACTCTTCCTTTCCCTTTCGGGTACCTTATCTGCCCAATTAGTCCAAATGGAAAAGAGAGAGAGAGAGAGAGAGAGAGAGAGAGAGAGAGAGAGAGAGAGAGCCGAAAGCCATCTGTCTTTCCCTGTCTTTCTTGCCACTTACACCAATTAAGGAAACCCAGTGGTTGCAGAAAGCGGAGTAAACCGATGCTGGCATTTGTTGGATTTCCAGTCTCTGAAGTTTTTGCTTCACCATTGAATCTGCTGAGAAAATGTCAGAATATTTCAACTGTCAATAACATTTCAGATTGCTCTACATCAGCGTCTCAGAAAAGTTTAAATGTTTACCTTCCTCTTGGAGTCTTGGTATTATAATGTAATGCTATGCTTAAAATGAAACGATAGTTAAATTGTAACGACAGAGCCGTAAAAGTATATATTTTTAAACAATTCACCAAGACCTTGACACACCTAAAGTGAAGACACTATTGAAGTAAAGAGGAGATTTTCACGGGTGAATGGGAGAGAATATTTGTGACCTATTTCTCATTTTAGCCATTGCAGGAAGTGAGGGAGGAACATGCTGTTGGGAGAAGTTGGTCATCTTGACTGAAGGTACTAATCTAAAGCGAAGGGAGTCTTCCATTAATGGGATTATTAAAAAGTATAATTCTCTTTCAAATAGGGTGGGATTTGTCATCTAAAATATCTTCTACAAAATACTCCTGCAGAGAGCAACACAAATAATAAACAAAATCACTCAAACAGTACCCACAATATCTTGACTACAATTTTCTTCATGTACCTTCAAGGCTTTGTTCCTGAGAATGACCGAGTTCTATGGAAGTCAGTCGCTGAAGAGAAGATGTCTCTTTTTCCAAACTGGGCTGGTCATCGTCTCGCACCAGCTGTGGACCCTGACTTGTGCAACTCTCTCCCGTTAAGCCCTGTCCCTCAAGAAGATTAAGTGTCGCATTAGTAGCTACACCATCATCCGACACGTCTGTGCCTGGGGTCTCGGTGTATTCTCTCTCCGAGCTCCCATTCAACTGCAACCGAAAGCTATCCATCAGCATTTGCTTGGCCGCCTTTCTGGACTTCCTGCCTTTGCCTTTGTGGCCCAAAGTGCTGTCCTCCTCCTCTGGCTCGCGATGCGCCATCTCTGGGTTGGGCGAGTGAAAGATCTGGTCCATGTCCTTGGTGAACTCCAGTAAGGTCCCGTTTCCCTGGCCCTCCGCGATGCCTTCAGTTCCATATCCGGGATGCCTGGCAAGGATTAAAGGTTTACCGGCATTCGGGGAGGAATCCTCCCCCGGGCAGCGGCTCTCTCGCTTCATCTGCAGGTCATAACTCATGGCGACACAGAAATAGGAGTAGTCTATGATGCTGTACGTGAGCATGAAGTTGATGGTGACAATGGGGGCCAAGATGTTCACTTGGCCTATGAAGACGAAGGCCATGGTGATGAGGCTGGTCAAACAGATCGCTGCCACTGGGGTTTTATTTGGACCTCTCTGTGAGAAACACAGAAGCGAAAGCACAGACAGACATATGGAAAACAAGGAAACTATTTATATATAAATGACTGTAGCGTGTTGCATCATATTATAAACATAAACACATGCCTCATGCTTCCAACTGCAGCAGAAGGTTCAAATTCACACAAGTACACCTCGTCGTTAATTACGGCGAGACGGAAATACTTATTAGTCCCTGGCGTGCCTCCAGTTTAACCTGGGCTGGCCAGCATTGCTCTTTCCTGCCTTTGTTGTAGGGCTTTGATACAGCGGGAGATGTCTACAACCTCCATTAGCACACAGAGAGAGGTCAGACGGTGCTGCGGGCAAGGGAAAGGGTGTGCTCGCTTCGAGAGACAGAACGGTTAGCTTGTGTTCCTTAATCTTCGAGTGTACTTTTCTATAATTAGGGTTTTCTATTTCTTGAATATGTTTTTTATAACAGGGGAGTGGGGGCTGTTTCGCAATTATAAAGGCAAACAAAATAACACAAAATGAGGTCCATGTGCGTTGAGCTCCTTGGCTTGACAGCGAGTGGTTTAAGTCTGACGGTTAATCGTTCATGTGGGATATGGATCGGATGAATGTTATGACATTATTTTGAAATCATTATCCATGATAACGTCAAGAACAAGGAGGTTACAGTTCCACCCTAGCATAATTTGAATTCCAATGACTAGCATCTCTACCCAGAAGAGCAGAAGTATGAGGTGTTTACCACAGCTTCAATGAATTGTGTACAATATTAAATACAAACTAGATTGTTAACACTTCATGTTTTAAGTCTTTTGACATTTTTTGTATTTTATTAACTTAATAAAAACTTAGTATTTCGTTGTGATTTGTTTTTTTAACTCTGAGGACTGGTTTCACAGACTTAAACAGCACTAGGCTTGGGTCTACCCCATGTTATTTTAGGTAGGGTAGTCCAGGACTAGTCCTATTCAAGGTCTGTGTATAATTTGTATAATTGTTAATCAAAATGCAATTAACAGGCTGTCACTGATGAGGAATTCCCCCTTCAGTGTAAATTTCCACCAGCTTAAGCTACTCTTTCCATACCACGCTTAGTAAGATGCTTTTTTATAAGATGCTCAAATACATTAATTATTTCAGGATGTGGAAATGCATCCAATATGCAGTGTAATGTCTCAAGTGGTCAGAACCACGAAGGAAGTGGGGAGGGAATCAGATAATAATCTAAATATGATATTTAGCACTAAACGTCTCTGTATTCAGACATTTTAATGGCGGATGCCATCTATAATAAAACATGTTTCTTGAAATGTCTACAGAGGACAATTATCAAGTGACGGATGGTGTTTTGGGAGCACATTGAAAAATAAAAACAAGGAAATATAGAATTAACACGGCCATATGGCAGAGGATAATTAAGCAGCTCAAAACATTTTATTTTCAAACATCAATCCGTCTGCTATCCTGGTCTATAAACCTCCACAGTAATCTGCAGTTTACAGCATAAGAGAGTGCTAGGACACCTCCAGGACCCAGGATTCCGTTTTTCATAATCTGGTACCTCTGTCCTGCAATTCAAGTCTGTTCTCTGTAACCTATGGACAAAAGTCATGCTTTCGCTCCATGAAAAAGAGGAAACTGCAAGATAAGTACATTCATGTGATTATACAAGACAGCTTGAACCACCAAACTGATCATTATAAGTTATACAGTCCTGTTTCTCTGAATAAAGGAGCATTTCAAAGCAACAAAGCGCAACAAGAAGAAATGTGAATGTAGGTGTGAAAACCAAGTCTGGGCCACTACGCATGGTTTTGAGAAAAGGAAGTGAGACTTCGCGAACAAACAAACCTATTTTAGTACCTAGAAATGTTTGCTTGCCGCTATGACTCACCTTCTCCCCACTCTCAATCCCCAACCCACCCCCCAATAAAGGTCGTCACGTGAATCACTGTCAGATGCCAGATCTTAGTCGATGGCCACAAACTCTTTGCACAGGTTTCTCATCAATAACCAATGCCCGGCTACAGTCTCCTTGGGATGACTGCATAATAACACAGATGGTGCCTGAATACCAATGACAGGGACAGACTGCAAACTGAATATCAATCAGCCTTGTAATTAGAAACATGACAGCCGTGAAGACGACAATAAATGTGCTTCCCTGAATGCAATCATTATGAACAATAGCTGCAGTTGTAAAATATCACAGAGCAGACATTAAGGGTCTTATTAGAATTAACCAGTTTATTCACTTATTCTGCCCCCGAGCTACATGCCTTTGTTTTCCACCTTCTCTATCCTTGTGGTCTGTGTCCACATTTACTCTGCATACACTAGTCTCACTCGAGTAGCTAAAACAGGCAGACGTTGGCTAAAAACACCTTTCAGGGTTAATAACAAATGAATGACTACCAAAAAACTAATATAGATGTTCTATTGTTGAGCTATAGCTATGACAGGAAATAGTGATAGTGATGTCTGCGTGCTTGCACTGCACTCAACCATATCAATTATTAAGCTCATTGCATTTTATGACAAAGCATTAAGCCGGTGTTTCTTTTATATTCATTATTGATTTAAGTACATTACAATGTATTAGAATGAAAATATTGATCACTCTTACTGGGCCTCACAATATTATTTTGAATATGAAAACAATGACCGTACAAAACCCACTACTGAGAGCATGATTCATTCATTTTGTTCTAAAAGTGTTCATTGTGAAATTAAAGTCTGCAATGTGTAGAAAAAATGTTAGAGTGTTAAATCTGTGTAATATGTGCCAGTGAACACACAGGTTATAGGGAGATCAATGCTTTAAGATCAAATCCATGCTCTTCAAATATCAAATGACAGTGAAGGTCTTTTCCCTCACGTTCTGTGGCGATGACCACATTTCCTCATTAAGAGATGAAATTTGAAATGTGACAATTGTCCGTCTCTGCTCACTCACCCCTTGCCCTAAGAATCCAAGGAGTGGTATAACCTTTTCCTGAGCGATGCACTGAAGGATTCTGGGTGCTCCGTACAGACCACCCATACAGGACGCTAGGGAGGAAATGTAGAGCCCAAGCAAAAACAGGAACCCCACCAGTGAAACCTGTAAAACAAACACAGGAGGGCTTACAGACGTCCCCACCCAGCAGCGCCATCACCATCTCCCAAATCCCTGCCACCCGGCGTTCTGCATCCCGAAAAAAAGAGACATTCTGACACAAATACATCAAACGAACAACCCGCCGCCCTACTCTGATAGCAAGAATGCACTGAAAGATTAGGAAAGAAAACTGGGGAGTGAAATTTTTTGTCTGGAGTTAATTAACATTTCCACTTCAGAACCAATTAACTCCCATGTCTATAACTCTAAAGAAAAATCATAACCATTCGAAAGCAAATCACGTAACCTTATTACCTTACCTGAATAGTCTATATATATTTAGCATTTATATATAGCAGAGTATCGGTGCATTCCGTCACCTTAGATTTATAAAATAAATTGCAGTGTCAGCTGTACTTAAAGAAAAGCCCTTCTTGTTTAAAAAATGCATCTACATTGTGCGTGGATCATGCATTATAAATATGGTGTGTTCGGGTATATACATTCGGCATACTTGGTAGAGAACAAAGCATCAGTGAAATAGGCTGTAGATCTCTTTAAACAAAAGTCCAGACAGTTGTGAAATTTCACAGTAAGGCCGCAAGGTAAACAAAGCAATTTCTGATCCCCGGCTCCATTTCACGGCTGACAGCTTTGATTTATTATAAGACACGTTTTCTGTATAATGTCTGTGATGTGCAGTGAAGTGCAAATTCTCTTATTTATGGGCTTTATTATTTCCAACGAAACCAGCTTGGCAAATACGCCACATCTCCCAAACTCAGAGAGAAGAGAGAAGATTGCAAATTTCTACCGGGGGGCTTGAGAAGACAGATTAATCAAAAACTAGGTCTTCACGGAAAATTCTGTCAATTAAGCAATTTCAACAATATCAACAACACATGGCTGGACACTCTGTAGTGTCCATTTTTTGTATTTCATCATAAGAACTCTACAGGGTAACAACAAAAAAACAGCGCTCCTCAAAATACTGATTTAGTTCATTACTGAACGAGAACAGAAGCTTTTGCCCGAACAGGACAGTTTCTGGCATGGAAGACTATAAATCCAGTTACATCACAGTGTTTACCTTTTCTGCTATCAAGAAATCATAGCGTAGCGCCTCCCTTGTGCAAATGGCTCCCAGCAGAAAGACAAAGACTAAATACAGGAACCACCTGCAGATTCCCAAAATAGAAAATATTGTCAGGGAACTTTCTCATGCTGAAAAATGAACTACAAATATATTGTAAGATATTAAATACAGGAAGGGTACAGTATTTTAGTTTTTTTTGTAGATTTTTAATCTTGTGAGAATAATTATTGATTAGAAGTGTGTGGAGGGGTTCACATAGACATAAATGTGACTGAAGGTCTGTGTAAATGCCATAAAGGGACTGATTTAAGGTTTAAATTAGAAAATTCCTCTCTTCTGGGAGTGGTCAGAAGGAGCCTTTTGGGACTGGGATTGTGTACAGCAAGGACATCTCACGGCCACATATTTTCCGAGTACTGTAGTACAGTTGTCGGTCCCTTATTTTCTTCTTGGCCTGTAGCGTGTTTTACTCAGAGTTACAGTTATCTCACAAAACACACAAGGACAGCATTCCTGTTATCTGAGTCAATGTGGGATCAAGCAAATAAAATGAATTTTCACACTGAAAGAGCTCAGCGCCGATTCGCTGTGGAGGACGGCTTGAAGCCCCGCCAGGTTCCTCTGCTTCCAGATGGCCGGGGAACGACACAGCGAGGCGAATTTCCAGGGGACTCGTTGCGTTCGGATCGCTGTGTATTTGTCGAGCGAGCTAGTATAATCATAAGGGGAAACCTACGAGGTGCCGACCGCAGCCAGCGTCCCCACTGGGATGTTGGAGTCTGGCTTCTGGAGGTCTGAGCTCATGTTGAAGCCGGCCATCACACCTGCACCGCAGACAGAAGGGGCACAGACAGGTCACTTTCACACACTGAGAGAAGAGGCTGTACCCAATCATGTCCTTAAAGTCCTTTTCTATGTTTTCAATAAAGCAAAAACATTATGATTCCAACGCTGGGTTGTTATCTGTTGTGGCTTTGAGGTTGGAGGCTTGTCTGCGGTCATTAATACATCAAAAATTTAATTGGCTATTATACCAAGAACACGATTACGCAGCCGAATTGTCTTATGGTCCTCCTCGTTATGGAGGACCTTGCCTTGAATAGTGGCTTCACAGGATTATTCAAATGAGAGACACTTCAATGGAGGTTACCTGTGGCTGCGGGAAAGAAAACCCCAAACACAGTGAAAAAGGACTCCCCGGGCGTGTAGTCCGGCAGGGTGTTGTTATAGAGAAGGTCTTCCGAATACCCAACGAAACCATGGTCTAGAAATATTAATAGAGAATATAAACCGTTAGTGTGAATGGCATTCCCCAGTTCTCTCTGAAGATTCAGTGTACGTATACAGTTATTTCATTGCTTGTACTCTCAGATTTACAAACAATATTTTACATATTATATTTATTTAATATTATATATTTTATGTCAGGACAAAATGAAGAGTCATGGACAAAATGAAGCTTCTGTAACAACTTCATAATAAATGACCTGTCTATAAATGACATGAGACAGGACAAGCTGTATTGCCCCTCGGTGGTAAAACGTACAAACAACCCCAGGGTATATTCAAATGAGTCGACTAAGGTAATGTCAATTTTTGTGAATTATCCATTTATTTACAAGTAACCAATATTTACTTCAATAGCACAGAAACAGAAGTGCTACTTGGGGCTGAAGCTCTTATAAATGCACAACACATGTCAAGGTCTAGGACATCTCAGACAGGACATCGATGTCCACAAGCCTAGGCAATCAATCCCAGCATAAAACGTGTGTGGAGTCATCAGCACAAAAGGCTGAATACTAAAATGATCTCCACAATAAGACTGACGGATATTCGAAGTGTGTTTATATGTAATTGCTTTGGCAATGCTACAAATGTCTGCCTTGACAATAAAGCACCATTTGAATTGAAATGTAATTTAATATTTATAGATAGTTGCAGAAATAATTATCTATAGTGTACCTCATGATCATTACCATTAAAAAGGTTTTGTCAATGTAGCCGTTTGTTAGAAACTGCACTCAGATATTACTTTTACTAACAAAGCTGAAAGGCCAGCTGCAGCTATAAAAATAAACCAGTTTCAGTGAAAAATCTATTTAATTAGCTTAGCTTTCATTTAAAGTTCTCATAAATGCAAACTGTTCTTAAAAAAAACTAAAACAGCATTAGCCCAGGGTATCTGTTAAGGCTTCAATAAAATACAATTATGCTACTAACATAAAAAAATCATAGATAAAAAGTGTGGCTTCAGAGTGATTGCTCTTAAAGAAAGAACATTAAGCAAGAGAAACTAAGGCGAGGCTGATACGCCGATTGTGACTTTTCCAGGGAGGTTTTGAAAGCGGCTTATGGTGTTGTTTGTGAACGTGCGAGGGGGAAGCGGACACTCCTTAGCACAACACCGCAGTCTGCAGGTCTGGCCATGTCTAGCCTGAACACTTTGGTCCTGGAAAGCCCGAGCCGTGAATAGCTGCCAGTGACCGCTGGCGATGCGGGGTCAGCTCATTATGCAAGTGTCCAGAGAGGATATCGGTCGTGCCAAGATGCGTGCAAACCTGAACTCAGTTCTGATTGCTCTGCACCCGGCCAAGTTCAATAATCCTGTCCACAAGTGTGTGTTTAGGATGGAGACGGGTCTGCAGTGTTTAGAGCAAATAAAGCGAGCACTGGAGTCGACAACTGAGGAAAAAGTTCTCATTTTAGTTTGAAGGAACCGTGCTTTTTATTTTATTTTACTGAATACCTCACATTTTCGGCATTACTTTTAGGACAATCGGCATTATGGTAAAAGTTTCATATCAGTTCAGGTTTCATATAAAATAATCTGCCAATATTCTTCAGTGGTGCCAACAGACAGTTGATTACTCAGATCAGGTTGTAATAAAGCTACAAATCATATTCACGCAGCGTGGGAATAATTAATTATTCAATTCACAACACACAATGCAGACCTTATCCCTACATACATCTCCAGTTTGCTAGTTTGGGGATTCTTTTCTGTTTTGGTCCTAAAAAAATATGAAAAAGCTGCAGCATATACATATAAAAAATGTATGTTTATGAAAGTAGATTTCTTATCTCTCTTTACAGACTGATAAGAACAGTAGCTACAGCACTAATCTAACATATATACAATTGGACTTGGTAAGAACTAAACGAGGGACAGAAAGAGGTGGAGGAACTAATCTGAACGCAGCATAAACCATCTCACTCCAGACACCGAACCAAGAGAAAGGCAATTTCCTTTCGGTTATCTTTTGATGGGAAAGAATGCCTTCCCTCAGATTAATGACGTGTTTATCCGAAAGGAAGTAACCACCCTTCTGAAGCACGGCCTGTTTATCCCTTCCAAGGCACTGTTCTCAGATTCAGAGAGCTCGCCCGGGCCTCCTGTTCACAGGCACAATGCGGGCCCACTTCCTGCCTGCGCGCCACTGTTTGCCTGCTCTGCGATTGGTTTCATTTCATTTAACCCTGTAGCGAACGCCGGGGCTCCAGTCCAGTTTAGTAGTTTGGACCGAGAAGTCAAAGCGCAGGATCTAAATATAGAGCGCTTGTGCAAAACCGCAAGAAGGAATGGTTACAATTTTGCTTCGGTTTACTCCTCAAAAGTACTCCACCAAAACATGTGGTGAAGTTATCTGCTGGAAATTAAATCCAATGCAGTAATGCAAACACACTCAAAGAATAGAAAGATTATTTTTCTTATTCTTATTATTTAAGCTTCTGTAACAGACAATGTAAAGTATTAATTCCACTATGACTAAGAGGCCCTGTGTTATTATAACCTTAGATCGTTTAAGTCTAAAAACTGAAGTATTCCAGTTTCTCTGGAATTTTGAGTGGCAAGACATTTAAACTCTAAACAGTGTGACAAAGGGATTTGAACACTTAACTAATTTATATATAGTAGATTATATTGCAATTATATCTGAACGATTGTTTCTTAATTGCCCTTTCTGGTATGATAATAAATAAATATATTATTATGATGGTGATTATTATTATTTAAACCTGTTTTTCAAAAGTGAAACATATCTCAGGAATGTGTTTTCTACAGCTTTGTACTTGGCATCTTGAGGTAAAATACATGCCAGTGCATCAATCAAACCATTATCAAGAGTTACTTGTTTACAGAAGTGAATTAAATGAACCATGTTTATGAAACTCCCCTGAAAAGTATAGATACAGATTACAAGGGTTTAAAGTGGGATACAGTATTGAAATATATCATTTAAGTTCTTAAAACTATCATAGAATGTAGAGACTACACAATGTGTCATATTAAACATTATTTTATTGTTGTCTCCTGTCAGATAATATTAGTATGTGCATTTATCCCAAAAGTTACAAAGGAGCATTTGGATTAGGTCTGAATAAATCTGGAATATTGCCCGAGGTCATTTCCACAGAGGATTGGACAAGCAGATGTAAACATTGTAAAGAAATAAGGTCAGTGAGCATCTTTTTTCACTGCAATTTGAACAGGGAATTCATTTCCAGACTTCTTTTTGTCTATAGTCAATTATTTACACATGAAAAAAAACATGCAGGAAAGGAAAGGAAATATGAAAATCCATTACTGAAGTGTAAAATCATTCAAGTTATAAAATGGTGATCATGCGTAAAATAACCTGCTTAGATTTATTTGTGCACACTTTTAAATTTGAAAATTTAAACATGAGAAATAAAATGATTGCTTCTGATTAAATTGGGAAGGAAATTAAGGGGAACTCAATTATTTTTCCTACAGCGAACAAGGTGTGTAGACATTTTAGTGAGTAATATAAAACAACTCCCTGACTGACACCATCACAGGATGAGGTAAACATGTTGTCTATTTATAGGAAGCGTCCTTGAATTGGGAACTCGGCTCAGGAAGGAACGATTTAAAGATTCAGACTTTCTCTGAATCGGGACCTTGGATCTTTTGTCAGAATTGAAAAATGTGGGTGAAACTGGGTAACACCCAAATCCCCTACTGACAATCACACAGTCCTGCCAAAAGGCGGATCTATATCTGGGACATGACTTTCGTGGAAGTGATGAAGCTCTTAGGACATCTTACACAATAGTAGGCCCGGACTAGCCTTTTTTTTTTTTTTTTTTTTTTTTTTTTGCTTCTCCGTCAAAGACACTCCTGCAACTAATTAAACAAATCCATTTCTGAACACCAAAGGAAATGAGCTGCTGTTTTCTGCTTTTCTCGTTTTTCTCCACACTGCGATCCCTGATAGGGATGGCATGCATCACAGGGTAACGCAAACAAAATCGACACTATAAACTCAAGATCTAGAAGGTGTCACACAGACCAAAGAATACTTAACAAAGCACATCACACTTCATTTCCATGCAGCAGACAGTGACACCGTATAGCCAGATCATGTCAATGATTACTTAATTGGGTCAAATCGAGAAAAAGAGGCTTATAATTATCCTATTAAGGATATGAGAGTTGTAATTATATTGCAGGAATGTAAGACACAGACCGGATGAAAAGATCAGATCCACAGTTAGTGCTCCAACATGTTGGAAAGCATAAAACCACAGTTGGAAGACTTCAGTTTGTCGTCCCCCCGCCCCACACACACAAACACACCCCCAGTTTTGGCGGATGTTGAAACTCTCGGAGAATTAACATTTTGTTCCAGAGGTACAAATCAAGCTCCATCCCAACCTACTCTTCAGTGAGCATTGTCATTTTCCAGATTGCCAAGATTTATATAATAACTGGCGAGATGGGAGCGCATTTCTGTACCTCGGCTCTGTTTTGCTGTTTACAAGCCGGTCTGCATTTACAAAAGCGGCTCCTCCTGCCGTCGAACGCAACCTTCCCGTCGCTGTATCTCTCGTTGGGTGCGTAACAATGTTATCAAACCATAAACACATCTGTACAGCAGCTACATCTCCCCAGAACTGGCAGGTAACCAGTCAATAAATTTCAGGCAGGACCACTGAAAAGCCTGGCCGGATTTCAACAGTGATGTCATCTGCATACAATGATGCCTAATTGGAAAAACCTGGATAACCCAGTCCTTTTTTTCCCCCTGAACATAGAGAATAATACCGACTGATCGAAAGCATGCCGCTTCAGCCTATAAAAAGACTACTAGTGCTGACAGGCCCCGAGCACTTCTGTCTCCCCAACATCTGCCGTTAAACCCTGTTTCAGTTAAAGCCTGTGCCAGGGGGAGCTGTCCACTCGGAGGTCTTTTCTGCCGTTCACATCAGGAAGTTAGTAATCAAGCAGGACAGGAACTACAGTGATCAGCAGCTTCCTGACAACTAACACATAGAGGGTGTGGGGGGCTCTGTGCAATGCTCTCAATTACTCTGTCCCTTCATATTAAAGGACACGTCCATGTAGTGATTATAATATGCGCGCCCGCTGTCTTGAGCAGTGCCACAATAATGTCGAGGTTGTGGTGAAATAGGTTGTCTGAATTATTGTCTCAGTGTCTTCAGAACCACAGCATTCCTGGCTTTTTTATATTTTATCAGTTTTACCATCATCTCTGACTATGAGCCCAACGTAAAGTGTCCTTTTTTTCACAAGTTCACACTTAAGACCATGATTTAGTCCAGTATTCTGTAACTGGCTTAGCCTTAGACACTCTTTTTAACTGTTTTTTCTCTACAATGAAGCTACAGAGACATCTACTGGACAGATTTACAAAGGACAACATGGTGACACAGATATGGGAAATGAACTTGTGTGCCGATCAACGCATGTCAATTCAGGGCTTCGGATTCATTTGTTTGGAGGGGGGGAGATTTTTTTTCTTTTAATCTGACTATATTTTTCATATCATGACTTCCTAGAGTCTTCACGGAGTCGTTTATGAAGTAAATGACCAGAAGTACCTGGGTCCAAGTGCGAGAAGGTTCCCACAACGAAGTCCAAGGTGGAGATGGCCAACAAGGCCAGCAGCAGCAACTGGAGGCGCACGATCCATTTGACCCCAGCCAGGTTGATTCCCAGCAAGGCCAGCAGCACGCCGATGGATATCCCCCGAACCGCCCAGACACTAGTGAGGTTCAGCACCTCAGCGATGGACTCTGCAAAGCCAGTGATGTACATCGCACCTGCAACACACTGAGAAACAGCCGGTCACTCACAGCAGTAACTACTTTTTAATCAGTATTGGGGAAAAAAGTATTGGGGTCTTAAGTCTTAATTGAACCCTTAATTGAAGTAATAATTTCAAATCAATGGAAATACACTCAAAGAGCAGAGAGATTATTTTTCTTATTATTATTATTTAAGCTTCTGTAACAGACAAAAAAGTAAAGTATTAATTCCACTATGACTAAGAGGCCCTGTGTTATTATAACCTTAGATCGTTTAAGTCATACTAAAGTATTCCAGTTTCTCAATGCAATGCTAAAGATATTTTGAGCAGCAAGACATTTAAACTCTAAACAGTGTGACAAAGGGATTTGAACACTTAACTAATTTATATATAGTAGATTATATTGCAATTATATCTGAACGATTGTTTCTTAATTGCCCTTTCTGGTATGATAATAAATAAATATATTATTATGATTATTATGATGGTGATTATTATTATTTAAACCTGTTTTTCAAAAGTGACAAATATCTCAGGAATGTGTTTTCTACAGCTTTGTACTTGGCATCTTGAGGTAAAATACATGCCAGTGCATCAATCAAACCATTATCAAGAGTTACTTGTTTACAGAAGTGAATTAAATGAACCATGTTTATGAAACTCCCCTGAAAAGTATAGATACAGATTACAAGGGTTTAAAGTGGGATACAGTATTGAAATATATAATTTAAGTTCTTAAAACTATCATAGAATGTAGAGACTACACAATGTGTCATATTAAACATTATTTTATGTATTGGGGACCCCCTACCCTGCTGGTTTTTGTTACAACTGAGATCTCAGTTACTTAATTGAACCCTTAATTGAACTAATAATTTCCTAAATCAGAGCCTTGTAATGATTTTAAACAGTAGGGATATTAGGGTAAGCACAAAATTGTATAAATAACTTATTAAAGAAGCAGCTCTTTAATTACACAATTTAAAAAGTCAAATCTGTTACCTCAATTAAGGTACAATTAAGTAATTGAGATCTCAGTTGGAACAAAAACCAGCAGGGTAGGGGCTCCTTCAGGACCAAGATTGGGAAACACAGCTCTATATAGATAGATGGAGAGATTGATTAACAATAGATTGAGGATTAATTCTAGATACTCCAATGTCAGGGCATAGGATGAATAATGCATGACTTTCACAGGATTATTAATTCCCTTTCTAATCAGTGATTCTTATGAAACTACCATAGGGAAGCAAAGTCTATCTTGCTCGGATTTATATTGCTTTCCTAAATCAGCTGTAACTGCAGACCCTCTGTGGGTTAGCCTTATCTACCACTTCACAACTTACACATCACTATTTGTCACACAGTAGTTTAGAAGAGGTGATATAATCAGATTAGCCTGCAATCCAATACTCTACAGGTTTGTTTTTATTTATTTTATTTCCTTCATAAAATCTGCAGGGCTTTCATTCCTTAAAACCAATGCTGTGACTCCGTGAAATCGATCCCAAATCTCACGGGGAGCGCCTGACCTTAGAACACAGCACTGAAAATAATAATTGACATCCCCGCCCCCCCCGAGGGATCCCGGACTATAACTTATTCCCGCCCAGCACAATCCCTTACAGTGTGGGGCTGCCTGTGAAATAGGACTGCTTCTCAGAAGACATCTGTCAGGGATAAACAGGCCAGAGTCTCGCATAACAAGGGATGCAGGGGTGTGGTGGCGCAGCCGTCCCTTTGTGCCTGCATTCAGCCCAGACCGCTGGCGCCTTTTGGATTTCCTGTGCAGTTCCTGAAAGCTCTTCCCATTTTGTTGTTCCAGGGGGTCTCTAAGGACACTTTTTTAAGGCTAAGGGTTTGGGATTTTAATTAAGAAAAGGTTGTTCCGTGGTCAATTCCAGCTCCGTTTACCTGGCCAAAGACGTACAGCAGGCCAACGGTGCCTCCCACTCTCCCTCCGAGGACCGTGGAGATCATGGCGTAAACACCGCCGCTGCCAACGCTGCAGCGCTCGCACACGCCTATTCCTGACATCACCGTCACCACAGCAACCAGCACCACCAGGGACACCAGGACCATGCCAAGTACAACACCCGTGTTGCCCTGGCAACCAGAGGAAAAAACATGTATATGGTGAAGATGACGAGAGATACGTTTTCACACAATGCCATGACCGTATTCGGGCAAGTGGGTCACTTCAAACCCTTTCTTTGTATGCGTTTCTTATTGATTTGAGTCCTATCATAAAAAAAACAAAGGACAATTTTGTATTCCTTATTTACTGACACTTTATATTCACACCTTGATTGCTGGTTCCACAGACCTTAAATAGCACCAGTCCTGGATTAACCCACCTGAAATAACACTTGGTAGTGCAAGACTAGGGCGAATGAAAGCAGCCCTGTGTGCCACTGATGAAACAAAAGAAACATAAGAAAGTTTACAAACAAGGGGAGCCCATTCGCCCCATCGTGCTCGTTTGGTGTCCATTAATAACTAAGTGATCCAAGGATCCTATCCAGTCTGTTTTTGAATGTTCCCAAATTGTCTCTTCAGCCACATCGCTGGGGAGTTTGTTCAGATTGTGACGCCTCTCTGTGTGAAGAAGTGTCTCCTGTTTTTTGTCTTGAATGCCTTGAAGCCCAATTTCCATTTGTGTCCCCGGGTGCGTGTGTCCCTGCTGATCTGGAAAAGCTCCTCTGGTTTGATGTGGTCGATGCCTTTCATGATTTTGAAGACTTGGATCAAGTCCCCACGTAGTCTCCTCTGTTCCAGGGTGAAAAGGTTCAGTTCCTCAGTCTCTCAGTAGGACATTCCCTTCAGACCTGGAATAAGTCTGGTTGCTCTCCTCTGAACTGCCTCTAGAGCAGCGATATCTTTCTTGAAGTGTGGAGCCCAGAACTGTCCACAGTATCCAGATGAGCTCTAACTAGTGCATTGTACAGTCTGAACATCACTGCCCTTATTCTCAATTCTACACTTTTGACAATATACCCTAGCATTGTGTTTGTCTTTTTTATTGCTTCACCTCATTGTTTGGATGGAGAAAGTGAGGAGTCCACGTAGACTCCTAGGTCTTTCTCATGTGTTACTTCATCTAGTTCTGTTCCTCCCATAGTGTAATTATAGTGGAGATTTTTGTTACCTGCATGTAATACCTTGCACTTGTCCACATTGAATTTCATCTGCCAGGTGTCGGCCCACATGAATTATCTTGATGTTACAATATTACGATTTTTTAAGTCATTTCTGATGAAAATACGTTATTTTACAACTTTATTCTAATTGCATCTGATCGCAAACAATTCCAGCAGAGTTGCTCTTCAACACAGCGGTCACATACAAACAAATTAGGCTTAAGTGGGACTTCTGGACCACCTGAAGTCTTAATTGCACATCTTAATCTTAAGTATACATTCACCTGCATATCAGTACTAAAGATGATGCATCATCTCTGACACTCACCACTAGCCACCCTGTACGCAGAAACAGGACGACCCCAAAAATATTAATCATGCACGTGGTGAAGACCCCGTCCCAGGTCCCAAACAGCACTGGTTCCCACACGAACAACTTCACTTTCCACCAGGGTTTGGGGTGACTCTGAGATCCCTACAAAACAAGATCAGTCATGTTCACTTCATCAACTTGGCCTGAAGGAAGTGAAAGCCCAAAATATTCAGGTGTAATGCCAAGGAATAATAATAGTATGTTAAAAGATCATGACTAATTATGAACCAGGTTAACTGGATGAATGACCATTAATACAAAGCTTACAGTTGTCCAGACACTTTCTAGTTTGAGTAGCTTAGAGAAGAGACAGAATATCAATTTAAAAAAGATTTGGGCAGAATATGATTCATACTTTGTTAAAATAAAGCCATTGATTTGAGTTTTGAGTGTGTAGTAATCAAAGTTTTTTTTAAATCTCTTGCCTGTGCGTCCTCATGAAACAGCTCTTGGACGTGCCCAGCTTCGCTCTTTCTGTTGCCGGTCTCCAGTAAGACAGACACATCCCCGACACTTTGCCTGCTGGACTCAGACCAGCCATATGGCGGGCCCTCCATCATGAAACAAATGTGATCATAAAGTGTCAGCTGGTGGTGTCAAATCTCTACATGACTGTCCACTTCATAATTAGTACCTAAAACAAACATTAAGTTTGGTTAGTAATACGCAGAACACACATCACATGTAAAACCATTCTGGGCTTGAGTGTCTTCCTTTCCTGATCTTTTTTTTTTTTTTTTTTTTTTTTAAATAACAGCTTAGTTTAATATTATTATTATTATTATTATTATTAATAATAATAATAATAATTTTAAACATACAGATGGAACTTTATATATCTGTGTGTTTACTGTATGTGAAAGATCAATTAAAGGCTTGTTTTAGAAATAACTGTAACTGTTAAGCTATTTCCATGTACTGTATTTCCAGATAAAAGACATGGATCATTTCTCATCAGCCTTATTTGTTTCAACAGTATAAACAACTTAGGAGGTGTTAATTTCTCTTCCTGTTTAGTTGTGTTGGGTTGTTAAACAAGCAGTTATATATCAGTTTATATTGTAGATAAAAGGACTGTTAACAACCCAACCCATCACCCGGATCTGCACAGGATTTATGTAGATTTCTTTAATGCATTATTCAGCCACTTCAACGGTCTTTCACTTTTTGCATTTAAAGAAAACACTAGAAAACAGAACTTCACAAACCCAGTACATCCCAGTTCAATTCAATCTAATGTTAACGTTAAACCAGCTCACGTTAATGTGTTTACGCCTTCGTTACACCATCATCATCAAGAAAACAACATTTTAAACCCTTTGTAACATACTATAACATGCTTAACGACTATATGCATACCTGTGTATGCAGAATCATTAAGTTCTCTGGAGCATTAACTTTCTTGTTTCTACAAGTCAAGCAACTGATCGACCAAAGTGTGAGATTTAATTTTTGAGTTCAAGAATCCGGGAAGACAACTTTCACCTCCCACTTAACAAACACTGCTTTATTGTATCGTTTTGCCTCGGATGTTTAAGTTCAGCAGACTTCAGTACCTGTAAAAACGCACTATCCCTCAAAGGTAATACGGTCTTAAAAGTAAAAAAAGTCGAAAAGGAAATCACGACTGCATTTAAATAAAGACAATATCCATTTAAAAAACCAGCTGTTACAGAATGAAACAAACATTATACCAGTGTAAACTTTCTGGAAGTTGTAAAAGTTCTAGAATTCTAAAAGTTCTAAGAGTTCTAGAATGTCTAAACGTTCTGAGAGTTCTACAATGCGGACCAGATACCGCTGAATATGAGAGAAATAATGCTGAATGGTGGAATCATAAACGCATCTCAATTTATCTAGTAACAATCCTGGATTAAAGAACCAAAAGAAAGGATACGTGTACCTTTTGTGATCCGTACGAAAAGACAACGCAAACAGTTCAAGATTTGACATTTCTCCGTGTCAAGAGAAGCAGCGATCAAAAATGAACATAAAAGGTTTCGTCTACAGAGCTGCCGTGGAATCCAGTCTGGGTGACATCTGTGAGGCACAGGTTGTCGAAGTGCATTTTTTCCCAAACCACCTCTGCTACGTGTTCTGTGATTAAACGTCACAGAGTCAATATTGGTTGGGGGGGGGGTGCTCAGGTCCTCCTCAGGTGCGTTTGGGCGACAGTCCATGCATCTGTAGACGTAGCCAATTTGTCCTGCAACCCCGCACAACTTCCCACACTCAAACTGAAGGAAATACAGTACAGCAGTGCATGACTACACCGCTTAATGATGCATGTTTGCTATTCCTGTACTGTGCGTGGTCTGTTACAAACATTTTTTTTTGTTTACCGACTGTTTTAATGTTTTATCCTATTACCGGTTGACCGGTAAACCTTTTTTATGCTGGGACACAGACCCATTCCTGTATATTGGTCAAGAAAAAAAGTGTTTGAACATAACCAGGAGTTGTAACACAGGGAAAACTCAATTCACTTGGTAGGGGTCTATAAATAATACGTCATACATACAGATGAGTGACGAATTAAAGGAAAAAGTCTCAGTAATGTGTTGGTCATCATGAGCTGCCAGAACAGCTTCAATGATCTTGGCACAGATTGTACGAGTCTCTGACTCTACTGGAGGGATGAACACCATTCTTCCAAAATATATTCCCTCATTTGGGGTTTTGATGATGGTGGTGGAGAGCGCTGTATAACACGTTGGACCAAAATCTCCCATAGGTGTTCAATTGGGTTGAGATCTGGTGACTGTGAAGGCCATAGCATATGATTCACATCATTTTCATACTCATCATACCATTCAGTGACCCTCGTGCCCTGTGGATGGGTCATTGTCATCCTGGAAGAGACCACTCCCATCAGGAGAGAAATGTGTCACCACAGGATAAAGGTGATCAATCAGAATAACTGTCATGATTTGCAGTGACCCTTCCCTCTAAGGGGACAAGTGGACTCAAACCATGCCAGGAAAATTCCCCCCACAGCATAACAGAGCCTCCGGACCCCCTCACTGTAGGGGTCCAGCAGTCAGGCCTGTGTCGTTCTCTTGGTGTCATCATACATGCACTCGCCCACTTGTTGAGAATATGATGAAAGATGACTAATCTGACCAGATCACTTTTGTCCACATCTCTGTAGACCACTGCCTATGATGCTCCAATAATGACCCCTCTTTCAAAGTCACTTAGATCCTTTCCTCTTGCCATCTTCATCCAAAATCGGTCAGCTGGGCCTGCTCAGCATTTGTATACATGCCACAGAGCATGATAGGATGTTAATTGCTTAACTGTATCATGCAGTACACCTGTTTGGAGGCATCTGCATTCATTATGTTCCTCCACTCATTTATTCAGGTTTTTCCTTTAATTTGCCACCCATCTGTGTGTGTGTGTGTGTGTGGGTAAATTCCTGTTATCTGTCAGCTAAAGTGTTTTTTTCATCATCATAATAATAATTCAGATACTTAGCTGATGCTCTTATCCAGGGCAACTTACATTTGTGCCCATTTATACAGCTGGGTATTTTACTGAAGCACTTTAAGTGAAGTACCTTGCTCAAGGGTACAACAGCACTGCCCCGCACAGGATGATACCTCAACCTTCTGGTTAGGAGTCCAGAGCCCTAACCACTACTCCACATCCATATTAAATCAAGATTGTTAATTAGCACATTGCAATTGGTGTTTTCTTCTCCCTTGTTAAATAAGTCCGCTTATTGGGAAAGAGGTGAATGCAGGCCTGCCCCTATAGGAATCACTGGATCCAGTTCTCCATTAGTAACTTGAACCGAGTAATCCTACCATTCACATTTGCACAATCTCCTTTGAAACACGAGCTTAGTCTCATACCACTTAAACACTTGAACTGAACAGTGTAAATCCTGCGGAGCACCAGAAATGATGTTCTGTGTTTCATAACATCTCTCCCCATGGATGATTTGGAGATGGTGTTTTACACTTCCAAGACTAAACCGAAGTCTTCAGTTATTGAATGTATTCCTGGGAATATTCAGTGCTGCTCTCAATGCCTTTGGAGTGAATGTGCAGCAGGTTAGGTTAGGTTATTTCTTTATGTAAACAGTCGCCTCAGAGATCTGTATCGTTATGCACTAGTGTGTTTACAAAAGGCAAGCCATCCAAGCTTCAACATCTGGCGTTCATAAGTGCACTGGTGTGAAACCAGCAATATTGTTTAAGAGCAAACATACATAACAGTATTACACAGCTGTCATAATTCAATCATTTTAGTTGCACTTTAGTCCTTAAAGCTGGCTTAATTCTCAACCTGTTTTGAGTATTTTAAGATCACACATTTACATATTGCGTTCACGGTTACACACGTTCAATGGGTATATAATGTGTTACCTCCACTCAAAAATATACACATACTAATAGTGTCATTATCATAAAACAAAACGTGAGCTGCACATATTACAAAATAAATCAACTAAACTGAATATTTATGGATCTCAGATGTTTATTTCTTTTTGGAAGCAGTTTGGTAATCCTCAAAGGTAATACAGTCTTAAAAATCCAAACTGCTTCCAAAAAGTGCACTTCATTTCGAAAAGGAAATCACAACTGAATTTAAACAATTGCATTAACATAAAAACTGGACAATACCAATTTTAAAAAGCATAACGAAGCATGGATTTTACCAGTGCAAGTTCTTAAAGTTCTATCATTCTAAAAGTTCTAGATTTTCTCAAAGTTCTACAAGTTCTAGAATGTGGAATGCCACTGGCTACACATATTACAATATAAACTAAACTGAATATTTATAGATCTCAGATGCATTTATTTCTTTTTGAGCAGTGTTTGCTGTTACAATATACTTCTCAAAATAAATAAATATCTGAGATTCAACTAATTTATAATATTCCCCAGTGACTTTAATATGATCTATTTACTTCCCTAATTTAAGCACAAGAATGTAAACATACCTACTATAAATTAATGATGTATGAAAGATGTAAACAGCCGTATACATTACTAATGCACCATCTGCTTTACACTTACAAATCAATCAGACACAGACGTGTACTGTAAATCATATATTTGAATGACAAATTAAACCCACTATAGCAAAAATGTAAGACACAATCAAAAACCAACAATATCCAGTATAATTATATTTTGACAGAACAAAACTTATACATAATATTGCAAAAGTCATTTCTTCCTAATGAAACGCATCTGCTACAATAAAAAGCTTACATTACATATAAAAGAGAACCAGTGTACTAAAAGTGACCAAAAAAAAAAAAAAAAAAGAGGACCGCGAATCCTCTCAAAAGCGCAATATAAACAGCAAGCTTTTAAAAAGTTTTTTTTTTCTCCCATGAAATGTAACATTTTGGAATTGTGAACACATCTTAAAAAGGTATGCCAAGGATTTAAAATAGTTTTAGTTCAGCGATCTATCTATTACTTTCCCGAAAATGTCTGGATCTGAAGGTGTCTAGAGTAGAAAAAAACAATTACACCCTTGTCGTATTTTCGCACATTAGAGCATTTCCAGATGTTTACATTAAATGAATCATCAAACATCAAACACATATCTGATTGTGATCATGTAACCAACATATCATTTTCAGTTGATGTTTTCTATTTTTCCCCTGATCAATTTCCATTTTTCATTCAGAAAACATTGCTTGTAGAAGACCGAGAAGTGCTTGTAGAAGTGTTCGAGAGATGTGGTGCCACATCAACATGCCCTCTAATGGGTACTGTCAAGCTCTGTTCACAGGAAGCATTTCTAGAGACCAACATTATGTGTGGGTGGGAAAGAGATTTGGATTGTGTCTCCTGGGCTCCTCAAAGCTAGATGCATTGGAGCGAACCGAAGACTGTACCTTAAAAGTGAAGAGACAGTAATATTGAAATTGATGAATGATGGATTTTGAATCCTTAGTACTAGACTTTCCGCAAGATCAGTCTGAGGACTACAGGCAGCCGGTCCACACTGGTTTCTCATGTGTCCTTTATGATTCAAGCTTGAAATTGGCAAAATATAAAACATTAAATAAAAATAAAATACGACTGCAGATCCGCAATAATGTACTTCATTGGATTAAAAAAAGAAAAAAATACTTTGGAAACCTTTACACTGACCCACCAAAGTTGTATCGCAATACTTTTATTAAAACTGGGGAGAGAAACTATCAAATTTTCTGAATCGATTCACATTTGTTTTTCTCTTTTACTTTTATGTAGTTAATAAAATAGACATTAGATCTGTTTTGCGATTGTAAACCGTTCCCCTACTTGAATCCAGTTTGATGTTTTATACATTATTGCTTAACTGAGAAAAAACATGTTACAGTTACCAGGATTAAACTGTACTGACTTTACATGATTGTATTTACAGGCCAAGGAAAGTATACAGTTCAAAATACATTACATATTTACAGCCAATCTAAACCTTCTACCGTAATATTCCTAAACAAATGGAATGCATATCTAGAAAAACAGGAAGAGAATCGTTTGTCCTTGATTGTCGGAACATCTTCAAAAACTCACATCTGAATGAACGAATGCTTTTGTACTTGTATTTCTAGATTTGTATAAACAACACTTGATATAAAGAAATTATTATAAAATAAAGATCACAGTACACCTGTATACTGTACAAGCCTTAAAAACTGGGAAGACTTTCATACAAATATTGACATCTCAAAGCAAAACATCTATTGTGGATAACTGTGCTTTTAATCGATGAGCAGGGCATCCCTTTATCAGGATAAGAATGAAGAGCCAACCATTTAAATCTTCTCACCGTCAGTCTAAAAGGTGCTGAGGTTAATGTTAAAAAGGTTTGCTTTATCTATAATCTTTGATATTTACAGTCAAAATGACATATATTGATCAAATCATACCTTAAACGCTAATGTAAAAAAAAAAAAAAAAAAACATAAAACAGCCATATAAGCATTGTTTTTGAGTCTTTTTTTTTTTTTTAATCAACTCAATGTTTGTACCCAGGAAATAACACAATATAACTAAAAACATGACAATGTGGGAACCTGAGTTGTTCTTGTAGTTCATCTTTATAAAAATGAAATATAGTACAGTATATGCTTTCCATCAAATAAAGAATTTAGGACAAGCAAAGCAAATAGCAGTTCATTGATTTAAGGTATGATTTAGTAAGTCGGCTAGATCATCCTCAGCTAACAGCATTGTGTAAATGCACAATCATGTACACGTGTACTTAAAAGATCAAATCAGCCAATGGAAAACTGGTTTTAAGGCCATAATAATATCTGTTGTTCATTTTAATAAATAAGGAGAAGTGAATTGTACAGAAACAAGGCCTATTTGTTTCCTACCGTTAAAGTGACTTTTGTCAAACCTCACAATACACTCGTTAGGAAAGTATTGCTGCTCACCATCACACCTCGTGGATTCAAATGTTGAGTCAATTTTAAGTTTTACCCTTTGGATGACTAAGAGATACAATTAGCAAAAAAAAGCAACAACACAACAAGAAAAAAACATTAGATTTGAATAAAAAAGTGCTTTACAATGTTAAGTCATCCACTAGTGATCAAAAATGTTCCCAAAAAAACATATTTCACATTATGAATGCTAATGCGTTGATGCAACATCAATAACAGAAATGCAGCCAGTCCCTCGATGCTGAGCTTGATAGGAAAAGTGCCTCTAAAGCCTTAAGAGAAAATAAACTTTTTTTCCCCTCAGTGAACAAAACATTAGGAAGATGGCAGATACATGCAAAGGCACTAATGGGGCGATGAAAACCATACGAACAAACACACAAGAAACGCTTATAAATCCCCTTTCTTCAGAAGAATGAGGAATATTGTACAATATACTCTATTTGAAATTTAAATACTGAGATTGACTAAGATGCGAAAACAAACGCAGTCATTACTGCTATAAACATTTGAATTATACATGATATTTATACCTTTCCTTTGCTAAAATATATTATTTCATATGAATACATCTGTAGAAGTATTGTATAGATCTTCAGCTGCATACGTTTACAACAAAGAAAACGGCTAATATTTTATATCAGTTGATTGAATTGTAGATCAGCGGTAACCACAATAATTGTGCAGAGCATCTTATGCCCGGTCTATAAATATGACCTCCACTATATATTATATACTGTAATTAATAATCAATTACTCAGCAACTCATAATTCTGGAATACCTTGCACCCACTCAAAAGAAAAGTTTTATATGACTTGAAAATATCTATATTTTAAGTACTGTGCATTTCTACGTATATATATATATATATATATATATATATATATATATATATATATATATAGGTGTGTGTGTGTGCGATTTTACAGTCAATAAACCATTATAACTTCACACAGAGCATACTATCCTGTAGGGCTAAAGCTCTGAGTGAAATGCGCTATGGGAGTAAATATACAAATTAAGTTATTTAAACAAAATCAATATAGGAACTAAAATGACAAGGTTTCTATATTTTTTTCTGATCACTTAAAAAACTTTTGCATGTCAATTATTTTTGCCAACATTTACAATCCAATGACTTAAAACAATGTACATTGAGCCCTTGGCATCCAAAGCAGGAACACTTCCTTCAAATAATGCTTTACATTTACTTACTACTTAACAAAATACTAGTCATATTTTGTTATTTCATGGTGCTCAAGACAGACCCTAAAACAGGTTCCTTTAAAGCGCTTTCGTTTTGTACGAGGGAGGAAACGCTTTCCATTTGGCATTTATACTGAAGAGGCTACAGGGAAAAATCATTCTGAGTTCTTCAGCAGTTTTAAGAGAGGTAGCAGGAGCACTGAAACAGGGGCAAACTCATTGTGTAGGGATTGTATAGCAATTCAGAGGCAGATAGTGACTGTTCAACTGTAGGGACAGATACGCACTCTACAACAAAGAATAATCCAATTTGATTAACAAAAAGTGCACTTGCCTAATATGCAAAGGAAATAAGATTTTTTTGCTTTTTCAATGTTACTTAAAAACCATTTTTTTTAAAGTTGAACAAGGAAGGATGCAAAAGGTTAAAGCACTTATTAAAACGACTTAGGGGAATTTCATAGAAATTAAATCTTTTCATGATTATCTTATTTTACAGACTCGTCTCTGTTACCCGCCTGAATAGGCATCGGACGCAGGCGCAGGCTAAGCGAACAATCGTGACCTTGATCATTTACCAGGGCAAAAATAAGAGGTTCAAAATTAAATGGGTGTAAATCACTGGAAAAAGGTGAAAACAGCTCAACCCAAAGGGAGTTTTCCCATTGTGACTTTAACCACTGATCAATAAATATTTACTGTGTTCTGCTTGAGCTGACAGCTAAAAAAAAAAAAATTCCAGGTGCAACCGTTTCACATGGACTGAGTTCAATCGATTAGTGCTACAGGAACAATTGTACCTACTCAATTTGTATGCCTAACTAGAACATAAAGCAAGTTTGTGTTGCAAATATTGTAAAATGAACAAAGGGCTAGGAAGGTGCTGAAAAATCCTTATTATTTGATCATCTATTTTAAAATCAATCTAATGCAAAGGACATATTTAAATTGTATTTAGCAGAAGGAACTGTCTCACAATCTGTAAAGGGTTAATGAATATGGTATCTGTTTTGCTAATTGAACTACAAATGTACCTGAATGAGAATCTGATGTAGGAAAGGGATCATACTTAAATTCAGTATTTGTTCTACACCGTAGGATGAAAGATTACAAGACTGGGTGAAAGTTTCTAAAAATATAGAAAGTCTTACATTCACAGATTAGAGTAACCCTAATAATAAACGTATATTTAAAGAAGTCATAAAATAAATGACATTCTGAGATGAACAAATGCTCAAACTTTCTATCTCCTAGACAGAAGAGGAGGAGAAACCGAGAGTATGAAATTATAGAATTAAAGAGATGAAACCCACAATTAAACTGGGTTGCCAAAAATAGTCGTCTGTCTTTTGTTTCTTTTTTTACTTACAATGTATTCAAATTACCATGAACTATAATTTTTACAGCACACCCCCGGGTGGCAGAACGTAAAGTGGATATAAAGTGCCATTTAAAAGTTTATATATAATTTTTCTTCAGCCAAAGGTTTGGCTGGTTGTGGCATCTGGTGAAGAAGACATTTGTGGTCTACTCTCTGTGACGTTAACCAGAGAGAACTCTGCGAAGTCTGTGCTGGACCCAGGTCCACGGAGACTCACTTGTCCATTGGCAGTATTGAACTGGGAAGAGATTCCAGACCGAGAGCTCCCGAACTGGGACCGGAAATTCTGCTCGAAGGTGCCAATCTGAAAGGCCTGGTGGATCGCCTGGGAATCGCTTTTCTTCGATGACGTTACCTGCTCGAGGAAGTCTTCCGCAGGGGAGACCGAAGAATGATTCGTCTCATCCCCCGAGAACGAGAATGAGTGCTGCGAGTCTCCGACGATGAGCCCGAAGTGGGATTTCTCCGAGGAGGACCTCAGAGGAGAGTTCATCCCCGACCGGAAGCGGTTCGTCAAAGCGTACGGTTTATCCATGGTGGAAAACAAAGGCTGGTTGGAAAGACTCTGACTCTCGGTCACAAAGGTAAGGCTCTGGTTGTTTAAATAGGCATCATTCTGGCTGGTTCTCTCCAAGGCTTGCTGAAGGAACTTGGAGTATTCCTGGAGCATGCTGGCTTTCTCCGTCGAGGGGGCCTGGGAGTTCGGCCCGATCGTCTCCGCCTGGCTCACCTCGGAGACGTCCGAGGAGTTGATGGATATGCTCGAGGTCACCTCCGTGTCGGTCACACTGAAGGATATCTCGGGCTGGCCATTGGCCTTGTTGGAATAGTGATCCAGCAAGGTTTGAAGGACCTCGTCAGGAATAACATTCTTGTCGTGGTTTGATTTAATCTCAACGTTTAAGGTCTGAGCGTCCAGGATGGAGGCAGTGGCACTCTCGTCGATGACGCTGGCCACGGCTGCCTGAGTGACGGAGGGCTGGGAGGCTATGGTGCCCACGTTGAGGGCATAATCCCTACTGTTATTGGCCGCCGCCTGCAGGTACCTTTTCTTCTTTAAGAACTGCATGGCGTCGTCATAGTTCGTACTGCTGGCGACTGGTTTGCTTGGGCCCTCCTGAAGGGCGTCTACCTGGTCCATGTCCGTGTTACTCTCCGTGTCTAGAAGGCTTTGCTTGTCCACGAGCTCGAAAGTGTACTTGGCGACTTTTCCATCCTCGAACGAAGACAAGGCGGCCATGTTCTGGCTTTGCTCCAGAGGTTGCTTCTGGCTCCTCTTGCTGGGGACTTTCTTCAGGACTAATTTGGTCGGGTTCATCTCCTCCGAGGACGACTCACCCAAGTGCCTGCCACCGAGGGACGAGTGAGGCAGCTCTACAGAGTACTCCGCCACCATGTATTCGTCTTTCACTTTGGAAGCAATCGCGTACAGAGGCAGGTAGTCGTTCTTACCGGCCTTCGGTTCCAGCTTCTCCTCGCTGTGCAGGTCTTTCTCCGGAAGCGTCGCCGACGTCCTCGACTTGTCACCAGTCTTCTGTCGCTTCTTCTTTGGCAGGGAACTTTCCTTTGGAGGCAAGGAGAAGCCTAACTCTTCCTCGCTTCCTAGCAGACCAGCTTTAGCCGCAGCTTTGATTGCCTTCCTGTCCCGGTTCTCGTGGCACATCCGCTTGTGTTTGAGCACACGATCGGTCCTTGAAAAGTACTAAAAAAGAGGGAAGACATTGTGCCTTGATTTATTAACTCTTCATTGCCAAGTCACCCTTTTAAACATAAAACGTGTATTCTACAAACTCTTTAGAATAATTTGCTTTGTTGTTACTTGTGTGGTTGAAATGTCAAAACACTACATATAATAATAAAAAAATAATCAATATTATATTTCATGTACTGGATATCCGAAATTGTATACATTTTCAAAATTACTATAGTATCACTTTTTTTAATGGAAAGTCAAGTATATACATATTCTCAAATATATGTATACAGTTTGTTCTCACTTGGTGGCAGTATTCACACTGGTACGGTTTCTCTCCACTGTGGGTTCTCTTGTGTCGCTCCATGTGGTATTTCTGTATAAACTTCATGCCACATTCATCACAGCGAAACGGTTTTTCACCTGGAGATACACATCATAAACATTAACAGAAATTAGATCATTTCATTACGTAACAAAGTCATTCGGAGAACACAAAACACCACACGGGTCTTTATATTGGTATCGCACCATTCTTGGCTAACAAAGACTCACCGTGCATCACAAGCACACATTTTTTCACTTACTTAATGTGTAAAATTGTACTTACGTGATGGCTTTATGAATTTAATTCAAAACGGGGCAAAATATTTTTTATAAAAAGCTTTGGGAGGAGATAGGCAGCCTCCCCGATGCTGCCAATAAAGTGCTTCACAGAGGTGGAGTTACAAATGACTGTCAAACCTTTGAATTATGGGTAATAGAAACCAGATTTTTGTTTTGTTAAATAAAAAGGTATGGTGTAGTTTTAACTGCAATGCTACGATGGAAATATTTAGCATCCAAATAGAATAGCCTGGGTGTAGCATGCTGGCAGAGAAGGAAAACTGTGAATACAGAGCCATCAGCGGAGTATATTCATTCTCATAATAGACTAGTTATTTGCATAATGAGACCATATCAAAAAAGACCCCTTGAGTCTCCACTGCTACTTACACCTCAAACTAAGATTTGTAAACCCCAAAAAAGCAGGCAACTAACTAGGTTTTATGAGCATTTCTGTCTTCATTTCTGCCTTTATGTATTCATTCATCTGTATGAATTCTACCGCTATGGGTCGAAGGGATTAACATATCGGAGCCACAGGAAAGTTTTACGGTTTGTATAACATCGGAAGCTCTCGTCCTACCAGTGTGAATCTTTTCATGTCTTTGTAGCAGGTACTTCTGGATGAAACGCATATCGCACTGGCTGCACTGAAATGGCTTTTCACCTGCAACAGCAAGGACAGAAAACATGACCTATATACAGTTCCCTAAATACCACCTTGATCTTATTACAAAAGTGAACAATGAGGGATGTATCTGTTTGTCAAAGGAGCAAAACAAATACTCCTGGTCCCACTCAAGAATGTCTAGGATACGCAAGCGTAAACACAATTGCAAATACTGTTGTATACTCATCTATAGTCATTCATTCATGCATTTAACACAGGGATTGTCCTTTTAGTCACTGCTTAATGCTGCATTACATCAAACGTCCACCTTAGACAGCCACAGTACTATTTGACTAGTTCATCTCACTGCATTAGACTGCTGGGAGGAGTCTTGACAACAGACAAGCAATGCTGAACGCGGTTGACATAGATTAATACACTAAAGCAAAGGTGGGTAAAAATCTCCGCCACCCATACCTGTATGGATGAAGACATGTCTCTGTAAATGGTAGTTGGTTCGAAAGGCAGCGTTGCAGTGCTCGCAAACATGGGACTTGGGGCTCTTAAGTCCCAGAGAACCATCTTCATTAATGGTAAGAATCTGACAGAAACAGAGGCGAGAAATGCATTTCAATAAATCACACAAACCGCTTTAAGAGCGGAAACCCATACATGTTTGGGTATTGGGCAACTTAATCCAGGATAAATGTAACCCCTACATCCATCAGTCCTCCTGCAAAAATATTCCTATTCTACAGCTTACCCTCAAACTAACATGCAAAGAAAAAAGAAAGCAATTTATTGACAGAAATACAGTTATAAGACATCCTGTAGGAAACCCAAAGACGGGGATCTGAGAATCTGGCTGCCGGGAAGATTCTGTGCCGATGAAAGTTTACTTTTTGCTCCCATTACTATAATAAAAAAATAAAATCACGGTGAACACATCCCTGCCTAAAGGGTTGAGGACATGAGATGAGAAGCCGGGATACCTTAGCAGGAGAACGCTGCTTTCTTTTCTTCTTTTTCTGACAATCAGCCATTTCTCTCGCCTGCTTCTTCTCCTTTTTCAGCTGCATCGCTTCCTCTGCCAGCTTTATTTCCTGTTTGACGCTTACCTGTAAGACAGCCAAGGACCACTAAACAGAAAGCACACAGAACAGCTACCCTGTAGTATCGAAAATGAAAAAATAAATACATGGTGTGCAATTATTATCCAATCCGTAGTTTGGAGAGAGACATTTATAAATTGAGAGTCTCACAATATCACAGGTGCAAATCATTTTTGTTAACCATGCTATAAAATAAACTTGTCAATCTTGAGTTCTCTCATTCTAATCCTTGGAAAAGAAACAACTAAAAAAACCTCTGCATAACAGAAAATGCTACTGAAATATTTCTGCATTTTGAGTTCTGCGAATCAAGAGATCGGCAGCTGTGAGTACATGTAAGGTCGATCTGGCAGTCTTGGCTGAGATCCTACAGTCAGGGAGACATTCACCTTTGTGACAGTTGAATTGAAGCAGGACGGGCAAATAACCTGCGGCTGATTGACCTCACCACACCACACAACTTTAAACAGGTGTCAGAGTGAGTTATGACTCCCACTGAGTGAAAGAGAGGAAGTGACAAGACAGGGGAGCTCACTGGACGCCAATCAATCCTAAAACCCCTTCAATCTGACGGCCGTTATTGAGAGCTACTGAATCACCAGTAATCTAACGCTGAGTGAACACCGGAAGGCATGCAACCTTGCACACTTGCAATCTATATGCAAGCCACAGATACAATTGATATGAAGTTATTTACATGAATTTAATAAGTCTTTCATTTTACATAAATCGGTGACTATAATCGGTGTTTTTCCAGTAAAGTTATAGCACTGAAAAACTATATTGGACTATAATGGACTCACGGGCAAGTGCATGGCGTAGTGCAGTTCGTGGGAGAGCCGTTCGTGCATCTCGTGCTCCTCCTCATCGTTCTTCACCGTCTCCTCGTGGACCATGAGCTCGTCGTGGTGCGGGATGAGCTCGTGCTGCGGGAGCCGGCCGGCCTGCAGGTGCTCGTCATCGTCCTCGTCCTCGTCGACCAGTAGGTCGTCGTGCGTCATGCCCCGGTCGCCCAGGGCCGGCCCCAACCCCGCGCCGTGCTCCACCTCCGCCGCCTCCGGAGCACCAAGCCCCCGGGACGCCTGCATGCCCGCCACGCTGCTGCATTTCAGAAGGATGCCTTCCAGCTTCTCGTCGAGGTTCATCCTCAAAAACAGCACTCTGCAGTTCAGGACCTGCAGATGAGGGGGGAGAGGAAAAAAGTATCATAATTCTGTTAATTCTATTGCTCATCATCACCGGCATGTGGTAAAATTAACATAACATGCTTCATAGGACACGCGAGTAGAAATAAGACGTGGCCCGAAATGTTGAGTTCAATTAAAATAATACACATTTTCAACACACGTCCCGCTGCCTCATCAGTACAGCTACTCATTCATCCTGAAATGCACCAAACTGCAGAGAGACAGGCATCTTATTTTCATCCCTGGGAACATTTCTCTCTTCCTCTGTGACATAAACTTTCAGTCACCAATTCTAACAGCTTCCCGTTCTATTTTCTGATGACATCCTTATAGTGACACAATAATAAAGGCCTACCTGAGGAATAAGGTGACATATAATGAGACAATAAGTCTACTTCTAAATCTTGGTAATGATGTTAGCATTATCATTTTCATTTACACTCCTGAGTGTGTCGCAATGGATACACTAGTTCACATTGTTTGCAATTTGCACATTTTTGTTTCTTTCAATTCCCTTGAGAAAGGTCCGCAATACCTCATAACTGCCCTCATGTCATGATATAACTGATAATATTTCATCCCCCTTAAATAATGTTCTATATTCCTTCAGAGAAATACAGTTAACTGGATCTCCCTCTCCTCTCTTCCTCCAGTTGTGTGCTGGGGCATTACTCATAGAATGGTGGTGCAAGAAGCTGAATATCAACTAATGAATGTAATAAATGCATGCTTTATCATCACAGCAATTAAAGAAAATCAATGAATACCATTATCCACTTTGGTTGAAATGAATATAATTGGTATGGTTCATCACTTCAGACTGAATAGATGGAAACTACATTAGTAGCAAACACACTGACCATGATCTTAAAACATCAGGGCGAAGAATTGAATCTAAACCATTAGTTCAAGGCGATATATTTCTGTGGAAATCAACATTTGATCAAATAATGTAATCGAATGACAAATAAAAACATTACGACGACTATAGGCTTTATTTTTCAAATATCACAACAATTGATTAATCTGAGATTCAACTTTAATTCTATACCATAAACACTCTCCCTATATTTTGTGTGTTTTACAAGCAATGTTCTTACTGACCCATCATGCACTTCAATCAGTTTGAAACCATGTACACATGTACTTAGTGTCAGCCATGTCTTTGAAGTGTTGCAAACATGCCTGTGACGTAGATCAAGTGCACACAATAAACAAACACTGAGCATATGCTTGCATCCTACCCGGTGGGTTTCTTTATTTTTTAAGCTTGGTTTTTCAAAGATATAACCCGAGCTCCTGCGGGCAGCAGAAGTGTGTCGCGACCCCGACAGGCACAGCCAAATAAACTGATAAAGCCGCGGAAAAAAATACGTCACGTCGGAAATGAAGGGGTTAGCTCCGTTTTAACCGTCGAGTTGTGCACGTCATATTTTCCTATCTTCAAAACGACCCCAGTTGAATGCAAACACGTAGCTGCCCCGAATCGCGAACCGCTCAGACCCGGTCCCCAAACCAGCACCAGCGCCACACAGCGCCACACAGCCACCCGAGTGCCAGCCGAGACCCCCGCCGCCCGGCCAGCGCAGCCGACTGTCATCCCCACAGGCGTGCACTTCCTACCGCCGCACGGTCCGCAGCAGCCCGGTCCGGCCCGACGGGGAGGCCGATGCAGCTGCGTGGGTACCGGAGTTCAGGCCTGTCTCTTCCTCGACACAACCAGGCGAGCCGCGCTCACAAAGCCAGGCAGCGGGCGAGCACAGCACGACCGCCGCAGAGCCCTGCTGGCCGGCGAGGATCACCCCACCGAGCCCCCCAGGACAGGGTCTGTTTCCCCCCCACACACCGACACGGGCGCCGCGGGGCTGCAGGCGCTGTTTGCGGGGTCCAGGCCTGCGCTCCGACGCGCAACAAAATAAGGAACCGAGTCGCGCCGCCGCGCACAGAGGAGGGGGCCGTTTCGGAGCCGGGGCGGCCCGCTCGGGAGTACCGCGCCGGGGCCCAGCGCTGCGTGTTGCACCGCCACGTACCAGGGTCTCGCCGGGGCGATCAGCGCCGTCTCGGAGTCATGTTGTGGCTGCAAAAGTTTCTCCGCCGAGGCTCCCTGTGACAGCAACAGCATTCCAGCTCCGGAGCGCCCTGCCCGCGGTGCATTGTGGGAGGTGAACTTCTCGGATGGAAGTGCAGTGTAGACTGTGTGCTGCTGCTGCGGTGGCTTTATTTATTTTTATTTTGTTTTTTTTGCTGGGTTTTCTGTGCAAATGTGCAACACAGCCCCTCCCTTCGGTTTCGTCTGCTTTCTGCAACGGGAAAGGGGATGCATTGAGCTGAGCTGGAGTCTGACACAGTTGCACTTCTGACCTGGGTCATTTTCTGAAGGAAAGTGGTGACATGATACGCAGGTATAATTACTATATAGTTCAAATGGGCCACAGATTAGGCAGAAATACTTTTGAAATGACATTGTCCTCTGTGACACTTTTGTGACACTGACTGCCTGTACAGGAGGTGCTTTTTTTTTGCTTGTGCTAGAACTTATCTTGCATAGATCATCTTCTTCTCCTTTTATCTGATTTAGACAATCACCTACTCCTAACATAGTGATTGCCCTACACATATGAAACTGAAAAGTGTTTTAGTTTATATGAAATATGTTCCTTTTGGTTTTGTACCCGATACTATCCAACATTATTCATTTATTACCATTTGTTCTTTAAGAAGAAGGTGGCACATTCCCTTGGTATGCATAACCATATACACTACTTCTACTACTTCTGACCTATTTCTGTAAGGAAACTCAGTCAGCAGAACTTTGTGTGCAGACTCAGTTTAGTGAAGATATCGGGACAAAGAGCAGTCATGTACACCAGCGACCACAGAGTGACTGCACAATGCAATATGAAAACCTCAAGCTTAAATGGCATGTATTATATTATGTTCACATCGCCCTTGTGTTCTGCGTGACCACATTGCTAAATCATAATCATGCCTCGTTCACCCCTGGACCAGTTCTATTGCGAGTTGCCACTGCAGTCAAAACAGCTCAACCAAGTCACTGTTGTTTTAGGAGAAAGAGAAAACTTAGTGATTCTACCTCGTACACAATCGGCTGTTAGTTCTTATTTTTTTTATTTCATGATATCATCCAAAAGTAATGTTTTTTGCGGATTAAAACTTAAAATGTAATTTGCAATGAAGCCAGGATACACTGACTAACACATACACACAGACCAGTGTGGTGCTAAAATAAGCAGGTCCTGTATGACATTTGTGGACGGGCATGACTTTTTACTCCCATATGGCATTTCTTTTGGTCTTGTTTAACATCTTGTTAGGGGTGAATGATACTATTTACAACCATATGGCATTTTATTGTATCTGTATGGCACTTTCTGGCCATCCTGTACAACACTTTGACTGTGCTTTCTATGTTGGGCTCATATTTGCCTATGATGTGGGTAAAATGATATGAAGGTGATAAGTGCCAAAATAAAGATGCACGCGATTATGAATGCATGCATCTTAATTTTGGCACTGATCACCCTACATAAAAAGACTTACTTGGGTACGTTACCACTATATGATCAGTTCAGCTGTTCGCAGTACTGTACTGTTAGAAACATCAGTGTAATGTAATATACTGTAGTGCAGTTATTGCTGTGCTTTTACACAATGTAGTGTAGTAAAGTGTTGCAATGTGCTCGTGCAGTGTTGTAGAGTGTAGTGTAATATACTGTAGTAAAGTGTAGTACTGTTACATACATACTGCTGTATTCTCACTGCTTCCAACATACATATACTTATACTATCAGGGAGACTAACAATCCTGCTTTTATTGTCCCCAGCTACTAACATACTTACTGTCACATAACATCACTTATGCATCTCAAACCTGATCACTGAAATCAGTTATTTTTTTAATTATGCCTCCCCTGGAAACTAGTCAAGCTATGCCACTGTCTCTGATTAACATAAGCATCTGTGCAGTCATGTTTTTATACAATAACCTGTCAGCTACAGTAACACTCAGTTTATTTGTTGGTGTCATTGTTTGGCTTCTAAATTTATGAGAAAGCCCATTTAAATGTTCAAATTCCACGCAGTTCCATTTAACGATTGTTATGGGACTGGTATTACTGATTAACGATATTCCTAAAGTGCACAATGAAGCCCAATTATAACACACTGCCCATTTTCTATTCCATAGAGTCCATGTAATGTTTTTAACAACCCACATGAGAAATTCTATCAGTAATGATAAAATAACATGCATCTTAAAAAGTTATAATTGTTTTATATTCAGGCACTTCACTAGTTATATTGCTGTATCTGGCACAGTATTGTGTTTCTCTCTAAAACTCTTTGCTTTTTTTTTATACTTTGCATTTTTGTTTATAATATGCATCTCAGCACTGTACAGTTTTTAATTCACTATTGAATGTGAGTTGTCCTGGACATGAGCTAAATTAAATAAGAGGAATATTTCCAGATCTGCAGGGACACACACACCCGGGGACACAAATGGAAATTGGGCTGCAAGGCATTCAAGACAGAAAACAGGAGACACTTCTTCACACAGAGAGGCGTCACAATCTGAACAAACGCCCCAGCGATGTGGCTGAAGAGACAATTTGGGGACATTCAAAAACAGACTGGATAGGATCCTTGGATCACTTAATTAATAGACACCAAACGAGCACGACGGGGTGAATGGCCTCCTCTCGATTTAAAACTTTATGTTCTAAGAATCCTCATCATCATCTTCACTGTAATCAAATAAAACACCACTTTAATTCTTGCAAGTACCCATGATGCACTGCTCTATTGATGTAGGACTCATTTTCATGTAAAGATTCCAAGCAGGACTCGACCCGTGGCTTGAAAAGAAATCTGCTTAGGAGCTCCAGATCTGCCCATCGGGCTGCAGAATGATATCAGCTTGTAAAATACACTTGACTGAAGTCCTGCCAACATCAGTATGGTGCCAAATGTGTTTGGGAATTTCATGTCTTTTATGTCAGATCTCTTGGGTTGCAGTTTTCAGTTTAATAATCAAAATGCTTACTGTGCTTGGCTGGTTTCTAACACACACCCTGTACTCCTGATGTTTTAACAGCAGTCAATATTGCATGCAGGCACATCTGTCCGGATTAGGAGGGAGTACCACTCATACTCAAACTAATAACGTCACTTGAAAGTGAAAACTGATGCACTCAAACGCTTACTAACTATTTTTATAACAGAAGATTAAATTAAGTTCTTATTTCTTTCCTTTTATCCACTACAGGAGATTTGGAAGGGGTTTAGATTTTACACTTGTAAATTATGTGTTTTATAACCTGCCACAAGTGTTTTAAAACCCTACACTGGGGACCTAAGTATCATTTTTACTGCTTACCTCACGTGGAGCTCAATTCTTTCATATTTTCATATATATTCATCTTCGAAGGACTGCCAGTGATTAGTCTGACTACATTTACACCTGTGCGCATTTATTTAGTGTGGTACACTAGGGAAGTATCAACAAAATTGGCTTGGGTTTGTTTGGTAAATTACACTGCTGTTTTTATTGTGCAGGTTGTGTTGTTCCTCACCACAGACCGGGTGTGTTCATGAGTATTAGCTGTAGTTGCCACTCAGTTGTGCTGTACACTGTGAAAGCTGTTTGAGCCGATGACCACAGGAGGGCAGTGTTCACTATGCAGAGCCCAGCCTCATAACCAAGGGTTTCAGATTGCAATTTCAGATTGGTACAGTTGTTTTTGTAAAATAGATTGTGACATCATCTGTGCCACACAATCCAAATGGGATTGGTTAGAACATTTAATTCACATATTCTTACTTGAAAAATAATCTAAAAGAAAAATGATTATTTCTACAAAAATAAAAAGCAATAGATATTAGAGCTGAAAAAGCTCAGTCTTCACCAGCCCTATTTGTGTTGTTAAGCTGTCTTTCATGTTAAAGTGTAGATGGAAGACAACTTTAGCCACATCCCACATAAGGGCAGGGTATTTCTGTTTCAAGTTTGTTTTAGACACATTATTCTAATAGATAAAGTCCTATTCTGCTGAAGTGACACATTCACGCACATCAAAGGACACGTCTTCTATAAGTCACTCACACAGTAGGAGGCCGGCTGCATTAAACTTGACACATCACTCTCTGGGGACTGAATCACGAGCAGAACATACTGTGAATGATAATGCGATTATGTCTGCTTTCCTAACCTCTCCTACGTCAGACACACAGCTTCCATGTGCTCAGAATCATTTCTGTATTATATTCCCCGTCTGGCCTTACCTCAGTTATACCCAACCCACCATTTGGGTCAATTTCTCCAGCACTGAGTGACGAAATACATTTGAAAACACAGACTCCAGGTCTAGGACTTTCACTGAACAAACCACGCAGAAATTTCAAATGCCAGGCTTTTTGATCAAGTAAGTAAACCTTTCGATATCTTCTCTAATCTTACTTTACTATCTGGGGAAAAATAAGCAATGTTGACAGAGAACAAGTTAAAACTCAAGCACCATCTGTTGCTGAAATCCATGTCTAGGTTTAAAAACACAACTCCAGTTTATCTTTTGTTTGTCTTTATTCATATTTATATAAATATGAACATAATTCATTATTTATATTCATATCTGTATATATACATACACACATACAAAAGGAAAAAAAATAGCCTTTTTGGCACAAAGATTAGAATGCAAGTACAGTACTTTCCCTCGTCGAAATGTACCACACTACTGCATCTGTCCCAATAGTGTACGAAAAATCAAGCACCAATTGGGTCTGGAACGTGATCAAACCGAGCTGAAGGTGAAGAAGAGACGCAGGGCGAAGGTCAGGGGTGCAAACTGCCCATCGACCTCAGGTACTACAGAGGAGGCAGTTCGTCTACAGAAGAAAGACAAGGATCCTACTGTCTTACTAACCTCATTAATTAATAAGGCAACAATGTCTCTGGAGTCGGAACGTTCGTCTGTTTGACCGGGGGTTCTGGAATGTACAGCGTTTTTTCTCCATTCATTTCTCTGCAGGAAGTTAGGACTGACTACCAATGTACATCAGCCAGAGATAAAAGCATTTAACGTTTTATATACGAGTTCAATTCCCCCCAGCACGTGTCAGCGTGAGGGATTGACCCCGGCTCTCACAGGCAGTTCAATAACAGCTCCTTCAGGAGAACTCGCATCGCCCCGGGCCAAGGTAAACAGGCTGACGACATTGCAAACTCGCCTCCTTCACCCACGTTCACGCTCTTCAAGACACTCAACGCTTTCATCCGAAATAATGCCTCGGTAGCCGAGGGGAAGCAGAAAATCATCTCAGGATTTCTAAACAGCCCACTGTGTTTCAGTTGTGTTTGTGAACATCACATGCTCGGAAAAAAAACGAAAGGAGAGGAAATGTTTTAAGAGACTCAGTATGGTCACCAGTGGGTTTGGCAAAAACTTGAGGGTGTGGACTTGAGTTACGGGAAGAGAGAGGAAAAAAAATAATAATTGTTAAGGGTTTTCAGCACTGAATAAATAACCTGACGTGTTAAAGCAAGGCTGCTTTTACATGTTTGACTGGCCAAATTCAAACCCAATTAAACATCTTTAAAAGAAGGGATTAGTAAATATGAGTTAAGAGCAGATAAACAGTCTTTAAATCTAATATAAATATTTCTGTAAGAGTCTTGCTGAACGGGCCTTTTTGGTCAACTGCGCCGTTGTGAATTCATCACAGACTACAAAACATACTAGGTTTAAAATGTGGAATTAAGCCTTTTAAATGAGTTCAGTTCTTCATCTGAAGGAATAAAAAACATGTAAACATCATTAATTGCAAGATGGAGAAGAAAACGTTAACAATTTCAAAGATTCTTCAAAGTAAATATATCAAACATAAGTGCCACGTAAATGTCTTAAAAACTAATAAAGAATCGCAAGAGGAAGGGTTGGCAAATCTGAGAATAACAAGAAATAAATGGACATATTGTGAGTACATGTGGAAATAATTGGAACCAATAATTTAGATTAATTCTACAGTGCCACAGAGTGATTGTTTAAAGGAGACAAACTCATTCTTCCATTCAGAGGCTTTCAGTTTTTCTTTGCTGAAAACATAATTTGCACTTTCAGTAAAAACTAATTATTTTGTGCAGTTTCCTTTCAAAATGTGGGTGATCCCAAAAAAAAGATTCCAGTCGATCACTGGACGAGTCCCAGGGAGTGTCTGTCGTTTATAATGTGTAGTGTCACCACTTTTCTCCGTTGTGTTGCTGCTGTGGGTTGTTGCTCTGACTGGACCGGAACTTCACATTTTGCTGAAACATTCCTTAGCATTGGTCCACACTTGAATTCCCTAAAAAATAAAGTATATTTAAATTATTGATTGATTACATGTACAGCTTTCTTAAATCTGTAATTGACAGCAGCTGAAAATAAATCACAGTGAGAAAAATACTCTTGCATCCAAATGAGACAGATATAAAATACCCACATTTATATACACTGAAAGATTGAGTGTCTGTAAACCAGAGACCGGTTTAATTCAATTATAAAGAATTATTCAAAATGTCAATTAGCTAGTCATGTATTTGTGGTAAATGATGAAATCAGTCTTAACTCACTTTGATCTTTTAGCAAATTTAAGGCATTATGACAATTTTATTATTAAAAATAAGGGAAATATATAAGCTTTTTAAAAGTAACTCAGTTCCAAATGTAGAAGTATTATTGTAGGTTTTAACCTCCTTAAGTGGGGATATTCATCTTAAAACTCAGGGATACACCAACAATGACTTTTAGTAACACAGGAAACAGCTTAAAGGTTTACTACTGTCCCCGAGAAAAGCTAGCTTAACATCGCTGTTCAGTGTCTTTCAAGTCGTTGTTTTCACAGGACCGACCTTTTCATACACACTTTAAATCAAATTATACAACAGCCGGACTCCAGCACTCGAACAGCTTTCCAGGCGCAGAAGAACTTCTGTTATTCTTCGATAATGGATCCCCAGAAAAGGTCTGCGTGATACGGCACACCTGCTGGAGTCTGACTGCTGAGTGATTTAACAAATGCTGTTCCCCCAGAGAAAAAGATATGAAATCGTGCTACAGTCCTAACATAATACACTCTAGAAACACCATTGATAGAAACTTAAGTTTACGGATATCAAGCATAGCCCACATTGTGATTTTAAATCATGCTTACTCACTTTAGATCAATGTGTTTGTTACTGTTGCACTCAGTTGGCAGTTTTTACCAGCTCTTGGGCTTAAGACACCAATAATGTAGGTATTACTCTGTTAAAATGAAGCCCTTCAGTTTAACATCTATAGTACGAGCACTACTGAAGGAAAACATTCATTTGACAAAAAAAAGTCATTGCTGTTGATGAAGTCATTATTTGAGATGCAATTCAGACTGTGGTGAACGGGAATGAACACAAAAGAAGCAGAAAAACACTATCCAGGTCAAAGAAACCCACACCCTCCACTCAAAGAAACATATTATAAAACTTGTTTGTAATATTTTTCTACTACACAGAATCCACACATCTGGTTTCCTCTGTGTTTTAGTTCAAATGTAAAGATGGTTCTCCTCAGATTAAATACAGGAAGTGTGAAGTTAGAAGAAGCAAAACTGTCACACAAGGCTTATATCTGATTAATCTGATAAATACCATTTACATTTCTGCTCCTTATCAGTTTTATTACATAGATAAGACACAATATAATCCATCTTTGGAGTTCTGTCCAAAACAAATCCCTATGTGTACAAAAACATGATTAAAAGTAACTATGCCATAAAAAGATTTTCTCTGGAGATCTGACCACAACAGTCCTGTAGAAATGTATTTTAATTCAAAGGAAAGCCTCTCATCTCCTGCACTTTTAGTTACTCAAACTAAAACCTGAAATATGAGATTAAGTACCAGCTAAATAACACACTGTATATACAAAATGAAAAAACTGGAGTTACTCCAGACCACTCTGAATTCTCGGTTATAAGTATTCACACTCCAAATTAAATCTATCCTTTCAAAATGCATTTCTTTCAATACAACTATTTTACCTACATATTAGAAGTTCTCCATGAACCTTTCCAGCATCATAAACACTAATAAAGTAAAATCTCCTTTTGGTACCGCAGTATCATGGTTTAGTGTAAAAATTATTTAGGCAAATTAATTGCCATTTATTTTACTTCTAGGCTTTGATATTTAAGAAAACAAAAGCTGTGAAAAGGAGCCCATATTATCAGTTATTAGTGAATAATTTGTTAATATAAAATTAATTTGTTTTTGATGTATGGCATTTTGTTTCGTCTCTAAACTAGTGCAGTATCATGTTGGTTGGCACTCAACGCCATCCTTCTTGCCAACGTTGTTATTGAAAACCTTAATTGAAGCTGAACTTTGTTTTATCCTCTAACCAGCAAAACAATTTAACGAGCCGCTTTCAGGGCGGGGGAGAAAACCAGTCTGTTTGAAAGCGAGAGGGTGATGCTGGCTGGGCAGGGAGCGGTGTTTGTTATTGTTGTATGATTAAAGTAATCACAAAAACTGAGATAAAAGGATTACTCCTCTTGACCATATTAGTTGGGAAAGTCTGTAGAGAGAAAGATCTCTACCAGTCCCCCTTATAAAGCAGTTTTACTGGAGTAAAACTCACAGATGGCTGATAATGTTCAAGAAAGAAAACTCAGAGGAAGCCGAATTACCTGTCCCTGCACCCAGTGATTCGGGTGGGCTTCTCTTCTCGTACATTTGTGTATTTTACATATATTCCTGTAAAACAAAGTTCTGAAAAAACCTCGGATTGTAACCTGAAAGCCCTAATTCCCTTTCGGCTGTGCGTGACAGGGCACTGCACGCCGGCGGAGCTCGATCTGATAAGTCTGAAGTAATGCAGTCCCTTGCCACCAGATCATTTCATACTAGGTACTGGTCAAAATCGGCTACAATCACCAAAGGTGTAACAAAAACACGCCGTAATTATGCGGGAGGCTTGCCAAAAAGTCAATCATGCCCACAGTACTTCCTCTGAGCTTTTTCAGCACAAATAACAGCTTCCAAGGCAGACTGGAAACTCACACATACAGAACAACTGTACATTTACTATGAGCTGTTTAAAGAAATACGATAAAAACAAATGTGATGCATTATGAAGGAGAAAAACTAAACAAATCTGCTACAGAATGGGCAATAGCTATTTAAAAACTGAAAAACGTAGATCTGAACAAGCATAAAACTTAAGAAATGATAACAGAACTGGACTAAGTTTCCCCAGATGGTAAATATCACAGTCATTTGCAGTTTGTTTGTTTTACAAGGGTTGGACAGCACGAACTTCTGAAAATGATCTTAAAGTTATTATAGCAGATTTTAGCAAATTATCTGCATGAAGTTGCTTTTCAGTTTCACCAAGGACTGAAAAATATGCCACAACTTTTTAGGGGTCAAATTCAATCTGTTGGTCTTGAAAGGTGATTGCAGCCCTAGAAATACTTTTAAGCACCATCCCAGATATTTACAAAATACTAGTCTTCTGCTGCTAAAACAACATGGCAGGACATAACTTTTATCAAGGTTTTTGACAAAGGAAATGAAAATGTGACCAGACAGAAGAGTAAAAGAGCACCACTTGGTACGAAGGGCACGCAAATTATACAATCTACCTTCACGTAGGGACTTGGCGTTGATGTTCTGCTTTGATTGCCAAGTTAATCAAACATGTAATAAGCTGCTGAATAAATAAATCCATACTTAACAGACACACCACGTGCCAGATGAAACAAACTATACACTTAAAAGTTTACAGAAAGAAAAGCTTGGGTTACTATAAAACTTTTTTTTATTCAACCAGCTCACAAAGTTTGTGAAACAGGAAAGGGTTTTAATGACCCAAAAAAAAAAAGTTTGGATGAAAACACACTCCTTATGAACTCTTCTTGAGTTCAATGCCAGTAACTGAAATGAAGGGATGCAAAAGGCACTTGAAGCCCGTTTTGAAGAGATGCAGAACAACAATTTTCCAATTTGGCCAATACGGTTAAAACAAGGTTTCAGCTGCTCTAAATCCTGTCAGCAGGGTTTTATCTGAATAGATTGACGAACACATGAGTACAAAGTACAGCCAGTGATGAAAAAGCAAACTTTAAAATCTTTTAAATGCTCACCTTTTTACACATGCTAATCTGCATAACTGCATAGCTGATAAGAGCCTCTTTTAGATCCTGGTCCTTCTGGCTTTTAAACCGCTCAATGTCCACCCTGGCACTCTGGACGTATTCTCTGGATTGAGAGTGGAAACAAGTCAAATCAGAAATACTGTTACACAACAATCGTGGGGGGAGCATTTGATTTTATTCTCCACTTGCGGATGAACAGAACGGATGTGTAGAACCATAGCAAGAGAGACTTAATATAAACGTCCTTTTGCATTGTAATGCTGGGATTTCGATGGGAGAGCGCTGGAGAACAAGAAGCCAACAAGCTGCCATCTCTACCAAAATGAAGATCATAAAACATCACCCATCTCTATAAATCTCGTAACGATGTGATCTAAAGCATCTTGTGGTTGATTCATGGCTTGTTTTTTTTTTAATCACAGTGCAATTTACAATGAAATAACATTTGTTTCTGATATGTCCCTCCTGTGCTCATGCCAAAGTACACAGACACGGAGGAAAGCTGGCCGGGTGAGATGTATTTTTAGAGAAGTCCATCCCTCACAGCTTTGAAACTGAAACTGCGAAGGGTGTGATTTCTCACTTAACCTACCATTCTTATAAGGGAAGGATGGCTGGGCTACACACTTCTGCCTTGAAGATTGTTTATGTTCACTTAAAAATATGCAGATTTTTTTTATTCCTCCAGCGATCAGCCAAATTGTGAAATAAACTTTGTGGATTGTGTGTATAAGTGATATCTATGAATCTGAAGTCAGGGTTGGACTAAAACTCCAGACTGGGCGATCTTAACATCTCCAATGGTTTAAAAAACTTTCTTACTCGCACTCAGCATTCTTGGACTTCACAGCTTCCTCCCCCTCGATGATCTGCTCCTCCAAGACCTTCAGCTTGGCTTCCCTCTGCTCGGGAGTCTCCTGGCCAAAAAGCTTGGTAGTCATGCCTTTCAAGGAGAACGTCCTCACCGTCTGCAGACACAAGGACATGGTGAATTGATGAGACTAGTTTAAATTAACTCCATTAAAATCAAAAAAACTAAAACACACCAAAAGAAAGAAGTTTAAAACATATCTTTATTACATTGTTTTTAACCTTCCGTTCCTGCAAATGACCTATTATAAACTTAGCACCCATCACTCGGTGGGTCTGTGCTTTCACTTAATTGCAAGTTATTAAAACATACTTAAGCAAACAGCATAAATCATCATAGCAGGGGATGCCTAGAAACGAAGGGAAGTCTACAGCTACGACAGTGTGCCCCCTCCACAAAGCTGTCAGCAAGCCGCATCATTGAGAGGCGTTCATTTTTCATTGTTTAAGTAGCTCAACTCCCTGAGGTCTAGGAGTTGGACGGTCTAACGGAAAAAAAAAAAAGGAGGAAAAAAAGGAAAAAAAAGACACACCCCAGTTGCCAATTCTTCCCGCTGCTGCTTCTTGGAGGTTAGATCTTGAGCTGCCGTCTCCAGCTCGTACTGCGTGAGCTCGTGTTTCCGGCATACGGCCCTGCGATGACAGAACACACCAATTACCGTACCACTCTCTGCTGCTTCTGGGTTAACGAATATACCATGAAAAGGGTTAAAATCTAAAACATACAATACTACATATGAAAGAGATTGGATTTTAAAGCCCTAGACATGTTTAGATTTGGACTAAGATACTTTCTAGGGACGTGTTTACCAGAGGGAATAACAGTCATATGACAAGTATCGAGGGGGCAGAGCCTATATGAGTGTCTTACAGAATTCTACAGCAACTTAAAAAACAAGCACAATCCTCATAACATATGGAAAAAAATGTTTTTGTTTTCTGTAATGGAGTATAAAAAAAGGAAAAAAAGAGTGTGGAGGGACAGAGAGCAATCCGTCAGTGGGAAAGTGACAGATGAGGACTAGCATTTTTGACTGTACATAAAGCGATGCACAACTTTGTTAGTTCTAGTATGCTGGGAAAAGATAACTTACCGCAAAGCTTCGGAGTAGAAGAGATACTCCTTCAGCTGGTCTGCGTAGTGCTCCTCCTCTTCCAGGATATCGTCCACTGACGCCGCATACCTGATATCAGGAATCAGGACGTGAAAAACATTTATTGGGAAGATCACCTTCAGTTATGTAATGCGTTTCAAATTGAAATGAGAATTCTAAAGCATCTTTCTCACACACATATATATACACACACACACACAGTTGGGTGACAAATTAAAGGAAAAACCTGAATAAATGAGTGGAGGAACAAAACGAATGCAGATGCCTCCAAACAGGTGTACTGCATGATACAATTAAGCAATTAACATCCCATCACGTTCTGTGGCATGTATACAAATGCTGAGCAGCCCAGTTGACATTGATTTTGTCATTACAAAGACAAATGCACATGTGAGAGTTCAGTGGTACAAAAACCATAGGCACTGGTCTACAGAGATGTGAACAAAAGTGATCTGGTCAGATTAATCATCCTTCACCATATTCTGGACAAGTGGGCGAGTGCATTTGTGTGGGACACCAAGAGAACGGGACAGGCCTGACTGCTGGACCCCTACAGTGAGGGGGTGCGGAGGCTCTGTTATGCTGTGGGGGGCATTTTCCTGTCATGGTTAGGGTCCACTTGTCCCCTTGGAGGGAAGGGTCACTGCAAATCTTGACAAAGTGATTCTGAGTGATCACCTTTATCTTATGGTGACACATTTCTATCCTGATGGGAGTGGTCTCTTCCAGGATGACAATGCCCCATCCACAGGGCACAAGGGTCACTGAATGGTCTGATGAGTATGACAATTATGTGAATCATATGCTATGGCCTTCACAGTCACCAGATCTCAATCGAACACCTATGGGAGATTCTGGACCGACGTGTTAGACAGCAATCTCCACCACCATCATCAAAACCCCAAATGAGGGAATATCTTATGGAAGAATGGTGTTCATCCCTCCAGTAGAGTCAGAGACTCGTATAATCTGTTCTGGGGGTCGTGGTGCCCAACACCTTACTGAGACACTTTATGTTGGTTTTTCCTTCAATTTGTCACCTGTCTGTATATACACACACACACACACATCTCTATCTCTATGTATTGGATAGTGCATAAGTGAGGACTTCCACCTCAAATTTCCTGTGTCATAAGATTACTATATATATAACTCAGATGTCGCAGCTTTCATTAAGCAAGTATATCAATTTAGTAACGTGGTAGCGAGTTCATGTCCGGGCGAACAGTCCAGTCAACATGACAGATGTGCCCCTATTGTAATTTACCGCTCTTTGGTTAAACTAAACAGAATAATATAAACATATCTTCCTTGAAGACATGGACAGCTATGCAAAAAAGAAAGACAGATTCTCTATTAGTGGTCTAGGATTTCCTGTCAGAGATAAAGTTGTTTTTTATTGCGGGAAAACGGAAACCAGCTGTCCAACGGTGTGCCTGTTCATTACTGCCAGCAGACCTTGGCAAGACCGTGGATGCACTTTGCACCAGTGCCGGCACCCGTAATCTTTCACGGTTAAAAACGTACGTCATCCGTACGAGTTTTTAGAAGTTCTGAATGTGTCTGAAAATAGGGGATGAAATATGAATACCCATCTTATTGACATAACAAATGATATGTGGCTTTGATCTTGGGCTGCGAACTACATGACTAACTAAAATAACAACACTGCTGAGCACAGAGAGAGGTGTTTTCAAAGCATTTAAGACATAAAAAATAAATAACAAAGGGAGCTCATGGAATGGAAGATTCATTAAGTGGAGTCTCAAAGCTTTAGCATCTCCTGCCCCCCATACACGTAATCTGCTCTATATTTAAGTAACTTCCCCCACCCCCACATGAGCTGCTTTAGAGTAAGGCAAAGGGGAAGAATGAAGAGAAGAAAAAAGACTGATGAATGTAATTATTTTAAATGTGTAGCTCCTGTGTGAACCTTGCTTGTCAGAAGACATTTTAATGGAAGTGAAACACACTCGCTCCCCAATCCTCTCGGCGGCTGTTATGGAGTACGTGTCATTTAAGGACATGCTTGTCTATTTCCTACAATCTTTCATTTATACCTATGAGGTTAATGTTACTGCAGCAGATACCTGGCTCTGGTCGAGAGTATACTTTTCCCTTTTTTTTTTTTTGTTTCTCCTGTATGGCAATCTGGAACTCATCAGATTGGAAACACAGACGTTTTCTGTTATGTCACCGGTTTTCTTGGCACGGCGACTGAAGGAGATCAGCTGGCACCTTCCCAAGGAGCTCTAACAAATTTAACAAAAACTCTCGCCTCCCTCAGGCTCTGCGTTCGGCTACTTGTTACACCGAGCTCTTGATGGAAATCCAACCGTATTTCGATGTATCTGGAAAACGCATTCTACAGCTTTACATGAAACCGGCAGCATGCATAAGAGAAAATAATAATATATCTGTATTAGTTCCATTGAAACCATCTGGCGATTAGATGCATTCGCAGCGTACTCACGCATCCATGTGGTGCCCAGCGCTTTGCAGCCCGTCCCCCATCTCCCTCTCTATGGCACTCCATTCACTGGCAACCGGAGGCGGAGAACACCAGACGAAGAGTTAAAATCAATCAAAGTAAAGAAATCTGAAATGTCGGCATCCGTCTCTCTGATATTATAGTATATATTACTCAATAATTCCACCCCCTCCCACAAGTAATTCAATAGATTAGGGCGATACATACTATGCTCTTCAGAACGTTGTATGTAAAACTAGATGCATACCAATGTTTTATTGAGACAAGGAGATAACATTCAGTTACAGTTGGTATACAAGTACTTTCAAGGCTGTAATCTTCACACTACATCTCAATTCTCACCTGAAGACTCGCCCGTAGTTTCCATGGACCTTGTAAACGCCATACAGACGATCTGCAACTCTCTGCAAACAGACACATGTTTGTTTTTCCCCCACGGTACACATCACATTACATGGAACTGTATTATTACTCTTTGTGAAATACCAGAATTGTCCAAACACTGTTTTTAATTTTGTGGAATTTTTTATGTTTTATCCATGAACTATGCTGATGAAAGTGTTTTGAATGATTATCTTACCAAGTTGTGTAAGTTCTGCACTGTACACAACATTGTCCTCTTGTGATCAGTGCCTAAATATATGTTAACAAATGGGGGCTTCTTCTCGGTGCTTAATGCCAACTTAATGCCTAAACAACAATGTTGATGATAATGACTAAAGAAAGGATAAACCATAAATGACTTTTTCACTTCCGATTCTTTTGCTGAAATATTAAAATGTAAATAAAACATAAAAAACTGCTACAATTAGGCTGATGGTTTTCTATGGGCTCTGACCTTGATTAAAATAGTTAACATTTGAAAAAACATTATTGTTGTTCTATTTTCCTTTTTATTTTTTCCCCAAGAGAATTGTGATTTTGTTATCAGGGAAAACTAGGAACCTTGTTGATGATATTTAAGGTTACTGGGAAAAATTGACCATAAGATATTTTACCTACTGTTTTTTTGCTAAGCATGGAATTAGCAAAGTTTCAAGAATCTAGTTAGATTTAAAAAATCAATTTAAGAAAAATCTACAATATGTACAGACTTCATTAGTTTGGAATGTACAATAAATTATAAAAGTCAATCAGAATGACAGCTGGATTAAAAAGATCCCAGACAAGGTATGGCCTGACTTAAAGACATACTTACTGCATGTAGGTCTAAGGAAAATAAAATGCCAGTAGCAATTAGAAAATGTACAGAACAGCCCCAACACAGTATCATTGATTTGAGGTTAATGGTTAGAGTGCACTGCACACACTTAATAAGAATATTAAATTAGTTATGATGTACATCTATTAATCATCCATACTCCCCTACAAATTCAAGTGAAGCTGACATGCTGCAAAATGTGCCATTAATTTACTTGTTGTTGACCATACTTACAGCTCTGACTCGAAGCAGCTGCGAAATGACTGACTGCAGTTCATCACTATAGTGTTTCAGCTCCGTAAATCTCCTGGTTATGAGAAAGAAAAACAGTCATGTGATGGACAGCCCAAACAAACAAAACAAAGCAACTCTCGAATTAAAAGAAACCTCATTTCAAAAGTTACTGTTCTGAGAAGGGTCCCTTAAAAAGTCAACACTGGTTTCCCATTAACGTTTTCACATTAAAGGGAGTCGCAAAACCAAATAATTAAAAATGTATGCAGTGCACTTAATTGCACAATGCTTGAGAAATCATTTAGGCAGTATCGGAGGATTTGTGGTAACCTCACATGTGGGATGGCATAACATACGAGGAATGGCTTACTTGTCTGGGTTCTTTACCCTGAAAGTGGCATTCAAAGCTTTCAGTCTTGAATCAGCCTATAAAATAAACAAACACACAATTATGGAAAACAGTATTACACACTAACAATTCAGATTTATCTTCTACTACAAATGCATCTGTCTCACATCAAGATTTTCTTTCCTACTCCAGATTTTGTTTTGCTATCAGTTTAGCAGTGTCATTTTTGTTTCCAGTACAGCACAAATTCCACAACTTTTCATCGGCACAAAATCACGCGTCGCCCGATACTACAAACAATGTGTATGCAGTCCAGGACGTACAACAATGAACGTATAGCCGGCACCATTTACAGGCTGGAAGAACAAGAAAAAAAGCTGACTGGCCAACAGATGGAAATAATTAAGATATATTTGTTCTCAGTAGAGTTTACCATCGGAAATTAACGTATACTCCAGAAAGCTATTACTAGGAAGGAACTCCAATCATAAATACAGCACAAGGTTTTAAGAAACAATTAGAAGAAATGTTATCAGGGAGTTTTCCCCAGTGTCGTCTCACACAAGACCACAAATAATTGTGAAAATACACCCTCTGTATCTTATTAAGTGATGCAATAAGGTGAAAGCCACAGGGGCCTTGTCTTTTTTTTATCTCTACAACTCAAAGAAAATAAACTCTACAGATGACCTCTCTTTGCACTGTATTCTCAAGAGCATGCTGTGTGTCCTTGTGTAAGTATGTTTCCATTGAACTCCTAACCAACTTTTGTTTGTACAAAGAGAAAGTGTCTACACAATATATTCCTTTAATCATTAGCTGTACAAATGTATGCCAATATTATTTAGAACACTATTGTATTATAAGGATGCGTTAATGCAGGAAGGGGGCAGGGAAGAAATTAACTTTAAAATACAATTAAATATATTAAATCAGGGTGTACAACCTTGACATATCCTGATGCCCCGCCATCGATGCCAAAGAGAGGCTGAAAAACCAGCTCTGATTTAAATGTGTTCTGTTTGGGAAAATGATTAATGACCCCCCAATTGAAGGTTTCACCAGGGTCCCGTACCTGGTGCGCGGCGTAATTTAAGACGCATACGGATGAAGTCTGATCATATTGTTAGCAGCGTTGGCGAGTAAAAACATTATACACAGATTCAGCTCATACTTTGCATTGTACTTCATATCCTCAGACGTGCACAAACCCCACTGTCATCAAGTTTTGATATTATAGCGTTTTAACTCCTAATGCTTTCCATCTGTGAGTGTTATTGATGCTCTGTTCTGATTCCCATGTCCTTCAGTTCACAGAGCTAAGCGTGTAGTTGTCAAAATCAGGTCTGTGTACAGACAAGCACACGGAGCCGCATACAGCTGTAATTTAGGGTTCTTTTTAAAGGATGCATGACTAAAACATAAGGAGGAGAAAGAATGTATTCTTTTTCCATTGGTTTGAACAGCAAAACAGCAAACCTAATTCCGATGGTCTGATTTCCTGTTGCCACACTGCTGTGCTGGCACCCACGGGCCACACAGGGTTCAAAGGTAGTGAACCTCACTGAAACCTTAGAGCATCGACAAACTCTAGATGCGTCAAGATTTATTAAAGCCATATTTCCATTTTAACAGGAGTGCTCACTGCTCTGTTTAATATATAAACAGAGGAGCGTATTTATAACATGACAGTGACAGCTCGGTGGCGTAACACTTGTTTTCATCCGTTTCTTTAAATAAATGTCTAACAAAAGATTAAATGTGATGGCTAACATGAACAGTATATACAAACTTCGGAGGTTTTCAACTCCAAAATGTATTTTTAAGAAAAAAGGATTATAAATTGTACATTCGATAATTTTGTTTTACGGAATTTTTTTTTTTTTAAGGGTTTATACTCCCCCCTGGATTACAGGAATATCTGACCTAGGAAGGATCAGTAAAACACTGATAATTATTAATCCATATTAATAATCATTACTAAAGCATTTTTCCTTGACACAGTTTTTAAAATACATTAATTATTCATCACACGCTTTACTCCGTTACTTTTTCAATTATCTCAATTTGCACGGAAAAGACATATGCCAGTGCAGTGCATTTATAATAATTTATAGTCACTGTTAGCTTAATGAATCACATGGTACAGCAAAAGTCACCTTGATATGTACAGCTGCAGTGGAAACTGAAGACATACGCAGGCCTAATTTGGGGAAATTGTCTGTTTTGAAGATATAAATTAATACCAGTTTACACTTGGAAATGGTGCGTTTGATTGACCATAAACTTGCCGTCCTAGCACGCACACTTTCTAGGCTAAACATTAGAATATGTAGTTGATCTTTTTAATCTTTTTCAGGGATTTTCAAATAGACTGCAAATAGAGTGGGAGACTGCTCGGTCAACGAGGTACGTTTGAGGGCTCGTGTTTCGTCTAAGAGCTGTCGTAAAACGTTCGCAAACGGAAATACGGTACCTTCGCCTGGAATCCTGTATCGTACACAACGTCCTTCCATCCATTTTCCTATGGAAGAAATACAATCAGCCAATTAAAAACAAACATTGTTAAACATTCAAATTGACATTTAATAATTAAACAGTCCCTCAGTGCTGTCGTAACACAACTGAACATGTATAACTATAAAGGAAAACTATTGCTTTTTTTTTTTAGGATTAACTCAATAGTACCTAAAGTAAAACGGACCGGATTATTAAACATCAGTGTATACTGTTGAACAATGTAATATTTTGACAACAGAAACCACACAGTATTTATACATCACAAAATTAATCTGAAACACAACACTGAAGTGTCAAAATCATACCTGTGTCAGAAACTGATAAAAAATACTGTCCTTCGAAAGCACAGTGTGAGAAGCAACGCGAAGCAAGAAGTTCTCCAGCCCGATTCGTCGTCTCTCCACGAAATCGGGATCCATGTTATCAGCTGATAATTTGTGCCACACAAATTCAGCCTGCACAAACAAAACACACGTGGATGAGGACTGGGCCTAGAGGCTGTCCGGCTCGCTGAGCAAGAGTGAGTTTTAACTGTCCGACTTACCCTTTTCTCAGGCAGAGGGGGCACGACAATGAATGGATAGGTAACTAACAAGTAGTTCCTCAGCAACTCAAATTCACTGTATCGCCTCCACAGAGAGTCGGGGGCCGGGCTCTGTCCTTCTGTGAGAGCATCGATGGCCCTGCGAGACACACGGAGAGAAGTTTTAGTCCGGTCAGCCATTAGAACAAATCGATAGGACCATTCCCAAGTCTGAACACCAACTCACTAACATGTCTTTATTAATTTGTAGGAAATATCATTGAAATAGAGAAACAAACACATGATGCTTATCAGCCTTATAGGGACGAGTTTGAAAGCTTTTCCTGTAGGAACATCTGCTTCAGTCAGTCTTCGGCCTTGAAACATCTTGTAATCCCAGAAAGTGGTGAGATTCTTCCAACGAAGAGCGGTTTTATATTGTATGACATTCGGGATGCAAAAACCAAATGAGTAAGCATCAGATTTCAGGTGGGCTATAAGTTATAATTAATTACATCTAATGGTTTGCTATATATATCCCATAATGCTGTCACATCTCAGAAAGGCTCCATAAAGTATTCCCCAAATCTGTTAGGAATTGCTGATGAGATATAAGGTCAACTGTAGTAGTACCAAAGCTGGAGCTCATTAACAGTTCTGCAGAATCCATTACAATGTGCTTTTGGTGATGTTTTGAGCTGTCAGGGAGTTCCTGGAAAATCAATTAAAGGATAAAGTGTAATAGACAGAAGGCCCTCGAGATGTGTTTGCAATTATAACCATATTGCTTTAATTCAAACAAATCCAGTTGCCAAAAATCAATTAAAAATGTTGTTTTCCCCCTCTATTCCTGACTCAGACATCCAGGAAAAGAAACTAAAAGAGTAAACTCCAGTATAAGTTTACAGACAAATTAAACTGAACAAATTCATCAGCACATGTTAAAAGTCAAGCCTTCACATCTTTAACATGTCCAATTAAATACTTGGTCTATTAAATAATTGATACATGGTCCATTAAATTCTTTATTTCTTAATAAATCAATGCACTTTAACCACTACATTTCTGATCTTTAGTATTTTACCTCTTTATCAAAGCATCTAACATTATTTTTAAAACAACTATGAATATGAAATATACAGTCAAAAAGCAGGGTCCCCACACCAAAGGTTTATATAGGCCTATTAAAAAATAAAGAGTTTGAAGAGAATTCACATTTAAATAGTAATATAAAATTTGAAAACAATGCTTGATTCTGTCAAAATAGGAGATGGATTATTACAGTAAGGGGTCTCCCTCCACTTTATGCTAGAAAACAGCATAATTACACATCGCATGGACACTGGTCAACATCCGCCTTTCAGGTCAGATGGATTATGTGCCATTCCTGGAACAGAGTCCGTCTGAGAGATTGTGGAGACGTGGGAAGCTGTTGCTGGGGTTGGTCATGGATAGCTCAGTGAGGATTTGTGTCCAGACCATAGACAAGTTGTGAACATCATTGTTCAGTTCCAGAATAAACAATTGTTCTTTCCAAATTCGAGCATTTATTTACCAATGTCAAAACTCTCTAGTGTGTTCATTTCACATGATGATAACACATTTCTTCCTCACAGTCATATTGAATGTTTAATGATACTGCAAACTGCACGACTGCTTTACTGGAAAAGGGCATATTCATTTTAGTAATATCTATTTCGATTTGGGAGATCAGGTTATTTTAGATGCTATATTCACATATACATATGAATGTAAGTATATTTAAAAGCAATCTGTGTGTGAAGAACAAGCAACGAGCTTAAGATACAAAGCAATGCGATGTTTAACAATATTATTAATATTTCTTAGCAGGCACCCTTATCCAGGGCAACTTACAGAATATAAAAGCAATACAAAAACACAATAGTGGTGCCATCTATCCACTTCAGTAAGCAAGCTATCAAACATTTTAGGACTAAAAAAAAAACTCCAGCCACATGCATAAAAGGCAATTTAAACCCAATCCCCGGGAGAATTGTTTTGATTAAGCTCATCTCAAACTGGATAATTAAAATCACACAAATACGAATGGATCCATTCCATTCCCTGCTAACACTTGACAACACCAAGTGATTTATAAACATTCCTACACAGAGACCTAACACTAATTAAAAACAAACCAGATGAACGCAGCTTAACGAAAGACCGAGAAAATTACTTACAGACAGCAACTCCAGAGAGTAGATACTGAATCCTAAGAGATCTTTTCCCCCCCACAAAGGGACTGCCACGGCATTGTGGTGATTACAGAATTCGATTTGACACGTTGTTTCTACACAAATACCCGAAAGTCCTTTATGTTTGCATTCGTTAGGCAAATAATAAGATCAGTTACAATACTCAAGCTTCAACATGCAGGTTTGTGTGGGTGTTAGAAAATAACTAAAACTCAGAGAACAAATAATTGATTATCAACTAAATCTTTAATAAATGTGAACATAAAGGTTCAATACCCTACTATCTCTCCTTCACATGGCTTTTATCAGTGTTGCCAGACTATTTAAAAATAGGGAAATAGATGCAAAACCAGACCCTTGTTTATGGGTCAACATATAGGTTACAACTATTTTACCATTGCTTATGCTATAGTTAGCAATCCCACTGAAGGTCATGCAATACATTTGATGTTTTTTTTTTTATCTCAACCTGCCCACGTTGTAGATCTAATTTCAATTTTGTTTGCTCCCTTTGTGTGGAGAAAAAAATCCCATAGAACAAAATAATCTAATACTTCAGCTCGAAACTCCAACAGATCTCTTTATGAGAAACTCTTTCAAGCATTAGGGTAAAATCCAGTTTATTAAAAGAGAATCCACAAGTAGCTCATGACCAGAAAGGTTAACATGATATTAATTTAACTTTGCTAGAAAGACACATGAAAAGTCCAGATAAACCCTCAGATTATACCGCATTGGTTTAAGAAAGTCACAATATTAAGTGGCTTTAGAAAACACATGACAAAACTTAAACTGTGACTTGGAGAATCACTTCATCTCCAATGCCTAGTAAAACAGGATTTGTTTTCCAATGAGATATGGCTCTTAAGCGCAAAATACACAGATAGGAATCTTTTGTTTGTTTTCAAGCTTGTATGCAAGCAGTTGGCACACAAATTTAATGCCACATTGGACAATGTATGAGGAAAGTCTGCACTGAACAATAGTGAGTTGTACAGAAATGAGACCCTTCGAAACATTTCATTCCTAAAACGAAACGAGAGTACATAATGGGTCTATGCTAATATTACATTTAAAAAAAAAAAAAAAAAAAGCTCCATCGCTTCAAGGCATTCTCGACTCAGTATGCGTGACCGCATGAGGAATCCCATTACAGTTTGCCCCTTGAGCTGGCCCAGTGTAAATAAAGATTAGCCTTGCATGTGTATATAATAGTTGTGCTGTATTCAGAAAGGGAAAACATGTGTTTCTTTTTAAGATGAATTCCAACAATACAGCTCTGTGCATCCTGCGAACCTGACTGATGAAGCAAAAGAAAAAAAAGTGGCTGCGCCTTGACCTTTATCTTACTCTCATAATCGCCGTCAGAAACGTTTGGGAAACATACAAATCTGCAGGCAGCACACTGGCCTTTATTTAAACTGCCAGGTCAGCACGAACAGCACAACTGTGGCAATAAACATCTCAGGCCCCACAGTTGGGAGAGCAAAGACAGCTAAAAGAAATCAAAGAAAAACAAGCTGACATGATACAGTATCAAAAGTCCATGTCGCAAACTAACATTAACTGAACAAATAAAATGGATGGCGCTGGTTTGAAGCCATCTTTATTAATGAATAATTGTTTACCACCTAGTGATTCAAACTACTATGAATTAAACACAATTATCCTAATAAAGGAATCACATAACCTAGTATATTAAACAATACAAAAATTGTATTCTAATTGAAAATACTAGGTTCTATAATCAGTTATTTTCTGAGAAAAAAAATAATAGGGAAGTAAAGATGTCTACTAAATATCACATCTTTCTCTTACCCATGTAATAAAACCACCGAATATTCTGCAACAGGAACGAGATTAAATATACGGAGCAATACTTCAGGTGTCAGCTCTTTAATTGTATCTGGACAACCCGAAAACAATCCTGTACCTCACCGAGTGAAAAAAGCAGTGGTGTGCGAGAGGGGATTTATTTAGCAGATCTGCCCTGCCTGTCATCGTGGGTTTATTGGCAAAAAGGGAAAGTGAAACCTCAGGAGTCTCAGCGGAGCAGCAAGTCAAAGCAATTATCAGAGCCCCCGATAATTACACAAGCTGCCCGAGAGGAAGTATGGAATTACTTTAGCCCCTCTTGTACCACATATGCAGTCATGGCTGAATGTCAAAAAGCATTTTCTCCTTGGAATAAGTTCACCATGATGCAAGCTGAAGATTTTTTTCTTTTCTACACAGCAAAAATGAATACACCCACATTTTAATCACTTCAGACTGTGTTTTTTAAGTGTAGACAGTGATTTACAAAGTTGATCAACCCAAGCTACTGTGGGATAATCGCTTGGAAAGAGGCAGCAAAGTTCCTCAGTGTCAATATTTTCTCAGTTGTCTATGCAGTGAACAAAGGCTACCGTATAAAGTCACATTAGCCCTCTGTGTACGTTGTGATTCTGGGGTTAGTCAGAGTTGTCATGTGGTCCAGGCCTAGACCTTTATTACTCCAGTAATTAGTACAGTGTGGAAAGTGAGAATTTCCTCTGAAGTTCACATGTTCAGTTTGTAGGAAAGGTGAGCCACCAGTTTACCAGAACTCAGATCCGCCCTCTGAATCTCAACAGGTTAGCTACGGGATTATGTTAAAATAAGATGAAGGCAGCATCAGATCAGAAAAGGCAATTTTTAATCGGTTCTAAAGTCCTGATCTACAGATAGTGATGACAAGAAGGTAAATGAGGATTATGGTACATTGGTCTTTTGATAGAATAGCATTATTTGTTTACACTGTGAATCCATGTAGAATAATACACTATAGGTTTTCCCCATTTAATTACTTTCAATAACAACATTGCAATGCATAACTAAAAAGTAGTTATATTATCATTTTAAAATGATAAAGCATATAACTGTCCATGAGAGCATGCTTAAATCTTTATCTTTGTTTCAGGCTGTAACAGAAGTCATTATGCGTTTTAATACCTTTTCAGTATAACATGATTTTCTAGTGCTAGATTCCCAGGAAGCATTGCCGATTCTAAAAAAAAGTGTCCCCACTATTAGCACTTTCACAAGTAATGTTAAAAACATGCCGTAGCTCATTATAATATGTAAAGGAGTTAATAAATCAAATCAAAATAGTTCAACTGGTTCTTTAAGCACCCTGGCTTAACTAAATCAAGTCACATGTCAAAGTATTATGATTGCCTTGAAAATTGAATTAAATGAAAAATAAATATTCAGCAGTCTAACCAGACTCAGTCAATCAGGGAAAGAAAGCATACAAAAATAATGTTTTTTAGCCAAGGAAAACACATATTGCCAAATAGCTACTGTAATCTAATAAACTTGGAAAAGGATCCTGAGAAGAAAGCAATTCCACTTAATTTAATAATAATAGGCATATCTTTGTAGTTTCTTGACAAAATCTGATTAGCCTTTTAACACGGGACCAGGGGATATGCCATTCTTTGATAGTACATTTTACTTCTTGCCAAAGCAATTAGCCTGATTAAAAGACTAGAGAGAGGAGGATCTATGTTCCTGAAAAGCAGCCGAGAAAAGTATTCATAATGATGTTGCTCACAAGTGGCAGTGACTAAGCAATCGGTTTATTGCAAAGGAACGATTGTCTCATGAGACACGGCCATCAGAAAGACACTATTCTACATCAATGAGCTCATTGCTATACCTGGGTCTTGGGTTTCTGAGCTGTGTGTGACACATTTTGACATCTACTATAAAGTATCCTTAGAAATGGTTTCTTTTACGTTTGGAAACACAAGGGAAATACTACTAAAAGTGTCCGCTTGTACTAAATAAAATTACAGTTTATTTATATAAGGTACACTTTATATAAACAAAACAATAAAAAAGCCACACTCCTGATTTAAAAATTAAAAATCTGCAGTATTTTCTACACGGGTAACACTTTCCATTCTAGCTTATTGTTTCACAGCCCTAGGATATATCCTGGATTGTATTAAGCAGATTGCATTAAGGAAATAATCTCAGGATAAACACTATGAGATGTTGTTAAATTTATAGTCTCGCCATGATAAATGTGCTTTACCCCTATTGCATTGTAAAAATCTATTTTTGCTGTGTTGTTCACACTGGACTTGCCTTGTGTTTTGTAAAATAACTGTAAATTATACTTTATTGAAAAATCTTCAATAAATCAGTCCCTCTCGTTAACCAAATCCAACATGTTCCTACATTTCTGCTGCACTGCCAGCTGTAAAATTATATAAAAAAATGTCTTCCTATGGGCCTGTGATTAATTAAGTCAGCTTCCATAAAGATTTAAAGAGGAATATGGAGTATGGAAAGAAGATTCAGTTAGCGTCAATATTTACCCCCAAACAGAAAACCTCTGAAGGTCGAGAAGACGTCTGGCACGCCTGCGTGAGAGTGAGTTTACGCATCGGCATGTGTCTAAATACACTGCACTGATGTAAACATTATCTCAACCACTCAACAAAAGCAGGAAGTAAAATGCAGCATGCTTTCATCTGGCGCTGCTTTGGATAAACAGTGGGAACCCATTGAGATAACATTTGTTCGTTATTGTGAACAGGTACAGCCCTACACACAGGACAGTACGGTAACACAAAGAGAAACTGAATTTGTATATTCATAAAAACAGAGGCCACAAGTACATCAAAATGTCTGCTCGTCTTAGGAGGTTCGCCTTCTCATTACTCTGGAGTTGCGACAGACTGCAAGGGCACAGCACAAACACTGCTGAATGACACGGCCCAAAAAAAAATGGCATGATCACACTCGGTGCATTTCACTTTTTCAACGACTGAATCTTCAATCAGTGCCTGACACCATTCAAATGCAGTTACAGGACTAAAGATGGCAGCCTATTTCATTATTTTTTTTAGAACCTTTACTCCATTAAAGTACTGTAATTATTTTTACGGTATAAAAAACACAGATGAATAAACCTCATGATTTCTGTTTATTTTGGACTGTGCTCTCGTGTCCTTTTGTTTGAATTTGAGCAGCCCTTCCTGAGTACTATATTAATTCAAATGTTATAGGTAATTTAGCATATCTTTTATCAGCATGACTACCAATGCCACAGTTGAGAAAATCCACCCACCTGTCCATGTTCGGTTTCAACAGCTACACTTTCCAGCTGCTTACCATGAAAGCTTATGGTTTCAGTTTTAGAAAGACAAATGCATTATTAAGCTATTTTCCATCTCATGTGTCATCCTAAGGTACCTACAAAAATCATGAAGTTACAATTTAATCTTGTTTTTAAATCATAAAGAAATGTAACCATCTGCAAAGACCATCAGAGTGCAAGTAGAGTTTTAAAGACTAGTCTTTAAATTGGAATATAATATTAATCCATCCCAGTGGATTTTTCCAGTTAAGTGACTAATGTTAAGTTTATCAAGCTTTTTTCCATCTAAAAAGTCATCACCCCATTTAGAAAGAAACATTAATCTTTGGCACTTTTTCCAATTCCTTTCATACATAGAGTGAATTATTTTATTAACCCCTCTTCAGAAACCATGGCATTCATTATCCTGTGCACTTAATTAGACATTTTATTTTTGCTGTTCACATACATGTATTTTTAAACATTCAACTGCAAGAATTTGATTTACGGTTTCTGCTAAGATCTTTCTCAGGCACCACTCTTTCACACAAATGTCAAATAATGAGTAATTAACATCTCATCATGAACTGTTGAAAGTCAGGACTCCCTCTACTCCCTTACCGTGTTTCTATGAGGTAAACCGTATAGGTCTCCTGCATGTTCACGGCATTCTTCCCTGTTCTTTTCTCTGCCTCGGCAACACTGATCTCCATTTTCTTCAGAAGAGTAGAGCCTTCCTCAACCGCCTATTGAAAAAACATGAAAGCATTACAAAAAAGACTGAACTGAAATGTTATTCTTCACATTCTTAACTCTTAATTCTTTACAATCCACAGAGCAAGTAACACACACACAGCAGGGCTATGCATTTACATTCATAAAGCTGCAAAGTGTGTATTCTCTTACATTGTAATGATACATTAGATTTCAAGGCCTTCCCCTGAACTTTAACTTAGGTTAAGCAAGTACAGACACGAATCCATAGCATAGTAGTTTATAGCAGAGCCTGCTTCATACACAACTAAAACACATCATGCACAGCTAACAAAAAAACACCATCAGCTGCCAACAACAGCAGCAGCTCAGCAGCTCCCTGTGGGTCTATGAAGTTGCACACACCTTCATTTAGGAAGACAGACAACAGCTAGGAATGCATGCAAATGACTCTCTGCTCTCGATTTATAAACTCTACCAATGCACTTTGCATTTGATCAAAAAAGCAAGCACCGACAACAAGTGTAAAACAGATGTGAACTATGTTTTCCAAGCTAAAAGCAGTATCAATAATGCAGTGCAGCGCTGATGTTGGGTCAGATGACCGATCAGGTGGTTTGTTCTGCTCTGATGTGGGCAGCTTATTCAATAAATCAGAGAGGTGTAAATTAAACCCCATTAGGATATACTTCTTGTGTTTGATTATTAATAGATTCATTAGGTGGAAATCAACCTCACCGCCTGCAAACGGACGATTAACTCTAGCAAAATGTCACTAACCGTTTTTATTATGATCATATATAAACTCGTTTAATAATAATATTCCCTCTGTTAACTTTCACTGGTAAAGGCCTAGTGATTTCTACCATTTCTACACTGTGAACAGCAAAACAAAATTAAAATCGCAGTTCAGCGTCAGGCTCAGGTGTCCATATAAAACAATAAAATCTGCGCCTACTCGAAGTGCTCCAGCTGCGGCCACATATTCACGCAACACCGTGGGCTGGCCAGGCCTACACCGCTCAACCGCCATTTCTCCGCGACGTGTGTCCTGAACCACGTTTCCCAGCACTTTTTCTCGTTAAGCGACCGCCGGGTTACCGTGTTGTTCTGGTTCTCCTGCCCCTCGGCATCAGTCAGGTCGGTGTTTACGATCACGGCTACCTCTTCGCTGCCCGAGTCCGCCATCCTTGCCGAGGTTTGTGCTTACTGCGCATGCGCACGGGACCGCACTTTCCTCCTCACCGGAGTGAAGTTGTCCAGCTGCGCTCCGGTGCATGTCTGCCACGTCCGAGAGAGACATGCATACCCCCCGATTGCTGTTGCATTTAAGACAATATCACCATATGAGGTGTTTCAGTCCCAAAGTGAAGAATAAGAAGCATCGGTATTCTAATTTCCATTTGATTGACATGCAGTCCAAAGTTTATACAACCCTGCTTTGATGAACTGGCTTCAATCAAACTGCAGACTTTTCTGTGTGAAAGTGTGTTGTTCTCATTGCGAAGTCAGTATCGTTTAATCAACGGTAACTGGTCAATATTAACGAATTAGCTAATACATCCCATGTCTTTTAACTAGGCATTCAAACCCTGGACACAGCTGGAGTTCAAGTTACGCTTTTTTAGGGGTGCAAACTTAGCGTGTGTTAAGCATGCACCTAGATGACATGAGCAGACATCAAGTGTAACCTTTCTCTCACTTAAAACAAATGGACAGAACCTACCAATGAAATCAGACACATGATTGCATAATTATTAGTGGACAGATAATTCAATATAGGTTAGGCTTGTTGCAGTTGCTGACAACCATTGTGCCAAGTGTTTCCTTCCTAATAAAATAAATAAACTATGATAAAGAAGCTGTTTTCTTCTTACTTGGAGCTGTGAAGTCTCGGGAGTTATGGAAAATGGTGCATACTAACAACAAGCACGAAATGCACTACTTTCTTTATTTAATTTAGTGCTCAATTTGACTTTTACTTGCAGATTATTCCCCTTGATTACGTGCGTCCATGTGGGGTAGATGTTGTTACTATTATACAAAGACATTGCCCCCCTTCTGCAGCTCCAGAGGCCGGGCTGTGCTGTGTGATGATGGCATTCATGAACTCCACTTCCTGGGCGGGGCCCCACACAGCTGGATCGGCAACAGCTGGATCCGCCTACCCTGAACCGCAGCCAAAAGCCCCGAACCCGGAGAACCCTGTTACAACCAGTCTAACTTTCACAAATGTGCAGATGAACCAGTATTTCGCATGCAAGCAGGGAAAGGGCTGGACGTTTTGATTTTTTGCTATTGTTACTATCCGGAGAATGGGGTACTGCTGGACGTTCACAGCTGCAACATCTGTCCTGATCCATTCTTTCTGTGAGTATCGGGGAGCTCTGCTTGACTCCGTCCTCGTCTCAAGACATTTCAATTGTTTTCTTTGCACGTTGAATTTTTATAAAAAGCCCGTGTGCGGGATAGTGAAGCTTTCTGCTGTCATCCAAGAGAAACAAAGTGCATTTTAAAGATCTAATTATATTTCCAGGACTGTGTAATGAAAAATTGCAGAATGCAGATTTATATTAATCGAGCAGTGTTGTCTGATTTATATAATCAAAGTATTGAAACTGAGTTACTGTGTGTGTGTGTGTGTGTGTGTGTGTGTGTTGGGGGGGTGGGGGGGGCGCGTATATTGCAGTTAAGTCAAAATATATGTATTTTTTCTTCTTCAAACTCTTTTCTTCTTCTTCTTCTTCTTCTTCTTCTTCTTCTTCTTCTTCTTCTTCTTCTTCTTCTTCTTAGAACTAATTTCTATTAAGTTGAAACCACTGACTTCAGTGTCACAAATCGTGCATCATTAAAAGTACAGATCCCTGGTGTAAATGTCAAGTGTTATTAGTCTTCCTTTAATCACATTTCAAAGCGTACTTTTCATTGACGGGAATTCAGAAAAAAACGGAATTGGGCGTTAAGATGTGACATAGATATTGTAATTGTCAATGTGATGTAGCATATGGCCTTTCTTCAGGGGTCACATCTGTGCGATATTCTAACCTATTACATATTCTAGCCCCGAGTTATACGATCACAATATTTGTTTATGTGTGTCCTAGCGATATATTAACAGACATTTATTTGTAATCTTTAATCATATATATATATATATTGTGTGTGTGTGTGTGTGTGTGTGTGAGAGAGAGAGAGAGAGAGAGAGAGAGAGAGAGAGAGAGAGAGAGAGATGTTGGATAGATATCAGTTTGTAATCGATTAAGAAAAATAGGATTAAAACTATGAAATTAAATCTGTTATGTAGGTACAGACTATGTGGGATGTATAGAATAGGTCTATTATGGTGCCATTAGCAGAGTATAACTAATGGCATGCATTTCTTTTGAACTGAATAACATTGTTTTAATGCTTTCTTTCAGTACAATAAGTATAATATATTTAACATCTGTCAAGGATTAAGAGGGTTCTACCCACACACTGAATTTTAATTATATCAGCCTTCGTATGTTATTCTTTCTTTCCATTTTTAGTTCTTTCTTTCCACATGTTGGTTGTAAACACAGTTACAGGCAGAATTGAAGTGTACAGGTAGACCATTAAGTTCCTTAGAAGAAAAAAGTACCATTGCATATAGATTTTGGCAGCACTTAAAATTCGCCATATATTAAATATTATTCCTGGCATGCGAAATTGTTTAAAAGAGGATTGAAGATCATGTAAACATTTTAGTGTATAGGACCAGCAGAGCAGAGCCAGCTCCTATGTTAATGGGATCTGAGTACATCATTATCTCAAAGATCTTTGTATAGAAAACACAACAAAGCAGAAACACATGGAGAAATTGTGTTATTGTCTTTGTAGCTCTGATCTTTTCTTGTTGCATTATTTTTTATGTCACGTAGCCTTCTGGAAAGCAGTCCTGGAAGGCTCTTAGGTGTTTCCCAGTGTGAGGTCGACCTTATAAATCTCAGCCTAGATCATTTAAAAATTAAACATGTCATGTTGGCAATTTCCATTTCAGCTGGCAGCTTTGATGTTGTAGTAGCCCTACTCAAATGCATTCCATATCTTGAATACATACATCTGTTTAATAAATGCATTAAAGATTCTATATATTAGCTTTATTTAGATGTGCAGGAGAGAGATATGGTTGTGTAGGTTATTCAAACCTGTTCTAGACACTTCACTATTTTTCTGGGTATGGTTATCATCATACATATCAAAACCTATGCTATATTAAAAGACAACTTCTCTCTCACACGTTTAGATTAGACACTCTACTAGCATTAGTCCCTTACTAAGCTACTTTTATCACTTATTGAGTGTCTATCCATTGTTGACAGTTTGTCATAATACACTAAAAACTCTCTCAGTCCGATGAGTGGCTCTTGGTGATGTCTTTGCAAGAAGAACAGTTTCCGTTTACCTCCAATTGGCCTCAAGTTTATTTAACTTAATTTCAGATAAATCCCCTGCTGTATTGTGTGCTAGTACAGTGCTGTAGAGTGTTGCTCCTGCTGTTTGTGTGGGATTGGTGTGTAGTTCACATACCCCCTCCCCTGGCGGCGGACGGTAGTATTTGTGCTTGTCTCTGGCAAGGCCTGCAGAACCTAATTCTCTTCGTTAAAAATGGTTCTCATGGGACCTGCAAGAGCAATAAAGATGAGTTTCTTCATTCATTGATAAACTGAAGTAATAACTGTGACATCCATTTGTTGAGCAGACAATCCAGTACTGTAGCATGTGATCTGAAAAGAGAATTACACTGGGAATGACTGGATCATAATATATATATATATATATATATATATATATATATATATATATATATATATATATATATATATATATATATATATATTATATATACACACTAAGGATTGTCACATAACAGTGCATTTAAGTACATGTTCAATCATTCAATACAGTCAACTTTTTTCATACTCCTATAACTTGAGTGCAGTTCCCACAGCAACATACATTTTAATCATTCCCAGAAGTGTGGTTCATTCGTTTATTAAATTGTCTTTTAATTTCTGTTGAAACAACAACGAAAACCATCAAATATTTTGTGGATTAAAGCAGTTAAGTAGAATGTTTTTCTTGTTTGTTTTTATAAAAACTGTAGTATCTGAAAATGTGTTTTCTCTGTAGATAGTTCTAAAGGTGCCGTGTTTTATGAGTACTGTAAACGAATAGGAATCAATTAACAAACCTGTTTAATGTAAAAACACCTCAATGCGGCGCAATATCTGCATCGCCCTTCCCAGCACACTTTAGTCGAATTTCCCAGCAACACATTGACGGGCTGTATTTTTAACTTGGCTCAGGCTGGCACTTATGGATTTAATTTATTTCTGGAGCAGTAACTGCTGATTTTAATTAGTTTTAAGTTTGCTCAGAGTTTTTGCTTATCCAGGCTTTTCTGTTTTTTTCTGTTCTTTTTTTTTTTTGAATTTTGTATTTTGATGTTTAGCGTCGAGAAAACATCTGGAACGCTTTTTAAAGATGTATACTGTTTCTTTTAATGTTTGTGCAGCTTTATTAGATCATTGTAGTTTTCATATGGAAAGGGTCCATATGGGTCTAATTAACAATTAATATATTGTGATGTGGCAGTCAATCTGTGGTTTGGGACTCCAGAGAATACAGACGCAAGATGTTTGGAAAGCAGATCCCCTGCCTGTCTTCATCGCAGATTTATAAATAAAAAAAGCCATTGTCCCTAGTCAAGCCACAAAACCCCCTACATATTATAGTATAACTGCTGGAAAAAAACTACATTTCTAAATAATAGATGTACAGAGAGGGTTTGTGTTAAATTTAGCGCTGTAACATAAACATCTGAAATGAAGGAAGAAGTCCTTAAGAATGGAATTTGTCATTTATACAAATAAATCAGCCCAAAATGTGAAAATACACAGCACTGAAGGCGAGATAATGAAGGACAACTTGCAGAGTCTTAAAGATACATTCACAGTGTTGAATCATCTCAAAATAACAAGGGCCAAAGTATTTATCTGATAATACAGAGCCAACTACAGTCAGATCATGCATGATTCTGTTACTTGCATGTAAAGATGAATTAGGTTTCAATTAGAAAATGTTCTGTGCAGTAGCAGTGTGTTGGTGATCTATGTGTGTCTCCTGTCTTGTATTGCAATATTGTAAACGTCTCTCTGGAAAAGCTATAGCCTGTCTGTTGGAGCATCACAGTAGGACTGCAAATTCTGGTGAACCATCAAACAATAAAAGAGAACTGAAAAACACTGTGGTTTAGGTAGTGGATAAACCCTCTAGGGGTGACTTATCAGTGTTTACACATAACACCATACTTACATCCCTTGAGATAAAAACATGGTGCATGCCCTCACAATGTGCACGCAAATGCTGTCAGATTTATTTATTTAATTTAAATGAAAATCATCTCCTGTGACTCTGGGTGTGTAAATTGTGTTGATTTGACAGAGAAGAACTGACTTCCTGTTTAAAAATCTGGCAACCGTGTTATTCAGGACTGAGTCGTGGTAATAACTATCAGACAAAAACACATGAGTGTCAGAGAGGCCAAAGATTAGAAAATGATATCGTTACTTTTTTCTTGGTTACAGGAAGTTAAGGGTATTAGTTTTAGATTTGGAGCATACATTAAATCACTAAGTATGTTTGATCTGTTAAGATTTCTCCTTTTAGATACCACATTCCCAAACTCAAACTCATAGAACAAACAAGCAATAACTTGTCACTTACAGTAACTAACTGACATAAACGTTCACTTCCTGCAAGGGTAAGCTTCTTTATAATCTTCTCCAGATATTACAAAATTATCTAAATGGCTGTTTTATAAAATCAGTTTACATTTATATACATTTATTTTAAATATCTGCTTCCCAAGGAGTCAAAACTGAAAAGAAAGGTCTGATCTAGACTAACAAGAGTGGTTACAATTATCATGAGGACAAAGCACAGCAGCTGTATTATAAATATTTGAGTTAAAGTAGACATGAAACAGCTTTATAGTACAAGTTTTCTGTCAAAGCAGAACTTTACCAGTAGCTCTTGTGAACGAGCCAATGCTAGCTGGTGATTTCAGGTCCACCTGGCACACAAATCCTCCTAAAGGAAGTAGATATCTGTTGGCACCCATAAACATAAAAGAAAATTCTTACTGCATGGAAAATCTGTGAGTAAATCATTGAAAAGGGGGTGAATCTATCCAACGCTTATCTCTGCTCCATAAAATGTGGAGATGGCTACAATATGACATCAAAGTCGCAAACACGACTGCGCTGTCAAGGTCAATTTCTTCTGATCAGTTTGGCATCGCGGCCGAAAGTAGAGGAAGTCGAACACATGGAGTGTCCCGCAGCGCAGCGGCTCATAATCTCTCGCTTGATCCCGGTTGCATGTTGACTCGAGCCTGTTCCTCTGTGGCATTTCTCAGTGTCTTGTGTTGTGTTGTACTGTGTGAAATTAATACACAGGCTTGGGGGGGGTAGCAAAAATAAATTGTGGGAGACACTAGAAACTAAAAACATTTGAGCAATGTTTTATCTAAAAAGATGACAGTGTAAATGAGATCTGGTATGAAGCTGGAAGCTGATAGGACACTGAAAGGAAAAGACATAAAAGCTAGTATTGATGTTACAACTTCTGCATCAATGCTGTACTGTCCTTTGTTGTTGTTGTTGAGCTAAAATGGCATGTTTAGCTTTATGAATGAACGCTTTCAAATATGCAAACATGAGAGGAGTGCAACATATAGGTTGAATTAAACTGAATCCATACGGCTCTCTGAAGACGCCCCTCTTAATTTATGATCTGATTTGTTTTGCAGATGTTCACGTTCTTGCCTTTACACACATCAACAGCAACTTCTGTAAATGGTGCGACTATTCCAGACCACAGTGTGAGGAGAATATCTGCTCCACGAACTGCTCCATCGGCTCGTTCTGTTCCCAGGCGGACGAGATCTGTGTGGCCATATGGTATGTGTGTGGGGGGGGGTGAGGCTGAAACATCACATCTGATTATCAAAGGAGCTCATTATTCTTGAAAACCTTTTAAAAAAAGCTTCTTGCCAGATATGTAGATGTGTGTTCCAATGCAATCTTAATCACTTTCAAAAAGAATCGGATGGAAATAAGATTGTTAAAGATGTCAGTGATTATTTCTGCCATTAGTCTTTGTGTCCAATCTGATATTAAATCAATGTTTTATCTAACGAGATGTCAAGTCTTGTAGAAAAATGCACGAGACATTTAATTTTAATTCCCTCCAGTCTTCTTAAGGAAAACTGACATGGGGTTAATAAAGTCGAACACTGAATTACTTTCTCTAAAGTTACTCTGGTTCCTGAGGATGAGCCAACTGGCTGCAGAAAGAGGTTGCTGGGAAAAGCAAATGGAAAGTTGGCTCATGCGATTAGAAACTACCATCCCACACAGAATAATAATAATAATAATAATAAAAACATCACAGAAAAGGTTCCAGTTCAGGAAACATTTCTCTCTTTCACTGGAGGAGCATGACTCTAGTACACATTTCATACCTGCTTTTATTCAAATACCAATGTCGCATATCTGATTTTCTTGGAATGTCTTAAATATATCTAGGAAATTCTTGAATAAATCGAGGGAGTATTACAACTGCTAAATTATGTTTAACTTATTTTTATATAAATAAACATGGATTATGTTGGACTTAATTTTGTTTTTATCCAGGCTTTCTGAAGTGCATCTTTTTTCTATTATAAATATACATGTAGCAAGTCAAGTTGGTGTTCTTAATGTCTAAACTAAAAACAACACTACCACAACTATGACAAAAATAAAAAAACTGTAGTACAGAACTGGACTTCTCTCTCTTTAATTATCTTTGCCCCACCGTGATTCAAAGTTGTGTCTGTTTGCGTCCGATCCAGGAGGCAGGACAACGGGAACGTGAGTGTCCGGACGCTGTGCCACCATCCCCAGCACGCGCTAGAGGACATCGTGCTGTCCAATTACTCGAGCAGCGAGTGCCGGATGGTGCAGCAGTCCTCTGATGAAGGCACTGTGTACATCTGCGCCTGTGTGAATGAGCATGAGTGCAACGACAAGCTGATATTTGAAAAGGGCTTCAACGGTAAAATCCGTTCAAAATGACGTGTGACTAATATTTTCCTGCCATTGTTGTCTCTGTTTTAGTGAATCTTGTTGTGAAAGGTCAAACTTCCCTGTCCTGTTTGTGATTTCTTGAAATTCAGCATCTCTTATACCACTAATTGGGGTGAAATATGGGTGGTTTGAATGCTGGGATAGATTCCCAAGGTCGTTCAGTCTCTGTTCAAAAGTGCTGAGCTCTTCAAAGTTGTTGAGAACCATTACTCTCCGTTATAGAAAAGGATATGAGTGCCAGCTACAGATTCCCGCTATTGCACAAGGAGAAGCTCATTAATATAGCAGTCCTGACAAAATCCGCTCCCCCATCCTTTTTAGTACTTAATGTTCTCTAGCTGTTTAGCTATATAGTCTGATTTTTGTATAGGGAGAGATATACAGACAGGTGACAAATTAAAGGAAAAAACAACATAAAGTGTCTCAGTAAGGTGTTGGTCACCATGAGCTGCCAGAACAGCTTCAATGATCTTGGCACAGATTGTACGAGTCTCTGACTCTACTGGAGGGATGAACACCATTCTTCCAAAAGATATTCCCTCATTTGGGGTTTTGATGATGGTGGTGGAGAGCGCTGTCTAACACGTCAGTCCACAATCTCCCATAGGTGTTCAACTGGGTTGAGATCTGGTGACTGTGAAGGCCATAGCATATGAGTCACATCATTTTCATACTCATCACACCATTCAGTGACCCTCGTGCCCTGTGGATGGGGGCATTGTCATCCTGGAAGAGACATTCCCATCAGGATAGAAATGTGTCACCATAGGATAAAGGTGATCACTCAGAATCACTTTGTCATGATGTGCAGTGACCCTTCCCTCTAAGGGGACAAGTGGACCCAAACATGCCAGGAAAATGCCCCCCCACAGCATAACAGAGCCTCCGGACCCCCTCACTGTAGGGGTCCAGCAGTCAGGCCTGTACCGTGTCCCACACATGCACTCGCCCACTTGTCCAGAATATGATGAAGGATGACTCATCTGACCAGATCACTTTTGTCCACATCTCTGTAGACCAGTGCCTATGGTTTTTGCACAACTGAACTCTCAAATGTGTATTTGTCTTTATACTGAGGGGTTTATGCACTGCAACCCTATTATAATACCCCTCTCTGTGTCATTCTTGACGGACTGTTCTTGCTGACACAGTCTGATCACATCCTGCATTGACACTCAGTCACCTGGGAAAGAGTTGCTCTTCTGTTTTCTTTACATAATGCTTTCCACCACAGTTTCCAACCCTGTTTACTGATGTCTTTCCCATAGATCTAAATGCAGATGTAACTTTAGTCACAGTTCCTATTGAAACACTAGCCAGTTGAGCGTCTGTGTGACTGAAGCTCCTGCCATTCGTGCCCCAATAATGCCCCCTCTTTCAAAGTCACTTAGATCCTTTCCTCTTGCAATCTTAATCCAAAATCCAGGTCAACTGGGCCTGCTCAGCATTTGTATACATGCCACACTGCATGATAGGATGTTAACTGCTTAATTGTATCATGCAGTACACCTGTTTGGAGGCATCTGCATTCGTTATGTTCCTCCACTCAATTATTCAGCTTTTTCCCTTTAATTTGTCACCCGTCTGTATATGCATGTGTTATTGAAAAAGGCACAGAAAACAAACATTGCTGTCTTACTGTCATTCTAAAACGTAGTTGTATTTTCTCATCAGGGTACTCGAGGTTACAAAGCAAGGATATCATTCCTGTGGTAGTGATCAGCCTGCTCCCACCTCTCTTGGTTGCCATCATAGCCACCATGGCATTTTACCTTTACCGCACCCGGCAACAGAACAAACATCCCAAAGACTGGTCTCCCAAACGTACCCATTACCAGTCCCTGGACATCCCAGAGAGCAGGCACAATGGGGAGTACAATGGGAAGCTGGGAGGCATCATTGACGACGGCCACTCGGATATCTCCTCCACGTGCGCCAACAACATCAACCACAACACGGAGCTGCTGCCCATTGAGCTGGAAGCGATGGTGGGAAAAGGCCGCTTTGCCGAGGTCTGGAGGGCCAGGCTGAACCACAACGCCTCGGGCCAGTACGAGACGGTGGCCGTCAAGATTTTCCCCGCGGTGGAGTACTCCTCCTGGAAGAATGAGCGCAAGATCTTCTCGGACATCAACCTCAAACACGAGAGCGTGCTGCAGTTCCTCACGGCCGAGGAGAGGGGCAGCGGGGTACAGAAGCAATACTGGCTCATCACGGCCTACCACAGCCTGGGAAACCTGCAGGAATACCTGACCAATCACGTGCTCAGCTGGACAGAGCTGCATCTGATGGCCGGGTCAATGGTTCGAGGTGTGGCCCACCTCCACAGTGACTACACGACCTGCGGGGTGCCCAAGATCCCCATCGCCCACCGCGACCTCAAGAGCACCAACATCGTGGTGAAGAACAAGACAGAGTGCGTTCTGTGTGACTTCGGGCTGGCGCTCAGACTGGATCTCTCTCTCACGGTGGATGACTTTGCCAACAGTGGGCAGGTAGGGAAATTAAGGGAGTTAATTTTATCACACAAATTTGACGACATATTATGACTATTAAATGTGGTTAACCATTATAATTGTAAAATAAAATGAAAATAGCCTTGATCACTTTACCAGCCTTTCTCCTGTGTGTCCGTGGCAGGTCGGTACTGCTCGCTACATGGCACCAGAGGTCCTAGAGTCTCGTGTCAACCTAGAGGATCTGGAGTCCTTCAAACAGATGGACGTGTACTCCATGGCCCTGGTCTTATGGGAAATGTCATCGAGGTGTGATGTCATAGGGGGTAAGAGACTCCTTTAAGAACTTTTACATTAGCTCTTACCGTATGTATGTTATATGACGTGTAATCCAAAATGTATTTATTTTGCATGAACTTTTACCGAAATTCTGTTGGACTTGGCACACATCACAATGCATTCAGAAGATGTTTGTAGCAAGTCTATCGGCAACACCAAACCCGAGGTGACTCTGTGACATTGTTCTCCCCCCCGTCAGAGGTGAAGAGCTATGAGCCGGCGTTCGGCTCCAAGGTCTGCGAGCAGCCGTGTGTGGAGAGCATGAGGGACCTGGTTCTCCGGGATCGGGGCCGGCCGGACATTCCCAGCAACTGGCAGATACATCAGGTACGGCTGGCAGAGGAGGGGAGACGGATAACAGCAGCGATGCGAGATAGAGGATGAGCTGGCAGTGAGAATACACCTGCAGACCATCGTCATTTCTTCTTCGTTTTTACTTGTCTTTTTCTCGGTCTTTTCAAAACACGTTTACGGTTTCGGGAAATGTCTGACTCAGCCAGGCTGACCCGTCTTCTGACAAACTGTTCCATGTGTTCAGAATAGTGAAGATGAATGAAATAATTATACAATTCTATGAACCAGAATCATAATATTGTACAGAAAGGCATTGTGTACCCATCCTGTAAACTCAGCGATAAAGACGTCCTTGATACGCGGCACGTTAAAGGTGTGCAAGTGTATCATTGATTCAATACTGGATATACTGTCCATTCCTTTTGTTTAATTAGTCATCACTGTATTGCACTGACTTCATTATTCTGCAAAAAAAGTCATTATTAAGGTGAGAGAACTATGGCTCCAGCTGTTTGGGCATCCAAGAATAACATTAAACTTAATCTAAGACTCTAGCTAAAATGTATGTCCTCCCTATCTCTTGGTGCCGGCCACAGGGCATGAAGTTCCTGTGTGCGACTATCCAGGAGTGCTGGGACCACGACCCCGAGGCCCGACTCACGGCCCACTGCGTGCAGGAGCGCTTCTCTGCGATGGGGCAGGAGCAGAGCGAGGACATCCTGAACAACAACAACAGCCACCCCCGCTTCCCCGCGGGCCCCGAGCAGAGGAAACCAGCGAGTAGCGACGTCCAGAAACCCTCGGCCCTTGACGGGATTGCGACTGTGCAGCTTGTGACCGAGGTGTAGAGGCCAGCGAAGAAATCGGAGCGCTGTGGGGCTCGTTCCCAGGATGTGCACTTCTGTGTAGTCAGACCTCAGGAGTGGTTTAAACTTTGAGATATCCTGGACCCGTTGGATGGAGCAGGGCTGAAGATGTGGACAAGATACTGCTTCACGAAAAAAAAAGAGCTGGTCTCTTTTTATGATGTATCTCAGATATTCTATCGCTGTGCATTTATGAACATTTTATATCACTGAAGACTTTTTCATTGCTCTCAGATACAGAAAGAGTGGGATTTTTATTTTTAAAGAGATGTGATCATTGTTCTGCATGATACGATTCTTTAAAGCAGAATTTAACCACTCTAACCGAAGCCCCCTTTGAAGTAAACAGAACAAAAGCAGTTTAAAAAGGATATTGCATCAATATATTAAATGTGAAATGTACCAATTGAGGCTTTACTTTTTTATTACTTGTAATCTTATAAAAGACCTATCATAACTATAGTATAAGACCCAGTATAACTATAGTAAAAGACCCATTATAACGAGCTAGATTTCTCTTTGCCTCACATGAACACACAGTTTCCCAGGCAGCTGTGTGGTCTGGCCTGTCTTGGCTCTGGCCTGAAGCACTCCCAAGAATAGAAAGACAAAATATGGCTATGGTGTCTTCTTTGGATATTGAGCTTGATTAATCCCGGGCTCTTGCAAAAAAAAAAAAAAGGCAAATTTGTCAAAGAAACTACAATAAACAAAAGCCACATCATCTCAAGACGAAACCAAAGGAATAAACAGCTGCTTCTCACATTGTTTTTAACCAATAGTTCCACGTCTCTGCTGAAACAATGCCTGCTTTTGAAATCTAACACATTCACTTGATCGGTCTTTTCATTTGTAACCGAGGAGTTTTGTTGTTTTTCAGGGTCATTTGTCTTAACTTGGTGCGTTTGATTCCGAAGGTCTGCAGTCTTTTACGCGCCTGTGTGCTCTACAGTGTTTATAGCACTAGAACATATCATATGGCCATGTAAAAATATACAGTCCATCCCCCTGTATAAACAAAGTTTAACTTCCTAAAGCAAAGCGACCATTTTCTACATGTGTGGGTCGTCACCTCTGAATTGGGTTTCTTGTTATGGAAGCCCTTTATAAAGACTATAGATTTGTTTTGGTCGAACAATTCTAAGGATAGCATGAAGGAAAGATCTGGAGATGGATAGCATTTAAAAGATGATTTTAATTTTGTTCCACGGTCTTTTAAATTGAGTCTGTATGATCCGCAGGTGATATAGTTTGAAATCAACTACATTGTAGTAGAATTGAGGAATGAGAAACGCACATTGCAATTCAACAGAAAATAACTAGACCGGATTAAATTCTGAAATGAAAAACTCAACAACAAAAAAAAACATTTACAAGAAAAGGCTTTTGGTCTGTACAGCACATGCAAGTTACATTTGACTGATCTCTGCCAAAGCGCTGTCTTTTATAGTAGCCATCACGCTGATTTAAATCATAAAGGCATTAGTTGGGCCCGCGTTAATGCAGCTCTTTAGATATCGCGCTGTTACCATCCGGAAAACAGACCTCTGTGTGTAACGCAATTTCACTCTGCTAGTCATTTGAAAAGTCATGTGATTGATGCTGCTTCCTAACTGGCTTTGAGTCACAAAAAACAGGGCCCTGTAATTCAGATTTACTATCGGAAGGTTAATAAATTAGCCCTATTAAACGTCGGTTAAAATCAGGTCAAGTCACATATTTACTCTCTTATTAGCCAATAAGCATGGCTGAATAGTTACTGATTGGCATATATATATATACCTTGTTTTTTTCCCCCTCAAATGCCCTTTAGTGTGGACAATATAAGCTGATTTATGAATGGCATAATCATAATGGATAATTCATCATCATCATCAATCTTTAATATTTGTCCATACCTATATATATACACACACACACACACACACACATATATATATATATATATATATATATATATATATATATACACTGAACACATTTACACAAAGGTGTGTTGCATCAGATTAAAAAGGCAAGTGCTCAATGGTTCAGATGAATGTTATGCCCAAGTTCATACGAGTAACACTTACTGTGCGCTCGGCTTCCTGGTCTGATTCTGGTTCGGGTTTTTTCCCACACCGATGCCAGGTGGCAGGTCCGGCACGGGGAAGCTCTCTGGGTTTGAACACATGGCTGGCTGTGAGTTGGCTGTGACCTCAGCCAAGTGCTCTTGAAAACGAGGAATCCAGAGCCGTGCACTTGCTTTTGGCTCCAAGCCTCTGGAAAAAACTGCTCAAGTCAAAGAATTTATGGTAACCATATACAGCCAGGGTGTGAATTATAAATGTAAAATTATTTGGAATTAACCCAATATGACCACCTCTGTTTGACTGCTTAAGAATACAAAATATACACACACACACACACACATACATATATATACACACAGTAATAATCAAATATATGCACATCTGTAATTTGGAACCATGTACTCAAACAATGCAGTGATTCATTGTGTTGATTAAGATATAAACTAATTGATCAGTTATATACACCCGCCCTCCCCAGTGCACTGTAATGCGTAGAGTTAACAAACAGAACAAAACATGAATTCAGGCTTTAAAATGAAAAATGAACATGAAGGAATGATCAAGTACCTAATGTAGTTGATGATGATGGAGAACATCATTGTAACAGCATTGTAACCAAATACAATATATTGTGTTTATTGTGAACTGGTGTCACATTTGTACAGCTTTTGTATTCAATAACGTTTTATAAAAAGTGTTAATTATCTCTTTGGCCAATCTATTCCTTTTGGGTGTAATATTTTTGATTACTCTGTCAGTGTCTGCTTATTTCAAGAATTACATAATCAAAAGAACATTACTTTTGTACAAAGTTTAAGGGGATTTCTTGTGTAGACACAGCGATTTAACATTGTTTTATAAGATAGTCCTAAATGTTTCTAATGAGACGTTAGACCTGGAGAAATAGAGCTCTTCTCAACCTAAACACCTCATCTGTGATCTTCTTAAACTACATTCAGTAAAACACACCCTTAACCTTCGGTGTTCAGTTTCCGTTACTAAAATGTCCTGGATGTCCGAGAACAGCACACGCCTCACATCTGAGCTGTAACTCAGACTGTGATTTGGGCTATTTTGGGGAATTATCTGCAGTGAATGTGTCTTTCTTTTCCAGCAATGACCTTTCAAACAGATGTGCAGAAATCATTTACTGGAATTCACCATTTAAAAAAAGGAAGTGGTCTGAACTAATACACCAGTTAGAAAAGTATTCCCTCAGAGTCAATATGGAAAGACTTGTATGGCATTTGTAAACCTGGGCATTACGACTGAATGAAATACCAATATTTTAATGATTTGCACATGCCAGGATGTTCTGATTTCCAGAGAAAAGGTCTGGACTGAGTCTCCAGTCACTAGAGGGCAGCATAAACAAATTAAACCATAAAAATATTTCAACTTTTGTTTTCCTGACTAATAATTTCACATTACAGAATTAATTTGAGCAACACAGTAGAGGCTGGAAGAAACCTTAATGGTAAATAAGAGTACAGGAATTAGAGGAGGTAAATGTCCGATCAGAAATATATATTAGTATTTGTAATTATAATGATTTATTTAGCAGCCTTGGTGATAATAAAAGGCAGAACCCAGGATGATAAATCAAGATATCAGAATGGATTGCAAACCTTAAAACATAAGAACAAAAATAAAACGGGGAAATGCCTAAACAACAAATGGAAACAAAACCTGGCCAAAAATGGATTAGTAGTTTTCTTTATTCATTCTTCATCACACTTATCTGCCAAGACTACAAGGAATGACCTCTTAAAAGATGTCAGTGCATTTCACAGGTTAGCAAGATGTACATAACGGTCAGGGAACCAAATGTGCATTTAATCACCACTTTAAGAGCCGCTCGATCACGGCACAATGACAAGGGTAGAGGGCATTACACTTTTAATAATAAGTTCTCAGTTCACAGATTCCCCAAGTAGGTGTTATTGATGTCTTTCAGCAATGAAGAAAATAATAATGATAAAAAAACTATTATATATATATATACGGTATATGTATAAATGCCATGTCTCTTTTAGCTATGATGTAAGGAGACGTCGGACTATCTTTGAGGAGGGTCTAGGACATGCTATATACACAGACTGGAAGACAAATGCACAGATGAAATGGCTAAGGCACCACACTGGAGAGTAAGGTAGCTTATAGTAAAGACCAACATCCAGCGCCCTCAACGCGGCTCCTGGGGTGAAATCGGACCGGTCTTGTGGATGCAATGGGGTTCACTGCACATGCGATTATTTCCACACTTTTCAATCAATTTGACACGTATATTCAAGCACAGGCTCTCTATTGCATTTAGAGACCGAAAAAGGAGGAAGAAATAAAAGTGCAAAAAATGCACGACACAGATTAAGAACCAGTTACATAGTACTGTAGTCTTGAAATAAAGTTCACTTCTTCATTCAGTTGCAATCTTTCCAGTATGACGTCTCAATATTTGAACACTCTCTATTCTGGTTGTGCTTTTTTCCACGACAATATTTCACTCAAATTGAAGTTGAATTTATGTTTTTACTTTTGGGGGAAATTATCAAATGGGTTGCAGTATGAACATGGTCTAAAAGCTGGACACAGAAAGAAACTTGTAGTCTGGCATGGATTTCAAAATGAACTAAAGTACACAAATTACTAATTACTGTCCCCAGTATGTCAGCGATTGGATTGTAGTGAAATAATTTTTAAGGGAAGAGTACACAATTAATTGAACACCGACTGCACAACATTATACAATTCACACAAACGACACTTAGATGAGAAAGAATCATGTTGGGAAGATTGCATCTCAAAGAATAAACCGAATCAATACAAATAATGCATTTCATGTCAAGAGGAAAAAGGCTATAGATTCCACACCTCAAAGGAAAATCACCACAGAAATATAAAAAACACTCTTTGCACCCAAACCGAAGTGCGGCATTTCATGGCTCGTCTGAGGATAAATATTCCAAACACCAAGGTGAACGCCGGCTTGAGCCAGGTTTGAACCTCGGTGTTGAGCGACCGCATGACATTTGGTCAAAACACTGGAGATTGAGGGTAACATCAGCTTTTGAACTCGTCAGGAGACTCGTATCTCTCTGCAGTGAGAGCTTCTCGGATTCAGATAATCGGTCAACAGCGGCGAAGTACAAACGGAGTAGAAAAGACATCTTCGACAGGGACTGCTACCGAGACCTCGATCTCCTAGTGAAAGGTTTCCAGTTTCGTGCCCTCATGGGTGCCCAGATCCCATGTTCATATCACATGAAGGGAAGGTTACGGAGGTCGGACGGACCTCTCAGACATGGCATTGTGTGCTAAAACTCCCTGAAGAGATAAAACGGCAAGTCCAGTTCATCGAGCATGAGCAAACTGCAGCATTGCTCTTCGCTGCCAAAACCCATCTGTTTAAGGCAGCATCAGTAAAGTACCTGTACAACAATACAGAGTGACTCGAAGACTGTTAGTATTTGAATATACAAAAGTTCATTCAATATTATAAAATATGCACCGTGTCGGGTTTTACTGAAGGTTAAAGTGCCCCATTGTGTGTGTGTGTGTGTGTGGGTGTGTGTTCGGTTTTGTACATTACGAACGCACACCAGTGGCTTGTTTTGCAAATCGGAAAAAGGTGAGTTTTTAAATAATTTCTTTATTCTTAAAACAAATTAAAATAAAAACCCACATGGCTAAATTAAACCTCAATGCAAACGTATGGAGCTTTAATTCCGGGGAAACAGATGGGGAGGCGGCGCGTCTAGGGATTTGGGACCAACGTCTTCCATAATGGTTTGTGATACACCCAGCCTTCGCCCTGAAACGAAAAGGAGGCAGTCGTTTCAAATCTTACTATGCCATCCGATTCCTAATCTACAGAAGTCATTTAAAACATTAAAAATAATCAGAACAGACTGTGAATTTCCCCCTTCAAAACGATCGACTCTTAGTAGCTTTAATGCAATTCTCCCACAGCATCAGAAATGCACAGACCCCGCCGCGGTGCCTCACCTCGCTCTGGAAATATCTGGTCCGCCACGGCGTCTCCGTCTCGATGCGGTGCCTCTCCTCCGTCCTCTGCCTCTCCTCCAAGAAGCATTTGTGTTCAGTCGCCTTGTCGATGTCCTTTTTCCGAAGTGCCTCGGTCACGTTCTGCCACAGACGCCTGCGACGAGCGGGAAATTTTTTGTTAGTTTTAGTCGATTTGAAGAGGGGAAAAATAATAAAACGGCAACAAGTCTGCATCTTAACACAGTCTATGAAAAGATGGCGACGTGCATGCTGGGAAATCTGTGCGTCAATCACTTGAGGGACTTGTTTCTGGTCACTGAAGAGCGGTCTCAGTGTCCGGCGGGCGTGTCACCTGGACTCGTAGGGGCCCTGCATCTCGTTGGGCCGCACCCTCTTCTTCGTGACGGGCAGCTGGGTGACGTCCACCACCCTGGTCTCCCCGTTGTGGTAAGTGAACTCCAGGACTCCATTCCACTCGCCCTGCACTCGACACACCACGGCGTTGGTGGGGTTGTGCTTCACTTCGGCTGTTACTCTGCGGGGGTGGGGGATCAGGGAGAAGATGAATTATCACAAAATAAGGCCAAGCAAATCTCTGGAAGAGTACAGCTCCAATTAACTTCACCGATACGACAAACACTTAGTTTACAGACACTCTGAAGTCCGGCAAAATGTTTATATCTATTTTCAGTCACTGATAAAAGGATTTTGTTCTATTTGTGAATTAAACGCTTAGTAAACACTTAGGTCTCCTGTGCTCTTCTCAGAAAATGAAATTCCCAAAAAGAAAGAGAGCAAAAATGATCGTCTGGCATTACATTTAGCTCCAATCCATTAGATTTTCAAAGGGGAAAAACAAGCAATTGAAAAGCCAAACCCTGCAGCTTACTTGTGCAGTTTGCCCCCGTAGAAGGGCTTGGTCTGGAAGGTGATGGCGGCCGAGTAGCCAGACTTGGCGCAGTTGACGTTCACCTTCCCGCCCAACTCCACCCAGGGCACAGTGAGGATGGAGCGGGCGTAGGCGCAGGGCAGCGTGAAGGTGTACTCCTCGCCGTGCTCCAGCAAACACAGCAGCCCTGCCCAGACGCCACATGCAACCAGCACACAGACAGGGACACATGGAGAGAGACAAATGTGTATTGTTATGGCCAAGCCCAGCTTTGCATTAGTCATTTAGACAATCCGGTAGCTGTTTCAACAAATCTGAAGCAGAGTGCCATGCCTACGCACGTCTGTGGGAAATCGCTCGAGTGTGTGTTTTATAAGAAGTGCACGATGCTTTGGAACAGCGCAATCAAGTCACGAGGAAAAAAGATAGTTAGAAACGTAAGCAATATTTTACACACTCACTCAAATGGAAACAGAAACCAGATTATTTGTTAGTTTTTTGCAAACACCTCAACACTAGCAATCATTTCTAAATGACATTATGATTAACTATTCACACATCTACAGATTTCTTTTTGAAGGTATGGATGATAAAAACTACATATTTGAACTAAACAATACAAGAGGCACAAATTCAGCTCCATTTCAGCACCCAGTTATTGATAAAAGGGCACAGTTTACCACAGATAATTCTCTTTTAAGGTGCAGAGTACAGAAAGTCTTTATTCCAAGAATAATTGCTTCAAATTTGAAGTTATTATTGGGGGGCAGCAGAAATACCAAACTACAGCCTCGGTGACCAGCGAAGGAACAATCCTGTTTACTGGGTGTTCACCGATAAGCGAATCCTGCCTTTCAATCTTGAGGAAATGGGTTTTAAATAAAGATATTCTTTAAGATGTCCAGGCATGAAGAGAATCTAACTGAACAACTCCAAGTATCGGCCTCACGAGGTACTGGATACGCTGACATGTTGGCCTGGCTCCTCTAACGCCATGGCCCTTACATTTTGTGCTGGGAGGAAACGAGACGGTAGCTCTCGATTTCAATGTGCAGTTAGTGGTGTATTCTTTCCCAAATGAGGCTCTGAGGCTCACCAATCTGCCAGCACACAACACAGATGAAAGACAGATAAATACTGCTCTAACCCACGTTAAAACTGGGGGTTTGCATTGTTATCCGTGGGTAAAATGGTTTCCTAAACATTGATGCATGGGAAAGACCGATCCCCCACCCTGGCACACGGACGTTCTCCAGAGGGTGAAGCTATCCACCACAAGGACACGCAGAACAGGGACCATGCCTACCTTCCCCGATCATGGACACCCCGATGGACATGCCCATAAACTTGCTCTTCGTCCACACGTGGGTGTTCACGCACATCTTCCTCTCTTGGCACTCGGCGTAGAAGCCAGACACGGGCGGGTGATGGGACACCTGTTCCGCCACAAAGCGCACGTGGTAACAGTCCGGCGCCTCCCCGCCCGCCTCCGGCAGGTCCTTGTTGAGGCTGCCCTGGGAGGAGGAGGAGAAGCCCCCTCTCTGTGCCGGGTCCCTGGGCACGCTCCAGGAGCAGTGGAAAGTCTCCCCGATGATGGGGTTGTAGGGCTTCTTGGCGACGGCCCCCTTGCGGCCCTCGTGGAAGGAGGTGAGGTAATACTCCACAAAGCGGATCATGCGCTCCTCGGGGCCAGCACCGTCTGTGATGGTGACGAACAAGTCCGGGTGGGACATGAAGTCGGCGTACATCTCCAGCAGCGAGCGCTTCTCCAGGATGAAGGTGGGCAGGACCACCTGCAGGGGATGAGGATGGACATGTTCACGTCAGGGAGAACAGCACGTCAATCCAACCAATGAAAAGGTTAACTAGTCTTACAGCTGACCCTGTGACTATGACGGAGACTAAGTTTTAACAAAATCAAAGTGTTAGTTTGTTTTGCTCAACTGCGTTGCCTCCACTATAAGCCTCAGCCAGATCCAGCTCAGTAACAGAGAGAGTAATGAGTGTGGCACCCTGGTGAGGTCCATGCCCAGTTTGAGCTGCGAGAGCAGGTGCAAGATGATGCTGCGCTGCTCCTCCACCGCCCCCAGGTCCTCCTCCGTGTCGGTGAACGAGTCCTCCTGCTCTTCCTCACAGTCGATGTCCTCTTCCTCCTGAGGAGAAGACCAGGAGGATCAGTCAACTTTTTTTAAACCAATTCATAAATGTTAACAAACGGCATGAAGCCATAGAGTCTGGAATCTATTAGAAAATTCCTTCCATCGAAAGGGACAGTCACACGGATGACGTTCTTGTTTATTTGGTGGTGTCCCTCGACATTTTGAAAACATACTATTCAACTACAACCCTGACTGCCGCTCGACCGAAAGCTGCATATCATTTTTATGTGATTTTAAACAGAGAGAAGACTCATTTATCCAGGACGGTGAAAACGTCAGGCCGATGGAAAACGCTTTTCATTAAAATATACATCAGGGATGCGGAATGTTTAGATGCTTCAGTGAAACATGATCCTTTCATCTGATTAGATCATTGATACCCAGTTTGTTCCATGTAAACTCTTATGTCCCCAAATTATGATTTCAAAACCAGAACAGCGTTCAACTGAGGGGGGAAAACTGGGAAACGGTTGGCAGAGAGGAGGGACCTGAATCATGCTTTTATGAGGTGACACAGTTACTTCATCTCCACACACGTCTCGGAGAAATGGAATGAGTTATTTTTTAGGGATAATTCTGTAAAATCCATATAAAAATACATCTGGATGTATTTATCTGATCATTTAGAAGCTGATTTGCATTTAGGCCTAGTAATCCACACTTATTAGGTCTGCGTTTGACTAGCGATGTGAAAAACAGACCTCTGACAAGAAACAGCACATCAAGAAAAGAAAGCCGATATACTGGTAAGAGAAGCTCTCTGGTGCTCCGCTTTACTTGACACAAGAACAAATTTGTAAATGACCCAGTAAGAGCAAAATAACTAGTTTCACATCTCTTGCAATGTGAGCTGCTGTGTATTTTTAGCTTTACATGTTTTTTTTTTACTTTAATGTTTCACTGCTGAATGATTACTAAACCACAGGCCTCTAAAAATTACCCGTCTGCCCCACAGACTCAAAAGAAACTAGAAACTATTCATGAATTTCACCTGTAGCATCTTGTCCTTTTCTGTGCCTTAAAAACACTCCATTCATTCTCTGTTCCTTTGATTCTGGGGTGCAATTATTTATTTAGTACAGAACTCAATCATTTCATTCTTAGTTTTATGGGGTTTGTTCACAACGCATCTTTTGTGAAGGGAAAAAGTTCTGACATAAAATTCAGTAAAAAAAAATACAAACCGTCTTTCTATACATGGGTGTTTTAATGCAATAAGTAAGAGTTTTGTGATTACGCAAAAGCTTGTGATGTAATAGCATATCCCACGGCCTGAACGCATTTGCTAGTTAAATGATTCCAGGACAGTTTTGAGAGGAAAATCTTTCTGCACTCCTTTATCAGGAGGCATCACAAGAAAACGAACTTCTACAAGGAAAGGGAATGTGTTTTCCCCATAAGATGACACACAACTGATGTTATTTGATTAGAGAGCTTACCGTGCCAAAGAAAATACAAGAAAATACACAGGTGAGCGAATATTTCTCCCGACAGAAACCACAACAAACATGTCTGAGCAACAGCTCCTACCCCCGCCAAGTCGCATGGCTCCGTGCTGACGCTCTCCCGGCAGTCGCTCGCTGGCTTGTCCTCCTCCACTGAGAAGCTCTGTAGCGTGTTCCCATTCTTCAGGTGGTCTGCGAGCTTGGGCTCCAGCCACTCGATGGTCGCCCCTGAAAGAAAAGCGGCCGTCGGCTCAAAATCGCTCGTGCTCTGGACGCTCGACATGTCAGAGGTAGGTGAAAAGACACCATCTAAAAAAGGAGCAGAGCTGACTAATTATCCCCACTACAGTTGCCAAGAAAACTCACAGCTGCCTAACCTCAGCTGGAGGGAGTGGAGAAAGAAGGGAGAGAGAGGTGGAAGAAAGAAAAAAAAAATAGAAAGTCACAGTGCTCCGCCCAGCAGGAATTACTAAAGCACCCGATTGGATGAAAGACATTGTATCCGAGTAAATCTCAAAGAAATGAGAACGCGAGTAACCATATCCCGAAAGACACCCAAACTCTGCAAAGGACAAAGTGATTAAACAGACCCTATTCATGGCCCGTGTGTGCGTGTACTGTTAACTCCTTGCCCTCAGAATAAAGCTCTTCAAAACAGCTTAGGAATCAGAAACTACCTCATCTTTCCTCTCTCAAGAAAAACAGACTTATCATTGCCCTCGAGGTTACTGGTGTTGATTAATGGCAGGTATTGTGTTCTCCGGAGATGTGAAAGGAGTGGGAGTGTTAAACTATGTATAAAAGTCTCCTACACTGAACCCGCAGATCAGAAGCAGCTGATGTATATGCAGCATATTGTTATATCCAAGAAAGAGACCTTCACTCGTAGATGCTGTTATTAATTTTGGGTGACAGCGCCACAATGCGCGACTGCTGAATTAATAATAGCAGCCTTCGTCACGGCTGACAGGGAGGCCGGTGTCGCGTTTGGAGAGCCGTCAAGCTGTTCCGCCGCTGACGGCCCACGTCTCCGGTTACCCCGGCCAGTCTATCGAGGTGGATAAGATTCCTCATTAATTATAAAAATATATTCCGCTCCCTGCCTCCAAGCGGCTCCAGAGCGGGAAGCCGATGAGATGCGAAGCACCGCAAACCTTGTGGGGACACCGAATAAAAAGATCTCATGCAACGGCCTCTCCGTGTAGCCTTGAGACGAAAGCTGTGGCTGTGGATGGCGTGAATCCCAGGCAGGTCACTGCATCTGACCCTGCACTCTTAGAAACAGGAAGGACGCTTCAAGTCCTGACAGGTGCCAAATACAGAATGTGCCGAGAAAGTGTAGAAATAGCAGAGAAACTAAAAATGGATAATGTAGGACAGCGAGGGTGAGATCAAACTGGAGGGGAGTTCTCGGTGCGATTCATGACAAGAGTAAATTATAAAAGTTATTTTAGTTAATGTGAAAAGTAATTGGCTACAAGAGGAATTCAACATTACAGAATGACTTGAATCATCTCAGAAAGCCCCTACCTGACAGAACTGCTCGGTTGCTTAACTTAGAACAGACAGAATATTTAGACACTTAAAACAGTGGATCTATAACTTAAACCTAGAACTAGAACATCCCCATGACACTATGACAAATAAATAAACCACTTAAATATGACAAACACTTTGAATAACCAAGACACTGACAGAAAGGGAAGCTGGGAAAATGTACCTATCGGGGAATTAAGGAGAGATCATCAGCTAGGACTAAAACAGACAGGCCCTTCATATCCCACCCTCGGTCTCACCTGGCTGGGGACCCTTCTGTCGGGCTACCTGCTGAAGCTGCAGGATATGGAAGCAGTCGTTGAGGCAGTTCATGGTGGCCATGGAGGTGGCTTTGAGCATGAGGAGGTCCTGGTCCAGAGGAGAGAGGCCGGTCGCAGGGGGCAGGCCCTCGATGGTCTGGATCAGGTCCTTGTGCTGCCCTTGTGCCTGGGTCATCATCTGAGGATGCAGGACAGCATGTATAAGACCTCTCTCTACAGCAAGGATGCCGAGATCAGGTTAACATGGGGGTGGATAATAGGACTACTTAGGTTAGTTAATGACTTTAAACCAACAGCTTGGGGTCTTCCAGATGGAAATATATTTCAGAACAATAATAAAACAGCCAACTGACCTTCAAAACAAACAATTTTGGTTGAATGTTTTTAAAATCTACAAGAATATCTATTCTTTACCACTGTGGTGAAAGCTGACAATAATTCAGTTTAATATAGATACATAATCAAAAGAAAACCTCTCTTACATCTTGCAGATTAAATGGGTATCTATACAAAGCAAACACAAAAAGCTTGAGGTCAGAACCACTTTGTCTGGCCTGTTCCATTAAAAATGTATTACAGAAGACACCAGTGACCTGGAAAAGCACCTCCAATATCCGGGCTGGAGTTTAGATCTAGAAAAACTCCCTAAAAAGCCCTTACTAGGAAGAAAATGTTAGGAAAAATGTCCTTAGGAAAGGACACAGAGCTATGATTTCAGCAAAATATAAATTGCACATAAAATAGGACGCTGATCAGCACACAAGCTAAAAATAAGCTGTAACCTAAATATTTGATGTATTTGGTAGCTTGCGTTACACCATAAGCACAAACAAATATTTAGCGTGCCGACACAGCCAGACACAGACTATTTATCTATTGATCACAATCTCTATACATAGAAGACATTCTCCAGCAGGGTTGAGCTGTTTGGGTGTGGTTACTTAGAATTAAATCGAATTGTGTTTTTTACATTCTCTGTGTGAATTCAGAATCAGTCCTCAAGTTCTAGTCATTAGCTTAAATAATTATAAAGCTGGAAAAAACCCAGAGTGACTTTGCATGCCTCTCCGAAGACGACGTTTCATCAGGACGAAAAGCCAACGTGATTTATAAACGCGCTCTGCAGGTTACAGAACTAAAGGCCCACCTCCCGGACGTCCACTAAGTGGTCCGGCTGCAGGGACCGTTTGCTGGAGGATGTTGAAGTCCCTTTGGGCATCTGTGAGAAGAAGGAGGCGGCGTTCTGACTGGCCCTCCGCTGGTTCAGGGGGGAATTGCTGCTACCCTGGGACGCCATGGAGAAACTCCGAGACTTAAGTGGTGGATTATTCTGTAGAGAAATAGAAAAAGGTTAGCACTGACGGACTTGATTTAGGAAAGACTATTTAGTACCTGACTATGAAGAAGCAGATGCACACAAAGAGAAATGCCAACTTTTGCTGTCATTAATAGCACTTCAGACAATGAGAGTAATACTTTAGTTTCCTTCCTCTTTAACCACTAGAGGGGAGTGATTTGCTCAATTCCATGCTGCTAAATGAAATGTACGGATACAGATTTATGAACTGGCTGTGTGGGAAGATTTATTTTCTCCCTACGTAAGTAAGAATGATAGAAAATAGTCAAGTAGTAATCACAATGCTTAGCTGTTAACCACACCCCTCTCTGAAGACATTATTGCTCTACTTCAGAGCAAAGCCACAGATCTAAATAACTCCACACCCTGATTTCTTTCACGGCATTGCTTATATATCACAGCATTCAGATTATCAACAGTCAGAACAAGGGGATGCTGGGATGCTATGATTCACACCTTCCCGATGGCCTCTGTATGATGCTGTGTGCAGATCTGCAGTCTGCTGACCCAGTGTTGTCTTTCCTTTGCGTCTGCAGCTGTAAACAAATACAAACGGATAACCGCATATGGTTTCGGATCATAATAAAATTCACGATATTTTAAATATTCACCAGGTTATCACGGTGGTCTGTTTCCCAGCTGATCGCCTTAAAACAATCCCTCAACAAGAACACTAGATTGATCTCACATTAGATCAACGTATTAGTATAATATCAGTTTGCCTCAGCGGCCTCTGTCCACACTGACGAGACGAGGGACCCTGCGCTGAGCCTCCTACCTCTGAGTTTGTACTGCTCCCCGCTGATGGCGTTGACGGTGAAGGTGTGCGAGTCCTCGTCACTTGGGGAGATCACAGCCCCCGCCAGCAGCAAAGTCCCTCTGGGCTTCTGAGGCCGGGACTGTTCGTTGACAAAGTACTCCAACATCCCGGTGTCGTTGTTTAACACAAAGAACCTGCAGAAGCGAACAGAAGATAACGAGGCCTGGTCTCATATGACTGACGCAAGTTTCAAATTATCACACCAGTTAGAATTGGCTTTGTTTTTTTAATGTTTGTTTTTGTGCATTATATGCTTCAGGATTATATGCTATTTTAGGATGTCACACTTCCTAACCACATTGTTCTATAAATAAATGTAATTTTCTTTATGTTGGTCTGGACACTTTATTGTGGTTATTGGTGCGAAACAGTGACAACTAGGTTTCTCTGCTTGGGTTAGTAAACAGACCACAGAGCCATAGACCGGTCTGAAACTTGTTTTCATGCTGCTCAAATCCACTAACATTTTTGCAAATTACAGATCAATGTTCATAATATACTTCTTTCACAAACCGAGCTAATCCTCAAGCTGGCTGTGAGGAGAGAAATCGACCTACAGTTAATGGTATTGATCAGCAGCAGTTCGTGGCCTATACTCCTCACTCACCGGTACTGCCAGCCCGTCACCAGGTTGGTGTACTTCATCAGGTAGCCGTCAATGTTTTCCATGTGATCACTGCATTTAAAAAAAATCTAAGTCAAAACAAGGCTTTACAATCTGTTGTATTTCTCAGAACCGTTTGATGAGATCACTTTTAAAGCCTTATAGTCTAAGGAACAAGTCTGCTGCTTGACCACATTCAAAATAATTATCTGCATCACCAAACTCATGTTCTTTGGGTTATCAAATTGGATAAAAAAGCCATTTCCAAGCACAGCTCTGAATGAGTGCTAGACATTTCGATTAAAAAAAACAAAACAAAAAAAAGATTTGCTATTACTGTAACAGCACCAGTAGGCAATTGAAGGTACGCTTTGCTAATATGGCAGACATTGATTTGTTAAGAAACCCTAGAACATTTATCAGATCATAAATCAGCAACAACGTCTCTCTACTGCTTATAGTGGTTTCTTCACCTTGCACTCAGAGCTCTTAGCTCTTCCAATCCCGTCCTTTGCCTTCGATTAAAACCGGGGGGTAAGCTAATTGCGGACCTGTACAAACGTGCACAACGCTTTCACCATCGTCATGCCTGAAACATATTGCACGGTAAAGGATCCTGGCAAGTGGTTAAATTCTCTTCTCTAAACAAGTAGGCCTACATTGTTACTTTGAGAGGAAATGCAATAGCAAGCATATTGCACAATATAGATCATGCTTGCCAGATAACTCTCTCTCCTCTAGATGTAAACAGTTCGAAAGGGACAAAGTGTCAAGGTGCTTCTTCTCAAATCACAGGATAAGACCACATGCAAACAAATAATAAAAAAAAAACAATTTGTGTGTTTGTTGATTACAGGCACTGAATCTATTGCACTGAATTAACAATTATTCCAGGGTTTACATCATAGTTTTGACGTATAATAGCTATAGACCTAAATATAACATGTTTGTATACTACTAATTTAAGTGAAGCTTTTAGACCATTGCATGCTTTCCTGTACACATTCATAATTAATATATAAATAATCAGGAGCAATACAACAGAAGGAAGAACACTGTCTTGAGAAAACTTTCAAGGTTGAGCAAATAATAGTAACAGCCCATCTTGGGACATCAGGTTCTTATCCAAGAGAGGGGTTTGAGCTGTTGATTTAAGCAGTCCCATCTGAGCAAATTCAGGAGAATGGCAGTGTGCGCTCCATCGACTCTCCTAATTGCATTGTTTTTAGAGATACGAACCCCATGGAGGCTGTAGCCCTGGTTGCATGAAAACATACAAGCAAAACAAACAAAGCCACAGACTGCGCAAGTCAGCATGCTGACAAAAGTTAGAGAATGCAAGACTTCACAGCTTAGATAACAGGCAACGAATTCCCAGAAAATAGGAATGCCTACAAAATCACATCCAAGGGACACTCATAAAAGCTGATTTCCACCGAATCCTCTCTCAGTCTAGGTTTGACATTTGGAAAACTGTTTTGTGCTTGGAACAGTATCTCTCATGTGAACATCTCTAAAGTGCAGTTCAGCATTATTTAACAATATGTGCAATTATTAAACAAGCCACCGATAATAGCCTTGCGGTTCATTATTAATGACTAATTGCTGTGCTTTCTTAAGAGTCACAAGCAGCTGCAAAGAGTCAGAAACCTCCACCAAGTGCAAGCTCTCCTGTAATAACCTGGCGCACACAAATCTTAGCACAATGTATTGCTGGCATTGTGACATTCAGCTTTTGAATGGACTTGCACAGTGAGCTGGGTGCACAGTGTATTGTCTGTCAATGCAGAGAGAGTCCCAACTCTTGACACAAAGCCCCTGGTTTGTTCTATTTTGAGAAAGTAATCGAGTTTTTGTTTTTCCTTTTGTAATGAATCTGTGATGATGCAGAGGTTTTCAAGGCTAATATTAGAGAGGTGATACTGACCAATAGCTGTTTGATGCCTAGACTTACAGTAGTTAAAATAAACAGAGAAAACAGCCTCCATAATTTACTATAAATTGAAATTGCTTTTATAGTACCTCTTCCAGGCTGAATTAAATTGCCTGTTGGTCTGAATGGATAATAAATTGGCCACTGTAGTATATATTCCAATTAACATTTTAAAGATTACATAAACAGAGAAAAGCATCTCATTAAATGCAAACTAGACTAACATACACATGTTTTGTGTAGCCCTATACAAAAAAAACAATAAAACAAACGTACTAAGCAAATAGATTCCATAACTCCCATTAACCTTATTGCTCATGTAAACGTTGCTGGCATAGCATGGTCTGTCGCTAACACACTCTTAAGGACAATAGCTTGTGCTCTGTAATATTGCTATACATTAATTTAGCATGCATAAAGGTTTTAAAATAAACACCATTAAATATTCTCCCTGAAGCAATTACCTTCCCATAAATGTACTCCAGAAAAGCAGGCAAGTTATTTAGACACTAGTTTATACTTTAAGGCATACACATCTTAACAAAGGTCACACAGAGAACTCTAGAAAGCCGGGGCTGAATCCAAAATGCAGCATCAGCCCCTATATCTCTGTGGCGCTGCTGAACACAGAGATGCTATTTCACCTGTGACAGCAAACTCAGCAAAGTTTCTTTTCAGGAAGTTTGGTATTGATAAAATACTGTCTTGTGTTGGGAAAACAGTAATGTGAAGCTAGGGAATATGAGGATAGTTAAGCACATTTCTCAGCTGATGGCTGCTTTCTCTAACAATTTAACTAGGCATACCTACTGAAGATAACCTTTAAAAGGCAGAAAGAGTGTGTTCTGGCAGTAACTAGCCAGGTATCTTCTGACAGGTTGCTCTGGTGCTTGAGTAAGTCAGGTAAGGACACCATGATGCTTATTTATTTATTTTGTATATAACAGTAACACACAGAGGAAAAACAGCCCTGACTGTCTACAATACAAGTGTGTTGTAGTTTATTTTCTGGAAAACATGACTTTGAGCAAACGAGCAATAACTCAGTTTATTAAAGGGCTACTGGTTTGATGTGTATTGCAGTTGGGAGAACCAGGTAGCACTTCAAAGCAAAACATTATTTTGAAATTTGAAGTGATACTATTAAAAGATATTGTATTTAAATTGCGGGACTTGGAGGGTTTCAGATGCAGTTATTGGCTGGCTTGGTAACAAGCAGTTGGTAAACTACAGAACCGACACTCAACTGGTAACCTACAATAACACCCAATACAATAAAGACAAAGACAATAACATGGGGCTTAACTCAGTAAAACGAACAGTAAAAATACACTGAGATCAATATTGATTCGGTCAGAGGCAGGTAGCCAATATCCCTCCGTGGACAACAAAAGGAGCAACATACACACTTTCTGCTCATCAGACAATTGGTTAATTGGAAACTTAATTGTAAGTTCCTTTGTATCGCTGCTCTGAGATGCATCTGATACATTCAAAGATAGCAGTTGTACGCTGCAACAATAACAGATTCACACTATTCATATACGGTTATAATTATGATTAATATCAATTCCCACTTTATAACAGCGACACCACCACCACCACCAACACAGCCCCCTCTCGTACCTGTACTGCCAGCTTTTTGAATTCCCCCTGCCGGCGCTGGGGTTCTTGGTCTGGGCATAAAGCTCCAGCTTGCCCTCGCTGTCCGATATCCGCATGGCGGTGGTCTCCCCTTGCATGGTCTCCGTCTGAGCCCCCGGAGTCGTGGGTACCGTTGTCGTTGAAAGGTGGGCGGGTGTCAGCCAAGCTTAACCCCGGGTCAGGACACCCCAAAGCCACCTCCTTGTGCTGCTGCTGCCGCGGCTCCTGCAGGCCTCGCCCGGCGTCAGCGGCTGTAGAAACGCGCAGCGACACTAGACACTCGCATCCTCCTCCGCCGCACCGACACGGACCATCGATTTCGGTTTCATGTCGTTTCTTTTTTTAATCGACACCCGGGGTTTATCTGACGCTGCTCACGACGGTCAGCTCCCAGCTCGCACCCTCCATGAAAGCAGTCAAAATGATTCATGGAGTCATGTGACACGGGTCCGGAGGGGGTCAGCCTCACAGCATCACTTCCGGGATAGGAGGCGGCCATCTTTATGAGGGGCACCAATGATATCATTAACGTGTTAGCGTTGGGATTGTTAACGATTGTAACATTGTTCAAGTTATTACCCTAGATAAAACAGATTTCACTAGATTATTAAAATTCATCTTATTTCTAGTAGGTACAGCTTAGTAGATAAATACTATTTATATCTAGCTGTAGTATGGGTATGCTAATGAAGTAGGAAGTTTATTTGTGCACTAAGTTTCTGTCTTAAGACACTCGTTACTTAATGTCTTTCACTGTTATTTGTTGCTCAATTTATCTTTGTAATAATAGGTTGTAAACCCTGGTTGTGCAATGTATAAATAGTATAGCCTAGGCTGACTTGATCAAACTTGACATTGGAATTCAACTTGGTGTCTGCTAATTACGTCATAATAATTATTTTCCTAGCATGCACATGGTTCAAATGCAAAGATGTCGACTTAAAACAACAATTATTCAAATAAGGATATATCGTTACAGATTCGTATTGTCAACGAAGGAAGGTGCATAGAATAGATTAACTATCCATGCTAAACACACTTTCCGCACACCTGAGGGGTGGAGCGGATTTTGAAGTGTGTGAAGTGTACTTTGTCCCTTACGGGCAGTGCATCGCCATAATTATGAATCCATGTTTAAGGGGGAAGGGGGTATGGTTTTAAACGATATCTCGCTAATGTCAGAGGCTGAACACAGGCGGATCCAGGAAGTCCAGCTCTCTGCACCGCCACCAGCTGCAAACGACGCGCTTTTAACCGTGCATGACAAATAATACTAGCAATAACGTAGCAGACAAGCCTTGCAACCAGAATACTACAAACACAAGGTGAACATGCCTGGAAAGAAAGTTTGCATCATTGGATCTGGAAACTGGTAAGCACTGAACCACTTTAACGCTTACTTCATACGTTTCAGTTGGGCATGTGTGGTGAGAAATGGCGATTGTAAATAAACACAACGATATGGATGGTTGAAGTGGTTTGATCCCCAGTGGGTTGACAGAGACTGGTGAGTTTGCGGGTTTGTTTGTTTGTTAAAGACGGAGCACTAGGTATTACTCGGGTAACCACACCTTGACAGAGCTGGAATTGGGTTAACCTCAACAGCAACCACTGAACCCTGCCGCTGGACTTGCAGCTCAACATCTGTATCTAAATGAGCCACACGACACTCGCACGTCTTCTGTTTCTGCAACAATACATTCTTAAATTGTATCATTTATTCTTCACATACGTCTCATTGCAGTCGCAGCATACTATAATAAGCATGATAAAGGATTTGTGATCAGTTAAAACGCACTTTAAATGTTCATAGCTATCAGGCTTGGGCTTCAAATATGTTTTCCCATGTTAAACTATATGTGAAATGTCTACAAATGCAACAGATACCTAATCATAATGCATTGCGGCTGATAGAATTGATTAATTTTCTTTTCCTAAGGGGATCTGCTATAGCCAAGATTATTGGGCGGAATGTCACCAAGTCCAACAGGTTTGACCCAATTGTTAAAATGTGGGTTTATGAAGAAATGGTGGATGGAAAAAAGCTCACAGAGATAATCAACACAGAGCATGAAAATGTGAAATATCTGCCTGGACACAAGCTGCCAAAAAATGTTGTAAGTTGCTTTGATACTCCTAAAGGTTGAGAAATGCCAAAATAAGAGGCTGACAAAGCTCTTTGTCAACAGTTTTACTTCTGCTCTACAGACTTATTGCACAGCATTTCATAATAACTTTTAAAAAATCACAAGGCTTTAATTCAGGATGAACTTTTAAAAATCAGCAAGTCATCAAAACATGCACACAGACACACATATATTATTTTTCTATGCAAGAATTACACTTTTCGCTTTGAGGTAGAGTTTTGCCTGTGCATCTTAAAACAATTTTATTAATTTCATAATAAATTATCTGATAAACAGAAATCACTAGTGCATATTCGACAGCACTTTATTCTCTAGTCCAGTCTAGTGTGTCTAACTCTTATAGCAACCTGAAATTGAAAAGTTATTAACTGAAATTGAAAATGCAGAGAGAAATCAGGAGATTTTTCTAACAGTTATGATCAGATGGTGTGAGAAGTTAGTTCAGTATCTGCCTTTCTCAAATATGAATGTGCCTTAATTCTGTCTCAATAAATGAGTCTTAATTTCTGTGTATATAATTCAGTATTCTATAAATCAATCCAGTTGTGCAATGCTCACAAGGTGAAGCTGATACAAGGTCTGACTCACCAGAGAGCACAAGCTCACACTATTTTGTAATGCATTGTGTGACATGGTCTTTGACCTACTTGATTCTGTGCCAGCCACATGGGCAGAAGTGCCACCAAAGCCTTTACATCTAAGATAAGTTTATGCTTAGATATTACTGTAAAAGAAGAAAGGGTAATGTTTCTGTAGCCTTAAAAGAAGTGTATAATGGGTCATTGGTTTAGCTCCTTTTTATTGTTGTTTTTTGAGAGTCCCCCACTGCAAATGGTTTGTTTGTTTGTATGTGTGTGTGGGCAACCATTTTATATTCCCACCAACCATAAAGTCTAAAATGATGGCTACTAAAATAAAAAGCTTACTTAGAGCCCTGAATCATATGCATTAGAAATCACAACTGATATGTGAATACAAGAACCAACACCTGCTTTCTGCCATTGTTCAGGTTGCAGTGCCAGACGTGCTGGAGGCGTCGGCTGGCGCAGACATCCTGGTGTTTGTCATTCCTCATCAGTTCATTGGGAAATTGTGTGATCAGATGAAGACCCAGGTCAAACCAGGGGCCATTGGCATCTCTCTGATCAAGGTAAGACTCAAAACCCCATATTATACTTGAAACTTTGCAGGATTAACGCGTCAGTGTTTGATTGTATTCAGTTATTAGAAGAGAAAATATTCCTCTAAGTTCAGTGTTGTTTACGAGCTGTATGTTGGGTGGGTGAGTGTTTGATTTGAGCCCTGTATGATTGCTGCAGGGCATTGACGAGGGCCCCGATGGTCTGAAGTTCATATCCCACATCATCCAAGAGAAAATGGAGATAGAAGTCAGCGTGTTGATGGGCGCCAACATCGCGAATGAAGTGGCAGATGAGAAGTTCTGTGAAACAACCATAGGTAATTATCCCGTGTCGGAAAATGAAATAAATAAAAAACAAAGATCTCGGCACACCTTACTGAAATGGACAATGTGAAATGCAATGCTGAAGCAGGTGTTCGGGGTTTTCTTCATCGCAGGGTGCAAGAACGAGCAGCACGGCCGGATCTACAAGGACCTTCTGCAGACTCCCAACTTCAGGATCACTGTGGTGAAGGAGAGCGACACGGTGGAACTGTGTGGGGCGCTGAAGGTACGAGATGTTTCACTTCCTGGGACATGGATAACTTCCCTTTCAGTCTACATTAGGATATAAATAATAACTCTACATGAATGTGTAAGCTTTTGTTTGTAGAGTCTCAGCCAAAAAAGGAAATGAAGAAACTCGTAATTCTATACTCTCCTCAACAGTGCCGATTTCTAACCTGGTGTATGTATTCAATCAGTGTGTGGTACGTGACTTTTGTTACCTTCCCTTAGAGCTCAACAAGAGTCAACATGTTGTCTTTCCTCCCGAACCTCTGACAGAATATCGTGGCGGTCGGGGCTGGCTTCTGCGACGGCCTCGGCTTTGGCGACAACACCAAGGCGGCCGTGATCCGCTTGGGGCTGATGGAGATGGTGGCGTTTGCGAAACTGTTCTGCAAGGGCAGTGTGACCTCGGCCACCTTCCTGGAGAGCTGCGGGGTGGCCGACCTGATCACCACGTGCTACGGGGGCCGCAACCGGAAGGTGGCGGAGGCGTTCGTGAAGACGTCCAAGGTGAGAGCGCTAACGCTGCACGACGAACAACCGAAAGCTCTTGAAGAATGGTCACGGCACCGATGGACATAACCAAATGGCAACACAGTCCACATCTTTGTTATAATTGTGGAAAATTGTGAGATCTGATAGCTACTCTTTAGTGTTATAATTATGTTTTCAGTGACCTTTGATCATTTTTTCTATCCAGTCCATCGAAGAACTGGAGAAGGAGATGCTCAACGGACAGAAGCTGCAAGGTCCGCAGACGTCCGCCGAGGTGTACAAGATCCTCAAACAGAGGGACATGACTGACAAGTGAGTACAGCGGAGAGACATTCATTATCATGCAGAAAATAAAATGATAATATAGGCTACATAAGTCATGCTTTTTTCCCTCACAATCTCTTCCTTTCATTCTATAAATGTTAAAATACTGTTAATACACAGCCTTTTTTAAAGTATGACATTTTATTTGATAGAAATAAAGGTATTTGTTGAAATACCTGTAATAAATACATTTTTTTTATTTTTTTATTTTAACTATCCCAGGTAAGAATTAGCCAATAAATGGATATACAAGATTTACTTATTTCACAAGTCTTAAAAAGCATCAATGCTGTATTTGTTCAAGCAAACGTAGCGATCACTCAAAAAGGCTGATGTGGCACTGTTGAAACTCGACTGGTTTGTTTCTACACGGACTCCGATCAAAACCTAGAGCGGGATATTTATTCTGACTAACTGTTAACACGAGGTGGCCAGTATCTTGCTAGACCGGAAGATTTGGTAGCTCTATCGGATAGAATGACTCACTTGGTCCGTATCAGCTGATGGGAATTAGTATGTTAATGGGGCTTTATTATTCAACAATTCAGGGATTCAGAATACAATAAACAAATATGAAAGGCCCGGTCACATGCTGACTCAGCGGTGGTCAGTGGAAGCAACTCCCACAATGCCTCACTGTTGACTAATTTGACATTCAAGTTCTTCGGCAACATCTTTGTGATTGGCGGAAATATTATGTTTTCTCATTTTCTTTTTTTCTTCCTATGCAGGTTTCCGCTGTTTACGGCCGTCTATCAGATTTGCTTCGAGGGCAGACCTGTTCAAGACTTCATCATATGCTTACAAAGCCACCCGGAGCACATGTGACCTGGTGTGCCACTGTTCTCTCCTTGAATGTGTAATTAACAACAGGCTGCAAACGCACAATCAGTAGAAATTTAGTTTTCATGATACTTGTAAATGTGTCGCAACACTAAAATATGTTTCTAAACACATATATAACAGTGAATGATGTAGTATTATTCTTTTAGCTGCCAATCCCAGCCTTTCATGCATATAATGGAAAAATTGAATCTGTTGAAAACAATAACACAAAAAAGGTTCCTTGAATACTTCAGAAAGTGCATTTACAAACTTTAGAAAATTGTGTGACGAAAGGTGTTGGTACATTGAGTGGTAATGTTGTTTGTCATTAACACACATTCTATTACTTAAATTGGACATGCAAATTGAGTACCTCAACTGACAAACTAACACAATACCACTAATTGAATCAAGACTTATCTTACTACTAAATTTACAGATTACAAAATGCAGATGTACAGATTTTGCATTTTTGGGCTTAAGGAAAGGTTAAAAAAAATGTGGTGAGATATCAGTTTGGGAATGTGGGAAATACCTGTAATTATAATTTAACATCACAGACATGCATTCTATGATGTTCTTTATATTTCGTTGCACAAATAAAGGAATCAGTGCTAATACACCAGAACTGTTACTTTATTTCTCGGTGATGGATATAAGACATACAGAATGATTGTGGCAAATCATAATAAGCTTTACAAAACTACAGATTAGTACTGGCCACTACATATTTGATTGAAAAATTACTCATGCATTGTAGTTGTAGTTTCAAATGTTTGCTTTTGATTCGAAATCTAAATTTCATTCAGGCCAGATCATCATTTTGAAGATATTACTGTAAGCTTTGAAACAATAGCATGTTTACAAAGTGTACATATTAAAAAAGAAGCACACATTTTCCCAGTTTATCTTTTTATTTGGAAATAGGTTTTTGTCACTTCTAATACAATACCATAATAAAGATGTTCTGACAAGGCAACAGGTTGTACTAAGAAGCCCTTAATTGTATAATTGCCAGGCATGTAGGTATTATACCAGCAAAGGAAGCAGAACAGTACCTTATTTTTAATGTGTTTTTTTTTTATATATAGATTAAATTCATAACTGAGTTAAAGAAAACATGTCCAGTATAAATGTTATTTTAAATGTGATGGATATATGCATAGAAATGTCTTTGGTCTCTGTACATGAGAAACATCAGCTAAGACAATTAACTACCTTACATCTGCAAATCACAATTATTTCAAACCATTCTGATAAGGTTTGACCACACGTACATTACAAAGTCACTGAAATCATCTAGTCCCTTGTCTAATGGAGGTGAATCACATAATTATAATAACAATAGTAAGACTTAAGTGCTAAAAACAAGAATAGAACCTCACAAAGCAAAAAAACAAACATGTAAACATTATTTGAATTACAGTGATCCTTGGATCATAATTATGAAAGGATGAAAAGACCAAGTATTCATAATACATTCTATACTTGAATGGATTTTCTAAATTGCCATTGATTCCATGTCCTGAAATCCCATTCCAATCTGCAAAACTGTCTCTCTTCTGGACTGCAGTGACTATAGCAGCAACTGATTAAAATATGTATTAGTTGCAACACAATATATGTCTTCCTAATGTCAAATCCATAATTTAGGTACAACAATACATACCTTACAGATGTTTAAAATCAAGACAATCTTTTTTATGAAAGGTTCTACGATGTGCATAAACATGACAACACAATTCATAATAGATGAATGATATCTTAAAACATCAGCAAGAAAATGAGGATGGGTCCGAGAGGGCATGTATCTCCTGCTCAGATACAATTCAGTTGCTGCTCTTCTACAACGTATCTTCACTTTCCAGGAATAAAACTCAACACCACCATTCGCTCCAGTGGATTCCTTACTTAAATTAAGTAATGCTTATTAATGAAGTGGATATTCTGTAAAAAGTCAACTATGTACATCTGTCCCATCGAGCAGGTAAGTAAAATAAAAATGACACATTATGGTGTCAAATTAGCATGTCAGACAGTTCGGTGGATTCTTTATGAGGAATATCCCAGAATAAAGAATAATATTTTATAGATGGAGAGCACATTCTTCAATTGTATATAAAATCTAATACGAAAGCTAAATCAAATCAAAGGGTGGTATAACTATACTATACTATACTATACTATAATATGGATTTAAGTAATAATAAAAAAAATAAAAATAAAGGTAGGTCAGTTTCGAGTGAAAATATGTGTAAGCAGGTGCAAAACTAACATATAATATAATACTATTATTAACCCAGGAGGGAAACATGTTACCAACAACAACAAACTCCATACTCAATATAAAGTGACCTTGACATTAAAATCCTAATATAGTCCTAAATATATTCTTTATAAATGCAAAATTATTACCTATAAATAAGTCAACTAACATCCTCATTAGTAGTTAATAACTTAAGGAACAGACAACTCTCCAAAGCAGCACAGACATCCAACACACGATGGTTAAGGTCCTGAATAATTTGTAATATCCTTGAGTTCTTATTGATCTGGATCTAGAGTGACACTTGGTAACTGACAGGACAAACAAACCGAAAACATGAAGACACACAGAGTCCTTTGTGAACATGTGAGCGATGGTTTTGCAGGCACGCTGGTGCAACATCAATACACAAACTCCTGCTGCATCACAAACTGTGGGCAATCCCTGCCAAGACTCGCCTCACAGGACTTTTTAAGGCTTCTTCCTCGACTACACAAGTGCATTTAGGATACAATAACACAACTTATGCTTTTCTTGCATGTATACAACAGCTTAATTCCATGCCTCTTTTAGTTGAATCATCTTCGTCATAATCGCTTTGTTACAGTATAATAGCACTAGCAGTTTCTCCTTCTAGACGGAAGACAAAGCTGACATTTCTGTCCTCGATTATGTCCCTTAAAGAGCTGGTCTACAGGCCATTCAGAATGAAGCATTTAAGATCTGTGATGTGGTAAAGCTTTATAGCTGCCCGAGCTCTTTATTTGGTTTCCTTGTTCTGACAGAAGAGCTCTTGTTTAGTGGAGTGCTCGTGGCACGCTAGGAACGTGACATTTAATCTCAGAAAAGATGTTGCCGTACCGTTCCCCGGCTATAAACAATGACAGGAGGAATACAGAATGTCCACCCTAGTGTTACATGTTATAAAATAAGTGTTTGCAATAATAACAGGTCTGCAAAAAGGTCAGAAGCGACATATTCTTACCGCATACATCATCTTCAAGTACAAATGCAGCAGTGATTGAGCGAGTTCTCTTAGTGAACTAAGTTCTCTCATTTAAATATAATATAATATATTTTATACATAATATTTAAAACTATCCATAAAAAACTACACGATTTACATATATACAATACCTACTTACAGACGTACAGTCATAAGTCACAATGCCTTTTTCCCTACGCTGTATCTTAATCTAGATTAATCTTGAAATGACTTAAACCACAAGATATATGCCCAGCCTTAGGCAATTTGTACGAATAGATTTAATCTCTATTGTCTTCATCCTACTGTTCATGGGGTTGAGAATGAGTTCCGATTGCGTTCCAACAACTCTCCAGTAACTTCCCGTTACTGAAGGCTCGACCCACCATAAACCCCCATTCCTCCAAATACAGTAGGACTTCAACCAATCACTGGAATTCCCCAACTTCAAAGCAACTGAAGAATACTGGCATGCCATCCATATCAAAGCAACTTTTCCAGTCAAAACATAATGGCTTATTGCATATTGCCAATGCAAGACATAAAAAAAACATACAAAAAACCCACATTCAAGTAAAACCAATATATGTTCCAGGAAACGTTTGGGGGCAGTGGGGTGGTGACACATAGCACCGACAATTTGCCAGCATTACAGCTTTAATGCATCTGAGGTAACTGTCTTCATTTATTTACAGTGCACTGGCACTTAGTTACGGGTTAGGTCTCTAAAATAAGTGTAATGGCTTTTTGTTTCTGGCAGATGTCTGCAACCCTCTTGAACACTCTCCAGTGGACACACAGTAAACAGCTAGAGATCTTACTGCGACTGTATCTGTAGCAGCAGCATCAGTAAGAGGACAGCCTATGGCAGTGTTGTGGTCCACAGACTGCAGTTTCGCTCGGTTTCCTTCAGACCCCTGGGGGACCCGAAGCTCAGTTCCACGCGCACAGGAAGAACCCAGCGATGAGGGGGATGAGGTTCACCAGAAGCAGCCACAGAGTCACCACCAAGCTGGATGAGCTGGAGCACGGATCTGGAATTAAAACATATATATGTGGGATTGGTTTATAAAAAAAAATAAAAATAGAATGATCCATCTAGCATCTCTACACAGTATACTTTAAATGGCATGACTGAGAAGACGGAAGGTGGTTTCATAAAAGAGAGAGAGAGAGAGAGAGAGAGAGAGAGAGAGATTACCTATGGGAACGCTTCTGGACTTGTTGAAGAAAGGAGGGTCTCGATCGGGGGGGCACATGCTGCAGAAGTCGGAGCAAGATGGGCAGAGGAGGGTCCCGGTGTACACCCAGCCTCTCACCGCGACATTGACGCGCAGCACCTGACCCGCACGGCTGCACAGAAACGCGTGGCCCTGCACCCAGACGGTCAGCCCTTGGATAGAACAGGAGACCTTGAGAGAACAATTGAAATGAAATAAATAAACGTGGGTTCGTATTGAAGACCTTTGCGTTTCAATCCATGCCTCTTCAGCGCCTGGCAAGCCATGGGCATTAAGAACTACCACATCAGACGTGCTTTTGAAAACCGACTAGTTCTGTTTAGGGTGTTGGACTCAATCACCTGCACAGTCCAATTCCATCCTCTTACCCCCTCGTCTTTGTCTGGCGTTACCTTATAGCAGCCGCTCCCCCAGTCGGGATAGACCATACTCCTGATGCACTGCGCCATGACAAAAGCAGACTTCTGGAGAAGACACACTGACTGGGGGCCATACTCCTCGGCACCGTAATTTCTGGACATATCTAGAAAGAAAAACGAAATCGGGATCAAATGAGTAATGGGTTTGGTTCCCGTTGAAGGAAAAACCAAGATAAAGGGAAAGATCTTTTACAATTACAGTCACTACACTTGTGTCTGTTTCAGAAATGATACTTATTACTGATACTGAAGTTTATCACTCTGACAAAGCTCTCTGGGAAATGTTTCTTCCTGCTTTGAGTTTCCAACCTGGCTGGTTTTCTGAGAGCCGGCAGTCCGAGCTGCGCTGATATTCTCCACTGAGATGCCAGCTGAACTCCTGGCTGAAAGGGCAGTAGTCCGCTATCTCCACAGAGCCACCGTAATACGGCAACTCCGGCACAGGTACGTCAGGGATGCGATCAAAGTACTGCGGACGAGACAAGGGATGCTTACAGAAAAAACGTGGTTCTTTTGTTCTCGGACTGTTTGTTTTTCATCATTACTGTCTCTTGGAGAAAGTTTAAAACAGTTCATATGCTTCACACAAAAAGGAAAGATAAAATACAGCTCACGTACAAGGTAGGCAGTATTTCTGTTATATATGTACAGGAAAAATCACCACATAAACATATGAATACAAACACAAACGTCAGAAATCCAATACCTGATACTCCAACGGGATAATCTTGGGGTATTTCTGTAAATTGCACACTGCCACGGCCATCTGGTCCTGCCGGCAGGTCAGCTTCAGTGGTGTACTCCTCAGAGCGTCACAGTATGGCGCCACAGTCTGATTCCTGCGAGAACGGCAGGACAATCTCCATAATATGTATCCCATAAAATGTGACTTTACCCACGTCTGCCAAGCCCTTTAAACGTAACAAATCTCATCACCCTTTCAAGACTCACAGTTGTCGCTGCTTGTCAATCCAGAACCTGCAACTCTTCATCACAAAGTCACAGCCCATCCCTCTGCCCCAGTCGAGCCTCTCTGCCACGCTGTAGTTGGCCGTGTACCACCTAAGGGTTCATTCGGAAATGGGAACTGAAATGTCAACAGAATGGACATGACAGAAACACAAAACGTGACTGAAAGGCATACTGAAAGATTCAGTGTTTACCCCGTGTCTTCCATTATCGCCAACGTAATCCTGGAAAACACTCTGTTCTGCGTGTGAGATCCAGTCATGGCTTCGTTCTGGAAAGCACCAAAGAGCAGCAGAAACATGATGATGATTATGCTCTATGACCACAAGAGAAGTGAACTCGGGCCAAGATGAAATGGTCTCGTTTACCTCTAGCAGCCTCTTCTCCCAGTGATTGAGCTCGGTTCCCAGCCCGCCCTGGTTCTCGAGCTCCATGCCTTCCAGGATCGGACAGTCGAAGTGCCTCCTTGCCTCTTCCTGGGGACAAAGAAAAGACATCTCCATCTTTCCGAAATAAGGTGTCCAGTACACGTGAAGCTGGTGGAGCGCACGGGACACATCAGATCACTTTGAAACGGCAAAATCACGACGATCACTTACAACCACACGCGGCGTGACCAGAAGGGACACTTCATGCCTTAGCATCCTGTCGCCACGGATGTCCCACAGCCTGGTGGCTCTCCGTATGATCTTCTCACTCCACTGGTACAGGCCCAGACTGTGAAAGCAGGTAAGGATGTCATCACCACAAGTGCGCCAATCAAAGCTGGTGGACATCCCCAGGATTGAGGCTCTTTGGTCAGTCAAATACCGATTTAAGAAGATAAACACGAGGAGGCAAAGTACATGAAAAAAGAGCCGCGGATTGAGTTTTCATTACGTTACACACACCTCTCGTTGAATGGCGGTAATCCACTTGCATATCTCGGTGTCAGGGGCTTCCCATCATCATCGTGATAAAACGCAAAAAGCCCAGCTGAGAAACCCTGTATGAAAAATAGGTTAATAGCAGAATAACGGTTTATATTTATGTAGAATTTATAGAACTGTCATCTGCCAATATAGTGTTCTAAGTTCTGGAATCTTGTTCAGCTTTTCTTCTCCGTACGGAGAGAGGTTAAGATATTCGTTTCATTCTACTGATTTGTGGGATTGTCGTAAGCAGCATGACAACTAGAGACAAATAGTTAACCGGCACGTTGGACTGTCTTACCAGTGCATGAATGATTTCGTGTTTCACAGTGGACAGCATGCCGATAAAGTCCTGAGGATGTGTCGAGATCATGGCTGGGCAGAGGTTTGCGTATCCCGCTATAGGCCTGCACAAGGACAGGAGAGAGGACCTGTTGGTTGCCTTCACATTATAAGAGCAGCAGACACTTTACATCAAGCCCTGACTTGATTTGACACAAGTATGATGAGTGTGTGTGTGTGTGCCGAGTCTCACCTGTCCACCTCGGCCTCCAGCTGGCAGTAGGCGGCGTACGCTACGATGTTCTCCTGCCCGCAGCGCTTCGTCGTCAGCGCGCTCACGTACAGCAGGAAGTCGGCCTCCAGGATCCCCGGCCCGTCGGGTGGTCCGGCAGCACCACATGGCTTCCCCGTCGCGTTGCACATCTTGCATTGCTGAGGGACACACCGCACACTTGTCTAGCGCCAGTAACTTAATTTTTCTCTTTAAATTACCAGCTGATGGACAGTTTACAACAATCCTGTGACACTTTGCTATTTTGCATCATCTTTCATTGTTCTGCCACTGTACAATGTGCAACCTCAGCACCGAGCTTTTCAATAAAGATTCTGACCTGCAAGTGGTCTTCTGGCACAGCGACGGGTCCGCAACGGGTGGTCTCTGCACACGCTCCCTGGCAGTATCTGTGGGGGTCATCTTTCTTCCGCAGATACTGATTGGTCGAACATTGTCTGTTGAAAAACATGAGTATTTTAAAATACAAGAGAACAGATTCATTTAAACGGATCGTTATTATAAAGTATGCAAAACAGTCTAAAGCTCTACTAGATATTAGACGTCATATATTCTGTACAGTTCCTATTTGTCTTAACACATTTTAATACATTTAAGAGGACTGCGTACTAGATTAAAAATACAATGCATTCAAACTACTTTATAAAGCAAAAATAAATCTGGTTTGTTTCTGAAAAGGTTTAAAAAGCAACACAAGCATAATTTAAGACACATAGGTGGAGAGGGAAGCAGACAACAAACACATTCATTATTTATTTATTTTCTTTTCCTACCTGCTTAGCAAAATTGGTCCGCTCTGCTTCCGAACTTGAAATGCCTTCTGTAAGTAATCAATTGCTTGAGGAAAGAGCTTATCCTTCAATACAAAAAAGTTGAAGAGTATTAAATAAGTGTATTACACTGTACCTAAAGCTTTAATCATATTCATCATCATAAGTGCACTTAATAAACCACACTTGAGTAATCTATGAGTAAACAATGCAGGCTTAAAGTGACAGTTTAAATCGACATGCAGTTTTCTTCATACCTTCACAAGCCTTCTTTTATCTGTATATAAACTGAAGGGAAAAGAAAAGAACATTAATTTGTATGTATTTCATATCTGCAATTTAAATATTAAAATATTCATCCCCCTTGGACTTTTCCACTTTTCCTTACGTCACAACATGAAATCAGAATGGATTTAATCAGTTTGTGCCACTGATCAACACAGAAAATGTCCATAATGTCAAAGTGATAAATACAATCTGCAAATTGTTCTAAATTAATTACAAATACAAGACAGAAAATACTTGAATGCATAAGCAATCACCCCCTTTGCTATGACACATGTGACTGAGCTGTGGTGAAACCAAAAGTCACGTAATCAGTTGAATGGAGTCCACACCTCCATTCAAGGGCACTAGTCAAGGAGGCCACCAAGAGGCCTATGGTCTTCCACGGATGACCAGGGAGACACTGTGCATAGGGCAACAATAGCCTGGGTGCTTCACCAAAGTGGCCTTTATGGGAAAGAAAAAAACTCACACCACAGATTCATCTTCCAGCAGGACAATGACCCCAAACATACAAACAAAGCCACACTGGAGTGGCTTAAAATCAAAAAGGTCAATGTCCTGGAGTGGCCCAGTAAAAGCCCGGACCTCAATCCAATTGAGAATATCCGGAAAGAGTTGAAAGTTGCTGTTCACCAAAGGTCCCCATCCAACTTGATGGAGTTTGAGCAATTTTCCAAAGAAGAATGGGCAATAATGGCTGTGTCCAGATGTGCAAAACTGGTAGAGACTTATCCACATAGACTCATGGCCTTAATAGCTGCCAACGTTGCCTCTACCAAATATTGACTGAAGGGGGTGATTACTTATGCATTCAATTATTTTCTGTTTTGTTTTTGTAATTAATGTAGACACATTTGCAGATTATATTTTCCACTTTGACATTATGGGCAATTCCTGTGTTGATCAGTGGCAAAAACTCCTGATTAAATCCATTCCGATTCCATGTTGTCCCAGGGGGGTGAATACTTTTGAGATCCACTGTATTTTGTAAAATAGCAATAGGATTGTGTGTGTTACTCATTCATACTTACCTTTCCAAACTTATATCATATATAATCTTTATTCTTAACTGCTGATCAGTACTTCTTTTCGCTATGCGTTGCGACTCCAATAATACTTTGTAAACCACCTAGGAGAAGAAGGGACATCTTAGCGTTTTAAATGCAAGTCAGGGAAAACACTTACTAGACCATTATTTCAAAAGTCTGTTTCCCAGATCAGTAAATACCAGCAGTTAAACATAAAACCAATCTTAACCCCAATGGGCGGACAACTGCATTCAAATCTAAAAATATCCTACAGTTACTGGATGTTACAATCACATTAGAGCTCAGTGTGTTTTTTAGGAGGAAGAGATTATATGCATTAGATCGATCTGTTTTTCTGTATTGGAGAAAGGTGCTGCATCTAAACCAAGTTAAAGATATACACAGAAAACCCAAATGATTACATATATACATATCGCAGGCAGCTTGATTAAAATCTCGTTGCTTGATAAACGCATCTGTGCCGGTTATTACTATTGGATAATCCAATTTAGAGATAAGCAATCAGTATATCTGGAATCGCCCTGCTTTCCCAAAGACATGGCCCTGCAGGAATGCACTGCTTTTAACGAAGGTTTGTTTTAAAAGCCAGTATGGGTATGAGACACTTATAAATACACTGTGCATTTAGGCGTTGTACATGATTGCACATGTTATACCCATACAGGCTACAATAAATGTGAATAGTGGTGGAAAAATCAGAGCCAGAATTCAGAAATTATATAAATTGATAAGATAAAGAAATGCATCGTCAAATGTTATTCTGTATCACCCCGGCAGTCGACACTGTGGACAGGGACGCGCACTGTGTCTGACAGCAGATCAATTAGCAGCCCTTCTGCAATCACAGTGGCCATGCACAGTCTGCCCACTAATACACAATAATAACACTCATAATAACATGCATAACTCATGTGCATGCTTATTTTGCACGCACATTACAGTGATCCTTTATAACAGATGCGATACAGTAACCCACCATCAATTAGCGGTGTAGCAATCGCCAGCAATACTGTAACCGGCTTAGTTACTGCCTACACCGCACAATGATGGGACAGCACGGTCAGGGAGACGTACCTCGGACGAGTCGGGCACACGGTGCTTACAGGTGTGACAGCTGGCGAGCGGAAGCAACAGAGACAAGATGCAGATCCGTCCCAAAGCCCACCGCAGCCCCCAGCAGCGGCTCGGCCCGGCCGCCATCATCCGCGACCCCCCGCCCGAGTGGAGCGGCTCGCCCCGGCCCTGGTCATGTGACGCGGGCGGATATCCCACTCGGCTGCTTCGGGATTTTCCGGAATGCCTCGGGAGAGCCGAAGAAGGAAATCGGGAATCGCCGTGTCCCAGCGCCCGGTGTGCAAAGGTGGCATGTTCCCTTTACTACAGTGTTGGATATTAGCTTTCCCGACGCCTGATCTATTAATTTAATCATTGCATTGCACGATCAGATGATTTAGGGATTAAATATTTCCAAACCCCGTGCATTGCGTGTGCCTATGCAAGCTGTGGTCAGTTAATACACAACGAGTCGTGGAAGAATAGGAACTTTTCTATTCACCTAATAGGAACAGCAACACAAATACCTCGTCCACTTCCTGTGTTACCTGTCACCTGTCTTGCACATGGACGGTGGTTGACATTGCACAGCTGTGCACAGAGAACGAGAAGGATCTGGGAGATCCGGAATGAGCTTTCCATTGGTCGCGTTCCTGCAGATCTGCGCGGCTCCACCAATGGGATCGCTGAGATTCTGCAGATCTGCGCAGAACTGCGGAAATCTGCGCACGTCACGTTCCCAGTCACCTGTCTGCTGCACACGATGATCAGCAATACATTACATTCTGCAAAAGCTGTGTAATGCATCATTTACATATTGATTTATTTCCCATACAGGCTAGCTTTCAAATTGCGTCCCGTCTTGGTGACCAGGAAGTTGCTCGGTCACCCTATTTTATGAAAAAAATTTTTAAGGCAAATGTAATAATTAGTCTACCTTTTTTCTTTTCACAAAATATGTTTTACCTGCCAGCATTGGCACACAGTTATTTTGCTCATCAGCCTACAGTTGAGCAGCTACTTTTAGTGTTGCGTTTTAATTCGATTCTTAATGTAAAACAAGGTAAAATAACATATTGCTGATTGTGAATGGATTTCATTTTCTCTCCAGACCTGTATCTGATTTATTATCGGATTTGCAGCTTTCAACTGTCTGTAAAGTGTTGTTTCTGTACTTTCCCAGCAGATGGCAGATTAGCGCTTTATATTTGCAGAGGTGAGGCTGAACAGTGTATAATATGCTGACAAGTAAATGTTGTTTCATTCATTTATTTGCATTATTATAAATAGTATTTTGTAAAAACATGACCAGTGTATGAAGATAGTTTTAAAATAAGTACAGGTTTTTATCAAGAACATGTGCAAAAACTGACTCACAAAAAAGGTTTGAACCTTGTGTGTGTGGGGTGTGGCACTATTATTGGCATCAAATTGTAGTAATTGACTGCTTGTACAGCACTTGGTTTTTGTTTTGCATACTTTTCCACATGTTAAAGAGCCAGTAAATTACATCATATTAAGCTCCTCACAAACTCAGTAAATTTAGTAGGTTTAATCTCTAATTGTAGTTTGATCTTCATTATAACTAGAAAATCTGTTTTTGTATTTCCATACTGTCCTGAAAATATAGATATTAAAATTGATGATCCACTGAGACTGTTCTCTAGTTCCCCAGGGTCCTGAAATCTGTGACTTAAACATCTGTGTAGCAGATTAAATCAGGATGCCAACCAATGAATTAGCGAGAGAGAAAAACCAACACTTGCTGAATGGGAGGCATCAGGCAAAACAAAGGAATTGATTTAGGAGCTGGATCTTCTTGTTTTCTGTCCCATTGCAGAAGAGCCAAAGGTTTGTTATTCTGAAATCTGATCCCATGTTTGCCAATGGTCTCTCTTCTCTCTTTTCCAGCAACACAAACGCGTGTTTTAATAGCACCCTGCACTGATAGATTTCCCAGACAATGCAGACATGGTTTTGGTCATAATAAGCACATTTGAACCTGGACTGGAAGAGTTTCAAATGTATCTTTCCCTTTCTCATCCTGAACTGGTTTCGTATGACCTGAATATAGAATGTTTTTCACCAAATGCTGCCCATAATACCTGGAAAGGTGTCAAAGGCCACATCGCCAAGTCTCCGGTTATCTGATAATGGACACATCTTGGAGACGGAGCAGAGGATTTAGAGATCAAAACGCTGATCAATGTGTGCTTTCTCCTCTTCCCCAGACCGTATTACACCGAGCGAGGGGCTACGGGGATGGATGCCCAGATTTGCCTTTGAACGGCTCGCCTGAAGGGCCGGGCTTCAAACACCGACATCACAGCGCCTCCTGCTCGGGCACTCATCGAGGCATTAGCATCGGAGGCCACTCGGAGGACTGAAAGCATTTCAGAGACGCGGATTCATGATCTCGGGACATCAAAGACGGCAATCTGGCGCAGCTTCCATGAAAGGAGGAGAGAGTCTCATAGGATATATGGGGGGAGTTGAAAAGGAAATGGCCAGGTAAGGCTCTGCTCGCCAAGTCCTTCATCTTGTAGACAACTTTCATCGCAGTCTGATGTTTGATGACACCCCCCCTCAGTAAAGGCTGGAACTCTGATAGCCTTGCAAAGTGAGCTCTCACCTTCAGACCTGCACGAAAGAAGAGCTTGACTGCTATGGTATCAAAATGGCCACTGACTGGGGTCTATTCATACTGTCTTGTAATAAAGACTCCCCTGTATTCACACAGACCGTACAGATTAGGGACATTTAGTGGACACCTTTAGAAAGGTACATGTGTAAATGATAGACCACTAAATAAGCATTCGGGGGGTGAAGACACAACCAGAACCTGGATAATTGCTCAGTGTTAAACCCTTGACCTCTTCCTATTGGTTCAAACATGTTAGTTATACCAGTTTCCTGCTTTTTAATCTTGCTTTTGGTTGTTTGAGTGTTTTTCATTGTGGGTCAATTGGTGCCAATGCATAAGCAACAGGTTGTCCGGTTTCTTCCCAATCACCTGATTTGTTTTTATAGCACTGCAGTCTGTTTAATTAACTTATCTAATGCCATCAGACGCGAAACATGACATTGGGATTGATGGTGTCGTTAATGAGGGTTAGCTGGACTTGGTACTAAGAAATGCTTTTGTTTGATAAGTGGTTTCCTAAAATCCAGTACTCACTCTTCAGCTGCACACAGAGAAAGTGTATTTATTTAAGGCTCCGATCTTTTGATGGATTTTTAAAAATGTGATCTTGTATAACCTTTCTGCAATGGCTACATCATTTTAATGACTATTCTCGTTCGAGGAAATTATCTTTAATGAAACAATGTCTGAGTGTCTGCATTTTCCTAGTTAAAAACAACTTTAATAGCTGCCCCCTTTGACCTGTACTTAATAGCCGTGTAGTCGTAAGTCAGTGTTTGCAGTAAAATGTTCTTGCATGTGCTCCGAGACTGATGGGAAAATATAAGCTTGCGTTTGATGGTACAGTAATTTAGTCTAACGGGCTCCGAATGATATGGGTCATGGTGTAAGTTCCATCTGCAAGCAATAGCGCATTTACAGTACCATCTGTTATACCCCTTTAAATCTCCCAGATGACAATCAGTGGTCCAGAAGAGAGGCTTCACACAGCCTCGTCATTCTGGATTTTATATTTCAAAACGTTTGCTGCCGTTGAGATTTGTTAGGCGCTGAAATTGGGCAGGAGAAAAATATCCAGGGTTCACTTTGAACAACGGCATGTCTAATAAAGCGAAACTGTAATGTGCACAGGGATGTTGGAGAAGAAGACCCCCTATTCTCTTGAGCTTTGTGCTCGAAATTTCTTCAACAGGTTACTTTCCACACGTGGGCTATTTTTACTCTTGGATAATGTTATTGCTAATTTATTTCAGGTATTTCTGACCATTGGAGTTGCAGAATATTGTAGAGGTCTGTGCTAGATGTGCTGTATGTATTCTATCAAGGCCGTGGGTGTTATACCATTGGGTTATTGACCTTTTAAAACGTTTTATATTCCTTGGTATGCAATAGTACTGCAGTTTGGGCTTATTAAAATTTATGTTTCCCATAATTGTGTCTGTCAGGCAGATGCACACTGATATGGACTGCATCCCATCCAGGTTTTCATGTAATTATCATTGATGCTGTCAGAAGTATCACTGCCAGCCATAAAACGTGTCAGATATGTTCTAAACCGGATGTATTGGGACCAAAGGTCTCCCAGCATAGTTTACAATGTGCAAATTGTCAGTGCTTTTCACCCTTCCGATTGTGACCTCCATTAATCACCACGATGACACATGGACACAAATCACGGACATGACATCGAGCAGCATTTAAAAATCAACATACCGAACACGATGACATCTATTCATTTATTTTGGACGTCTTCTATGATAGAACCAATGCAAAATGGCTTGTTGATATCTCATGAAGGAATATCATCCTTCTATATTCGCATTATACGAGTATCATTATATTTTTGGTCTCTAGATGCAGGTCCTTGTGATTTATATCAAGGACAGAGAGAGAAACATTTCCTAAACTTGGAATTGATCGTCATACTGAACTGCCACTCAAGGGAAAGTTGGAAACAGATTCTGTGCTCCTTTTTAGCAGGAGAGTATGTGTGATGCTGTTGTGTCATTGTCTACCCTCAATTATTAGGTTGTGTTAACTACTTTGGAGTGCATTTTTACACACGGAGAAGTGCAACATTATATATTTGATTCACCATCGCAAGCCAGATTGGGCAGACTGCAGAGCTCTGTGCCTGTTCCTGGCGGTACTGAAAATCCCCGGTCCTGATGTTTGTAGGGTTAATGACATGCCAGGCTCTCGCTGAAGCATGTCTCAACCGCAGCGCAGAAGATGAAGTCATCATGGGAAAAAAATCCCACATATTACTGATACATTCCAGTTAATGTAGAAACCATAATTTTCTTTAATGCTCTGATGGAAGGCTTTGACAGCTCCTAACTTAGCTTTTAATGACTAAAATGAAAATAAAGCCAAGACTTACAGAGAGTAAAATAAAAGCACACACATCCCAGGAAATGTACTTGAAATAGATCCCTTTTTACAAAGACACTGGAGGTTGTAAATTAACGAGCTGAAGTTGTTCTTAATGCTTGTGAATCTTTTTAAACAGGACAAGACGTGTCTCAGTTTTTAATCGTGTAAACTCTGATACTGTACTATAGAGTCATTATTGGAGGCTTGGGACTTGGAGAAATTATGAGAGACTGTTCATTCTGCCATGTGTGTGTGAATACGGGCTTAAATGATAATCGTGGGTTGGGTATGCAGTAAAGATGAACACAATGGCAACCCAACAGTGTTCCTGGGACATAAGTGTTTATTAAGGTTGCGTCAATGAAAATCTGAATTCTTAGGCACATTCGTAACTCGGTTGTATTCCGATATATAGATGTTGAGTTGTGCTAGTCCGTTATTCTGCCAAAACTCAGATTTGGTTCCTTACTGAGGAGCTGCTTGAAACATTGCGAATCTTAGCCATGCGTCTAAGAGGCTTGCTGACACTGAGGAGGTGATTCACACAGATGGCACGTCCACGAGGCTTTGCTCAGGGCTGCTTGGGGAGTGAATGCATCTTAAGGTGACTCTGTTTAGACAAATAAGGGTTTGTCAGACACAGCTGAGACAGGAAACTGGGAACGGGTTTTCCTGCTCCTCGGACTGCCATACAGATAGATAAATTATAAAATATGAATGTTGAAAAGGTCATGGCTCGGATGGCTTTATAGATAACAAAACCTGTTTACTTTCGAGAAGTGCACAGGAGCAAATAACTGTGTGGAACAGGCCTTCCCACATCTGAGGTACTTTGTTTAAGACGGCACTCCTAGACTTCAGGCAACGCTGCCACTTCCACAAGACTGCTTTCATATGAATATTAGATGTTAGGATGCCCCTTCGGGACATGTGGAAGACAACCCGAGTAATTAACAGTACCATCTACGTGGATATTAAAGCAAAGACTGCTTGCAAATTTCAGTAATAGATTTATTTACCAGTTACTGTCTTCGACTGTGCATTGTCAAAGAGGCGTTCGTCTTAAAAAAGCAGAAGTCACGTTAAAATCCCCATTACGTGGCCTGCATCTGATGTCAGTGAGTGGGCAGTACAGCAGAATGAAGACTTACTCATAAACTCATAAGGGTCTCTTTAAAAAAATGACAAAGAGAATTGTGCTTCCGTTTCATATGATAATCCTGAATGCATTGACTGACAAGAAACATTTCTACCCAAGACCTTTTCTACCAAATCTGTGTGGGAGATGTGTTTCACTTATCACAGAGAGGAATCAATCCTTAAATAAAAAGTTTCACGCAGTTTTATCCGTGTATACATTCTACCCCCCTTATGATACCAGTTTGCAATGAGACACTACTTAAACCTCAGGAGTCCTTAGATTTACTGAGAAATGTACATGCTGTTTTATTAAAAAAATACTCCCTAAGGTGTGACTTTTATTGAATTTATCCTAAAGAAACATTTCAGTATGCGTAATAGATGCATACTTGCACTAAATCCAACCACATCCTCCGAGCTGTCACTTTCACTCCGGGAAATGACTTACAGCCTGTATTTAGGGGAATCTATTTATTTTCTTGCAAGCATGTTTAACCAGGGCTGTAACATGCCTGTGAAAGTGTGTTGGATCTTTTATTACACCTGGGAAGACAAATAATGCAATAAAAGATCTTGACTAATTTATGTGTAAATAATATACTGGTAATTACTTTTCTGGGAATTGTTCTTTAAGATTTGAGTTTTATAAGATTGAAACACAACTCCCTCTTAAAATATCAAGGTAGCAAAGTTCTGAAGTAAAAGTCACACCAGCTTTATCAAAATGAACTTAATAATAAAATAAAAAACTGGACAGTCAGGTTTTGTAGTTATTCTGAGTTATTGAGTTGTATTAAAGAAAAGCCTGGTTTTGTTTGAAGAGTGAGGTCATTGTGAAGAGTCAGACAAGACAAACCTGAAAAGCTACCTTGACATCACGCACTTAGGAAGTGTAAATGTTTAACAATGTCAGTCACAACGAAGAGGACACCTGAACATCCTATTGCAATCCTGCATATGGTTCCTCAGTGACTGCCTCAATAGAATTAACCCTCGCAATGCAGTGTCCATCCAGGCAGAAGAACATAGACGGATTTACAAACGTGAACTGAGACAAAAGAAGTGAAAATCCAGCAGCCGAGTGCTCAATTACTGTAAAATTATACTAATTTATTTCAAAACGGTGAATATGATTACTCTTTTGTCAGTTAATCCTAGGGAACAAACTGAGTGTTGCTTAACTAAACTGTGCTCTCCTCGGGAAGGATGCTTTACCCAAGAATGACATCAGTGATAAAACAATAAAACAAGTCAATGCTTGATCTTGTTGATAGCATCACGTTGTGCCACTGAAAGCTTCTACACACCCAGTATCATTTTTGTGCTCAGAGAAGTACAGGCATATTTATTTTATGGTGTAAGCTACATTATACTCTTAGAATGAATGTAACAAAATGAAAAAGATTGTGGTTTGGATACCTTTTGTTTGTTTCCCACTAACCTTTCCATTGAGAGGGGAGACATCTGAAGATCCTAAATATTGACTGAAAGAGGTTGAAGCAGTCTGATGAAAACGCAAATAAGAACAAGATAGCAGTTATAGTTATAAATTGAATAGAGAAGCATCTGACAAAAACTAAAGCCACCGCAGCGAACAAGTTTGAAATGAATAAATTGCAAACAAATTACTGGGGAACAGCATGGAAACTTTGATTGTTTTTATACCGATGCTGATTTAAAACTGTTGATTGAATTCCCTCGAGGCTCGTGCATTGTAATGCATCTAGGAGGATGAAAGTCTCGCTTGAAAGGATTTATTAGGATTCATTAATTAGGATTTATTAGAGATAAAATGTATGTCTCTATTAAGGACATAAACATAAACGAAATGCTAAGTGAAAGTCTTGTTCATCATAGTCTGCTTTCTGAGTCATCGTCAATGCAGTCTGGCATTTATAAAAACCCTTCCTCAAACAAACGCTGAGATCATGTTTTGGTTCACCTGGGGAAGAAGGAAAAACTGCTCCGTTCGATTCGAAAAGCCAGTTGTAATCTGTGCTCTCGGTTTGTTCCAGGTGAGGAACGTCTCCCAAACAATGATCTATCTAACATCTGCTTCCAAGAAGTTAACCTGTCATGTTATAGGTGTGGAGGTTTCCTTTTGCTGAGGGTGACTAAGATGTCTGGTGTTTTTGGAGATGCCTCTGTGTCGTCTGTGTGATTTAGAACAATAATACCTTCATGCCAGTGTTCGAAAAGCAATAGACCATAATGTCTCTAATGAAATTGTTTTGGTTTTTAATTGTGCAGAATATCATTTGTTGGACCCAGAGATTGTAGTTTAATGTGAATGCAGTACATCTTAAATTACACTTGGATGGAGAGACAAACTTGAACAAGATCTTCAGTCAGGGCATCTATAAATCCAAGATAGGGGTTGTTCAGGACCAGGGTTGGAGACTACTTTTTGCCACTGCTGCTTTGGCATTTCTCTCTATCTCTGTCGCTATCTCTATCTATTTATCTTGCATGCTTAACTGATCAAATAATGGAAAAAGAACATTAGAACACTTTGTATTTAATTGACAATATGAAGCTGATGTTTCTGTATAGCGTTTGTATGCTTTTAAACTGATGAGATCCCTGCTTGTTCCTGCAACTCTACAGGGCTTTAGTTTTTTTAGATCCAAGAATAATCTTCTCACCACTAATCTGACAACGTCTGTCACTTTCTTGCAACGAGATGAAAAAGTTTTATTCTCGGCTCCCATTACACTAAAAAGTTGGAATTTCTCAGAAAGTGATTCACTGGCCGGGGTCTTTTGATCTTTCCTGGCTGATAAACATCTGCGATTGTGAGTCAACAGATCAGAGACCTTTTAATTTATTTTCTTCACGATTACTTAGTTGGGGCAGATGCACATTTTGGGGGAGATAAAGATTGGCGTGGGGTATAAGTGTGCAGATTATGTTGAGCAAAGATACGGTGCACATTCAGTTCACCAACATGGCTAATTAACAAGGAATTACATTGTCGTGTAAATCACGTTTGACTATTTTTAGCTTATTATTGAAGAGGAAATAGTTTGTCAGAAAGTCTTCAGGGAACTGTAATCTTTCGAAAATTGAAGAGATTGGGATGTTTTTTGAAAAGTAGGTCTTTCTAGATGTTTTCAAATAGATAAGAAACATCTGGCACCTAAAACAGATACGTTTAAATACATTTCTAAGGGAATCTTTCTGCAGGGTTGGATCACAATTTGTTCAAAGCGAATTGACATACCACTTGCAATATGTCAATCTAAATTTTGTTGGAGGAACACATCACTAAATGTAATCCAAAATCATTTAAATTCTGTATGTTACGATTGTTTATGTTACATTTAAAAATAGTTTCAAGGGAGTATGCTACAATACTGTACTGTCTAAATAGACCAAACAGGATTACATATTGAAACAAGTATTTACCCTGCAGGCTTAATTAAGAAACAAGGAAAGACTTTATCTAGAAATAATAAAAAGGAAAATCTATCAGCATCCAGGGCCATTATGTTTCTCTAGTAATGTAAAACCTCGTTCATAAACCAGAAGACCCGTCTGGACAAAATGCTGTGCAGTAATTTTTCATTGTGTTTATGTTAATTTTGGAAATCCTATTCCCAATCACCACATTAGTCTGGACTTCAAAAGGAGACTTAAAGCGAAAAAAAGAAAGTGAAAAGGTAATGGTGGCCAGAGATGTTTCAGGCCGTGTTTCTCAACTCTGGTCCCAGGTGGCCAAAATCGTTGATATATTGTTTTTTTAATTGAACCAGAATCCCAACAATGTTTGCTAAATATATAATTAAATATATACTAGATAACAGCATAACTGCCATAGTCTAAAAGCATAACTATTGTTTATTAATATCTTCTACTATTTATTTATTTTAATAGTTCAGATTTATTAGTCTGTAGATGTTTTACAGCTGCATGTTCTTCATGCGTGAGGATATCCTCAAGTGCTAACAGAAATTCAACTGACAGCTTGTTCCCTCCTGACTAGAGCTGCTGTTGGTATTTGTGAACACGTTCTCTTTGTACACTGTGATCAGAATAAAGCAAGTGTGCAACCTGCTAGCTTTATTTCACATTAGTGTCCCCAGTTTCAGAGACGAGTCAGAGAAGACAGCACCGAAGAGAGAAATGGTTTGGTGTATTTGAGGTATATATATCCGTCTTTTGTGTCCTTTTTTTAACCTGTAGAAGAACTGGATCAGATAAATGACCAGCCCTGTCGAAAAACAAACAATCAAAACTAGTTACACATATTCTGCCTGTGTTACAGTCCATGTTCTGTAGGTTTTGCATTAATCATTTCTGAAAGCCCTGGCCTGACAACGGGACTTCAAGACTTTAGTGTCCATGACCTGGAAATGAAAGGACCTAAGTGGAGTGATTGATGTGCCTTTGACAGGACTGTTATATATCATTATGTTTAGAAACTAGTATGTTCTCAGTTTAGGCTTCAATTATGTGAGGGCTTCAGTGAAAGGAAGCCAGGGACTACATTTTACTCCAGTCACAAGTCCCTGGTTTGGATTCACACTATTCTGACCTCACACTGTGTTGGAATAATGAAGGCATTTTATTTCTCTCTTGATTTGACTTGTTAATGTTGTAAATCCCTGTGCCTTTGTGGCATCCTGCTGCTCCGCTCCATAAACACGAACAGGAAGCTCGGAGAAGCCTCATCAATCAATCAAGTTGTCCCTTTATGATGTGCAGACTGGTACTCTTACAATCTAAGATTATTTTTAATTACATCACACCAGTCGGCGCTGAGGAGTCCCCACGAAGCCGGGCTGCAGCTACCACAATGCACCCTTTACCGAGATAATCAGAGAGCGTCGGGGGCCTGTTTCAGCTGCCACAGGCATGCTTCAAATGTAAATTACAACCAAACGGTTTCATATTAGATTCGAGCCAATTAAAATTTCATCTTTTAGTTGCAGCTGCTGTCATCCGAAGACATGCAAGTGCAGAAAAACAAGAAAAGAAAGAGAAAAAGACTTCATAGCTTGGTGACACCATCACCCAGAGCCGACCCACGAGGGAGAATCCTTTTTTCCCTCAGTTTCGTCAACAGAATAAACATCGTACATTCCTCACCCTTGCTTTTCACTTCAGTGCACCGGCATTGCCAAGGCTTTTGTGTCGTCTTGAAAGGGACAAAGAGGAGGGAGATGTATTTGTTGGGTTGTCAGTTTTCCCCACTTGCCTTTTTAGAGCTCAGGGAAGTCTTGGCTGCATGCCTGACGTGGTGCTGCATACAAATATTGACTGAACACAGTGGCGTTTGTTAGGCCCTCACTTAGCGGACCAGTGAATTAGAAACCCTTGGGTGGGGAGGGAGAGTTGGGGGAGGCAGCTTAGACCTTCAGGCGTTTAAACACCAGTATGAGAGCACCTCTTCTCCAGGTCGAAAGCACAGCATGGGCCATGACTGACCTGGCGCGGCGGTAAGACCAGAGTTTGATTGTTATGAGAGAGAGAGAGACAAGGTGGGAGATCTTGATTAGTGGAGAGACGTGAATAAAAAAGCCAATTTGTGTGTGTGTGTGGATTAAAAGCGTTAGGAAGATTAAGGATGACTGGCTGACTGGTTTCTGTTCCCAGGAATGAAGGAATTCACTGGTTCAAATATTTTTACCACCCGGCACAACAAAGCGTGCGGTCATTACATATTTTTGCGTTCTTGTAACAAATCACTTGATGCTGGTTTTCCTGTATCGGCACCACGATGAGAGTCGCCACAGGCATAGGATTTGAGAAAGCACTTCCTGTACAGTGCAAATCTATCTTTGGAAAAACATAGATAAGCAAGGGCGTGCATTAATACTGCCAGACCCCCTGCTGGCTGAATTTAATGTATGCACTGTCTGACAATTTAAAGATTATTCTGGATCACAGGGCTTATTAGGCAAGATGATTCGTCGTCTTGTCTGGGAGTGCAGGTTTGAAATTACTTAAAACTGCAGGGTATGGACGCCTTGTAATCATTCAGCGAGATTAAATATATCTCCGTAGAATACTGTGATGGTCTTGTAGTAGCTCCCAGAATTAGACACCTCAGTGTAAGTGAAGCATACTCAAAGTGATGTCCCAATAAGCCTCTGTCAGATTTGTCTTTTTTTTAAACCATTTCATCAAAGTTTCAATATTTTTCTGTGCGCCTTTGAAATCCCCCTGAATGACACACTCCGCCGTTGGTAACTCAAGCTTGTTTAGTCGTACGCTGTTAAATTGCAAATTTCTTTATTCCCGCTGGGATTGTAAATGACACTTGTGATTATCTTACATTCCACTTTGTCAGTGCAAGATGGGCTCGACTCGAGATTGCTTCCTGTTCGAGAGAATAAATGAGCCGTGATGCACAGAAATGCACAAAAATACCCTCAGTTATCTGTCGGGGATCTCCTGCTGGCAACGATGTCCTCTTTCTCAGAATTAATCTTTTTCTCATCTGAGAAGAAGGGAAAATAACAGCCATTGGTATGTAAATGTCTCGCACAGTTTATATTAATTGTATTTTCTGTGGGGAGGCACAAGTGCTGATAAAGTCTTGTCCGTGACCTCTGTGCCAACTGACGGATATATTTGATCGAGGTGAATGAAGACAAACCCTTCTGAGATACTACAATGCTTGGCATAATCAAACAAAGAGAATAAGAGTCTATATAAAATCACATTTTTGGTGAGAGGAAACGTGCAACAAAATCTTGTTTCGGATGATTACCATCATAAGATATTAAGGCACATATCATGAACCTATTTCCCAATATATCTGGTATCTTCAGATATGCACATATAGGCCTATAATTGGTTCACATTAGGAGTGTTAAATGGCACGATTTGTCAAGAAGTATCTGTCATGTCACTGGACATGATTTGTGCAGCTGTTTTGGGATATTATTTCATACCTTGAGGCCAAACAATATCACTGTATGAATAAGCAGTGGAGGTGTGTGAATGTCTGACATGTCATTTGTTATTCCAGCATTGTAACAAGTTGAAGGTATGTGTTGTTGTTGTTTTTTTGGGGCAGGATGATCATTTCTTGCGTTCTCGAGTCTAGTTCTGGACATTCCCCTGCTGCAGTTTTTAATTTAATTGTGGTTGTTTGTACTTTTGGTCAAGGAGCTCAGTGAGTTTAATTTGTGAAAATGCGAGATGATTATTTGGTATGCTTTGTAGGCCACCATGAACCTCTAAGAGCGAAACACGGATCCACACTGCTGTATGTCACACTGATAAGCTTGTTAGCAGCCTCTAAGCAGTCACATGCTCCCTTGAATTGCCTGTTTGTCTAAAGAAATCGGAAAGAGGGCAGACGCTGGTGGAAGGTCATGTATTCCTGTGAAATCAATGGATTCTTGTCCTGTAATTGACAAATCTTCCTAAAATGGCTCATACACATCCACAAATTAAAGTTCTCTGAATTTATTTCTGTGATAATTTAGGATGACATTTCAGCCCGTCTTGCCCTTGACACAAGATCAGGCCGTCTTTCGTTCCACTGCATGTTTCGACTGAATAATGCATGTCTGAGGTCATGCCAATTTCAATTTTGTTAATCTTCCAAACAGTCATGCTTATTACCCTGTAACATTACAGTAATATCATGTACATTGTGTTAAATCTCCCAAGGATATTTAACGTAGTTGTGTGAACTAAAACAACAGTTATAACAGTATCTGAAAACATACTGATAAGGAACATATGTTATTAAACAAATTACAACACGAACAACAAAAACATGATCACCGACATTAACAGAAGCTTTGATTTGTGTCAAATATATGTATTATATTTTTAAATCCTTTTATATTAATTATACTAACTCTTTGAACATTACACCTGTGAACGACAGAAAACATGCAACACTAACTAAACTTCTTCTCTAGGAAATAAAAAAAGGCCAATGTCATTACAATGTGAACAAAGTATATTGTGTCATATTTATATTATATTTAATGTGTAATAAGTTGTCCTGGAATAAGAACATCTGCTAAGAAATATATAATGAGAATAAGTCGCTTTCTTCCCTTTCAAGATTTTCCATAAATACTTCATGACCACTTTTGAAATATAATTAAATATACTCCACCTCATTTTTAAAAAGGTCCTTTAGTTTTTAATCTATGTCACTTTATATACCATGGTTTCATATGCATAGGCTAATATGTATAAACTGGAAATGGATTCTCATCCTAATCACATTTAATACTCTTAATGCTTTAAATCAGCTTCGTGGTTTGCGTGTTGAATTAGTGAAGTAGGGGCGGAAAGTGCTCTTGGTAAAGATTTATGTAATGAAAATATTACAAATATGATATGACTTCCAGTATTGAGGTTTTGTGGGTACCCAAACAGGAACCATTACCCATAGTTATTAAAGAATGATATGATGCCCAATAAGTTAAATTTGCTTTACCTTGGTATGAGGCAGCTTAACCTCACAAAAAAAACTCCAGTAATGCAACACACCTGTAGATATATGTCCATGGTTTTATATATGTCTGTGTGGAATAGTTCTATGGTGCATGCATGCTTTTTAATTCACCAGCGGAGTTTCAAACATGTGGACAGAGGTATATGGCTCTTTCACCCGCAATTCACATTCACAATTTGTAAAGATTCAGACTAATTGAGACCCAGCCGCGCCCAGAATGTTCTTTCACAATGAGTCAAGAACTCACAATTAACAACGGGCATTTTTTGCGTTTAACACAACACTAACTGGGGATCAAGAAAAAGACGTGGCATTATTTCCAACAAAAAGCTATTCTTATTCGAATTAATGAAGAAAACTGTCTCCCACATGTTTCAGAGACATTCTCAGCTAAGGGGTTGGCCTGTGGTGCCAAGTTGTGCATGTGGTTCATAGTAGCAGCATTGTGAGGCGTAATCTTTTGTTAATAGCTTCTATATGGGCTTTCATAAAGTTTGTTTACTACAATAAATACAGAGGTCAAGTGCTCTTGGCTGGCTTTAAGACATACTTAGATTCCATGCCATTAAAGTGAAGTCATTGATCGGCACAATGGAGTGAACTCACTTTCACAGCCACAGAGTTGAACGTCTCTCTCTGCAGTCGTATTCTTGTGTCTTACTTTCTTTCTGAGAATTTTTTTTTATAAAAAAATCAATCAGGCTTTCTTAATTTAAAAGTGCAATGAAAAATGCATTAATTGCTTAAGAGATATTACAATCCTATTTGATATGTGTGGGTGTGGCAGGGTGACTCCAATTTGACTTACTTTATTGGTTGATTTGGACGGGACATTTGAGGAATGCTTGGAGTTTAGAGACATCAGGCATCTCTGAGACCAAGACAGTAGTTTAGTGTTGAACTTAGAGAGACTTTTATGAGCCTAGCGATAATTTGTTTTGTTTTTTGTTTTTAATGCCTGTTTTAAAACTAAATCACCAAATAACATTGTTTTAAATGAAGGAATACTTTCAACTACATCTGTGCATAAACTGATCACTGTTTGGGTATCCCAGTGAAGTGTCTATTAAAGGCCCAGTCTTTTCCTCATGCTTGTTTTTGTAATATCCATTGTTAGTATTTCTTCACGAGGTCGTGTTTCACAGCAGGATTCTCCCTTTTAAACTCGGTCAAGTTGGCTGCAAAAAATAGCATCAGCACCGAGGTCTGTGAACCTGCATTCTGCGTGTTTGAGCGGCTGCAGATTTTCAGCTGCTGGCACCGTTCCCTTTCTGCATAACCAAAGGTCAGAAATTTGCAGAAACAAAAGTAGAGCAGAGATGTGAACTGACGTGACAGAGCAGCAGATGATCAGAGTCGGTCTGTTAGAGTTACTGTATTATTATGTGTTACTGTTTTTTCAAACTGAATTTTAAAAGCAACTGGGATGATTGATTTATTACATAGTAAAATACAACCAGAGGTGTATTTATGTTTGTATACGACTGCTTCTGACATTGGGGTTATTGAAAAGTTTTGGTTTGGTCCTTTTGCAGCTGTGCCGTGTAAAGTGCATCGGCTCTGAGCAATATTGTGTGTCTTCAATTATGCATCGACTCACAATGAAATTAAGTGTCTTCTGTATCAGTTATACTGTGTATTAACTCAAAATTAAGTGTAACACATTAAAGTGTGCAGTACATATACAATTATATGAAGCTAATGTTTCTTTATTACTGTTGTTGGAATTTTTGGAATTAGGATTATTAATTAGTCAACTGTAAATAGTGCCATAGGAGTAGGGAATAATAGGAATAATAGGGGATAAAGGTGTGGAGTGATAAGCTATTGTCACGGTCCGTGGGACACGGGAACAGGGGACCCTGGGATTGTGACATTTATGAAAATCAGACGAACATTAATAAGTGTGAATACCTTTTCCATCAATGCCTGTGTATTTCTGACATATATTCTTGCTACCTTCATATTTGTGCTAATAAAAAGAGTCGATTGGAGAGGATTTTGACATGAAGACATTTCTTTTGCTTCCTTTAACTTTGAAAACTCTTGAGGATTAAATAGTATTTTACAGATTTCTTTGAAGGAAACATACTGCACCTTCATGTGCTTTCATAGGTTTAAATGAAAAGGGAAAAATCTGTGTATGCGAAGGGCAGTTTGCCTTTTTCCTTGGGGGATTGTGGAAAAGGAAGCCGATACCGATATTGAGGAAATGAATACTATACTGTACTATGAGGTTCAGTTCAAACAGTAAAGAAATCTTTAAAACGACACGCATTTATTGTCTAGTGTGAAACAAGCTAGTGTGGATCTCTTTCTGAACCCTTTAAATGACATAAGTCTTCAGCTGAACCCAAACCTTACACAATAATCTCAACCCATAATTTTAACAGTCTGTAACATGCAGCCATTAAGCTGACGACAGTAAAAGGAATGTTGTGCTTCCTAAGTAGTGTGTAAGAAGCAGAAATACTCTAAAATATCTGTCTCCCGTTTGCCCAGGTTTATAAAGGACGGCCTCGAGTCCCGTGGGGGAAAAGGAATGCAGACTCTTATATTCATTCAGCCCTACTTCACTGTAATTCATTAACTGGAGCTGCCTTCTGGGGAATAACTAAGTAATTCATCTTAATTAACTGTTGCACAAATATTCTAAAGTAATTGCTCTCAGAAATGGCTCTCAGACATTGTTCCTGGGCAGACTGCTGGATGGTATGTTGAAACATGTAATGGATTGTTTTGCTGGGGTGAAAAAAAAGTATTTTATTACATATGTGGTCATACATATAAAAATAATTATAGGTTTTTATACACGGCCTAGTTTGCAATTATGCTATATAATAACAATCGAATTGGAGGGAATTAAATTAATTAAACGGTAATTCACAATACTTCGCTGTGAGAAATGCTTGTAGGGAATTGACATTTGATGGTTCCAAAACCATTTCAAGCTTAAAGGTAATTCCCTTAGCTTTTACGAAAAATAAAAATAGTAACACACTCTAATGGTGATGCCTCAAAACTTTACAGTGATGGATGCAATTCCTCATGAATGAAAGTCCCTCCTCTGAGCTTTGATGTTGCCTAGTCTGTAACCCAGATCCTTATTTATGAACCCTAACCTCAAGATTGTGATGTTTTGCATGAGTTATTCAAGTGTAATTCCTGTGGCTGTTCATACGTTAATTCATCAGATGTTTTGCGCCCGTTAAAGTGTGACTGATGATGCTGATATGAATTACTTTTAGAGGACAATTGAATTGCGGATCCTAACAAGTCAAAACATGTATCGCCTAACGAAATCGCACATTTAATCCATCAAGCGTCTTCCTCATTACTGCCGGATCTGTGTTCGAAATTTCAGGGCTAATTTTGTTTCCACATCACAATTCATCCACCCGGGCTGGCTGTCACACCCTCCACTCCTGCTTGTCAAAAGTGATTTTCACTGAGGGAGTGCAATGGCAGTGAGTGTTGAGAGCACCAGGAGATGCATTGGGTAATCAGCACAAGCCATTTCAAGACCTTGTTTATTTGTACAGGAGTAGTTTCTTCAAGGGAAGTTTGTCACAGTAGCAGCAACACGGCTTGGGACAGAAAACAGACACTGGCCCACAGGGAATAGGGAAAACACTGACTTTTATAACTTCAGCTTCAGTCTCTTTCATGTTTCTGGAGTGTGATACTTTATCATTGGTTTATCCCAAATGTCAGAGTCTAATTGTAAACCTGGTTATGGTTTGAGAATGTGGGAACTTAAATGGTTTGCTTTCTGCCACTGTTATGGACACAAAAGAAACTCTCATAATTATAACAGAGAGAAAAATGCATGGGGTCTAATTTTATATATATATTTATATAAATTCGGCTGGTAAACATTGCTGGACTCTGCTGAAAGCTACACAGTGTATTATTAGTATATTTGTTGTACAGTCCTGAGAGCAAGACTGTTTGATAGAGCATAAACACCTGAAGCAAAACAAAATACCTTAGTGATGATGTTATACTTATTAATATCAACAGCTACTCATGCCAGGCCAGACACAGACCCAAACATAAAAATAAATATGTAACCAAGACACTCCTGGTGTCTGAATGCACATGTAAATCAGAAAACTAATTTTTTCATCTCTTTAATATGAAAACGAAAATCTTTAACAAGCGTACATCCAAAGATGTTGCCTGGCTGAGAACATATATATATATATATTTTTTTTTTCCAATGCCTCTAGTAGACTAGACAGATTGTAAAAGGATGAATAATTGTTGGAAGCACAGGAATGACTTCAAACCACCTAAGTCAAGGTGTTCATAAAACAAACCGCAGAAGCGTTGCCTTGATAAGCCACTACAGCCGCGACAGGCTTTGATTGTCTGCAGGAGTCGACCGACGGCGTGTTTCGCTGACCTTTTCCTTCCTGTCAAATCCCATTGAATGTTCATTGCCCTCTTGTTGCAAAAGATAAAGCTTTTACTGGGGAATGATCCTGTATTTATGATTTGATTATATTTCCTCCTGTTCATCACAACAGTGCTTTACTTGTTCTTAATTACAGTGTTAGTCAAATCAGTGTCAGTTTGACCTCGGGTTGCAGAGGAAAGGGCCAGATTGGGATTTGAAAGCCAGAGCAGCTGTATATTTTTCACTGAAAAGCACACAATATTGCTCTTGGGGGGGGTGGGGGGGGTTAAGAGGTCAAGCTGCGAGTCATGTGCTGCTCGGTAAGATTAATTATGCATTTAAAGTTTCAGCAGTCTCAGGATTTATGACAGAGGTTACTTGTATTTATGTGGCTTTCTCCGCAGATTTATCTCCAGATATTAGTACAGCATCTCTTAGAAGTTTTACAGTTTTATGATTGAGAACCCTAAGAAAACAGATGGCAAAAATCTGCATAAACAATCTTCCTCCTCAATATGAGATGAGGTTTTAGTCTCAGCTTTTCATCAGATCATTAGATTTTCATTTTTGGAATTAATAAAATGCGTTTTGCGTCCAGTTTTTGACTCTATTTACCTGCCGTACACTGAAAATATGTTTTAAGTATTTATTTATTTTTGTCCTTACAATATGACACACCTGAAGGCTGTTTCTAGTTTACTGTGTTTTACCTGTAGAAGTCTTTAAATTAATTATAAAACAGTTTCATAAATGAATGCTTAGGATCACATACATCCCTGTTAAACAATAGAGCATTTAACAAATCAACAACAGAATGAAACTTTAGGAAAGCATATGCAACTCTCCGAAAGTATTGAGGAAAATGTGGCTGTACTGTGCGACTGCATATCAACTTTCAGAAGAATTTCTACTCAATGAGACCAAAACAGTCCTATTTATATATTCTCTAGAGCTAATACGCCTCTTGCATTCTTGCACTTCACATTAGACAGCTTCTAAAGTGAAATAACTGCATGTTGGGCGGTTTCAAGAAAAGTCTAAACGACTTACACTAAGAAATGCTTATCAACAGCATTCTGTCATCTGAAGAAGGGACTCCGCTGGCAGGGGAACTGCGAGTCACATGTCTGCCTGTGAAAATGTTTGCATTGTGGAGCCGCTGAGACACTTGAGGAATGTTTGGTGCTACTGCCACTGCTGCTGTTTCTGCCCGTGCTCGTGCAACCTCAGGGTTTCTTGCTTGTGTCAGAGCAGAGCGACCTCAAATACATAGTGCAATGCATAATTCCTGCAAGTGAAGATAAGGATTGTATGAGTTTCACTGGATGAAAAAGTGTAAGCAGTGTTTTGAACGGAATGGGGAAAGTTATGCACTTCCTTCTGTGAAATAGCAGGCGTGGAGTTTGGCGGAGCGGTCGAGTGGCGCTGCTGCAGGGAAGGCACTTGGCTCTGACAGCTCGTTAATAAAGACCCAACAATAAACAGCTGCCTGTGATGTAATGTGGGACTTCTTCCACAGAGCTCGTATTTACAAGTACCAGGGAGTTGTAGCGCTTCAGTGTGTGCTGGCGGAAAGTAAAAGAAACCTGCGTTGCCTCCCCAGCCAGTGGGGCTTTAATTGTGTTTGCTGGGCAGTGTCAGCTACAAGTTATTCTGCAGCCGTCAAAGCAAGGAGCCAAGTAATGACACTGATACTGGTTGTGTGCTAGAGAGTTTTAGAGAAGCTCGTCAACTGTAAGCCTGTGGCAGAGCTGAACGCATGGAAGTTGGGATTGAGTGGTAAGTTTGTTTTCCTTTATTTAATGCAATAGACGTTTCTGCAAACATAAGCCAGGCAGCTGAGGTTTAAAGCTCAGTTTCTGAACAGTTTAGTCTTGAGATATGCTTAGTTATTGATTTATTTTTCTGTTTAAGCTGAAGTAACACTAGAGAATGCAAAAACATGTGCAATGCAAATTAAATCCAGAGGGTATAAAGAACAGACAGGTATTTAAAACATGATAACTTGAACTTCTGTTAGTCCTGCACATCAAAAGGGAGGCTGATAACCCCTCGGGTTTCCTTTATGTTCCTTTATGAGCTTTTTGAAAGTTTTAAAATGAAAGGCATTCCAGGAATTACATCTAAAAACGATATCTTCTGAATGCCTTTCTGTGCAGGAAACCAATTTAATTTGCCACAGGATGTAGCATAGCTTCCTAGGCTGCTGTGTTTGGGGTGTGATCCTTATAGGAAATAGGCTTTTCCTTTATTACATGATGGCATCAGTGCAATACTTGTTGGCTCTTTGCTCTGTTTTATTTTAGAAATGCACTCATTAACATAATTCTGACATTTTACAAAACCGACATTCATTTGCATTAAAGATTATAAGGTTTTAGCTAAGAAAAATACCCTGCTATTATATCCATGGTTACTTTCCACCTGAGAATGAGACATAATGAATCTTTACCTAAATTTGAGTGTGCCAGTTTTAGACCTGGAGTACACAGTATCGTCTGGATTTCATTTGATGAGCTCCAAATTACTGAATCGAACAAAAAATGTGTTGTTCTTCGTTTTAGGCACTGGCAGTGTTATGTTGGCAATATTATGTTACCTCAAAACTCGTTGGGTAACTTGAAATCTCCAAATATTTAGGTGTTGAAACGATTAGCATTGTGTAACAGACAACTCGGCTGCAAAAAACACCTTTGAATATTTGAATACAGGAAATCACAGGTCATTAAATGAGAACTTTGTAAAAGAAAACAATGTACTAATATTAGAAACAATACTCGTTAGCTAGTGATTGGAAACTCCCCCAAATTTACAATCAGGAGAAATCGTTGATGGCTCTGTACTGTTTTTATATCTGTGGATACAGGACTTGCAGATTCATGATGGAAATGCTGCTATCTATGATTTGTATGCACGAAGAGCAGTATATATAATACCACTTAGATATTATATAAGGAAATGTTCTGTTGCTTAATTGACATATTGCTCAGAGTGAAGCTTTAGTAAATCAGTCAATGTTATTATAAGAATTGTGTTCTTTATGGCAAAGCAAGAACTGACCTGAGCTGTCAGTAATTTAGAGGTCGGTCATATTACTTGTTTTACTCTGAGCATCAATTCTGTGAGTGTACAAAAACTTGAAGGTGGAGATTGGATATAGTGTTCATATCAGAACTATAGTTATTTCCTGTATTGTTCATTTGGTGGAATAAAACCTCCAGGGGGTTGGCTAGGTCTTTTACACTCTCCCATTATATTGTTGTGGTTGTTGTTATATTGTAAGTGTAGATGTTTAAATATCTTGCTGTTCAACATGTTATTTATTGACACACATCCATCTCTCCACAGGAACACTAGCTTTTAAATCAATGATTTTGTGAGAGTGAATAAATATGCACATACATACAATAAAGTTTTGGGTATCTAACAGCGCCAACATTTTAAATGCATTAGGCTATCAACACATTTCAGATTCCACTGATCAACAACCTGAATATAAAACTGTATAATCTTGAGTGATATAGCATGGTTTGTAAAGGCAAATGAGAAGGTATTCAGTTGTCAGAATTTGATCTTAAGCCTAACAATTTAAAGCATTCATGCTGTTATCTGTATGAAAACCAAAAGCAAACAAACAACCTCGCAAATCAAGTGTGAGAGAGAAAGGTGGGGGGTATATGTTATATATTCATTCCACAGTTAACGTTCAGGCTTTTCCGCTTGGACGCCCTCCAATTAGGCCCGTCTTTGTGGTTGATTGTACACATGGTCATTAGCAGGTACTTTAGAACATGTGCAAAGCAGACATGTTAACAACACGTCTGTATGACACTCCGACACACGCTACCATACATATATTTATGAAACGGGAAAACATGATTTATTCATCAGTTAAAAGAAAATAATATACCAAGTTTGAACATGTTTGTATTTTCCTCTGATGTGATGTTAGCCATGTGAGATGTAAATATTTCTGCAAGATCGTGTGTTTAGTAATTCTCGTGTCAGAGCCATTTTTATATCCTCTCAGCGCCAATGCACGACACAGACCGTTAAACTTCACTGAGGCAGAGAACGTCATTGTTAAGAAATAGTCCTTCATCTCATAAAACGTACACAACACTAACTCACCAGGGTCTTTCAGAAGGAAGCCGAAAAGCACAACCTAATTTAGTTATCCAGGACATCAGCTCTGACTAGACGAGGAATTTAATTTTCTTTTTGCACAGACGGGCCAACGTGAATGTCGTGATATTGTATGGAATGTAACAATTAACTCTAACCTCATTATCTAATAGAAACTAAGATTGCCTAGCACGTGCACAACACATTTGTCATGTAGTACACAACTCTCGTGAGCCATGGCTGAAATAATACACCCCTCCAACCAGTTTCATCTGCAGGCAATGCCGAAGTACTTAATTGACAGAAACACTGTAGTGAAGTTAATTAATATAGTAATAGTAATAGTTTTTTTGAGTATTGCGTGTTTGATTACAACATAAGAACATAAGAAAGTTTACAATCGAGAGGAGGCCATTCGACCCATCGTGCTCGTTTGGTGTCCATTAATAACCAAGTGATCCAAGGATCCTATCCAGTCTGTTTTTGAATGTTCCCAAATTTTCTCTTCAGCCACATCGCTGGGGAGTTTGTTCAGATTGTGATGCCCTCTGTGTGAAGAAGTGTCTCCTGTTTTCTTGAATGCCTTGAAGCCCAATTTCCATTTGTGTCCCCGGGTGCGTGTGTCCCTGCTGATCTGGAAAAGCTCCTCTGGTTTGATGTGGTCAATGCCTTTCATGATTTTGAAGACTTGAATCAAGTACCCACGTAGTCTCCTCTGTTCCAGGGTGAAAAGGTTCAGTTCCTCATTCTCTCAGTAGGATATTCCCTTCAGACCTGGAATAAGTCTGGTTGCTCTCCTCTGAACTGCCTCTAGAGCAGCGATATCTTTCTTGAAGTGTGGAGCCCAGAACTGCACACAGTATCCAGATGAGCTGATTTTGTACGTTTGCCCACTGACAAAGAAATGATCAGTCTATAATTTTAATGGTAGGTGTATTTTAACAGTGAGAGACAGAATAACAACAAAAAAATCCAGAAAAATGCATTTCAAAAAAGTTATAAATTGATTTGCATGTTAATGAGGGAAATAAGTATTTGACCCCTTCGACTTAGTACTTGGTGGCAAAACCCTTGTTGGCAATCACAGAGGTCAGACGTTTCTTGTAGTTGGCCACCAGGTTTGCACACATCTCAGGAGGGATTTTGTCCCACTCCTCTTTGCAGATCCTCTCCAAGTCATTAAGGCTTCAAGGCTGACGTTTGGCAACTCGAACCTTCAGCTCCCTCCACAGATTTTCTATGGGATTAAGGTCTGGAGACTGGCTAGGTCACTCCAGGACCTTAATGTGCTTCTTCTTGAGCCACTCCTTTGTTGCCTTGGCTGTGTGTTTTGGGTCATTGTCATGCTGGAATACCCATCCACGACCCATTTTCAATGCCCTGGCTGAGGGAAGGAGGTTCTCACCCAAGATTTGACGGTACATGGCCCCGTCCATTGTCCCTTTGATGCAGTGCAGTTGTCCTGTCCCCTTAGCAGAAAAACACCCCCAAAGCATAATGTTTCCACCTCCATGTTTGACAGTGGGGATGGTGTTCTTGGGGTCATTCCTCCTCCTCCAAACACGGCGAGTTGAGTTGATGCCAAAGAGCTCGATTTTGGTCTCATCTGACCACAACACTTTCACCCAGTTCTCCTCAATCATTCAGATGTTCATTGGCAAACTTCAGATGGGCCTGTACATGTGCTTTCTTGAGCAAGGGGACCTTGCGGGCGCTGCAGGATTTCAGTCCTTCACAGCGTAGTGTGTTACCAATTGTTTTCTTGGTGACTATGGTCCCAGCGGCCTTGAGATCATTAACAAGATCCTCCCATGTAGTTCTGGGCTGATTCCTCACTGTTCTCAAGATCATTGAAACTCCACAAGGTGAGATCTTGCATGGAGCCCCAGACTGAGGGAGACTAACAGTTATTTTGTTCTCTTTGGTCTTGGCCATGGTGGAGAGTTTGGAATCTGATTGATTGATTGCTTCTGTGGACAGGTGTCTTTTATACAGGTAAACGAGCTGTGATTAGGAGCACTCCCTTTAAGAGAGTGCTCCTAATCTCAGCTCATTACCTGTATAAAAGACACCTGGGAGCCAGAAATCTTGTTGATTGATAGGGGATCAAATACTTATTTTTTGTTGTTATTCTGTCTCTCACTGTTAAAATACACCTACCATTAAAATTTTAAACTGATCATTTCTTTGTCAGTTGGCAAACGTACAAAATCAGCAGGGGATCAAATACTTTCTTCCCTCACTGTATACCTTAACATTCGGTTTGCCTTTTTTTATTGCTTCTCCACACTGTTTGGATGGAGAAAGTGAGGAGTCCACGTAGACTCCTAGGTCTTTCTCATGTGTTACTACTTCTAGTCCTATTCCTCCCATAGTGTAATTATAGTGGACATTTTTGTTACCTGGATGTAATACCTTGCACTTGTCCACATTGAATTTCATCTGCCAGGTGTCAGTCCACAACTGAATATTATCTAAGTCCCTTTGAATAGCCTGTGCTGCCAAGATTGGATCCGCTGAGCCACCTATTTTAGTATCATCTGCAAATTTGACAAGTTTGCTAACTATCCCAGAGTCCAGATCATTAATATACATTAGAAAATGCAAAGGCCCTAGTACTGATCCCTGTGGAACTCCACTAACAACCTCACTCCAGTTAGAAGCGACTCCTCTAATCGACACCCTCTGTTTCCTATACAGCAACCAGTTCATAATCCATCTACTTACATTACCCTGAATGCCTACAGCTTCCAATCTGAGGATCCGTCTTTGGTGTGGAACCTTATCAAAAGCTTTTTGAAAATCTAAGTATATCATAACATATGCTTTCACATGATCTACAGCTGCAGTTGCATGTTCAAAATTCTAATAAATTAGTAAGACATGATCTGCCTCGTCTAAAACCATGTAGAGTATCTCCAAGAATAAGGTTTTCATTTAGATGCTCCTCTGTTTTCTGTCTAATAATTTTTTCCAACATTTTACAAGTGATGCAGGTGAGTCTGATTGGTCTGTAATTTCCTGGCTCAGTTTTGTCCCCTTTCTTGTGGATTGGTGTGACATTTGCTGTCTTCCAGTCAGTTCACATCCCCTGTTCTAAGTGTCATTTGGAATATTTGACATAGTGGCCTATAAATAATTTCCCTAATTTCTTTAAGTACTGTTGGAAATATACCATCTGGCCCAGGTGATTTGTTTGGTTTTAATTCTGCTAGTCCCTTTAGTACCTCCTCTTCATTTATCCTGATCTCTCTTAGGGTTTGACTGGACTGATTGTTAATTTGACTGGACTAATTGTGTTCAAGTTCTCCATTCATCAATTCAACTTCGTTTTGTTTGCACACAGTTCATTCAGAAATCGTATTCTCTGTGTTTGTTTTTCCAGACCCTGCCTGGCTTTGCTAGTGTGTGTACACAGCATGATAAAGCAACATCAAAGGTGAGTCAGTTAATTCCCAAAATCGGTCACTCTGTGCTTTGATCTCACCATTTGCACTGGAAATTGCAATTTCAGTGTCACAATCTGCAGTTTATTGTCATCGTAGACCAATGTTACTTTCAGTGTTCTTATATTTCTCTCTGTAACTTCACTACAGAAGAGAATATAAATATGTATGTACGTATATATACACACAATGGCAAATTGAAAATCCAATTTGGTCAAACGCCTGCTTCCAGAACAATGGGCCCTTGCCTCTGAATTGTTTCATTTTTCTACACAACTCAGACAGAGAGAGCGAGACAGCTGGTGGTGAATCCCTGGCAGCTTATGGTATTTCGATTGGGAAGTGCATGCGGAGGATAGGGACATTATGTTGCTGGGGGGGGGGGGGACTGGTTTTGTGGTGGCGTGAAAAATAACACAAGGACCGAGACCCCCTGCGCAGTACTATTGACCCAGGATCTCATTCAGCGCTCACATTGACTTGACAGGACTGTATTAACCCTGTCAGACAAGGGGATAATTTCCTCAGACACGCACTGTCCAATTGTTGCCATTTGCCTGCACCTGGTTTAACCTTCCTATCAATGTCCCGTACATCGCCTAATTCTCCTAATCTGGGCTTGCTGGGATATGGGAATCTTTGTCGTTTTTATGTGTATATATTTCCCTTTGCTTCTGAATTCAGTTTTTTATTTGTAAATACACCCCAAAGAATATGTTATACAAAATATAGTATCTCTACTAGTGTCTTTGTAGAAGAATAACAAAAAACAAATATTTTATTATATTATAAATGCATTGTTAAGTGTTGTGGACAAAAACAGTAAGATTGAATAACCTTTCTGATCTTTTGGGTGTTTTTCTGATGCATCTTAATAGGTGATCAGTGGGAGCTTATAATCATCGTCACTCTAATTGGTAAAACCGCAAAGCGAAAGCTTTTGCACAGCAGTGTTTTATTGTACCAGCAGAGGGCCTCGAGGATCTGATCTGTCACACATGCTTTCAGATGAACCAGGAGAGAGGAACGCACATGCTTTCAATTCTAATATGCCTTGAAATCTCCGGATGAACTCCTCACGTACTCTCTGTTATAATAGGCGCATCTTCGTACAAAAATACCACGTTCTGCCTTCGGAGAGCACTCGAGATGAGTCATTCATAAAACTAGGTCTTTGCTGTGGGCTATTTAAAGCTGACCCTCTTTCTGTCGGCTCATTGTAGGTGCTCGGACGATGTGAATTTCATCCAGCGGTTGGGATCAATTTTTAAAATCAGTCCCAACCAGCTTCATTCATCCTGTGGTCTGTGTTATCGACTTCAACCTGAATTGATAGCCATGCTTTAGAGACAAGGCTTTGTCATCTTTAAGGATTTTAATAGCTGGTTTCAGTTTGGATCTTCAGCTTAAATATATATTGACTGCATTTTAATTGTATATGTTATTATGTATCGCAGAAAACATAAACAGGTTTGTGTTTCCACATGGAACAATAATACAATGACATACGTTTGTTCTCTTCTTTGCCAAATGCACTCAGACTATTATGGCCCTCTTACTACCTAGTGCTGCACCTGGAAAAACACGATCGGTGAGAGTTGTGAATATTAAGTGTCTCTACCAGTGTCCAGCTTATCATGCCGGATGAAGGAAGACCTGCTTTTGATGTTGCACGCTATTCATTTCAGTCCCTGCAAATGAGCCGCAGTGGCAGAATCAAAGGGTTTTGCAGATTAATTACTTTCGTGTGTCACTGTGTTGTTGCGTTCGGCGGTAATCGCCCCCTGACAATGCCGGAGTGAAAGAGGAAAGCTTTATAGCCTTTTCATTTGCATATAATTACGTTTCTTTTCATTTCTGTCGTGTATCTTTTAGTTTTTATTGTTCTCGCCGGTGTCTGGGCTAGTGACTGTCATATGTTTTCCTAATATAAGTGAACATAGCACTCACTCGATAAAATGGGGATTGTGTATTTGCCTCATGGTACCAAAACCAGTGTGCCATTAAAGTTTTGGTTAGTTGTTAACTTACATATATAATCTTCAAAAAGAGGGTTCAGGGCAGGCACCCTACCAACACAACTGGAAAGACCCTGAGAAACAAACCCCTCTAAATCATTCCTGTAGGCCTTTATTTAAGGCACTAGACCATATGATGAAACATTAAGAAACATTAAGATTAACAGTAACTTATTGATCATTTAACTGTTGAATATTGTCTTCAAATTAAAAAGTTTACTGAAATGGTCTTCCTAATATTGCCACAGTGACTTTGAGTTGTTGAGTTATCTGTTTCAGTGTGGCTCAATCATTGCTCACTAACAGCAACTTGTTGAAAGTCTCTGGGTCGTTGAAAGGCGCATTAGTTTCCATTATCATCGACGAGGATGCAGGGGTGTTTGGCATGGCATGGGTCCACTGAACAAAACCTCATCTAATAAGTGGACTGTGAAAAGCATTGACAGCGACCACATCCACACCATGTGCTACGGTGAGCGGGGACTTCAGCAAGTCTCGCTCGCAATGTGGTTTCAGAGCGGGATTGCCTTGTGACCCTTTGATGTTAGTGTGTGATCTGATGAAGTGATATAACTGAGCCTCTGGAGCCCAAATTGGTTATTTAAAACACACGTGAGTAGCCTCACACATGACTGCAAGGGTTTCAGTTGGAAAACGTTGTGTAGTATAACCATGAAAGATAGGATGGCATCTATATTTATATTACACTGATTGTTGTGCGTAGGATTGGGTCATTTGGAAGATGTTGGATTCAGTCACTGAAGTAGGAATCACGGTTTGGGCTTGGTTTCTCAATGAATGGAAAGTGAAAACAAAAGCTAGCAAATATTGAATGTGTTTATGCTGAGGCGATTAAAGTTCACAAGCATGCTGTATCACTATCGATCTCATTTCATGGACGTTTTATTCCGGGAGAGAAAGTAAACCATGGTAAGCCATTTTGTGTTTTTTCTGTCTATTGGAATAAGTGCAAATGAACGTTTGGGTTCTGCAGTTTTGTGTTGTCGGCACATTTGACTCAGAGATCTTGCGCTTTCCTTTATTTACTCAGCGCTGTTGTCTGTAGCAGATGTTAAAAGATCCCTCTTTAAAGAAAGCCCCTCCGCAGCATCTAATTATGACCCGCACAAAAGATTGACAGATGTTATAATTGTCTTGCCTCTTTGATTAAATTGTTTCTGCTTGGATCGTTTGCTGTGGCTTTTTTCTGAGCCTGAATGGGGTGTTGACGTGTGCCTTTTAATTGTGTGCTGCTAGTAAGTTTTACATATAGATAATTGAGTTTGTTATAAATCACTTCTTTGGGCTGGTGTGTGGGGGAAGCCAACAATGGAAGGAGAGGAAACGGGGAAGAGAGAAACTAAACATGATGCTAATGTTTTGACAGATGTAAGGATAATGGTTATGAGGAGGAGGGTGTGGAAAAGGTCATTCAAAAGTGATCTGGGGAAGTCACCGTAAAACATACATCCAGTCTTTGTTTTACAAGTCTGGGGTACTTGCATAGTCTCATATGAACACATTTAAAATACAAATATCAATATGGGTGTGATGCTATTCTATTTCAATAATCTTTCACCACTTTCAAGAGAGAGGATGCAGTTTCCCTAAATCAATATCGTATATCATCACAGGAACCGAGTGTGTTAGTTTTTAAGATGTTACAAGCGAAGATATTGTGCAGATTGAACAGCGCCTTCCTTTACACGAGGAAACACTGCTGAGTGCCAGTGTTCGCTCAGCTCCAGCTTTCTGAGACGTTGACCCTCTCTTTCCCATAACAATGACTGTTTGCGTTGTGTGTACACTGGGTGTAAGAAAAGCAAACAACCCAATGCTACGCAATGGCAAGACAGAGGCCAGGAAGTAATCTAGTTTCCGAACATCGATGACAAGTGGCGAACTGCAAATCACAAGGAACATGAGAAAGATGTGCGTGGAAATGCACTGTACTATTCAATGTATTTGAAATAAGTAACATGTTCAAAGGCGCAGGGATTTATAATGCAGTGACATTGTTACACATATTTTTTAGGTTTATTGCTGAATTTGCAGAAGGAAACAAAAATATACTTGTAACCATGCATAGACCAAAATTATGGCCGGATCTCTGTTAGGTGTTCAAGTGTTTCTGTACAATGCACTAGTTAGAGCTCATCTGGATACTGTGGACAGTTCTGGGCTCCACACTTCAAGAAAGATATCGCTGCTCTAGAGGCAGTTCAGAGGAGAGCAACCAGACTTATTCCAGGTCTGAAGGGAATGTCCTACTGAGAGACTGAGGAACTGAACCTTTTCACCCTGGAACAGAGGAGACTATGTGGGGACTTGATCCAAGTCTTCAAAATCATGAAAGGCATCGACCACATCAAACCAGAGGAGCTTTTCCAGATCAGCAGGGACACACGCACCCGGGGACACAAATGGAAATTGGGCTTCAAAGCATTCAAGACAGAAAACAGGAGACACTTCTTCACACAGAGAGGTGTCACAATCTGAACAAACTCCCCAGCGATGTGGCTGAAGAGACAATTTGGGAACATTTAAAAGTAGGCTGGATAGGATCCTTGGATCACTTAGTTATTAATGGACACCAAACGAGCACGATCGGGCGAATGGGAAGTCAATGCCAATAAATAGCATTTTCAGTTAAACTAATTAATCTAGTTTGTGGAGATCACGTTCTGCTCCAATCCCACCCTTTTGCTGTCACCGAAAACATCCTCTTCAAAGAGACCTCTGAGCCGCTTCGTTCACCTTCCTTCTCTGGAAGCGTAAAAGCTGTGTCTTGGATAAAAAAAACAGCTGGCCAAACCCAAACTCCTCTGTTTACCTGAGACTTCTTCGCCACAGTGGACAGTTCCTATTATCAAGTATTGGTTTTCAGATTTGCAGTCGGTGGGTTGGTTGAAGGTTTTTAATAATCTTGACTTATCCGTTATGAACTTGGCCCGCACGATGATGTGGATGGTTGTGTGATCAAGTGGAGACTTAATGTTGATTAACTTTTGCTATACCGTCTGAGCACTGAATATACATTTCCCTAGATTCAAAAGTTTCCTTTTTTCCCAGCCGTCATTACCCACTAGGTTTCTGATTTTCGTGTGGATATCATGTATGCTTTATTTGAATTCCTCAAATTATTTTTGACTACATTAATTGGTCTGCTAGATTTAATCCCTTAATCTTTTCTGGCACAAGTTCTCGTTGGTGCTGATGATGTTCGTTTTTTCCCCCTCTCTCTGGAGTTTCACATGGCAAGCCAAGTGCTTTTTTAAAAAGAATCAAAAGGTAGAAGCATTAAATACCAGGCAAGTAGCTTGGATTTTCAAAAAGGCCCAGTTGGTATATTTCTGAGCTCCCTTGATTTTTAAGCCTTTTATTACCTGGGCTTTTTGTGCTGCACAGCTGCAACTAAGCCAACCCGAATGAAAAGTATGCAGTTTAAATTTGTTTACAGGAAGCATTGGAGTCCATAGCAAACTTCAGGCGAGTGGAGCTCCTCTGTACAGGAGTCAGTAGTCAGGTATTTTGTTTAATTTTATGACAGTATCCATTTATGTATTCATTATTTTAAAGGACTTGGAGTAAGTGTATACTTTGTGGTCATCATAGCTAGATTTTATGTTACGTTCGGTATTATGAGGCCAAAAAGGTAAGCCACGCGGTTTGTCTACTTCATATGCAATGCACAGATTAGTTATTAGTCATTCATATTGCATTTTTAATAGAGTTTAATAACAATAATAATAATTTATGTACTTTTCATCATTAAATGCAGTGGGTCCCAATGTGTCGTGGGATATTACGGTAAAACCACTGAGCATTTTTGCAGATTTGAAGCAGATGGAGCAGTTTTCTCATGCATTGTTTATTTAATTGGAGATTTAAAAGGAGATTGCCATACGTTTACTGTAACAGGATTCAGTTGATTCCCCAACAAACTTGCATCGTTTCTTTTCAGTGACAAATTAGAGGCCTAAATATAACCTGATTTAACTGTGCTGTATTTATTTTGTTCTCCAAATTATTTCTGCTTCATTGTGACAGAGAGAGAAAGAGAGAGAGATGTATATATATTTTGGGAGTGCAATTACATGAATTTGGTTTTCTCTTTAACTTGTGAAGCCCGATATCAACTGACTCTCACCTTGGCGAGTCAAAAACCTGAAACCTGGAGCTCTGCTATGACTTCTATGCGCTGTAGCTAGTCGTGCATATTTGTGGTGAAGTTGTGTTGATTTTAGTTATTTATTTTTCCCAGCATTCCTGAAGGCCTGTTTCACATACTGCGCATACTATGTATATTATTTCTGCTGAAGTATAAGCAATGAGTAAGACTAATGTAAAACTCAGTATAATAACTTCTACTTCAGTCTTACAGCCCTACGAATATGGTTCCGCATCACAGAGGTGGTGATTTCAGATGTTTTCTTTCCTGTCGTTCATGTGGTAAATGTTTTAGCCACAACCCATTTAAAATATCTATATTGCATAACCTTGGAGTTCTAAGAAGTTCAAAACCTGCAAGTTAGGCTATATTTATGTACAATTGTCTCCAACTCACACAGCAAAAGTCTTTTGTACTTTTGTCCCCCGCTAAGCACAAGTTTCCTTTTTTAATCACTCTTAAAAGAAGCATTAAACATGTTTCTAAGAACCGAGGAACAAATGCAAATGGACTATTCTGCCGCCAGGCTTCAATGCATGACTTTGGGGATGCATAGGGAAAAAAAAAACAACAGGAACAAAAAAAACAATCTCACAGTGTCAATGCATAATCGGGCTGCAGACTCTAACATGTGCAAAACCTCTCATGTGAAGATTATTATTTCACTCTCAGGCACAAAGGGTACATTAAGAGGTTGTTTGTGTTGCTGGTTGGCTTTCTTGCCCTTTCAATGGTGAGGTTTTAATAATTGAATAAGTGGACTCCCAAATTTATAAAAAGAGCAGCTTTTGTTTAAAGCGTTTGATAACAACCCACAGAAAAAGACTGTTCTGTTTAGTGGAGGTCATATAATTTAAATGGAGAAATATGAACAGTAACACATTTTCTGCCTGTCTTTGTTATGCTTTCAAAACCTTTTAACATACGTTATGTATAATCTGTAACTATGAAACCTGGAGACTCAAACTGAAATATTTCACAGCAGTTTTTGTCTACTTCAAGCCTCACGATACATCAGTCACGTTAATACGGTTTTCATATTACCTTACACAGAAAACAATTACAGACACTGTCTCTGACTGAATAAATTAGCGATTCATACAGAGGATGCTTTGTTGCTGTTCGGAAAAACACCACCGTTGTATCTTGCCTTTAAATCATCCGAATGAAGCGCAACATTGTCAGATCATAAAAGGCCTGGCTGTCTTTGAGTCTGTCGCAGGTATTTCAGTTATGCTGCCACTGGCACTTTGCTTGTCATACTGCTTATTTACCTGCATACCAAAGGGAGGCTTTGGGGAACAAAACATTCAGAAAAACTCTGTATTCTTGCTCTGATCTAGAACCTCCTTGCCATGGACGTAACTGGAGTTTTAAGAAGAGAAAGGCTTTGCTTCTATTGATGAAAGTGTCATCGGTGCGGTTCACAGTTTGTACAGGACTGGTGTGCGTGAAGGGAACTGTTTATTTTCTCCACAGACCCCCGATTGGCTCAGCAATCGCCTTTCCCAGCTCTGTTTGGAAAGGGTTAGAACAACAGAGGAGTGGGGGGTTGCAGAGAGGGGTGAACAAAGATAAATGCAGACCATATCAACATCGGGATGATCCCCACTTTAGATATTTCTAACACTTCCCCTTGCACGTTTCCGGGCATGTCCGGCTTTGTTGTGCTGACAGAAGGAGAGAGGGGAGAGGCGCGCACATGTGGGACAGTGCCTCCTGCAATCGGGCAGCGAGAGAATGGACTCTGAACTCTGCCGGTGTAGCTCTCAAAGTATTGCACAGACGCTCGGCTGCAGCGGTGCACTGCTAACAACATGCCTTTGGTCTCTCTTTTCTTCCTCTGTTGTTGTTCACCTCCCAGTGGTTCTTAGGTGTGTAGAGAGTCACTGAGAGACCCCCAGCGCCGGGGCCATGGCAGGGAGCAGACACCTGGAGAAGAGGGAACTGTGGAAGCGCCTGTCATTGGACAGCAGTCTCGTGGTAAGAGTGCGTTTGTTCATGCCGTCGGCGTTTGCGGCGAAACCTTGTTAGTTAGCAAAAGCAAACGGGGAAGACAAATGCTGCCGGCAGCCGGAGACGCACGCTGCCTACCAATGAGTGCGGTGGTCATCTTTTGTATTCATGCTGGAACCTGGCGATTTTTGTGTATTTATTAAACTGGTATTTGCTTATTGATTCGAATGAGACTTTCAATTTCAAGGGATGGGAAATGCATCCTCACGCAGATTTCATTTGATTAATTTGCATATATATATTTTTTTAGTCTGCCTTTAAAATAGTTTGCCAGTGCTTGCACATCCAATTTGAGTTTGAAGGCGGGACAGAAAGGTTAATTTGAAAAGTAATAAACACAGTGGGGGGGTTAAGACAACAGGAAAAATAAACAGCACTTTATGCCACACAGGAAACACGCTGGATTTTATGGCTGGCGTCCGTGGGAATGACATATTCACAATATCAAAGAGGCACTGTTTCACTAAATGTTTGTCATATTTTGCTTTGGGCAGCTGTGGATTTGGTAGGTTTCAACCCTGATCTCCCTCATGGAGATACACTCCCTAAACCGTGTAAACAATCCATGTCCTAAGAGGATATGAGACTCGGCAACATTTATTATTTTAGGCATCTACACAAATACAAGGCCCATTTCGTACATTCCTTCCATCAAGAGGACCATGCTGAAAACTCCATCTTGATACGCAAAATTAGTGTTTTTCAATCTCTCATCGTCCGCCCTCCAGCCCGAAGTTTATGTGCTGTAGCTCCTGAAAGTGAGGCTCGCTTGATGCTGGAATAAAAGATGGGGGGCTTCCAAAAAGGTCTTCAGATATCAGAGATTTTCCACAGATGCTGAGTGTGTCGTAAGGTAACTGAAGCATTCTTAAACGACATCTTCTCTGCATCATGGAAGCTGAAGAGATGTCAAGGCGCCCGTCTTGAACAGATCTTATGATACGATCTTCTGAAGCCGCTTTCTTCTGCGCTCACACCCAGCATGAGTTCCCATTCGGAGGCTCGTGATGAGATCCATCAAAGTGGGGGAGACATGATGAAGTGTCTCACAAAACAAACCCTGTTACACACTTGAATTGTCTGTCAAAGGAGAACAATGGTGTCTGTGAAACAACGGGGTATGTACAAGTGTGCGCTTCATGATTTTTATGCCACACTTCACTGAGCGTACTATTTAATGTGGGTTTTGTAGCAACAGAACAAAAGACACTTCTACAAACCAAACTCATACATAAGAACATAAGAAAGTTGACAAGCGAGAGGAGCCCATTCCCCCCTTCATGCTTGTTTGGTGTCCATTAATAACTAAGTGATCAAGGATCCTATCCAGTCTGTTTTTGAATGTTCCCAAACTGTCTCTTCAGCCACATCGCTGGGGAGTTTGTTCAGATTGTGACGCTTCTCGTTGTGAAGAAATGTCTCCTGTTTTCTGTCTCGAATGCCTTGAAGCCCAATTTCCATTTGTGTCCCCGGGTGCGTGTGTCCCTGCTGATCTGGAAAAGCTCCTCTGGTTTGATGTGGTCGATGCCTTTCATGATTTTGAAAACTTGGATAAAGTCCCCACGTCTCCTCCTGACGTGTTACGGTCAGTGTGCGGGTCTCTGTTGGTTCCCTGCCCCCTTTTCATGAATCAAGTTGAGGCCTAACCCCTAACGGGCTTCGGCCTCTGGGCAGGCTTCCTCACCAGTCCGCTGCTAGTGTACCAACTTCTCATTATTTTAGTGTTCAGATGATAAAGCACATTGAATATATTATCATGTATGTTTGAGGTAATTGGCTTTAAAATCAAACTTGTACTTAGATGCCCGCGCAATTAGAGTCAATTAGTGCGGTTGTTTTCATGATTAATGTATAAAGGAAGAGACCGTCTCTTAACAAGACAAAGGGAAGCTGTGGAGCCGAGTTTGTTGCGTTTGAGGCTTTTGGCCTTTATAATCCCTAATAAATAAATAAATAATAAATCCCTAATAACTGATTTTTAATGTGGTGGGATGCCCTATTAAAGGCAGACAATAGCAGCATAGTTAGTTCTAGTTGAAATGGGATCTCTCTTCCTTCATCATCACACAGACAATTTCCTGAAAAATTATCTCCCGTTGAATAGACACGGTCGCTCTTTCTCTTCTGTAACATTGCTAGATGGTCTGCTTTGTGTCTAATGTTTTCAGATAGAAAAATGACAAGCACCGTATGAGTTATGGTCTATGAATTATAGCTGGATCCTGAGTAGCTTCCATCCTGTCATTGTACAATCAGCTGTGATGGACATTTACCCCAATTTACCCCCAAGGCACTCAACGCTGTGATATTAGCTACAGGTAACTTGTGTTCTCAAGCACATAATAGACTCGAACCGGTCTAGAAAATGGCTCTTAAAAATTGTATATTTTCTCCTCGATTGCCTTTTGAAAAGCCTCTGTATGAATGTATAAAGGTGTGCTTTCTGTGGTTAGGGTTAAGTGTGGGGGGTGTATAGTCTTTTTCTGCAGAAGCAAAGCCTCCAATCAGAAACCACAGCTAATCAGAGGCCTTCAGCTTATATATTTCTTAATTCCTGTGTCCTGTGAGCCACCCAAGCATTGCTGACAAGGTTAAATAGTCACGCTTTACACTATTTTTAAACTGTGTCCGATTGTAGGTCCAAAGGGTCAGTTTTGTTTATTGCAGTGGCCTTGAACGTATGGCTAAATCGCTGACTTGCCATACTGCAAAATCTATTAATTGCCAGATATGCTAATGAGAGCGCTTGCTCGGTTTATAAGTCATATTTCACAAATTCACAGTCAGTGAACTGTATTAATTGGATCAAAGAAAGGTCCCACTCATTCGAAAATCACAGTTTTATGCGTCTTTGTGTGTTGTTTTCGTCTAAGTGTGATATAATCCACTCTTCGGGATCGAGTTTATTATATAAGCAACTTTTTAAAAACTTACTGCATAATGGCAGATGTCAAACTCGAGTTATTGCAGTTGTTGTGTCACAACATCCTGTTCAGAGGAGCTTTATCTGCAGGGGACTGATCGCCTACACTTGTATGCTTGTATATCAAAATTCAGGCTTTTTTATTTTCTAAGGGGTAGTCTAAGGATAACTTGATGTGGAAAACAAATTGGGAGTACCGGCGACTTTTATGTGATGCTTCTGTGGTTATGAATATCCAAGAGCATTTTTTTCCTTCCATTCTCTAAATATCTAATCTCCGAAATCATCTGAGTGCTCCTCGCAGCGTACCTGCAGACCCCACACAGAGGGAGACTCACCTGAGTAATAACACTGGGCCGCACACACCAGGAGCCGGCACCAGCTGCTCGAGGCGGACCAAACTGTATTTACTCCTGGTCGTAGTGACAGATTTACAGTGTTTCTTTGTCTCTCTCGCTATATATATCTGCTTTCAGGAAATCTGCAAATCCAGGTACAATGCATGTGGCCTCTCACATCTGCAGAAATACGATGCCTAACTTATTTTGAAAACAAATGTTAGGAATAATTGTCAGATCAATTGTGCTGATTCGAACATATCAAATGACCGGCTACTTCCTTTTCGACTAACCATTCTGACATCCAGCAAAAAGATCTGGCCAAACAGTAGTTTTAACTCGGGCACTGAACTGGGGCGAGACTTATTTTCACAGCTGAGTTTTGTTCCATGAGAGCCATATGCCAGATTGAAGCCAGATTTTTTTTCTTCTCTTCTTTTTTTGTGCTGTTGCACTTAGTCATATTATTACGCAGCGATGCAGTTTATTTATCAGAAAGCACGAATGCACGGCTAAGAGAAAACAGTGCGTTCAGGCTGGCTGCAATATGCAGGACTTAAACTAGGTCAAAGTAAAGACCTAAAGGTGTCTTCACTCAAATGCGGTTATGTCAAGTAAAGCAGCCAATGAACATTTCCAACCTGTACTCTAGAATTTACATTTCATTTTCAGTGTTGTTCTATGGGTGTTTTCTTTATGTAAAATGTAATTCATTATGGGTATGCATTATAAAGTGAATTTAGGCACAGTAACTCAGTTTTTGTATATTAAATGATTTATTGAAACCTTAAATATGGCCCAGTGTTAGACTAATAGAGACAGGAAGTTGTCGATTTAAGCTTTGTTTTCTAACTTTCCCTTTTTCGTGTCCCCTGAGAAACACATTGTGTAGCGTTACAATGCTGGGCTGGGTTAGTGACTGTATTTATGGTATTGTCATATTGTTTGCTTTATGGGCCAGCATTTTTATAACAAATATATCTTATATCAAAGCTGTGAAGCACACACCCAGACCTATGCAGACGCGACGGCAGTTTTAAAATATATATCCATATATACAGACATTTATTCCAATGTTTAATTTGGTTTAATGCACACAGTAGCATTTCATTTGCCCCATTGGTTGCACTTTTCCAAAAACATGTTTCCTAAATGGTGTCACTGCCTGCTTTTTCACTCATTTATAACACTTGGCCGTTTCCAGCCACAGAGATTGATGGGATTTACCTTTAGGGGATAGTTCTCTTAAACCATTAGCGAGGTGCATGCTGGTGCTTGGGTTTACATAGTATTAAACTGACCTTGACTTTAAGAGCCGGAGCAAAAACAACCACCAAAAAAACTCACTGAAACAGGACTGCAATCTGTGGAAATATGTATCTACTGTATATAGCACACAATCTGTAGATTTGAACAAAAAAATGAATTAATTGAATCAACTAAAATGTAAATATTCTTCCTATCTGTTGAATAATTTAATTTATTGTTCAATTGTATCATGTTTCTTTGTGTACGATACTCAATAAGAAACAGACCCGCATGCAGTTTCCTTGACGGGCTGCGATGCACTATAGGGAAATTATGAATTCAGCTGTTGTTAAAAGATGGTCATAAACAAACAGGGCTTCAAAGACCGATAGAAAGATCTGTGGCGAGAAAGGGGGTGTGAGCGCTAAAAAAAGGAGGCTAGCGATAAAGATCAAAGGCCTCATTTTCCTTGTGTTGTCTCACTCGCTGCTTATGAAAACCGTAACACTTTTATGAAGCTATTCATGCTTTTTTTTTTTTCTTCTTCAAGTTTCTCTCCATTCACTGAGGTCCCCCTTCAATAGGCCACTGAAATAAGACTCTTTTGTTCTCAGACATGTGCTGGTGAGGAGATATTTCTGCTCACGGACAAGTTAACAATCCCCCGGGCGCTTTCTCTAGGTGCTTATTAACATTAATTTGTGTGCCTCTGCCTGGGTGTTGACAGGGTGGTATTAGCGGAGAACAGGATCTTGTTTGCAAGGCAAGGCAGCCCTCTCTGGTCTCCAGTAAACTTTATTCTAGCATTGTTGCCGGAGACACTTACATTAGGACGATTTGGCTAATCTGGAGCCATCTGGGAATGAATACTGGTTTTGTGTGACTCTGCTTATGACCGCCGAGGGTAGGAACTGTGCGAGGCTTTGTGTATCTTATCGAGTAGTTGCCGCTTGGGGATGTGACCCTAGGATGTGTGCATCTGTGTTCGGGGATGAGAATTGGCTATAGGCATCCAGCGATTCAGAAGTCGAAACCCTGCAGCCGGAGCCGGGCCGACACCGAGGTACAGTACGCCGGTATTTCTTTTTGTTTGTGCTGGAAAGATTTTGTTTTCTTTCTGCAAAAGCATTGACATTTTTGAGCCTATTTATGTATCTGTGATCTGATGGCACATAAAAAGGTGCCAGAAAGGGGGTTTGAGACCAATTTACAATTCATAGATGTAATACAACCTTTGTGCTTTTCTGGGTTAACTCTTTAGCGCCCGCAGACTGAAATTTAAAACAAAAAAGCCTCCATCATACTGTGATTGAAGCTCGGGTGACCTGTCTCTGGCAAGATTTATTTCGTGCAGGTCGTGCGCCGATGCACAGAGGTCATTGATTACTCTAATTGATTCTCCAGAGGAGCACTTGATTTATGAACAGAGAGGTTAATAATACATTTTTATAGATTACTGGTTAAATGTCAACTTACCGTTTGTGATCATTTATTCAGAAATATCCCGTAACCGACACCTTATGGGTGAACAATCTTATTTTGCGGGTGTTTTTACAAGTGTTTCCAACTGAACCGAACTGGGATTTATGCCTGTTGACTTTAGTGTTGTGTCTTTATCCTACATGCAGATACACCTTACTTATTGAAAAGAAAGTTATCACCTTGAGATAAATCCTCCCTTTGCAGGAGACATTGTTTTCTTGGAGTCTAATTGGACTCTGAAACTTAAATCAGTGGCGCTGGGATAATCGAAGAATAGTACTGACATGGTGACAAAAGAATGATATTTCAGGAGAGGGGATGTCTGGCAGCAGATCAGTTTAGTACATGCTGCATTGAAGGGCTCATTAATTGGAAGACACCTTGGCTCGGAGAAATCAACACTTCATATTCTCTCTCTCTGAGCGCAGTGAGGACGGCTAGTGCCAAACAGGAACATTAAAACTCTGCAGGAGGCCGATGAAACCTGCTGAAGAGTGTAAAAGTACAGGCTTGTACTTCAATACTTGCTTGCACATAAACATGCAGATCAGTCAGTGATGCGGGGAGCAGTGCCCAGGTGACCGCAATAACCAGGAGGCTTCTCAGGGGGTAGCAGCTTGGTGTTATTTTGTGGTGGGGAAGCAGAAAGATATTGCAGAGATACATATTCAGCATTAAATATCAACTGCTGTTTTTTTTTATTTATTCATCATTATCAGTTTAAAGTTCACCCAAATTACCAGGACCACTGTGTTTGGTCTTCTGTAGAAATAATTCAGGATTTTAGTTTAGTAAGTTGACAGTGTTTTTGACAGCCCTGCCACGGAGCCGCTCTCCCACAGCTGGGACACCCAGACTGCGGGGTGGAGCTGGGTTTGAGGGGCAGTGAGCCATGCTTTATGCCCCACAGTGTTACATACAGAGTGAAGCAAGGGGAGGAGAAAGAAAACTTCCTCCATTCGGACACCTTTTTGTGGCGCACATCTGACACAGAGCAGATTAGACAGGAGGCAGGAGACGCATTGTGTGGGACAGGTAAGGGCAACTCTTTCCATTAGGCAGAACAATCTGAAACTGTTAGCAGGGTAGGTTATTTAAAGGGTTTTATTCGTCGTGTGAAACTCCTGCCAAGTGTTGTCTAGTAAAGCACAATATGTCACCAAGTCAGATGAGCAATTAGATACTTTGTTTCTATTCATGGGTTCCAACTAGAGGTTATCTCTGGTCAATGCGATATAAAGTCTGTAATCATTTTCATAAATTACATTGAGTTACAGCATTTGTGTCTTGTTTACTCATTATTGTATTTTGTTTAAAGGCTAACAGTGCATTTTTGAGTTGTTTCATTTAATTCAAGTCTGTTTAATTCAATTCCTCCTCAGTTTCTTTATGTGATTGGCATTCCTTATTTCTGCTGCATAATCACTTCCAGTCATACATTGTTCTCTGAATATATTCCCCAATAAAACATTTTTTTATTAATTAGGCCTGGTTATCTTGCTTCAAATGTAATATATCATCATATCTCTCATATGTACCCAAATCTTAACACCACCCCATAATGCATCAGCCATCATTTACTATGGTCTTACATACTACTTTTGCCAAACAGATTTAAAGTATCGGATTCTCATTTAAAAGAAAATCACAGCGCATGACGACAAATCAATTTCCAGCCATTCTCCTTAAAGGCTCTCATGCGAAAAGAGCTCGCAGGCCAAACCTGCCACTGTGGATTTCTGAGAGCGCTTCCTCGGGCTGAGCGATCACTGTCAATCTCAGTTCTTGCCCCGTGACCATGCACCAAGACTCGAGTGGCAATTGACAGTGTTTGCTCATTTGGGGGTGGGGGTGGGTATTTGCAGCAGTATCAGCTTTTATTTATTACATTTTATTATAAAAAACATGAAAAGGGTAGGATATAAGACTGTAACCATTGATAATTCAGTATAACGTGTTGCTCAGAAATCACACGTTTGTAGCTCTGTTAATATGAGGCTTGAACAGCAAATGAGTAAACCTAAGTTGTTTTTCTTTTACTTTCTTGCATAAAACAAGCATTGGTGCCACGGTGAGCTCCTATAAAATATGAAAAGCATGGCCGCTAATTATCTGTCTTGCGGCAACAAATTTCAACAGTGTCACTGCTTGCCTATTTATGTGACACTTAAGGTTAACCCCCTGTGTAATCCTGGCCTGTAGTTAGTCTCTGAGAACAATGCCATTTCTGAATTGGTTTCTGAGTAAACTATGTGTTGGCTCTGTGGCACGGTGACCTAAAAAGACGGCATTGAAAACACAGTGCTAGTGTCGAACACAGACATAGGTTAAATAACCTGTTATAGGACACCCTTGGCACCTGCTCAAATGCGTGTATAATCTCTCTCTACCCACTGGATCTACATCCATTTTCTTCATTGTGTTAAAAAAAACAACAAAAAATGGACAAACAATAGCACATCTGACTTGCAGACACTTTTTAAATTAAACATAAAGAGGAGTACACAGCACAGACCTACTACCACGTCTAGACTAATCTTCCCCAGATTTCTTTATCTCTTTAATTGCTAAACCCCTATTAACACTCGCCGAATTGCAACACACTCATTGTTAGTTGGATTAAGCAAATGAGATTAACGCAAAAGACTTAGAGGAATGCACAGGTGTCTATGCTAGAGACAACAACTACACTGTGACTAAATCCAAATATGCCGAGGAGAGGGTCTTCAGAAATCGTTGTGTACTGGTTTGCATTAAGAAAAGTGGTTTGGGCTATAAACAGTGAAAGGTTACCAGTATCTTGGCTACACATAAACAGAAAGATTCCCTGTATAGCCATTCCTGTTTCCACATGCATCTTCTTTCAATTTTGAGATCTGTATTTTCACACTTTCCTTCTTTCCTCCAGTTTTATTGCCAAAATCATACTGCCATGCTGTATTTGCCCAGGACTAAAAATACACACAACATGCAGGTTTGAAATTATACAGTAGCTCCTGTAAAATGGTCAGATAACCTGTGGATAAAACTATCTGGTGTCAAATCAAATGAAAAATGTCACAAATCTCAGTAAAAACCCAAAGCCAACTGGAAATCTGTGCAAATTGGGAATCACGGTGATTCCCTATAGATACTGATGATTGTGGAAACACTTTTCCTAGTGTACACCCCTCACACACACATCCTCACCCTCACTAACTTTGTCTTCTTTCTCTGCCCATCCAGGGTCTCTCTGTTCTCTCCTCACTACGGCAGACACACTTATTTGCCGCCGTCTCCAGCTTTGTGTTTAAGCTCCTTGTTATTGGCAACATGATGCTTAAAGCGAGGTCTTACCTTCACTCAGCTATCTGAAATAGTCAATTATGGGACGGCCGCTTCACACATTAATAGTCACATCAACACCACCAGGGTTCAGATATACAGAATAGCTTTTCAAAATGAGCTTCTCACCAGGGGTATCGTCACCTCTGACTGTTTACAAAAGACCATCGAGGAGCCGTCGACATACCTCACATACCCACAGTGGTTGTGTGGCTTGCGTTGTGTCGCAGCGCTGTGGGAATATGCACAAGCCCAGTCAATGAGGTCAAATCAATCTTATTAAAAAGTAGAAGCTCCACCAAAAGAATTTTTCATCAATTTTAAGGAGAGCTATTGTTCTAAAGCTCTAAACATAGCATTGTGACCTTGGCTCGTCATTTGACTGCGGTTTGATTGACTTTGCTGTTATTGCCCCGTTGACTTTGCTCAACGCAGGCCTCGATGAAAAATTGAATGCACTCGGTTGTTGGAAATTGCACATTGAATGTATTTAATGACCATTGAAAAATCGCTATTCCCAACCTATATATATATTTATTTATATGTGTGTATGTGTGGGTTTATATATTTGTATTTTTCTATATTTCTTTTCAGTTGGAAGTTGTGGGGTTGGATGTGTAGCTAAACACATTTTAAAAAGACAATTTTAATTCATTTTAATTCCAGGGTATAAGGCAACAAAAGGTGAACAGTTTGAAATGTGGTGTAGACTTTCTATAGACACTGTATGTATGTATTTATGTGTGTGTGTATATATATATATATATATATATATATATATATATATATATATATATATATATTAAAGAATGTACTGTATACACAAACTATTGCTTGATATCTATCATTGTTTTTTGTGTTAAAGTGATGGGATTTATTGGAAATGTGTAGGTGCATCTTACAGTTAGCTGTAAAGTCTTTTATAATATATTTGTGAGATATTGTGAAAGTGTTCTCTCTTTATGTTACGAAATACTCTAATAATTACGGGATGACTTTGTCAAATATTTGTGGTCACAGTACAACACGAGATGCACTTAAAACCATCACTTCTGCCTTTGTGCTTTTTAAAATATTGAAATGGATATGTCAACAATAGATACAGTTTTAAGCAGCTGTCAGAGTGATTTTCAGTGTTGACTTATAGAGATGCATTGTGGCCTAGAGCAGAGCGATCCGTAGGATAGTGAAGCAGAAAACCAGAGCACTCAGCACGTCTGGCTCAGGTAATTTTAATGCTCTGTCCCTCTGGGAAAACATCCAAAAGACCTTCTGGATAGTTAATCAAACCCATATTCTTAGTTAATTAACAAATATATCGTGTGCGATGGTGTTATGAGCTGCCGTGACTTGACTTCCAGATATCCCGGAGGAAATCGATTTAACAAGCGCTGTCTTTTTATTCCTTGCTAAGCAAAAGTTATTGTGATTTTGAATCAATTATGCATTGTTATTTAACTACTTTCAATAAATACATTCAATGCCCAGGGCATGCTTACACTGTATTTGAAATTAAATTAAACTAAACAGGAAGACTGCTGTTTTACTAGAAGGCAACTGAGAATGCAACAAAGCTAGGCAACGCTTTAAATAAACTTTTTTTTGGTGACGCATTCATGACAATATCGTTTGACTTGGCAGATTTCAAACTGCATATTTTTTGCCATCTTTACTGAGATTAGTCTCATTTTATCCAGCTCTGAGGGCAGTTAATACCAACAGGGGCATGTCGTGCAGCCAGTTGAGTAAAGCCTTGTGAGTGGGGCATTAAAAAACATCAAGGTGTAAAAGGCAGTAATTAAGTTAATCACAGACTGTGACTCTAATGGGCATGAAAGTCTCGCCTCAGTGAATCAGACACGTCTTTCTGAAGAACGGGTTTTGGAAGTATCTGTGAAGGGGCAAGGTTTAGTGTCAAGCTGTAGGTCACTTTACCTCCCCCCCCCACCAGTTACTCTAATCACAGCTTTTGAAATGACAGAGGTGTACGTGTAGAAATGTTCCCTTTGCTATTGCTATAGAAGTATATCTTAAATGTGTCTTATCTTCAGTTATATTTGTCAAATGTATGATTGTTTTTCCAACGAATTAACTAGAAAGTGACAATGCACACAGAATTTGTATTTCTTGTCTTAAGGACTGTGATGACTGTGCTAATTTCTAATAGGCCGAGTTCATTTATTTATTTAACTTATGTATTTCTTGTGCACAGTGGCAGTCAGTTACAATCCCAGTTATTGTGTCTATTTTCTATGTGACACAGCATATTAATCATCCCATTGACTTTTAAATCACTTTAAACTTGATTGCATTTCACCTTAACTATAAATTCATTGAATAACTGAATAACAGTGACATTGATAAAGTAGAAACATGACTTAAAAAGCACTCTTACTACCTGAGGTTTTAGATGCTGCTTGTGTCCATATCCACTAGGAAACACAACACTTATAAGGAAAATAATCCCTTCTGAACAGCCCTACTTAAATAAAATATAAAATCATCCTAGGAGAATAAATTCACAATCAAAATGACTAGTCTATGACTCAGAGAGTGGTGTTGCACAAACGCTCACGAATAGCTGCAAGTGTGAGACGCAGGGTGCGGCCGTGGCAGAACTGTGATAAGTCACGCCAATGTACAGAAATCCTGTGATGCATCACATACTTTGTTTATGATAAATAGGACAGGAAGAACCTATGTCATCAAATTGTTGTTTGGTTGTAATTTTTTACGATTTCCCTTTCGAAGTAGCCTTTGTTCTGTTAGACAAAACAGCTGTAGCGAAACAGGACTGAATTAACCTGTTGACACCTTGCATGAAAGCGGGAATAAGATAAACAGTGCACAATGCAGGCTTTATTGTTGTTGAATGCCTCAGTGGCTTTTGTTGTTTACCACCACTTCCATAACTGGGACAAAACTGCTCCGTTTTCAGACACATACAGTCGCCCAACAAGTGGCCATTTCGTTTGTTGGTTTATCTCCACAACCTAACAGTTATCCCTTTCCAAGACAACTCATTTGTTAGGTAAAGGAAAAGCAAATGCAAATTTTGATCTTCATCTTGAAATCTTGATTAATAATTTCTCATTATGCTTTGTTTCCTCTAGTACTGCAGTGATAGATACATAATGCAGCTGCGTACTGTAGTGGGAATCTAATTCAGTGAAGCTCCATTCATGTTTTATTTTTTCCCAGGAATACTTAGTTCCTATGCTTACAGATTTGTTGGCTTACAACTGGGCAGAGGAGCTGTCCTATTTTAAAATTGTGTTATTATGCATGGAAATTATGAACAAACTATGCTTCTTAAATCTGCGTGGCTGAAATAATATACACAGGACATATTCCAAGAGGCTTGATGGGTTTTTTAATCTGATCTGTTTAACATGGATGCCACGTGTTTATTTATGTGCTTGTCCTCTGGTTGCTGAACCAGACATGTGTTGAACAAAGGTTGGATTATTTTCGTGGGCAAACACTGTTGAGCGAAGAACATATCTGACAACCCCAAGATCACTGCATGCTGTATTTATTTGCCGACTCCGTAGTGGACAAGTGTTTGGTGAAACATAACGGACACAGGCTACCTTCGTGCAAAGACAAAAAATTGTTTGTTTTTGTTGTTCCACCTTTGTAAGACCTCCTTCTTCACCGATTTTGTGAAACACAGTAAGATGTCCTCGGATACCCTGTGACTCAGGAGGCCCCCAAACAGAATTAATTTTTTCTCCTCACGTCCGAGATCAAAGCCTTCGCGCTGCCGAGTGCAATGGCTGTCAAGCGCTGTCGAGCTAAAAATCGGCGCACACCCCCCCTTCCTTTCAGAGTGTACTTCTGCTCGACCCGATTGTTACAACAGTTTCTAAAGCGTGATTATTCAGTGTACACTTTTGCTTCTTTGCCTGTAATTTAACTTCCGTGACCCAGTCAATCAGAGCTCTACTCAGAGCTGTCAGCTGTCCTTCGCAGCGGCTTCAGATGGTTCCACAATCCGGTTTCAGGAGGGGGCAATTTGGCTATCAAGCTCCTGACAATTTTGCGAATTTTAAATCTGATATCTTGCAATGCTACAAAGGACTCCATTCAGAGAGAGAGAGACTCGGAGGGGATGTGTGGTATCATTTATACTATCTGGGTAATCTTGGACCTCGTCTTGATATCCTGTCACTGTGCTGAATCGCCAAAGTCAAGGGTTATTACACTGCGACTGAGTAAAATGCCCTCTTTACTGTTAGATAATTAGCCGTGATTTGTCACAGAGCACGTGTGCGTTTTTTACCCTCTTTTTCTTCTGCATTTGCATCTCTTTTGCCGCCGTATAAATGGTGTGCCTTCAATCTCGGCACCGTTTAGAGCGTTTAAGCGAACAAGAAAGGCATGGCTGAAGGATGGAAAAAGGATTTGATGTGCGGATTATAGCCCAGCGAGCGAGGGCAGCATTGCAGTAGCACAGTGAGCACCTGTCACGGCTGGAGATCAGAGCACGGGCTTCATGCAGCTGTACTTTGGGGCTACTAGCAGGACAGTAGCTGTAAAACAACATCAAAATTAGTTGCACATACATTTAAAAGAACACCACTCCAAATCTATTAACTAGTCAGCCTGTATGTGGCCATAAAAGCTCTCCATGATGTCCCAGTATCATGTTAGGTGTGTGTCATCGTTCTTCCCATCCAAACAGGTGGAGAAAGAACTCAGTGAACCTGGCAGGTATCACAAGGGTGAGGTGGCGCTGCTAAAACTAAAACGTTCCCTGTCCCCACCTGAACCGCCCACTAATTCATACCTGTCGTGTTTCAGCAATCTGTTTGCTCTTTTTGAATTTGGTTTCTTTTTGTACAGCGATAAGAGTTCAAATCAGTCTCACTTTTTCTTTTTCAAGATGGGTTCTGCATTGCACTGTGGTTTATTTTCTGGGATTGGGGTTGGGGCGTGCTCCTCTGTGGTCCCCCGAGAACCTTTCAAAAAGAACAAGCCAACAGATTTGTATCCCGTATTGTGCTTTATTATTTATCGATCACATCTGTGAGCTGGATATTTTGGGCAACAAAAGCCAGAGGTATTTTTGTTGCTGGAAGGGGTCAAAGGGCACTCAAGTGGTGTGTGTGTGTGTGTGTGTGCGTGTGTGTGTGTGTGTGTGTGTGTGTGTGTGTGTGTATTTGTGTGTGCCACCCTCTCCCCAATATTGAGAACACAATGGCTTCTCTCACTGCGATTCCAAAAGAGGAATGAGATACACTTCAGCCTGTAATGCAAAGTTTTTTCAGGATATGAACTATGGCAAGAGGGTTTCAGATCACTTGGGGTTGCGTGTGAAAGGGATGTAATCATGTCATATTTAGAGCACATTAGGAAAATAAACTCCTGTCATATAGGTGCAGATGATTTGAAATTGATTTAAGAATTTAGGTCTGGGAATAAGTATACAAACACTGTGCCAAAGTTTTCAGATGGTGTAGGCTATTGTGAAACACTCTGACGTTATTGGATTATTGAGTGTGTGTGTGTGTGTGTAGTTGCCTCACTGCATATCTCATTGCCTTTGGCGTGTGCACAAGCTATCTGTTTTGCCTCTTGAGAGAGACAGTGTCAAATGCTTGAAAGGTGAGTAAGTTTATTATGTATGTACGTGCTGACCTCCAGCTTTTGGAAACAATTACCTGTGAAGGATTTATGACAGGAGCCATCAGCTGTATTTTTTTACTTTGAAATGAGAAAACACGGGAATAACATCACAGACCAGGCTGCTTAGGGTCATTTGTAGCAGGTTACGTAGGCTCGAATGATTGCCATACCAAGGTTGAAAACAATCCTACGTTACTTTCATTGTTTGCAGGGTGACATTGTTAACACATATGCCAAGGAGACAGAACAGATTAACCTCTTTTGTCTATGATTTATATGATAAGGTACATTTCATTAAGGTATTTTTCTTAAGTTGCAATATTTAATAATGTAATTGAGTGACAGGTATTCAAAGTGTTCCTTATGTTCTACACCAAAAGGTAGAGAGTTACTGTAATATCTGTTACAGTTTTAAGTATTAGGCATTATTGCATAACCACAAATAAAAAATACTTATTCTGTCACTTCAATGCAGCCAAATTTCTCAGTCTTGGCATGATGATTACGATCCTCTCACCAGGACTCAAACCTGTTCTGTGGCCTGCTGTAAATGTAAATGCAAATTCAACACGAGAAGTTTTAAAGGCGTGTTCCAGCCGTGTTTAAGATGCACTTGCTGAGTGGCAGGTGTGTTAATCGTTTTTCCTGCACGCCTGTCAGAACGTCCTTTTGCTGTTTCTCTGGTTTAATGTCCGCAGTAACATCAGGTGAGTTTTGACGATCGTTTCACAGTGAAAGACTTTGTCTGCTAAGTTGTGTGGAAATGAGTTTTATAAGAAACTGGAAGTTTGTGTTATGGCTTAACAAACGAAGGTTGTGAAGGCTGTGACACTGAAACACTTCCTTTACTGTATTCTAAAGTACATCTTTATTTAGTTTGGGTTATTCTTATGGAAGCTGTTGTATTTGCTAGGCAAACATATTGTTGACATAGCTGATTTGTGGTCAGTCTATAATCTAGAAGTTCGAGGATTTTTCAAGATATTTGTTTTCTTTTAACAGCATTTTAATTATAAATATTTTATAACAATACAAGTATTAATATAATATAATATAATATAATATAATACTCACGTAGTGAACGGTTTGTGATGCCTTATTCAATTCAGTATCATAATTAGGCTACATTATTAGACCTTAGATGTTTGTATAAATACACACACGCACACACATTTACTATGTTTTAATAGCATAATTAGTATTATAGATTGGATATATCTTGAATGAAGATGTGTGTGTGTGTGTATGAGTTTTCTCATGCACTTAGATTGGTTGATTTTGAAACATTTATTACTGAATTATTAGTAACTTGTCCTTCTTGGAGGAGAACAAAGCAGTGAATATAAATCTTGATAAGGGGTCAAGAACACAATTATGATTAGAAATATACATCAGTATCTTTAGTCAAAATAATTTGCATGAAATTATTATAGAGGATCTTATTTTCTTTAATTAGACACAGTCTCTTTGTTTCAAGAACATTTTCCGAAAGAAGAATCTACCCCCTTAGCAATTCATGTCTTTTAATAAAAAAATCAAAAACGATTTGTAGAATCTCATTCAGTTCAATTAATGACGGCACATTGTTCTACGTTTAAAGGTAAAGAAACGATGCAATCTTTGTGATCTGTGAGAAATAACTGAAGTGATTAAGCAGATTAGCACGATTAGTGGGATATAAGCTGTTTTATCGGAGTCGTTAAGCAAGAACAGAAGCCCATTGGCTGGCTGTAATACCACGGTGAAAAAGTGGTTTATTGTAATTGGTTTTATACATTTTAAGTCTAATGCAATGCCACAACAGTACTTTCCGATATATTTAAAATGTATCCATAGGCATTGTTTTAAGTTTTATGAGGCTGGTGCCGGAAAAGAAGAAAAATCGGCACACCTTGAATTCCATTGTCATGAAGGTCTTGTTAAAGTGTAAATCAAGACATTAAAAATAACACAAAGACGTTTCTAACTTGCTGCTGTAATTGTATTAAATACTGTATAATACTGTGTTCAAAAACATCTTCATAATGCCCCAAACCAACACACCAAATTGTACTGCTGCATCTAACGAGCACATACTGGCATCGGGTCCGGATGTTTTCTGACACACGCCCTAAAGCAGAGTCCTGTACCCATTATACCGTCGGCACGGGTGTCTTTCTAGTGCAGCCAAGTGCTGTGGAAGGAAAATTAAAATAAATCCATGAAGACGTATCTATGTGTGTAATGTTTAATTATGACACAAATTCGCACCTATAACTGTATCTTTCAGTCTAGACTCGCCCTCTATGCGTCCCATACTTTTGCCACCTATTGTAACATATGTATTCTACTGTTCTGTCAAAACAACCCCCTGTTATGTTGTGTGCTCATGAATATTCATTAAGCCCGCAACTGGTGATGATAAAGCATTCTTGTCATGCTATGTGAGATCACAGCTCGTTGAAATAATAATGCGAATGTTAAGGAGGGGTGTATCTAATACAATCCAGGTGCACCGCAAATGTTTTTTTACAGATAAAGCTTTGAATATTAAATTAAGCAGGTTTTCCATTATATAGATACAGAAAAATCACCACAGGAACTCCTTGACTTCCCACAATGCACCGCTTTGGCTAAGACATGTTAAATAGGTGGAGGTGACTGCCTTATTTAGATTGAGAGACAGAGAGTGTGTGAGAGAGACAAAGCAGAAGAACTGATCTGCTTCATGGTAACGAACTTTGAACTTGGATTTGAACTACGGATATTTTGCTATGTGCCTTGTGTTTGTTGTTTGTTGTTTGTTAGTTGTCTTTCTTTTATTTGCTTCCTACACCGCCACGTCTGCCCGCGTTCTCCACCACGTGTGATACCGTGTGGGCTTGGTCACGATGTCTGTGGCCCAGCACCGTGTCACACAATCTATATATGTAATGTTTCATTATTTAATCTTTCACACCATATAGCCTTGGTCCTGGAGAGCCACACCACACCGATCAGCTGTTCAATACATTGACCACCGAGCAGCTGAGCAATGCTACTGATTTGTCCAGGAGAGAATTCGCCATTTAGCATCATGACAGTTACTTCTCCAGAGTAAAAACAATTTTGCATTTCTTAATTTGGACTGTTCAGATAACCTGGCAGGCCGAATATACACATTATCAAATGCTAAAATATAGTCATACAATCCTGCCATATTATACCAACCATATTGATCTTTTAAAAGTGTATTTCCCAGGTAGCATCTATTTGACAAGCTTGAGACACCTCGGCCTCAGATGTCAAATTATCAGGGTGAAGCTCTTTCTTCTGCACTGACTGCAATGAAGCTGCAGATGGGTTTTTTAAGTGTGCCATGTTTTCCCGGCTCACAGAGAGGCAAGAGATCCTGATATGCTTTTCTCTGCAGATTCTCGTGAAATGCATCACCCTTGAAACGGGGTTTGCAATCCCTTGCACCGAGCATGGGGTGTGTGGATCTGAGCCGGGTTCTCCAACACAGGACTGAGTCCTATCAAATGACCTAATAAATCAAACATTATTGTCATGAGGGTTAGTGGAGGGCTGCAGCCACAAAGAATTTCAATTGCCTAGCCTCCCCAATGTGAATATCCCCATTTTTTATAATTTCTTGTTGTCTTTTTCACTATTATCCTTCAGTGGGATTATGGAGAGACTTCTATTTGATCTGTAATTCTTTTAAAATTGTGCCATGCCTCTATTTCACCATCAGGATTTTGTTTCTGTCAAATATATATTAATAAATGCTCATTTTATGGTTTGGGGAATTATTAATTTTACATTTTAAGTCTGACATATTACTAAAATGTAGACAGATCACAGCTATTTAAACAAAGGCAAGGATTGTGGCCTTTTTTTATGTTAAATATACATTTTGTGTATATTTATGTAACATCGATTTCATATTCATATGTTTTGTTTTTTAAGCAGCACACTTTCTAAAGCAATTAGCATGGATGAGAAATGAATGCATAGAATTCAAAATGACAGTGCAATTAAAACAGGAAATAAGCTGCGTGCGTTGCTATTTGACAGCACTTGTTCCTCCTTTAAAAGAGGGGGAAAAAAATCCCCTCCAAGCCGTTTTGTATCAATATTCATTGTATTAATAGGGATTGTGTGTGTTTGTACCAATTCAGTCAAGATCCATCAAACAGCACCTCAGACATTTTAGAAACGAACTCACACATCTGGAACACAGCAGCGCACATCCATTATTCAGGTTAAAAGTTTAAACGGCTGGTAAAGGCAGACAAGACGGATAGATGCATGTCAGGCAGTTTTCACAACAAATACACAACCAATGAAAGCAAACTGATGCCATAAATGGTGGTGCACTCAGTGTCTTAGCAGATATTTGTTTCTCTATTCCTTTATTAGATAGGAAAATATGTTATGGTTTCATCCGTATTGTTTTAGGTTGTCATGAATTCAATAAGGGAGATCATCTATATTTGCAAACTGCATCTTGTTGTAAAATGTAAAAATAAAAATAACACATACCTCCCATGGAAGCAGATTTGTAGTAAATTTGAATATCTGTAATACAATAACTGTTTACAAATATATGCTTTCCATTGGTACATTTTAATTATTCAATTGGAAGATTAAATCAATTATTATTCCTCAATGCTCACAATCCAGGAGTCTGTGTAGCCTGAGACTATTTTATCCCACCATGAGACATCAATTATTTGCACGAAGTTCTTGGCAGACATTTTTTTTTTTTGGTGGGGGGGTTAGTTTTTTTTGTTTGTTTATTACATTCCAGAATGGCAAGTTGTTTATAAATATTAAATGCAAGGAGACATTTGAAAGGCAGATCTGTGCAGAGTTTGTTGTAAGACACTGAAATTTGTATCCATTCTGTCCCAAAACACAGTAACATACAATCTAATTGTGCAGCACGTTGTGTCACGTTTCTGGTTTGAGCACCACGGATGTAAAAAGATGAGAGATACTGAGCTGCTTAGGGGAAATTTATAAAATAATATAAATAAGTGGATATGCAAAGACACAGACACATTGCTATTTACCTTTGAGGCTCATTAAACAAACCAAAGACTGTTGACTGCTGTCTAAAATTATCTGGATGTTGTTGTTGTTGTTGTTTATTTACATTTACCTTTCAAGAAAATATACTTGCAACTAGGATGTCTTCAAAGCTGAGACACAGTTAAAAATGACCACTCTAGTGTAAATGTTCATTATGTGAGATTAAAGTAGTTTGGTTGGATAGTCAGTTGAATAATACCTGTCACAGGAATTTGCACCTAGAACAGTGTAAACAGGTTCATTGATTCTGTCAGTGCTCTTCTAGAACGCACACCCAGGCAAAGATGACTTTACTGTGAACTACAATCTAAGAACTGAAAAATGAACTTACTGTCAGCATATATTTACATACTATGCTGTTATTTAATTTGACACAATGTCCATCTTTTAATGACCATTCGTACAGGCAAAGACGAGGACAACAATTCCTTTAGATTTGTATATTTCTATTCCAACACATGCAATACCACAGATAAGCCCCTAATCCCTACATGCCTTGTATACAGAGTATGTTCAATGGCATTTTAAGTCAGTTTCATATTATGCTGTGGTACAATGTTGTGGTACATTGTTAAGCTAGTCCAAATACCAGTTTTATTTGGTGTAACACACTGATGAGAGAGAATATTACCAGAGAAAGATTCCGGTCCTTCGCACTTAACCCGAGGTCTCTGGGTTTCGCCGTTCCTGCAGAGAGCAATTACATTTTAAAAACAGGAACACAACTGTACAGCGAAGCCCACGAGCTTTGCAGGAGTAGACGCTGTGCTGTGATGGTGCGTCTTAATGTTTCATGGAGACGCCAGCGCGCTGCACTCCCTTCAAACTGCTGCCAGGGGGATTTAAAACAGGTGATTTAATCCAACTTGACAAACTAGTTAAATATTGACAAGCAGCGGAAGAGCTTAAGCGCTCGGGCTGGGAGACCCTCGCCAGCGACAGGCTTCCTGCATCATTCCAGCGCTGGCATTTTCACCAACAGCAGCAGCAATAAGGGGAGAAAGAGGTTGAATAAAAAGAAAACCAACAACAGCAAGAGAAATGAGCCATTTTGGAGACCATGCCATTGTCTCTGTTTGTGGGAGATTGTGCAACATTCCTCTGCTTCAGCTACTGCTGGTAAGTCCGTGTTGTGGCTTTGCTAATGCTTGTGCATGTGTGATTGAGGCTCATTACAGTCATCCTCGGCTCCCGGGTCTCGGCTGCCGCTGTGGGGGATGCAGCCGGTGTGACACACAGAAAAGCCGTCCACGTTAACGGAATAGGTTGCGAGCGGCGATGCATTATGTTGGTTATGTAGGTCAGTGACCTGTCAAGGGTGGAGAACGGCACGGGAGATCATCCGTGCTCCAGATGACTTGCGTGTCACAGATTCAACACGGATTCTGAAGATATTCCTGTTAAATGCCCATTAAGCACCGCATCGATGTGTTTTGGCCGTGCCGTAGCCGAGCGGGAAAATGTCCGGGCCTTGGGGAGCGGGAAGAATTTTTGTGGCCTGAAAAGACAACGCATTAAGATTTAAAAATCGAATGGTTTCCTAGCGGTGGCGTCTTAAAGAACATCCACCCACATTATATTTGTGTCAATATTTGTAGGTCTCAAATGCTGTCACTAAATGTCCTTATAGATGAATGTAAGATGTTGCTTTTTTTTGTTGCATTGTGTATCAGCCCACAACCCAGACGGACCACTCCTTTGAATTATTTACCCAGGCGATTAAAACTGTGTGACTTCTGTGTGCAGTTTATCCTGTGGAGCGTTTTTGCTGGAATTTCTGACGGAGCCAATTAGTTAATTAAATTATACCTCATCTATATTTGAGCAAATCTTTCAATTGATGTTGCCTTTGTGTTCATTCTTTGGTTTTTGCATTGTGAGCCAAACGCAGGGTCCTGTTTTCAGAGAAATATCTCTAAGTAGCACACTGGCTGGATTAATCAATTTTTCTAATAAAATCAGTTTGCTGTGCAGAACAGTCCAGTGCAGAACATGTCAGTCAAAAACATACATGTATTATTAATGTTATTATATTTATAATCTTAAACACTCATCTTAAATGATGTTTCCTGGGAATATTCAGTTCATGTCACAGTTCTACCTGTGTGGGCACCCTTGCTTGGCCCAAAACGATGTCATGCTATGTCCAGATTGGGTTTGGGTTTTGTGGCACATCTGAGCATTTGCTCCTTAAGAAAATTAAGTATTTCACAGGCTATAATCATAACTAATGCAAACTGGTATATCCGGTCTGAATTTAGTTTAATTTGAACTGATGTATTTGAAAATACGGAATATGGAATCTTTCAGACAAGGAAAAACATTCCCCTTTTGGTGAACATGTATTTATTTATTTGTTGTTTTCGACTCGATCTTGTCAGGTGACCCACGGGGAGTCGTGCGCTTGTCTGAGAGGAGAGTGTTGATTTCTCTGAGCAGAAAGTCTCAGTGTGAGGTTAGGTCAAGCAGTGAGGATGATGAGATCAACCTCATCCTCCAGGGTTCAGTTTTCCAGTCAGCAACCTCTGTTCGGCTTCTCCCGTGAGAAGAAAGGGAAAGAAGACAAGAGCCAATCCCCCTCTTTCCCCTTACATTTGGGCTTGGGCTTGAGGTTGGACACGTACAATTATCAGAGGACAGAAAATTACAGATTCCAGAACGATGATTTACAAGTAGAATCATAATTACTTAATTTCCTTTCTTAAAATTGGTTAATCTCTGTGTCAGCATCCATCATATTTATACTGCGCGAGTCCTGCCCAGGGTCTGCTTAGATGCACGACGGTGGCTAATTTATTTCTCACTTTAGCAATAACCTGTGTTATTGGACAGGTTAGAAATATTCTGGCAGCGAGCAGATGGGCCTAATTCTTCTGTTTCTTTGGGGAACCAATCTAATTAATTTATAACTGTCCTGAGTCACGGAGAGAGAGAGAGAGATTGAGTGGGAAAACATGTAAGATAATGTTAACCCAGCAGAAACGGCAGCAATTAATAAAGTCTGGAAGAGGTGACGGGAGAAACAATAGACTTACTGGGCTCTTCATCGGATGGGGTGTCTTGAAATAACTTCTTCTGATTTTGTGTTCAAATGTCACGTGTTGTGAAGTTGAAACCGATCGAAAAACACAACAAATGTACACAGAAGAAAAGCTTAATTAATGGATTACAGGACATCCTTCCTTGGTGTTTTTACCTACCCCGTTAGACCAAGTAGTGTGTAATTAATAAGTATATATATGTGTGTATGTGTGTTTATGTTTAAATATCTGTTACACTAATATGCTCTTATTAACCCTGACTATTAATACAAACACGTTTTACTCATCAACACAATTAGCGAGGATATGGTTTTAACCACGTAGCCTCATAAGTGCTTTGTGGGAATGTAATTTAGAGTCGGTCTGCAGGAATGTACAGATGTGTGATTCACAGCCTGTTGTGTCCTGCAGAAATTGGAGCCATATGATGAACCCGTCACCGCGGCAAGGAATTGTGTTACATGAGAGAGTTAAGCTCTTGTGTTCAACCTGACAGGACCCAGCGCCCAGATTTAGGGTCTGAACCCATAAACCATCCGAGAACGGAGTCCATGAACATCCCCCCGCGGTCCTGTGTCGTACAGGTTGTGTATTGACTGGGATGGGATGAAGCTATTGTAACAGATTGGAGTTTTATTACAAATGTCACTACAGTGCGTTTGGATCAAGAAGATTTAGGAGTCGCGGATAAATAGGTAGATAAATAACAGCGGACAAACACATCCACTTCGCCCAGATGGTGTGCACTTCAGTTCACCTTTACTGTTCTTGCTTCTGGTTTGTGTTTTCCCCTCCTGACAACAGGAAGGAGACCCCCCGCTCGCTAATAGTGACTGAGAGCTTCAGAGTAACTGTGGAGTAGCGTGTGTGTTTATTTGTCAAAGTGTGGCGATCCGACGATAAATGTTATGGTGGGAAAACATTGTGGGAATTACAGATATTAGATGGGATCATTCTTTATTTGAATTCGAAACAACCATATCAGAGAACAACGACCAAATAATGGCAAGGCAAGAATCTGGTAATGTAATTCATTTTAAGTGGAATCCATTTTACATATGGCCGGGCACAAGAAGAATATTGAATTAAGTTTTATGTACTGAATGCCCTAATAACCTATCCTTTCAGAAAACGTTTTTCAAGTGCTTAATGGAAAACAGCTTTAAGACCCCCTGACACTGCATTGTACTGCGATGGAATGATATGAGAAGTACTGTGTAGGATATAAATAATAAGAAAGTCATTGAGAAACAATATCCCACTCACAGGAGCCCGTGTTTCAGGCCTATTGTGCACAGAAGAGCATTTTGTGTTCACGGTCTGCCAGACACACAACAGAGACTAAAGTAGCTGACGAATCATTTCTGTAAAGACTTGATGGGCAATATTACAAAAATGTCAGTTACCGACTTCCACAGTCTGTCCATTATCGCTATTTACAACTTACTCCCTAAAGACGGCCCTGAACAAAAAGAGCAATTGAAGTAAAATCACCTGCATTATAATTAATTATGAATCACAATTTAATCTTGAGATTTAAAAATAAATAAAACATTTTCTTTATCTAACGTGTAACTAAAACAATTTGTGTGGATGTTCCTCTGCACACCTACTGTATTGATTACCTTGTGTTTGCGAACATTGGCTGGAGTCTGCCATGCGGATCGTGCTCTTGAGATAAGACGCGTGCGGGAAACTGTCCAAGGACAACCTACGAGCCGCGGTTCTGTAATTCTGCTTCCGACCGCTCAAGATTTGAAAACAATTCTCTTTATTTGCATAACTGATGTGATGGACGCTATTGTAGCCTCTCTGCTCGGCCCAGTTGAGTCCCTGCTGATGCCTGCATTATAGGGAGCATTCAGCACACTTTCTTCACAGGACAAAAGATCACCTGCTTTTCAGCTGTTTCGGTTTGCCAGAGCCTGGGGGGGTTTCAGGGCTTTTGTTGAAATCTGTAACTTGCGTACAATGGGAACAGTGACTGAACTGCACAGTACAGCAGAAACCTGCAGTGTCCAACCACGAGCTCTGTACACCTTCTTTTTTTCTCTCTTTCTTTCTTTCTTTCTTTCTCATATTGCCCCCCAAAATAACTTTCTACAGATTGCTACAGATTTGTTGCACGGGCAGAATGATTAAGATTGGCTGTATACAGATGGGAGCTGAGCACTATTGTCAACAGGACTGGGTACCAACTGTCTGCCTTGCGTTTACAGCCTCTTAGATCTCATTAGCCCTTTCAGGTAGACATTTACTTTCTGCCTCAGACAAAGTGTTTTATGGCAGACAGAGTAATGTCATGCACTCGTGTTTCGTGCTTATGAAAACTAAGCAGTGTTCCTGCATAACTTTTTATACCTAAAAGGCCTAAAACAAACATCACATCAGGAAGAGCAGAAGTATAACTCACTTCCGGTTAAATGTAAATGTTTGTTCCATGGTTTTTATTTAAACATTTCAGTTTAGGATGTCATAGGATAATACTAATAACACTTCTTAATATAATATACTAGATAATGTCTATATTCCCATGTCTCTTTCCTTTGCCTCGAGCAAAAGCTTGTTTTTAATCATTCGATAGGGGGAAATTGTTTTCTGATGCAGTTTATATGTCAGGTTTCCTGTCAAAAACATTTGGGATTTAAAACAGAAAATAATTCCTAAACTGATGTCTTTAAAGAGCAAACGCATCAATAAGCCCGCAGCCCTGCTGTACAGATACACAATAAGTGTGTAGTGACCTTCTGTCCTCTCTTACTGACCTCGTTTGTTGAAGTCTGATCGTTTTTGTAAAGTCTTTGTATTACCCATATGTGAACGTGCATAGTCAAGAAAAATTGAATGGTTTTCAGGAAAAAAAAAATGCTTTTACAGTAAAGGTTCTGGCGTGGGCTAGATTGTCATTGCCTCACAAGGTGATTGTCAAATGATGACATCACCCAAGGCAGTAAATAAATACTGCACTCCTCAAGATATGTGTTGATGTCGTGTACGCAATACTGACAAATATCAGCAGAATCATATATCGTATTTTTCTTTTCGGTTGTGTCAAATTTGCTTTATGATTGACATCTATCTTCAGTATTCCAAAGTGTATCGGAATCTGCCCGGCACTTGCAGGAACAAAAATCTGTGTATTAAGTTCAGTGTGACCAGAAAATAAAATAAAAGATCACACAATCTTGACATGTGGCAGCATTGGAATAGGGGCTGCCGTCTACTGAGTGCCACATCGTGCTGCTATAAGCTTGTGTACAATTTGCTAAAGGTAATACTTTCTTAGAAGCTATTAAAGGGGGCGGTTGGTTTTTACACAGATGTGATATTAAATCATATACTTTATATCTGTGTGCTATAGGCCTAAATTACGAATACACGTTAGGCAACCACATAACGAGGAAGATGTAGAGAAAAGTATGTGGATGTGCACATTCAAGTGACAGATGCAATCGGTTATACATCTTCTCTGTGCTGTGTAGCATTGTTATCATTAAAAACACACTGAAGTGTACTACTGGCCCTCAGCCTTGGCTCTCCATTTTCTTATCAAATGGTGTAGATGCAAATCTGAGTGTCTGGATTCTTTGTATGTAAAGAGACAATGCACAACACTCAAATGTCCATTAAAAACAACACAACCAACCTCTAAAAATCCTGAATAGCTTGATTGTTGCTCGCACATGATTCGTCCACAGATAAATCACATTAATAGAGACAACCTTGTGGTACTAAATGTTTCACTAAATCTCCTCATAATAGACCGAACTGTTATTTGCATGTTTTACGGCCCCAAACCAATAAGCCCCCTGCAGGTGAAATGCTTGAACGTTAAGTAGAGAGTCAAGGACCCCTTGACCCTCCGGCCACTGAACGGGGGGGTGGTGGTCAGCGGGCTACCATGCTGTGCCGTAACCTCCATCTGGCCAACCAGCTGGCCCGGAGACAGATGGGAGGGGAGCTGGGAGTAGCTCAGGGGGAGAGCCGGCGCACATATCAAAGGGTGGGTCTGTCAAGGTGCAAGAGGCCACAAACTCTGCTGCCCTGTCCTTTGTGGTGCTGGTGAAAGGGCTGTTTTAACACGGCTGTTTGGACGCACGTCGGAATTAGCCACAGGGAGGTGTGAGTGTTTTCTGAGTGTCCCAGCTTGGTTTAAAGAGGGTTTTAGTACCTTCAAGATGTCTGTACTCCTGTGTGATCAGAGAGCGGTGCTGAGTGTGAAAGTGTGTGGTATCCAGCCTCAAGGTAAGAACTCATCAGAGATGCAACAACAATCATTCCATTCTTAAGGAGTAAAACAGTAGACAGACATTGAAGACGGCCGTGATTTTGAGAGGGTTCGAACGCTCACTCAGTTGACGGCACAAGTACAAACCAGACCTCAGTTCTGCAGTAGGTAGTGTGCCTCTTCTCCACTTTGAGCCGTGCTGTCATTGACGTCTAGAAAGTATTTAGGGAAAGAAATATTTGACGGGAAGTTTGCACATGGGACTTCAAACGCTCACTTCTGTCTGAGATATTGAGACACGCAGGGGCACGTTTCGACATAAAGAAAAAGATGGAGCTTGAGTTTTATAGCAGGGGCGATCTCTGGGTTTTCTGTGCACCACTCAGGAACTCACTTTTGATTTAGCATCCACGTATATAGTCTTTTAACATCTCCGAATATGCCTCCACGCCCGTATATTATCGTGTATACCGTATATAACTCTTCAAACTTATTCGAATCGCTTTATTTTACAGATATTAGCCACACAATCTAATACGAGATGCTGTAAGCAGAACAGAAAGTGAATATACCACGTGGACACAAATCCCTCATTTCACCCAGCCTCACTGGCCTAGCCGTGCTAATTCAGAGGAGAATAATCGGTTTCACTGGAGTGAAGTAAATGACTGACAAGGCAATCAGTGCGCATTGGAGAGTGAGTCCTGAAGGAGACACACACTTTCATGCTTTTTTGGGGACGGGTTTATCAATGTTACACAGTGACAGTCGGAGAATTAGTGGCAGTAATGGAAAAGAGATAGTGGAAGTGGGTTATTGCCTATAGATCCCCTCAGTCACTGCTCTGGCACCATAATGCCGTGCGATAACCCCTTGTATGCAGCGTTGATAGATTGTATGTCAGTAACTGGCATTAATTGCTTCACAGACTTCACTGTTGGGAATTGACAAATTAAACCTGAAGTGTAATGGAAACGTGGCGTAATTCCCATAATTATGCATGGCACTTTGAAGGAGTTTGTCTTTTGATTATTACAGTCCACTTACACTGTTAATTTGGTTCTTCATTTGGACTTAATAATGATACAAAAACCCTGAAATTATGACCCATTGTAGATTAGACAGTGCTGACCGTGAGTTCATTTTTCCTAATGGGATTAGTGTCGTATGTTTTTGTTCAAAGTGCTTTTGCGGGGAGATATTTATCTGTGTGGAGTGGTCGAGATTGTCTTTGCAGGCACTGTTGAACTAATTCACAGGTTTATTATCAAACTTTAAATAGTTTATTTTCATTATACCACAATGTAAAAGCAATAGTTCTTTGAGAACCACCACAATTACACTTGAAGCCAGTTTCAGCACATTACTGTGTGATGATATGAATGGTCTCTCATCAGCTGGGGTTGATGTTACCTTGAAAATTGAATTATTATATATTTTTCTGTAATACAACATTTTTTTTCGGTTTAATATAAGGGTTTTTGAAGTAGAGTATAAAAAGCATGCAGATTCTTCTCAAGATCATTTTCAATCTCTGATATTGTATGAGTGTTACACACGTCCTGCTTCCTCTAACTAAACCTCCTGTCTGTGATTAGAGTCCTCTCCTCTAAATTACTTCTCCTTCTCCAACGTGTTCAGCCCATTCCCATTGCCTGGAGGTGCCAGCTATTTCTGGATATTTTTTATTGGTTATAAAAACTAAATTTAGTCGATATCCTTTTATTAGAGTCAACCCTTAATACTGCTTGAAGCTAACCTTGTCTCCACCATCTGCAAACCTGCACTGTATGAATTACCACGGAGAAACACAAGCACAACAAACCCCTGGGTTGGCAGCCGCATGGACTTATTTGATCTGCCGGTCAGGAACATGGCCTTGAGTGTCCATTCCTGGGTCTGAAAAATTGCTCTGTCTCCGTGTCGGACACTCACATTTGTTGTGATGGTAAGGAATAATGTTCCCCTTTCAGCATCTGCTAGGACATTTCTTTCCCGATGTGTATTCCTCCACTGGTGTTACAGTATCCATGTATGAGAGTGTGTGTCTGTGTGCATATCTGCGTGTGTGCGTGTCCATGTGTGTGTGTCTGCATGTGTGAGTGTATGTGTGTGTAAAGTGTCTGTGTTTCCGTGTGTGTGTGTGTGTGTGTGTGTGTGTGTGTGTGTGTGTAAGTGTCTGTGTGTGTGTGAGTGTGTGTGTGCATGTGTGTGGCACATGTGTGCGTCCCTGTGTGTGTTAATGTGTGTGTGGGTGTTTGTGAGTATGTACGTGTCTGTGTGTGTGCGTGTGTGTGTGTGTGTGTGTGCGTGTGCGTGTGTCACATGTGTGTGTCCCTGTGTGTGTTAATGTATGTGTGTGTGTGTGTGTGTGTGTGTCTGTGTGTGTTAATGTGTGTGTGGGTGTGTGTGTGTGTGTGTGTAAACATTCTGTGTATTGAACAGAAGCCAGGAGCCCCTCAGTATCAGTCCCTCCTCCTCTAACGTGATCTGATCTCTGTATTGAGGATCGACTCACATTAACACTCTGATTAGAGAGCAGATGCCGAGTGAGCACCGTCTCTCAGATCACTGGGTTTTATTCCTGGCTTTGAATATGGAAAACCAACTCCAATTTTATATGTGAATGAAGAAGGAAGCCATGCTGAAAATTGTTTAAAAAAAAAACATGCTTCCAGAGTCTTGATATAATTCCTGCATATGACTGTGTGGCAGTGTGATGTGTATCTCCGGCTGTGGGCACAGGATTAGCCATCGCAATCGTAACACAAAATAACTGTGTTTGAGAGGAAATAGGGGAGTTGAGGAAAATCAGAAGACAAACATCTCCTTTCCAGGCCCCAGTCCTCCGCTGTGTGGAAATGTGGGGCATGACTGTAGCACAGTAAAGCTCCTTCAGTTGGATTCCCTCAACAAGATGCGTAGTTAAAACAAAATCGAACTGGAAACTAAAAGTAAAATGAAAAAACGCACTGTCCTCTGCTCTTATTTAATCGGGTAGATGGACTATGAATACGCTGTACTCTGCTGCTATAGAGATCGCTGTAACAGTGTCACCCTGAGGTTTATAACTGAAGATCGGTTGTCCAGTTCTTATTGCACTTTGAAAATAAAGCTCCGCGCTGTAGGGATGTATCAAGTCGACTAAATCAAGCCTGGATAAAATAGTTGAATTATTTTATTAAACCACTCTTGACCTATTTTTATGCCGTGGGCAAGAAGCCAGCTTTAGTTCAGGCAGATTGTTTTTTAAATCCATCATTGTTGCAACTTCATAAAATGTGTTTCATTAAGTGTTTCAGGGAAAAATTAACTGTTGGGCGAATTGAGCTAAACATTTATTTTCAACCCATTCTTATTTCCAAGGGTTTTATAATGCCAGGGTTATTAATAGTACATTTTAAGTGGTTTTAATGCACTTTTGTTCTTGAAGGTCACCTCGCTTCCTGTGACTTTATTTATTTATTGACTTTGTTTTACTGCAGTGTAGTGATAACGTGTGTGTATATATAACCAATATAATATAATCTTCTCAGAAATTATTAGGTCCAAGACCAAAGTATTCTCTTTTTGTTAGAGATTGAAAATTGCGTAAAAACTCTCAGCCACTTTCTTGGTAACTAGCAATCCATAGTTTAATGAATAATTCATCATGAGATCTTCTGACCTGGGCTACATTTGTAATGTTTAGCTTTAAAAGCAGGAGGATTATCTGTGGAAAGATAAAAGCATAGGTCAGTGACCCCCCTCTCTTTTTAACTATCAAGAGATGATATAGCATCCGTGGCTGTTGATGTTAACTGGACCAGCCAGTAATGAAAACCAGAGGTGATGTCAAAAGCTTTAAATATGGAGAACTGAGAAGGAATCTCAGTTCTCCTAAAAATAGACCTCTGTAGGGTGTAATGATTTATACGGACTTTCCTTCATAAGTCTTCATCTTATTAATCTCCGGCGTTTCCTCTCATGCATAACTGTACGGAGAATCACATGGGGCAGATTCGGGTGAGTTGGAAAGAGCTGGTTTCTGAATTAAACGCGATAAAACAATGTAAGCTTTTGATGACAGGATATAAGTCGGCCGTTGAAGGTTTGTGAAAATGACACCCATGATGGGAATATATCAATGTTTTGGTGTTTTGTCATGAGGTTCCCCAGTGGATTTTCTTTTTTAAGCTGAGGCATAAAAATGAGCAGCATCACATGAACTATATTTCAGGTTTAAGACTGAAGTTTAAAGACTGACATTGTTGCTGGTATTGCCAGGATATTTCTACTTCTAACAGCAGACAAACGAGGCGAAAGGCATCTGAGAGAAATGAAGAAATATGATGTATTGCTGTCTGATGGAATCTGCACGAGATTAAAGCGACCTTTTTCATCAAATCTCACTTTTTCAGTGTATTAACCAAGTCCACTGGGGTCTAGGGTGTGTTTGCAATGGGAAAGGCAGCAAAAGTGGTGACTTTGTCCATAAGATGTGGACCTCCTGTGGTTGTTTGACATAGTGAGACTTCTGAGGAGAGAAAGAGACATGTCCATACGGTACATCAAAGCTGGTGACACTCACTGCTCTAGGCTTGGGATGGCTCCTATAAACAAACTGTGATCATTACACTAACTTGACTGATTCTGTAGAGCAGGGAGAGTAAATATGCCTTTTTTCTCTCCATGGTCTCTTTGCTGAAAGTATACATTACATTTGCATTTTGAAGACCAAAAGTTAGGGATAATTATGAAAACTCCTTGGTTACTTTTTTCAACTGTAACTGTATATATTAGAAGCTGACTTTTCTTGCAAGCGAGTTTTAAAATACTGTGCAAATCTTTCAGGATGCATCCCAACTCATAGTTTATAAATTCAAATGATTAATCTAGAGACATTATTTAAACTAAGTCAGCTTCCCCATGATTGCTTGAGTACAATCTCGCACTCTATAGGAGAGTCCAGTCACGGTGTAGGGTGTACTGGGGTAGTTACTGTGCATTATTTAAGTTATTTATATACCTCAAGTCATAAGAGTCAAGTTCCTGCCAAAACATCCAGGCCGTGTTCACTTAAAGTACTCGAAGTCTGGACTGGAGCCAAGCTTTCCCGTCCCACATCAGTACTGTTTTTATCGAGTCAATTAAATGCGAGACTGAAAGGTTTTACATAGGAGACCTCCATGCGACTGAATCACTCAGCTGGGTTTAAAGTTGTTCTCTGAATACATTGTGCAGATATTATTTATTGTAACGTTTGGTATTATTTCTCTCTTTATTGTAATTCAGTAGCACAGGCAGTTCTCGCTGTCCCCAAATTAAAATTGCCCAGTAGTGACGCAGGTATTGTATTGTATTGTATTGTATTGGTAAGAAATTGTAAGTGGTATAACCTGTGTTTTTGATCTTAATCTTGTACAATTTTCATAATTCATACTGTTGTGTAATGAACTTCCACTCGTGGGCCATCATGGGGGTTTCATATTGTCTGATAATGTGTTTGAGCTGGGTGTTAGGTCAATTTAAACTGTAGATTTCACCTTCCCATTTCAACGCATTCGAAGGTTTACTGAGGACAATGTTTACAAGTGTTGTTGCATTTAAAAATGATTTTTCTGGACTGAAAGGTGCCTTTTTACTACCATGCCAAGTTGTAACTTCATTTCAGTAGAGAAGCTGCTTTTTCAGTTTATTATCAATTCTCAGTATTATTAGTTTGATTATAATGTCACAATATATTCCTTTTTCAGTGCGTGACAGATCTGAGCACTCATTGTTTCTACTGAGCTGGTATCGAATTGAAGGGGACCGTATGAGAGGGGACCTACAGTTAGCAGGACATTGAAGACCAATTTGTTCATTTAAATTTGATGATATCCTTCATTTACATTTATATGGAATTGAAATTAAGTAAATAAGGTGTTTTGCAGATGCAGTGCTGGTTGCATAAAATATATTCATAATTTGACTCCCCTGTTTGTGTTGTTTATATTTTATTCTGCGCATTCGATGGATTTTCTTGAATGCAGACATGGCTGACCTCCCCAGGATCACTGCGGCTACTGTGTAGTGTGTAGGTTGCTGTATAATTTGGATGTAAAGCACTGTTACTCGCTGTCCCTTATTTCCTAAAGCCCTTTGGTTCGATTGGCTGACTAGCACATTCATTACAGGCTTGGTACGGCATGTCCTCTGTGCAATTTCATTTGTGGGTCAGTGAGATTACATTTTTGCTGAGGGAAAATGATCTTTAACATATAGGGCTATAGGAGCAGAGACTTTTCCCCCCTTCTCTCTTTCTATGTGGACGTTATACAGAGACCCAGAACGAACAAATTTGTCCCGCTAGCCTTTTTGGTTAATGACTAACATTAGGATAGCTGACAATCAGATGTGCAGTGTGGCTTCAATATGGAGCCGGGTATTTAGGTCAGAATGAATACACTGTCACAATGTGGAGTTGATAACTTTGCAATACTTTAATTCTCCCCTGGGCGAGTACCTATTTGTCACTTACCTCCAGGTATGCGATCCGCCTGAATTCAGTATGAAAAGGAGAGGCAGCTAAGCAGAATAAAAAATATAGGTTACGTTAACAGTCTTGGTAAGGAAGTGGATTCTGGAAGATGTATCTGCTGGCTGAATGTTTGTAATAAGAACTGACTTTTCACTCGACCCAGGGTTTGTATTTCCTTGACAGCATAGATCATTTTAATGGTAAATAGCATTGTAATACACCAATCAAGCCCTTTTCTAAAGTAGGAACTGTTAAATAGAGAAATGTTTGTGATGTGGAACATAATGCGACTTTGTTACAAGTGAGAATTTAATCTAACAGGAAGTGAAGCGTGGAAGTGGAGGAAGAGAGCAGGTAATTACCTCTGTTAACAGGGAAGGTTCATACGTCCGGCCTGATCCTCCTATCGCCACTGCTCAGACATTTTAGTCTACTTTAAGGACTGTCTGTTCAGCGCCTCATAATCCTGAAGAAAATGGGTTCTGGTAACCTGAATGAGATCTTTGACTGAAGATTAATGTAATTTTCAGGCTGCAAATCCCTTCCTGGTTGTACAGGTGACCCTTTCTCACCATAGCCACCCTCTCTCTCACATTCAACACCCCTCCCCCCCCCCAGTCCTCCCGTAGGACCTATGGATCCTGGAAACATGGGAAGGGTCAAACACGTTGTAACCGGGAGAAGGGGGATTCTTGTAAAAGAAAAAGGCAATGAACAAAAACACAAATATACACTCGATATATCGTATCAGTCTCTGTTCACTCGAGTCCTGGACCGGTTTCCCCACTTTAACATGCCTCTGAGAGCCGCGAATCATATTTAAGCTGCCCTTAAAGCGGGTTCTGGAATGCGCTGCTGCCGGTTTCCACATCTGTTGCACATCTGGGTTGAGCTAAGCCCCGCGAAATAAATTAATCACTGAATCGTTTAAACATTAAAAGAGCAATACGTCTGAAATGTAACTAATGCACACGCTTCTTTAAAGGGAGGCTGTTAAAGCATTTACAGTAACACAAATTTTGGTTAGTGACAGTATGAGAGTAAAACAAACTATAAGAATTATATATTAAAAAAAAACACAGTAGTCATAATACTACACATTTCTTAAATTTCACTGAGGATCAATATATTTGTAAGTCCGGGGTGATGTTACCCTATGGAAACACCCTGCAGTGAATTTCATCCTGGGTGGGGACATAAATTACTCACCTATGACCCATCCTCCACAGCAGAGACACTTTCTCAGAGCACTTACACATTATCTGTATTATTTATTAGGCACGTATGTGGAAAGCCACCATTAATCACAGCAAGAATGCGTCTCTGACATTGTACAGGTGTGAAACCGTATCAGCTTGAAATTAAAGAATCGTTTCTGCTTTGGAAAGTATGCGATGATTAAAACGCGAAAGACATATTAAAATGTACCCAATATAAACATCAGCATTACCTGTTTTGGGCGTGTGACATTAAAATCAGCTGTGCTATTTATGAATACAGTAATTGTATTTTTTTTTTTTTCTATTTTAGACTCAGGTATGGTGCCTGCCTGTCAGCCCTTGAATAAGCAGACACATAAAGACACACATCTGTTTAACATTAACTCCTGTACAGAGTTGCACTATTTCCTTAATCTTTCTAAAGTATTTTCTCCCTTTTTAAATGGAGACTGATTCTGGGCCTTTATATTTATATTACATTTTAAGGCAATACTCATTTCCGCTGCCGCACCTGAGATTGGTCTCCTGCTGGCTATAACGTGGCCATTTAATAAAAGGCTTGTAAGAACTCAACATGAGAGCTTTTCTCACATTTGTCTCGACACCCCCTGGTCACCCCAGAGATTGTCACTCATTTTCAGTCACAGGATGTTTTCAACCTGAATTCACAACCGGTGCTGACAGTGTTCGATCTGGGCCGAAACGCTGAGAGAGATGCGATGTGCGAATGCATGTGGGGGTGAGCTCAGGGTTGCGTTGGCCTGGGTTAAGGGGTTCTGTGCAAAAACACCTTTTCTCTGGCCCTGCTTTTCATTGCAAACCGACAATAACAAGTAAACATCAAATTTACATCTAACTCGTCCAGTTTCTCTCTTCTCACATGCACATTTTATCATTATTTTTGGTAATTTGTTTACATTTTCCATCCCCTAAGACATTACTTCTTCGTTGTTGACTCCCGTAGTTCACATCAGCACTGACCAACGATGGTATGCTTTCTAATTTGTGCATTTCCAACACTAGTGCGTAGGTCTGCTTTCCCCACGTGTCATCCATGAATCGACTGATTTATTTAACGAAGTAAGCCCAACGAAATGGAGTATATAGTTTAATGTTTTGGAAGATTATCTAGAGGATTGCGAATGCTAACAGTGGGTCTTTAAAGGGACTAATATTGGCTGGGGGTTGGGGAATGCCAAATGGCCATCAGATAACCGTGTCAGTGAGAAAAGCCTATATTGACAGACAGGGCTGGACTCGCAGATATAGGAACTCGAGTTCGAGTCTAAGCAGCGGCCTTAACCTTGTTCTGTATGGCTTTCATTCAGCCGAGAAATACTGCAAAGCAGGAAAACAAGTTAGCCTTGTATTAATGTAATCTATATTCAGCGACACACCCACAGTGTGTGAGATGTGTCAAGGACAGGGAATATTTCATAGTAGCGGTCCTTTATTTTTTGTAACCTTGAAATGAGAGAATTTGCTTGGACCAAAACCTTTTTTTTTCCATCAGTGAGTGAAGGGTATGCACATCTTGAATCCTGTGTTTTTATACCAGGAGTTTAACAGGTCACACGTATTAAGTATGTAACGGGTTAAAATGAGACTGAGATTCTAACATTTTATACAAGTTCCTCTTTTGGAGAATAAATAAACAGGCATTTGCATCCATTAGAGACAGTTATACCTTTCCAAGCAGCAGTGCACACATGAATCAGATTAATGTTATACCCCTGTGTTTCTAGAATGGGTGGAAGGAAACTAGTTATTTTATTGATTGTGTGTGTGTGTATAGATCTGGGCTTTCCTGTCCGTTGTGCAGCTGAAAGTCTCAGTAAGGACTCGGGGATAAAGCAGACCCATGCAGGGAATTGGCACTGTGGCTATTTGTGTGCAGAATCATGCCGGGCACAATGGACTTTCCTCTTGACAAATCACACATAATCACCATAGTAACACCACATAATTATGCATAAGATCTCAACACGCGTACAAAAGGAAGCCCGGCAGGAGCTGTGAGGGATTGTTGTGTTGGCTGATGGGAGACAGATGTGGGAGGGAGATGGTGTATACAAGTACCGCGGAGAGACGGCGGTGGATTTGAGAAATGAACCGGAGACAAAGATCGCCAGCATTGTGCCGGGGTGTTCCTCGATAAAGCCCATGTATCATCTGGGAGCTCGGGCGGGCTGAGGTAGATATCAGCAAACTGGAGACTGATAGATACCCCCCTGACTGACATTGTGATGGTCGGAGTAAAAAGTTCATCCATCTTTGTGCTCCTCTTCGATGCAGGTTCCGCCACAGAGAAAAACATTTTCTGATGAAGATACATCATAATTTCAAATCCTGTATTCCCAGTCAGTGCTCAGGGGTTAGATAGGATGCTTTGACACTCGAAACACCAGAAGCTATCAAAGTTTATTCCAAGTGCTGTCGCTGAACAAGACAGACAGGTTGTTTTTTTTCCCGTCCATCTTCGAGTTCAGTGTACAGTGCAGACTGAGAGTCCCACGCTGAAAGGGGTCACGACCTTGTCACTTTTCCCCCTCACATATCTGGCAAATGTATAGTAATATCACATGGCAAATGTACATGTGTTGGTTATTCTAAGACTGCAGTAAAAGCTATGTACAAAAGGAACATGACCTCTAACCATTCATCCGTCCATCAATCTATGTATCAATAGATATATAATTCAAAGTATTTTTGAAGGCAGTTTAAAAAAATCCTCTATATGGTTGTATTGTGTAGAAGTTTAGCGTTGCCAGGAGCAGATTTGCCGAGGGGTTGGTATGTGTTTATGGTGGTTAGGCCAGCAGAGAACCAGTGGAGTTGAAGACATCTTTGAATATGTTTCCACCTCCTTTCGTCTTTAATCATATTACAGTTTTAAATCACAAAGAGCATCGACTGCAGCACTACAACCGAATGGAGGGAAGATGCCTATAATAGGCTCTCGCTCGGTTGTGTGTACAGCAACACTGTTAATTGCGTTGGTGTGTTTGTGGGTAAACACAGGCGTGGGATGGATCTCGCTGATGGGGTGACTTTCGCTCCTTCTTCGGGGGGCGTCTGGTGCATTCTTGCGCAGGATCACAGTCGACGATGCGACTCTATGGCGAGACTTCAACCGATGCATTTCTGTATCAATCTCTGATTCCTCTGACAGTTCGTGTCGTGGAGGGGACTGGGGAGGCACTGGTTTGTGGCTCTGGCAAAAACACCTAAATTCCCTTTACAGACCTCTTGGGACTGCTCTTCTTTAGTACATGTTGTGAAAATGACAGGAGTAATACCCAGCCAAAGCCATTATATAGTGCTCTGCAGCATGTTTGAATAACACATCAGTATTCACTACTAAACCTAATCTATGAACCGCCTTCATCGCACTTTAAAAGAAGTGTCATATTTTTTAAGTTCCCTTTGTGCCGACACAGGAGGGTCTTTGTTTTATTATTGGTGTCGGAAATAATCCTCCTAGTTACGCTAAAGAGTTCTGTGGCACCCGTCGTTTGAACCTCGCCGAGTGATGGAGAGTCTATGATTGTAACACTGGCAAAATCCTCTAGAGTTATCCAGATCTGATTCGAAATCCGACACGGCACTCACGACTCAACGACTTTTGATTAATGCCTTTGGGTGTGTTGAACATATTCAGAATCGGCATGTGGATAAGAGACGGCAGCTCTCTCACTCAGTCCCTCGAAAAGCCTTTACATTAAAAACAATCCTGATACTTCTGCTGCTGCGATCATATTGATTTGTTCTTTAATTTATCTCTGGCTTCATTTAAAGGTTTTAGTCAGCGTCTCCCCTGGGCTCGGTTACTGAATTTGGTAGACTTGCTCAGATATGTTCGGTCTTGTCTTTATAAAAATAGATATTCCACATTAGTATGTTCATTACACCCCACCTCCCCCTCCTACCAAAAGTTTTTTTTCTTAAGAAGTTCTCTGACATAAATTTTCAGAGAACTTCAAAGCCTGATCCTGGTCTCTGCTGGAGTCCTGAGTTTCAGACAGAAAAACCAAAGACTTGGGGAATAACCACCAATTAAAGACTTTCTGCTCAGCTACTGCACTTGTACTACTTCCACTGGTTTGCATTTTCAGGTACAGCATCTGTATGGGCGTAGCTATTACAGAGATTATATTATTATTATAAAAGACCAGCATTTTATCATTCCTTTGATGTGTTTGGATTGGATTTTGGATGTTACCACAGGATTTTTCTTCTCGATAGATCTCAGGTTCAGTATGTAGCATCTGTTTTATTGCAGTCTGTTGTTATGTTTCATTTTACGAAATTGAAAAAAATAAACTTTGCTATTTCATGTAATTGAGGGTAGCTTATAGAATTTAGTCATAGGTGACATTTATTCTTATGTTCTATGACAAGATAGAAAAGAGATGATTTACTGCAAAAACCCTCCAGCTATTTACTGCCAAGTGAGTAATATGACAATTACTGTGATTAGATATTTTTGGTCTAAAATGAGCCTAATGTTACCTCCACTCTCTTCAGATACAATCTGAAATTAAGCCCCATCACAGAGTTTTAACTTCAACATCTTCGTCACGCATGTGTGTGTTGTTGTTTGCTTGCTTGTACCTACATTTGAGTGCCCTGTCAACACAATGATAATCTGAAGTGAAGTTTATTCATTTTCAGGAAACAGTGTGGTTTGGATTCTGCAGAGTTAAGATGTCTCACTTTTCTCACTTTTAGTTTCTTAAGTGTAGAGTCAAGTCAAGGTACAGCTTTTGGAGAATGGAAAACCATTTTCCGCTTCATTCGAAACCACCGAGTTGCATTCACAGGCTGAGGAACAAAGGCAGTGAGTGGTAGACCGGAGGAGTCGCCTATTCTCCAAGACCGGCATCAAGGGATTCAGGAACAAAGGCACAAATTTGGCTCCCGTCCGCTTTTACACTTAAGTACCCTTCCGTCAAAGAACCGCTTTAATTCCTTTTTCCTGATTTGACATATTGATTACAGTTGGCCTAGTGTACGCTAAATTTAGTTTTGGCAACTTTCCCCTGCCCTTAATGGTCACCTAATGTGCCCTCCGCTGGCATCTCAGCTGGACCCTGCGGCACCCGGCGTCTTCAGCTGGCACTGGGGGCGGCGTTGACGCAGCCCCATCGGTCGAGCCTGGTCCACAGATTGTCGTTCCAGGGATTTTGACAGAAAATGTGATAATTGCCTCGTTTCAGCAGTAGGTGATTTATTTCCACTGGAATGAAGAAAGGGCCTAATCCCTCCGCTTTGGTGCTGGGATCGGGTGTGATTTAGCAGCAATAAATAGCTGGAGAATGCCTTTTTCCACACTTGAAATCATTCCCATCTTGCTAGCCCCCTTTGTTGATACTATTCAATAATAAAAGCTTTTGTGAAGCCAAACGGGCTGGTCCTTTTTTTTATTTTTATAATGATTTGAATTTGGGCTTAACCTTCAGTAAAAGGACTGTCATAAAGGCTTTTTCTTATCCCTTTTTTATTATTAAGGGCATTCATGGGAGGAAGAAAGCCCTGGTGATAATAACCACAATAATGATTCTCTTCTTCACTGTTATACCAGGTCTTTGTGTTTTGATTGATGGTGGTATCTGCAGAACCACTGCAATATTTTATTTGAAGTGGTTTAATGCATAAGTCTCAGCTGTGTCTTCAGATTCGTTTTCCTTACGGATTCGTCCTTTGCTGTTTCCGTAGCTCGAATGACTAGTTTGTAATACACTGTACATAAACAACACATGGTTCCTTCTGTAATTTAGGTACATTTAAATAATAACCTGGTGTCTGTGTCAATATATACACAAGCAGTAATTAGGCAGCCACCTACAATGTTGACTGTTATTTACCAATTCAAGATGAACACACACACACACACCCACACACACAATGGCAGGTAGATCCAAGAAATACGCAAGCATGGGAGGAATAATATGTAACAGCACAAATATTACAAGTAATCATAGTGACAATAAACTCAATCTCAATACCAGTGTCTCAAGGGGGAAAATACTTTAGTTTAAGTCTGTGTCTACAACAATTTCCCCCCATATTGCACTTTTAGTTGCTGCCCCGTCTCCTCACTCCAGTGTAGAGCTGTTATTAAACACTCATTGTTTATGGGCAGATTTTCATTAAGATGTGTTTTATTACATTTTCATTCCCATCGAAAATACGCATTGTGCAGTAGCTGTGAGAAATAACTCGTCTGCCCCCAAGAGACCAATAACACGCGGCTGAGTCTTCTGAAAAGTTTGCTTACAAAAGATGCACGATAAATTAGTTGAAATCTCAAGTGACATCACACTGTTTTGAAAATGGAGCGTGATTGCTTTTTTTATATTGCCTTTCCCAAGATCGGAGGAAAGGGCGGCACTATTGAGTGAAATGGGTCTTGCGAAGCACTATTCGTACCTCAGTTACAAGACTGATATCAGAGAAGACGACTAGAAATTTAATAATGATATCTCTGAGTTTACAGCACGAGGTAGCAGTAGGTTTTTGGAACAACATAATAACAGAAATTCCCCCTCATCATATTTCAGTGACAACCACTCCATTTCCATTTATTTGCCTAATGGGATTCGACATGAAATAAATGACAGCCATACTTTGTGAGGGAGGGCTGAATTATGTATAGAATTTCAAAATTTCTGATATCTGCACTTAATATATCCATTGTGAAAGAACATATCCAACTCTTTAGATGTGTTTCTGTGTGTGTCTATAAGGAAATCGTTAACTGAACACTGGTTTCGAACACTTTGTAACATGTTTGAGGATTTCTCTGTGTGATCTTTCATTCCCTGCTGAAAATACCAGCACGACTCGTCTGACCTCCTCCTCCTTAAATCACTTAACATTCGCTGATGAAATCGAGCTTGATTGTGTTTATGACAAAAGTGCTGCAAGAGTCCACGATGGCAAGCCTCTTTATCCCCTCATGAGATACTGTACCCTGCTGGCAAAGAAAAGGAGAGAGACAGAGTGGAGTTCCTGTACTGATATTCCTCTGTTTTTAGTTCAAATCACAGTGAGACAGGCAGTGTCACTGTGGTTAAAAAGCAATTTTAACACATTCACACATTCCTTTATGTTAAACAACATCACAATTGCAGACGCAGGTGTTCTGTTTAATATTATAAAACATAACACAACATGCAACTTAGTGAAGAAATTGCTCCTAGGAAATACTGCTAATGAGGATCTCAACCACATGTTTGTCATCAAACCAGCAGTAGCCTTGCAGGTAGTTCCTCAATATGTACATCACCATTATATATATATTTTGTGGCTGATTCACTTGTTTTTTACTTTAAGTTTTAACAAACTGGTATCTATAATGTTCAATCGATAGAGCCTTGGAAGATGGATGAGACCAGGACATAATTCAAGGAGGTCTATGTGCCAGAACCCATCAGTTCTGGATCGACGATGCTTCTATTGGTGCCAGCTGTAAACCTGATGGGACAAATTAATATGATGATGCTCTCGAGGAAGGGAGATACCATATTTGTTGGTGGCTACTCTATTATTATTATTACTAGTAATAATACACAGGGACACAAATGGAAATTGGGCTTCAAGGCATTCAAGATGGAAAACAGGAGACACTTCTTCACACAGAGAGGCGTCACAATCTGAACAAACTCCCCAGCGATGTGGCTGAAGAGACAATTTGGGAAAATTCAAAAACAGACTGGATAGGATCCTTGGATCACTTAGTTATTAATGGACACTGAACGAACACGATGGGGCGAATGGGCTCCTCTCGATTGGACACTTCATATTCTTATGTTCTTAATAAGAAATCCTCTCTACGTTTGCAATATAACTTGAGAAAACGTATGTATATTGACAGTTAGGCGGCCAGGACAGGATAGAATCCTGAAATACTTACCCCTTGTCTTAACTCAAATGCAGTTTTCTCTGGGCCGAATCGGAGTTCAGCAAACTCTGAAAATATATAATTGATAGATAAGTGTAGCCTAATGAATGCTACTTAGTAACAGAATCTGAAATAAAATTATTCAAGGACATGATTGTTTCAAATGTGTGAATATGTACAACGAAAACTGCAGTAATGTATCAAAGTAGGGAACAAAGCCATGAGTCCTGCTATTTTTAGCAGCGTCTCCTCCAGATAAGAACCCTGCCCTTGCTCTTCTGAATGCTGCTCATAACACAACAACCCTGTTTTCTAAGAATAAAAGGGCATCATAAAGCATGTGCGCCTGGGAGCAGTCCGCCTCCGAACAGTGCAGTGTTAATAATACCGATAGGTGATGCATTGCGTTCGTGATCTGAGTGACCCTGACAATCGTGCCTGCAGAGTTTGAGTCCATAACGTTGTGGAGACCGAAGCTCACTTGTGCTCTGTACAGTACATGCCTCGTTGTCCTGTTGTTGCTTACATTTCTCCATAAATATCAGAGGTTGGTGTCTTATTCCTTGTCGAGTGCCGACTTGCCAACCTCGATTCATATGTGTTGACTCCTCATCTGCCTAGATTCCTTCATTAAGGGGGATAGTTGGAATAAAGCAGAAATATGCAAATGGCACCGTCTGTGTTTCAGTGTATTGCGTAGTTTTGCTGACTGTTGTATGTGTTGTCCTGTTTTACAGAGGATCACAGTGATAATAATGAAAATGGAAGAAAAAAACACACCAGATTCCGCATATTTTGTTAATGTGTTTTTGTAAAATGTGTTTTTTACATTTGATTGCACAACTATTTGCCAAATAACTTATTTCATAGTATATCTGATTAGGATTAATAGGTATTGATTTATTGGAAGACATACCGAAAAATATATTCGGTTTCGATCTATTCCTTGGATATGAAGTTACGAGATTACCAACAATATTCACAACAAAGGATAAAGTATTTTCCCTTCACACAGACTTACGAATGTGTTACACTTTTTGTAAATTTTCACTATTTCGCTGTATCCTGAGATCACAGCCTACCTGACATTAACTCGGCCCCTCTTGACGTCATGAATATTAACTTGTCCTACCGTGCAGAGGCACATCATAAATATGTAAAAAGAAAACCTAGATGGATATTACAGACAAGCACAAGTGCAGAATTATTCAAATGACCCGTCACCTGCCTTTGAACGGTATTGTCAAAAGGCCGACTGACTGAATGGTCAAACAGGAATCCCTCGACCTCTGACCTTTTTCTCTAAATCTTTAAACTTTTCGCTCAGATGTGTATAAATTCTGGTTAAATCTTAGCATGAGGATTGGAAAGTAATGCATTTCTGCCCACGGTAACCCCCACTCTCTTGCTGTACCTGAGCTTAATGTAGCTTAACACTCCGAAATTCACTTGACAGTCGCGGCTTATTTGCAGTCTAATTTGAAACTCTAATTCATCATGAAATTAAAAGTAAACTTTAGATTAATTATCTTTAACTTGATTGAATCTGCTCATTGCTTTAGGGTGTTTGTTCGTTAGTAATGCAAATGTGCCACACAAACACAACTGTGCATTTTGGAAGCTTTCCAGTAACAGCTGCCTGCTATAGATTACCTTCTCTCTCTCTCTCTCTCTCATCTTATAACAACAGTACAGCGTTAAGGAACAAATCATCAGGTCCACAAAATAATTTTAAAAAGCAGAACATCTGTTTTGACACAGGACTGCAACACAGCGGAAATTCATGGGCATCAATATCCCCCCTTGACTTGGAACAGCTGTCCGTGCCGTTTATTAAATCGCCCAAAGGTGCATGTGCTTATTTTACTTCTATATTCTCAAACATCCATGTATAGATATTTTCAACACGCCTTTCTTTTCTTTCGGCGTGATCTGTGCGTGTGTTTACACTTTCTCTTTCCACAATTATAATCTTCAGCATACCTACTGTGTTGAGTGTTGAAAATGCGTAGCGTACAGTGGAGAAGTTTGTGAGAACAGCTTGTTTTATGTGGCGTTGAGTGCAGTCTGTGCTAATAACGGCCTTTCTAATACCTCCGCAGGAGTACATGGACTCCAATAAGTGTATAGAAGAACTGCTCAAACAGCTGGAGGAGGAACACAGGAATGTGCGAAGGCAAGTGAAACTATCCTTACGTTTCTGTTTTACCCGTCAAGACTTTGACATACAAGAGAACTAAAGCCAAACTATCAAATGTTGTTTTAATATCCAAATAGTTTTCTACTTTTAAACTCAGGACCACATTGTTTTTATTCACATACAGGTTGATTTCTGACACCATGTCATGTCTTTGTTTAAATCTCAATGGTTTAGGTAGTTTCTTTTCATTGGAAGCAAGTTTTATCATAAACAGCAGATTTGGGTGATCAGATCTTTCCTCTCTTTTGAGGAAGGTGTTTGCAGGGCAGGATTTATGGTTTTACGGAAGTTGGTTGGGATTACTTTTCAGCTTTCAAGAGCTCGTGTCCTTTGCATGCGGCTGTGTCACTTGCTTCTCAGGATGTAAAATGCTCATTAGTTCACTTACATTTTTCCAAGAAGCTCTAAATATATCTAATTATACTGAAGCCACTTAGTTCTTTTGTGCCGTTTCTTCTTCTCAAGCACAGATTTGGGGGTTCTGGGGCTGTTTATAAATATTCAAATAGACATGTCTGAATGGGGGTGCTTCAGGTTATGTCACTAACACCGACCCACAGCACCCTGACTCCTGAAAGCAATCCGGTAACCCTTCAATAGTCCCTCCTATTTGTTTACCCCTCACTAAGCAGGGAGGCCTGTGAGGCAATAGCAGCCGGGCCTCTGGGGGTGACAGAAGTCTTTGCAAGCGCTAGGTCCCGATCAGTGGGGAGCTGGGAAGTGGTTTGTATGGGACAGATTGTTGTTCTTCTCCCTCCTCTTCCCGTGAATGAAAACCCCTGCCCTTCTCACGGCGAAGGTGAACCCATCGCTGTGAGCCCAAAAACCCCGAACGCACTTGTGAGACCGGGATTGCGAGAGTGCAGGATTTAAATGTATTTGCATCATGTTTAGACTAAAATAAAGAGGCTACGTGCTCTTCTTCAATAGTTACCTCTAGGATTTGCACATTGTTTGCTCTGTCTTGCTGTAACTAATGAACAATGCGGTCAGCAGGTGCTATATGTGAGTGTAAATGTATATGGATACTTTAAAATATATGATTACCAATATGAGGCACTTCCTGATATTAATTAGGAACGAAGGTCCAGTTAAACACAGGACATATATATTCCTCGGCAAAACCTTCCCTTAGGAAAGACTTTCTATTAGTACCGCAGGACAAAAATGTGGAGAAATGTGGCTCTGTGTCTCAAAACACGAGACGCAATATAAACCCGTTTCCTAAAAGCAACATCGTGTGTGCACGCACTTGAAATTAAATATCAGGATTGGAGTGACAGAGCACTCGAGAAATGAAAGGCGACAGGAGCATTGAGAGAAACGCTGGCTAATGAAAAGGCCCAGTCTCTTAAAAATAAAGAAAACAGCAGCTGTATTTCATTTTTACAGTGTTAAATAATACAATGTCACCAGCACAATTGGGTCATGGTTTATGGCTACATTCAACTCAGTCAAAGCCAAGAGAGCCTCATGAATAAAAGCACAGTTCTGTACGGCGGCGAGGAGTGCTTTATTTAAAATAGGGGGGTTTTATACTCCAAACAAACTTGAATTTTACTTTCACGTATCACACATTTATATTTATGTATAGGCAGAATGTGCAAAAGCAGCTGATATAAAGTCAACAATCTCTCTATGGATCATGAGAATAATACCCAACCTATAGGGGTGGACCTACAGTGTCTGCAGCAAGACAGATGTCCTTATAAATCAGCAGTAGACTTTATTATGGTTGTGATTTGTGACTACCATCAGTCCATCCTATTGCGGCACTGGATACCGAACCTGCCAATGATGAATTGCCCTTGGTTTACTTTTGTCTAGCTCATAAAATCCCCATAGGCACGGAGACGGAGCCCGAACAATGTCCAGAGATCGGCGAATGCGGTCGGGGAACTGCGCACTTCCTCGCGGTGAAGCGAACCAAACTCTCCTAAATGGAAACTCTCCCTCAGATGAGGAATTGGATGCGCTTCTTTTCTTGCAGTTTAGTTTGAGAGATTTCTTCCCGTCCCGACACACAGCTTTTATATCTGAAGAGCCTCACGCAGACGCACTTGTAATTCTCAGAGCTGTGATTTCTTCTGCGGAGCTATATTTAGTGAGACTGTTTACAAATCAGAAAACGTAGATTTCCTCTTCTTTTTATAGCACCCTCAGTATATGTTTTTCTTTCTACAGCTAAGTAGAAAAGTAGATATATGCGTAACGTTATGTTGAACAAGAATATTTCCAACTGACTCAAAATGTAAAAAGATTGTTAAATAAAAAAGGGGAAACTATTGTATTAAGATCACACCAGTATTAAATGTTTTCCCCCTGCATGGGTATCGAATAAGCCATTTGTAAATTAAAGGTGCATTTCTATCTTCGGCTCACGTTCTGAATTTCCAGATGAGATGTTTTCCATGGACACTTTAGGTGTATAGATGGCAGTGCATTTATCACACACAACTGCATTAAGTCCATTTGTTTCATTGCTCCCCAACTGCTGTCTAATCAGCTCTTAATAGGTTATCAATTAATTCTGAGCCGACAAAGGTGGTAATTACAGCGATTCAAACACTTTCAAAATTAGCGTTCTTAGTTCTGCTTAGGCTTAATTGCTTACATTTCAGACATCTGGTAATTGAAATGATGTACCACGTTGATGCCGGGGTGTTCTGGAGATACCACCTGTGTAGGAAACATCAAGGATTTATTTTTTGAAATTCTCGAAAATGCGATGGTCAGCTTGGAAACTGACTAATTAAAAATGTTGTGATTTTATGGTGTTTCCAGGTTCCTGTACCAGGAGAAATACAGATCCGTACCATATTTCCTAATGTGTCGAGGGTCTACTAATGGGGGACGAGGCAGCGAGAGTTGAAATATATGCTAATCTTGTGAAACAGCTGATATGTACAAAGTGTGGTTTGAAACAAAGGATTCGGCGCTGAATAATGATCCGAAAGCGAGATTGTGTCTCCGTGGCCGCCAACGGGAAGCATTAATTGCCTGTAATGGCTAATCTTAAACTGAATGCTTTCATGGATTTTTTGTCAAGAATTAAGAATGGCACCATTGTTTTCCCTTACTGCCAATGACTCCTAAAGTAAAGTCACTGTGGATGGCAAGGGGCAACGAGAATTGTTTACACACACACATACACACACATACCCCTTCTGGTTCCTTTAATTTAACACCTCTAGCCAGTTTGGAGCGAAATTAAGTTTGCAGAACATCCATGTACCAAATTGCTTGTTTTGCTGAAGATTTGATCACTTGTTGTCCCCTCTCTCTCTCTCTCTGTCTCTCTCATTTCAATAAGTATTTTCTGATGCCACTGTTCTTTCATTCTACTGTGGATTTGTAGCTCGTCCACAGTTAAGTAAGGAGACTACTAATTAATATAGCTGTAAATTAGCATAGGCTCGCATAGCAAGTGTTCTTAAAGAGGATTTGGTTCCCCATTCTGTAGATTCACGACTCTCCAAAGACTAGCGACATTGTAGCAAAGGGCCGAGGCCGTGGCTCCAGCAGGCAGCCCTATAGATGGCTCCTAGGACATATGGATGCTTTTGGACACGCTAAAAAGCATGACGGGACTGGGAGCGAGGTAGCCTACCCTCTGTGAATAGCAGCTGTGTCAGGGGGACTTAAATTTATAATCGCCCCTGCCTCGACTCACAACAATGTAGATCTGTTCGTGTGCGTGTCTGTGAGTGCGCGTCTGCCCTGAGAGAGTGGACCTGCACTGGGGAATCCAGATGCTCACACCGGTCCGTGATGGAGTGGGGCAAGGGCTGATGCCGGACCTACCTGATCCCATCTGCGGGTGACAGATGGCCGGGGCTTGTACGCCTTGACTCAAACCTCTGGGCGAGTCAAAGGCGACTGAGACCCGGGGTACAGATCCTGCTGCAGCTCTCCAGGAGATGAAGATGAAGGTCTGGAGAAATGGAGGAGGGCCATTCACCAGCACCGGTGCCCATGCAGGGCTGAAATCTGTGTATTGCCCTGGGCAGTACAAGAGCTGTAGGACACTGCCACTTCTGCAGCTGCATCAGGGAGGAGAGGGAAGAAAAATTACCTCTCCTGTTTTTCCGGGGGGCGTCAAATTCTGATGCTCTTATGTTTAGTTTCAATGGGTAGCCTGTTCGTATATATATATATATATATATATATATATACTGCAAAGTAAAGGAAGAATTCCATTAAAAGGTACTTTAGTAACCTCCGATTGTGTAACCTGACAACTATATACCCCTTTAGAGGCAGTATTAAAGTTTAAAGTGTTTCCGCATAGATGAAAAAGGTTGTTTGGCTTTTAAAGGGATTGCCACCATTAGAAATAGAAGACTGGTTCAGAAAACATCTTTGGTTCCCATTTGAATCTAATTTGTCTGTATCAACAGTGTGGCGGTGCTGTTGCCGCATCCTAAATAGATCACCTCAGATGGCGGTTGGATACTTCAAATATGCCATAATTGGAGTTTAACGTGATCAAAGATCTTTTCATCACTGCAAAAGTGCACTTCAATCCTGGCCTCCTACCACAGCTAATCCGTCAGTAAACAGAGAAAAAATGCATATTTAATCTTCTTAGACGTCGTGAAATTTTATGTTCTGTAATAAAAAGTTCCTTTTATGACGTTGGCTGAGAGAAAAATGCTAGTTCTGTATAAGCACGCCGAAGAGGGCTTCTATTATAACATCATTATACTTTTAAGGCAGGTATTGGATTTTGTTGATATAGGATTAATGGATTAGGGTGTTAATATGTATTTAAAAGATTAATCTGTCGCAGAATGGAAAGCGAGTTTAATTAAATATTATGATGATTTTATGTGTATAAATATAGAGTTAAAATGACCCTTTGCTGTAACAGACTACTTTTAAAATAACATAAAAATCGTGCCTGTGGCGAACCTAAACCAGAAACCAGAAACCTATCTGTGTAAGAAATGTGTCCCTCCTTTCTGAAGAGGTTTTCTCCTTTTCTTAAATGAATTTATATCCAAAATGCCTCTTTTCCAATCATGTCATATTAAGACCATGATTGCTAACATGCTATCTTATTAAAGACTATCTTTGACGACCGGTTTCCTGGCTTTCTAATATGAATTATTCTCTTGCTGAAACAGTATGCACTAAGAAGGTAATTGGATTTCTGACTAACATTTGCCTTAATTGTATTTGCCTTTCCTGGACGACTTTGTATCCGAGGCCTGAGTGAAGCCAGTGGGCTGACTCCCAGATAAACCTAGTCCTCGTCAAATAAAGCAAGTAAATTGGCAACGTCCTGTAGGCAGTCAGTCGATGCTGGGGGAGCCCCGAGTCGCAGAGGAAGCCGGAGTCTTAGCAAACGTTGCGCAGCATATCAAATGGGGTCTCCAACCCAGAGATGATAATGCACTAACGACAACAGACGCAGATTTGAGTGCACTATCATGCAGTTGGATATAGCTTTAGCTCTTGAACATTTTTATTCAAATATGTTTACATTAGATTGTCAGAATCATTATACAATCATTATAATTGTTGCCTGTGTTTGGTGAATAGGCAATAATATAGTTTACACTATACATCAAATAAATATAAAGTCTAGTAAATGTGTATACAGTAATAGTCAACAAAATCCTTGTTTGTTACTGTTAGTTTCTTTTAAGATAATTAGTGCCTTTATTTAACTTTGGTATGGTGTAGAAAAACAGTTGTGTATGGACACGGTGAATCACTAAAGAGATGGATGCCTTAAAATGAAACCAATGGCATTGACAGAACTAACCCCATCTCAGATACAATTGATATGATTCTTTCCTTTAGATTAAAAACATAACAATTTACCACACAGGGTAAATTAAATACGTCATGGAAAACCAATGTCTCCGTGCATCTATTAGATCTTGTTTGTACACAATTGTCTGTGAGAGAATATTTACTGTTACTAATCTGCAATTTGCAGACTTGGTCCCCTTTGTTTGTTCTGTTTGAGGATTGTGGAAAATAACATTGTTCTTCGTTACTAATTCATAAAGGGTAGCTGCGTAGGCCGGGATGACATTTTTTTTTTGTTTCCTCGGTTTGTCAGTCCTCGTCTCCTCCCAGGTGTTCGTGCACGCGGGCGTAGGGACGGCCCCTCGGCCTCGCTCAGCCTGCAGCCCCTACAGGTCTTTACCGTGTTAAAGATGTGAGTCACAGTTCAATCCAGTGATAAACCACGTTGTTCTTCAAGGCAGAATATTACAAATATGGACTTCGAACGGAGGTTTGTAATGGAAAACTCAGCTACTCCAGGGTAAATATTGTAACCTTGAAGAGACAACATAGTCTTTAACTCTTGGCTTTGGGTAATTTAATTTCCTGTCAGTTGCGGTGTCCTTCCTTGGGGGATAATAGTAGTAATTTAAACAGAGCATCTATTAGATTATTAAAAATGGTGTCTTGAACAGTATGTGTTGGTAGCAGTTTAGAAACAGTTTAGCTTCTCACATGTTTAGTGGTGCACTTTATGTATAGTGTACATACTGTAGACCACTTTTATTAAATTAGTAATTTATTAAATTAGTTATGATTAGCTAAACTCAAATACGTGACAGATTATCATCTGTGTCAAATGTGCTCTTTGCCTGAATAACAGTTATTGCTTCTGTAGTAAAAGAAAATGATATGTGTTCATGCCTGAAAGCAAAAAAGTACAATTATTTTATACTTTAAGAGGAATTGTGTGCTTAAGATAATGCAAGAGAATGATTGGCTGTTCTGGTCAGCTGAGCTGCGTTAGAGCTCTGATTGGCCGTTCTGGTCAGCTGAGCTGTGAGAGGTCTCCGATTGGCTGATTCATCCACCTCTGTTCGGCTACCCATTCTTGGGAATGAAAGAGTTGCCATAGTAAAAACAAGGTCTTTTCAACATTTTGAGAGAGAGTGGGATTATCAGTTTTGTGGCCTTAATGCTGTAGGAACTCGGGTATCTCCTGGATGGATGCCATGCATTTCAAGTTAAATGGGATAAGTTGCCCAATCTAATTCTTTAATTTGATAACACTAAGCTTCACTGAGACAAAATATATTAAATTGTGTATTTAGATACGTTCTCCAGAGAGAAGGATTTAGAGCTATCTATGGATTAACAATCTACGAGGAACCAAAACAGAAAATATTGATCTATTTTAAGAACTAGCTTTCTGTGACGAACATGCACGCTAAAATCGTACATAAACCCAAATTACTGCAACAAAATTCTCAGAAATTGAATTAAATGTTTAAGATTTGTTTTCCCACGTGGGTTTTGTTGAATAAGTATGCCATAATGACCGTTTAATACCGTTAAGCTTGTAAAATAATAAAATAATCTCCAAAAGCAAACTATTAAGTTCGACTAAGAATTAAACATAAAACTTTATGAGATATGTCTAGACACCTCTTGATTTGTATGTACTGGCATATTTGTTCAAATAGTATTTTTTTTACTTTTTTTTAGTCTCGCATTAAATCCTCCAGGCATTGATACTTTAGATTCCAACGCAGTACCGTGAACTCTGAGTAACATGTGTAGCGCATAAATCATCTGCATAAACTGGCCTGGGACACCCTTGTAACAGAAATGATTTTCAGTGGACTTGTGTAAATGTGTTTACTGTAACAGACACTATTTTTTTATGTTTTTTTTTTGTGTCATTGCTGCACCTGGGGACAAACCTGGATGTTTAAAGTCATTCCTGCCAAGGCCGACGTTTTTCTAAAACCCTTTACTGTCAGAGGCCAGTTATTCAGTGTATTCAAATTGTGAATCTATTGAGGATGTAAAGGGGGATGGGAGGCCAGCACAGACAGTTCGCAACTTTCCCAGAATAAATTAGGGATACCGAGGTCAGTGCGAGTGAAAAAAAGAAAGTTTGAAGGGAAGAACCAGGAGCGGAGATGGCCCCATTGGGGGGAACTTTCCCCACACGAGATACGGCTTTTTGACAGCATCGAAGCAGACTGGGGAACATCAAGCTTATTTTTTCTTGCCTTGAAAACCTGCATTTTTGTTCCATTTCTGTCAATGCATACATTCTACACTCCAACAATGAATGCTTGTGCTTTCACATTTAAAGCAAGTTGACTTATTTTACTGTTGTGCATTTAATTCTCTCTGACACAATTAAGAGGCCTTCCTAAAGATCATAACATCGCTGATGTGGATTGATATATGTTGAAATGACCACCAAACACATGTATCAGTTTTAAGTGCTTATTAGGAAGGAGGTTAATATAATGGGTTAATGAAGCTTTTTATTGATATTGCTTCAAGGGCATCACTTAACATTTCCCTTTTCAGGAATATTTTTCATCTGTCAGCGCTTCGTCTTGATGAGTGTAGCTGGAATTCGGTCCCCCCAATCTTATCATATTGCCCTTGATAGACACGCATTTTGTTCTTGTTATAGTCAAGGTCGATAGGTGTAGTAGAGCTGAAATGTAACATCGGACAATGTGATTTAAAATAAGACACTGGTTACTGTTGGGAGTATTTTCAAGTTAAGGACATATTTCCGGAATGGATTTGCTTGTTTTTGAGATCCTGCGTAAAAGATATGCTACTCTTGCTGAACGCAACAGATCTAAACAGTGCTTTACTGCGAAAAAGACGCTGTAACAATGGTCATAGAACAGCTACTTGTAAAAAAACCACATCTCCATAGAAACAAACACAGCCATCCTTTGTGAGTCCTACTTCTCGTTAGAGCCCCCTTCTGAAGTTAGGTAATGAGAAGGAAAAATGCCAAAAGCAAAATACTGTTCCATAATGACAGCACGTGATTTGACAAATACTTTGAGTTGAAAACATTCTACACCACTTTAAAGAGCCTTTATCTTTAATTGGAAAGACAACACCACCATTAAAAAACCATCAAGAAACAAATTATTTTTAATTGAGGATTTGTCTTTAATTTCCGTTGTTTCTTTGAGGAAGTTGGAAGACCCGGCTTAACCAAACTCAGAACAAGAGGCTTTATCAAACACTACTAAGTTGTTTTACTTTAAATACAGCTTTTCAAAAACAAAGAGGAAAATACATCAAGCAATAGTGGATATTCTTGTGCAGGTGTGTAGGGATTTATCTGTGATGCACAAAGAGACGGCTTATAAAAAATACATGAAATGGGACAGTGTTGCTTCCTGGGACTGGATTGCGTGGCATTGCTCATATTTTAACTTCTCTGCTGCTTGACCAATTTATTCCACTAGACGACTCTTCCGGTTTATTTCTCCAGCACGTCTCTCACTGTTTGCTCCTTCAGATGTGAGTGGACAGCCCATCAAACCTCAATCGTAACAGGACATGACAGCAGCGTATTATAACAGAGAAGTTATTATGCAGTCGATATTGCTCTGTAGGGGTTAAATAATTGCATTAGTGTGTAGGACAGCGATGACAAAGCGGTGGCACTTATTGTCCCTCTCACTACAGAGCTCGGCCCTGTTTTGGCACCAGAGAGGGGTTAGATCCGATGCAGAAAACAAACAGCTTTTGCCCCAGGACAACAAACCCTATCCAGGTTATCTCAAGAAAGCTGAAAACACACCGAAGCAACACTAATTACACTGAACGCAATCCAGTGTTGTTTGATTGAGTTAAAAGAAAATAAAACAAATCGTGTTTTAATGTAGTTAATATCGAGAAGAAATGTTAGCACAGTGAGCCTCATTTGAGCCATCAAAAGCTTTATACGAGGTGACACAGACCAATTATTTAGGTTACTTCCTCATTTGAATTCCCATTAATGCAAACAGCCATTTCAACTCAAGACGAACAGGCTTTAAATATTATTGTGTTGCTTTAAACTCCTCACTTTCTCTCTATTTGATTTAAATTATCCTTGGCGTAAAAGTAAGCCTCCGTGAGTAGGCCACAAAACAAATAAAACAAAATACGGATTTACGCAATCAATTAAATCTCTCAGTTTTCACAGAGCATTAGCAAATGATACACATTTCTATTTAGACTGTTTTCTCCCTGTCGATAATCACTTATTCTGTTTCCCTTTAAACAGTATGAAGATTAATTTCAATGAAAACGCGTCGAGTAATTCCTCGCTCCCCCTAGTTACGACTCCGGTTTCACCAGCACACCACCCCCACCGTTCCTGGAAACGGTTTCTCCGGCAGTTGTGGCAAACCTTTGCTGTCTGCCTTGTGCATCCGAGTGTTTCAAAACAGTGAAATATGTAATTTATACTCTTCATGCTGTAATGAGCACTGCGTAATGACTTTGGCAGATCAGACACCCAGGTTACGGTGAGAGAGCATCTCTGTCAAATAACAGGCTCAGGAATTAGTACTTGTTGGTGGCTGTTAAGATGTAAATGGTGCTGAGCTGTTTAATATTTCAAAGGGCAGGATGGCCTATCTGTTTTTATTTCATATGTCCAGGAATGTGACACTTTGAGTCCATTCTTGTTGAGACTGTAGGGTTTTCTGCTTAAATATTAATCTCATTATTCTTGGAACATAAACTATATTAACAAATATAGTGTATTAACTTCAACTCATTAATTCCCATAGAACTAGATTCATCATGCCAATCTTAATCGCATTCTACTTCTTCACTTTGTTTGCCTGTTGTCTTTCTCTGTCTTTCCACGTATTGTTTATAATCCCACTTGTTTCTGGAAATCAACTCTGAACTTTAGAGTTTCCACTTCTTTGTAAGATATTTATTTCTAATGAACCAGCATTTAACTTTATGCCATTAGTTCTCACTTAAACATTTGTATAAAGACACACATTTCATTTCCAAAACATAGGTCTGAGATTGTGTGTAATGCTCAGACCTATCAAAGACATAACTGATAACTGTCATATGAGTAGAGAGCTCAGAAAATCTAATTTACCTCAGTCAAGGATTGTGTTGATAAGTGTGAGTAAGACATATATTAGGCCAAACCTCGCTAGAGCTATCGAAGGAACCTGCTAAATGAGATGCAAACCTTTTGAAATTGTGTCATTTTATCATGTGAGCTAAACAGAGGCTTCTATTAACACAGGTTTCCTTTCAGAATAATAGAAAAATGGTGTATCTGGGAGATCAATGGAGTTTATTTTAGTTCTTGTTCTTTTACAAAATGACCCAGGAGATTCCCATTTGCTGTCGCCTCACTTCCCCCTTGGCAAATTGCTAATCTGATTAGTGTAATTGTTCATTTAGTACATTAGCAGCAAACGAACGTGTAGCTGCGATTGGGTGGCTTGCGAAGAGCTCTCCTTTTAACTTGGGCCCTGTATCTAGGAGCCTTTTAATTTCACCTCCCCAAGTGCCTCCCCTTTTCACAGTCCCCCTATTCGACAGGAGACAATAGAATCATACCCTTCCCCCCTCCGAAAGCCTGGCTTCCCTAACCCCTGCTGCAGGCTCAGATTTGTCAGAGCCATTCAGTTGAGACTGATTATGATTGCAGCAGATGGGCTGGATTCGACAGCCGATCCCAGGCAGTTTTCTTAGGGCTGGGAATTAATAGGGCCAGTCGCAGGGATCGCACACGGAGCGGCAGTCGTTCGCTGCTGATCTGCTCCGAGCTGCCCTCCCAGAGGAAAGTGCCACCTTCAAAGCCAGCGGCCCTCCCCAAACACATGTTAAACGTCCCACAGCCTGAGAAAACCGCTGAAGCACAACGAGCAGTGCGGAGCCGGGGAGAGGGAGAGAGAGAGGGAGTGTGTGAGAGAGTGAGAGAGAGAGAGCGCTACACACACACACACACAGAGAGAGACAGAGAGAGAGGGAGAGGGAGAAAGACCGTGGTGTTGTGCAGCAACCTGAGCTCTGAGCTGCAGTGTGGATGGAAAGTTTATCAACTCCGGGATCTCTTGTTTGTGGCCGTCGCCGCCGCTGCTGCCGGGATTGCTTATAGGATTACCATGCCTGTTATCTGAAGGACCTCACCCCGCAGGATGTACCGCCAGAGTCAGGGTAAGGAACTCGGCAATTGAAATGTCCTCACGTGGATCTGTGGCAAGAGAACATCTGCTCATGCTGCTTATGACTGGTCTGTGCAGGAGTGCCGGTGTTTCTGTAGGTGTGCGTCTCTGCTACACTGGCGTCTGCATCTTGAACTGCTCAACAGACATCGTCCAGGGCTTTCAAACCATCATGCTCTTGAGTTTGGTCTGATATGCACTCGATGCTGCACATTTGAATTAGCAATGTCTCAGATTTGTGACTCGCAGAAGATGGAAACTCCAGTTGTTGAACTTCAGGTCCACAGTCTTTTTAAATGGCCTTTCTTATGTCAGACACTCGCATGTGCCGGCGATGATAAGCCCTAAAAAGCCTCATTATTGCGCCGTGCGGAGAAGGGGGGGAACAATTGTGTGCCCTGTTGCTATTAGCAACTGCATGGGCTGAATTGCTGCATGGCTCCTAAGCCGCTTAACGCAGATTGATGGCACAGAAATATGATAGATAGTTTTAAGAGAAACGAATCTAAAGCTTGGTGTCTATAGATATTTCTGCCAACATGATTGAGATGTTATCTGGAGGTCTAAGCCTCCGCAACGTCCACCGTGATCCGGTTTCAGTGGCGAGTGACGAGGGTCTGATTTTGTGCCTTTCATAATGCATTCGTGCTGCTGCTGCTGCTACAGATAACCAAAGCCATTCATGTGGGTCCTCTCGCACCCCTAGCCAGCCGAGAGAGGCCCATCCCTTTTGTCCCTAAAGGGTCCTTGAATTGAATACGTTTCGGGAGCCAATTGATTATAGATTGGCAAGGCTTCAGTCTGCTTTCTGGCTGCTGCCTACCCCCTCAGTGAAAGCTCATTTCCAGCCCCCCAAACTTTGAAAAGCTGCTTAGCCGTAAAGTGGTTATTAATGCGCCGTAGTGTAATTGAAAATTGCCATTGGTCTGTAATTGTGAGGCCTTTGTGTTGCAGCTGCTGTTTGTTTGAGGACGTGACTGTTTACTTAAATGTGCCATTAACTTCATTCTCTCTGCCGGGGCGAGAGGGCGCACAGGAAGCAAATGTGTTTTGACTGGGATTCAGAGACAATCATTAGGAGATAGAGAGCAGGGACATGTATTCAAAGCTTTAGTTTTAGAGGATAATACATTTTAAAAACATAATATTTAGTGAGTTGAAACATTGCAACTCATTCCTATTGATAGGGGGAAAGCAACTTGTTTGTCCTTGGTTCTGTGCAATTCATATTTCTATTTTGTTTCTTTGAATAAATCCAATTTGTATCAATCTATCTATCTGTCTGTGTATAAATGTATGTATACATGTGTGTGTACATATAGGCCTAGATAGATAGATATGTGTGTATGTGTGTGTTGTATCTATTAAAATACTTTAGCAATATATAAAAAAATGTAACTAAACAAAAGTGTAGTGTCTATCAATCTAGAACTGTGCTATGCTTTTCATCTGTGATGCAGCATTTTTTTTTTACTACGTCTGGTATGTGAATGCAGGGAATAAACAAAACATGTAATTGCCTTCATAAGCATTACAACCTTGGTCCTTCTTTCTAAACAAATATATAATAAAATCACGGGAATGATAAACAACAACCTGCATATTTATGTACCTGTTGTTCCAATCAAACAAGTTGCTGCTCAGAAGGAACACTGTGGGATTAAACATTTTAAGAGGATGTAGTGGGTTGGTACACATTGTGTGTAAGTTAGCCATGTGCCGTTGCCTCCGAGACCCTACACCGGGAGGAATCGTGGGAACTCGCTGCTCCCCGGCTCTTTGCTCTGGTGCTGGTTTACAGAAGGCTGTTGCTCTCTGTTTGGAGACCTGCATGTATTGGCCATTATTGCATTTTTTAGCTCCGTGCTTCCCAGAGATTAGGGGCTAGGAGGTCAAATGAAATTACTTGGGAATGCTGAGGCGTTACATGCTGGTTTTGTAGGATGTGGCCTAGAGTGAAGTCTTACGAATGCGCCCCACTCATTTCCAGGGACTCCTGTCAAGATGTATGATGTATTTGGGAACGCTGGCTTTTCATTCAAGGGTTCATTCTGGGAAAACCCCAATTCCAAGATGATTTGGAGTATTTTAATGACCTGGGGACCTTCCTCGACTATTGATTTCATGCAGAATTATTCCTATTTTATGTTTTAATTCAGTAAAATTTTATGCTGCCCTGTTGTTAGTGTAGCAAACACAAATGTACAGTTACTGAAACTTTAAAGAACCCTTAATCCTGAGTTTAACATTGATTAAACTGTTGGACTGTACAGTCTGAATACCAGTGGTATGTTGCATAATTTTATACGGGCTCTCGAATCCTGAATACTGCAGGAACATCTGAAAGGTACATTGCGGATGTATTTGCCGGTATTTCTGTCTGGCTCAGTTTAGCTTCAGTTCTCCTTTCTTTGAACTGATTAGAGTTCTTGATACTACAGGCAAGTACAGACAACTTTTCTGTTCTTTTCTTTTGCTTTTTCTGAGCATTTATTGGGTTTCAATGAAGGGGTTTGTTTTCCTTCTGCGATTTCTGTTTTGCCTACAGACAAAAACAAAAATCGCCTGACCTCATAGTCTTTTTACTTTTGTTATTCAGTGTTTCTAGTTTTGGGCACTTCACTTTGTCACACTTACACTTCGTCACACTTACACTTTGTCTACATTGATGTATTCCCCAGTAGCTGAAATCTATCTATCTTGTCTATTTACATGCCTAAGCTCATTCCTGGCACCAATAGCATTCCTATGATTAATTCTGATTAAATATTACAACACTTCCTTGGCATTATGTTGACTTATTTAATGTGTACATTTGCCCTGATTGCAGTTAGAATGCATGTGCTTTCCAGAGGTCATGCAAGAGAGATAAGCAGCAACAGCAAATGTTTAGTTTCTTGGAACCTGACCCACATTGGTTTTAACGCTTTATGAAACCTTTGAGGATCATGCTTTGACTTGTGAGGCTCTCAAGTTAACCACTAAGGGCCTTACATATTGCATTGCTTTCCCCCAATTAATGCAGAGCTGATTGAGGAGACATGCATGACTTCCTGGAACTAAACTTATATTTCATGTTGTCCGTTCCTTTAGTGATTATCTGAAAGGGATTGATTGGATAGTTATACGATAGATATGCAAATCTCAGTTCAACCAACGCAGAGTGCCTATCAAAATTAACCATGCACGATGCCACAAGGGATACTATATTAATGTAAACAGTCTTTTAAAAAGACCTGATTGAGTATGGAGAAATCATTGTTTGGCCAAACCCCAAAAGAACATCAGCGTGTTAGTGGCCTTGCTAGGTGCTATACACAATACAATACAGATCTATAATTTGTAGTACAGACCATTTTCTTTGTAATTCCTCTATGAAAGTATTGGGTTATCTTTTCTCGTTTTCTATCTGCCTATATTATCTTAAGTCCCTTGTCACAGAAGAAAGAATCAGTCACATCCATAGGGAAACAGTTTGACATCATTTTGATAAGATACCAGGCTAAGGCACAAAAGAGGTATCCTGTCAGCCCCTCTATACTTATGAAACTCTGTTTTTAATGGGTATATTTTTGCTGAGGCTGTATAATTCTATGAAAGTCAACTGGATAATAGTAGAGTAAAAATGTATGATTGACAATATTTATAAAGCGTGCTCTCTATTACTTTGTAACAGATACAATTACTTCTTATATCCTTACATAAAGTTGTCTTCAGTGAAGCGTTACTTTTGATGTGTGTCGAAATTCCTGTTTGCAAGGTATGCAAATAGTAGTAGGAGCTGTTTTAACAGGAGAAAGTTGTTTGGGATTTGTGAGTGTTCACACGCAATAATTACCCCTAATGGCAAGAAAAATAACAATGTTTTGTTGGGAAAAACAACAGGTTTTTAATAATATGTTTTGCTACCTTAGTTCGAATCTCTTTCTGCGAGTTGAAACAGCAATGTCTTACCGCTCGCAGAAAGACGTTGCAGCTCATAACACGTGCTCAGAGACCTTTAACTTCCACAGTATAGTGATGTCAACAAATTAGAGAAACCTCGTCCAGTATTGAGAAGAAGGAAGTTATCAGTTAGACACAAAGTAATTTTATGTGCTGTAGTGTTCTGTTAGCATTAAAAATCCAATTTGTACCTATTTCCCACTAGATCTGTTTATTCAGAGAAATTACGGATTCTTTCTACCGGCTATGATCCGGTGATCCTTTGCAGCTTTCCACAATGTTTTCACTGAACATTTTCGACTTGATTTTACACATATGGAAGCAGTTGCAAGAGATTTTAAGAGTGTGTGGTAGATTCAGCAAATGTTGATACTGTTTGTGTGCATTTGCATGTGATGTCCTAAGGTCAAATATAGTTCAATTCAATAATAATAATAATTTGAATTGCACACATTCTGTTGCTGTACTGTTCGAGGTCACCAGGTTTCTGAATGAATTAAATCTTTCAGAGCTTGTAAAATGTAATTCTGCAATAATAATAATACAAGAAAACATTCTTTAAATGCTTGGGTGGCTCATTAACCACAAGCTGTGTCTTTGAACTACTTCCATGAAAAACACCTTACAGTAATCATATTTTGCTATTGATATTGAATCCTGGGGGGATTTCTTTTACTTTTTAGTGCCACATGATTGGTCTGTGTTTTCATTTAGAAAGACTGGCATTTACTGTTAAAGATTAAATCTGAAGTATATCGAGATTGGGAAGTGAATGTTAACAAGGATAAATTAAACATGTTGCTTTATTATCCTCAGACGTTGAACTGGCTCACTGTATTATTATTATTTCAATCTTTCGCCATATATTGTGATGCTGTGGAACGTTTTCCTGACCTTAAAACATCATGGCCTTCATTATAGCATATTGTTTGACTGGATGGACGATGTTAAGGGCATGATGTGATTCGCATCATAAACCTGTTTTCCACCTTACGCAAAAATTGTTATGTGTAAAAATTAAGCATGGTGGCTGCCTGGTTAGCCCCATTGTTTACGTGCTGTGAATGGAAACCAAAAGGCGAAACAAAGCAATCTCTTTGGATCGGATCAGTATTTTGTTTGAGCAACATGCATCTTTGAAACATTGTGGCTTTAGGCTGTTAATCCCAATTTAGCCCAGATGAATAGAGCAGCTACAATATGACAACACTGGGCTAAATTAGAGGAAATAAGTGGTGGGGACAAGGCAAGGAAAGAGAACAAATTTCTCATGTTTAGCATTTTCTAAAGGGGGACCCGTGGACGTACTAGTAGCCAATTATTCATCATGCTATTGTAAGCTTAACTATTCCTGCTCACATTACTCTGTGGACATTTATTCTGTCTGTTGCTCCTAGATTGTAAAGTATGTTTTTTGTTTTTGTTCACCAAAACACACGTTTGGAAGAGGAAAGCAAAGACCAGAGATTCATAAGTCACATGACTATAGACTTGGCAAATCTTGTTATTGGAGTCACTCCTCACACCCTTACTTTGCAATATGTATTCGGTCTGCTCACATGACCACATTCGAACCATGTCTCTCTGAGCTGAAATTCAAACGATCTCCGTCCAGTTCCTCTTTTTACTGCAGCTGAAACAATAGGCCTCTTTCTGTGTATGTCAAAGTGGTTTTATACAAATAAGTCCTCTATCATTACCTCTGTGAAAGATACACAACAGTAACATATTATTACATATAAATATCATGCGAGAAACACCAGATACCAGAATATAAGCTAATACATAATGACATGATTATTATTGTGTATGTGCTGTCTGCCCACATTAAAACAAGTGAAAATAGTTATTTAAAATGACTTGCAAAGGGAAAGGTTGGCAAATGGACGTCATTTCACTTTGAAACTCAGATGTCCTGTTGTCGTCCTGTTTTTAATAATAACATGAGATCACGCCTGAACTACCAGTCCTGTGTGTTAATCATTTTTATGTTAATTTGTCTGTTTGTGTTGTTGTTTAACAGTAGACACTTTTCTTGAATGTTAATTGTGCGAAGCTATGAAATACGACATATTACTGTTATGTAATCATTTTACTCAAAGTAAAATATAGAATACAGAAAAATACATACACAACTACTATTACTACTAGCCAGGGTTTATTTGTTAGTTCATTTGTTTCCCAGGAAAAGGGTTGTTCCCAATAAAGGCGGGAGGGCATTGTGCGTGTCATCAACGTGATCTGATTTGCCACAAAACGCATCAACATGCATACATAGTTATACCAAACTAACTGTTTTTGTAGTAGAAATGTAATGTTGGGTCTGTGATTTTTTGTTGCATTACTATGAATGAGCGGGATTTAGGTAGGAAAGAACCTGTTCTGGTTCAATGAAACGGACTATGACTTTCAAAACAAGCCATACGTTTCGATAATCTTATCACATGGTCCTGTGACTCGACGGGAATATTTTTTTGGCAGCGTTGAGCCCGTGGGAGCAGTTTGTAGTTTTAAACAGATTCTCATAGGGGAGACTTTTTCATTCGAGAGAAGAGGGTAATGTCTCTTTCTCAAGGGGTCTCTTTCTAAAAGCCTCCGCAGTCCATATCGGCGGATATTGGGGAATCCCACGATACATAGCAAGGGCTAGGACTTCCTGGATAGGTGCTTATTTAAAGACTGTTTAGCCAACCTCAATGTCTTCTGTCTGTGTTTTGAGTCAACCCCCACGTTGTAACGTTTTTGAATAACAGCAACATTATATGACAGCTATTAGTGCTAACACAGTCTATTGTGACATGTTTCAATCGTTTGTTTATGGGGTTTATTTTCTTTTTCAATCGATATGAGCATGTACTTCCATTGGGGACAACACTGTATTGTTATACATCTGATTTCAAAGGGAAATTTGAGCTGTTGAGGAGCATCGGAGCTTCACAATGTATATATTGACCTTACGTTTTTGAAGATCAATATTGGTACAGCTCCCATGTGTTTAAAAATTAATTATGCATTCCGGGTGGGGGGGCAGCGGTGCATTTGCCACAATGACACGTAACTTCCTGTATCTCCATGCTTTAATATCTGTCCCCGTTTATACAAAGATGTGTATTTAAATCACGAAACGCAAGAGGCATCCCCGGAATTCACCGGCCCCCTTTCCACAGTGATTTAGATGTAAACATATTCCTCTTCTCCTGATGAAGACAGTCCGACACAAAGCATCGAGGGAAAGTAGCAGTTTAATGTTGTGTGCTGCACATGGCAAGCAGCCAATTGGCCACAGAAGATTGTTTCCATAGCTACTGTCCTGCGCTGAAAAAAATGCTGCCGCAGCACTTTCTCCTGTATACCTATCTTCTTCCCACACTGGTTGTCCTTTTTGTTTTTAATATGATTTAATTCGATGAAGGTCTAGATGACAGGGAGACTGTATTGTCAGACAGCAGCATTTTCATTCTGATGAGAGTTTGCCATGTGTTTCGTGGTGGGGTATAATTGGGGATCTATTTTCAACATTTGTTAAATGGTTTTGGTGTAATTAGCACTGTCTTGGGAGAAGCAATGTGGGGAATGAACAAGTTAAGCAGAAATGATACTGCTGCCAAATAAGTTTGGGATATACTCGACTGGAAATACACGAGAGTGAGGATTGTTACTGAGGTGTATTGAAAATATCATCCACTGTAATTCATTATTTCATCTGGATGGTAAGTACAGACAGGAACGGTTTATTTATACAAGTTATTTGTCACAATCTGTGTGCCTGAAACTTTCACACACCTACATTGAATTTGGCTTCCATGCAAAAAAAGGTGTGAGGCATTTTATTACATAATGCATTCTTAAACGATGCCTCAAAATTGATTGCTACCATTTTATTCATTTCTAGGTCCAGTCGTTTTTGCGTTTTCCACATGGAAGTACTTTATCCACTAAATAATACATGAGGTCCATTCCAACGCTGAGAACATAATTTAATGGCTAACAACCCGGCCGCGGCACACAAACAGCCCTTATGGGCACCGCAAGGTGTGAAAGGAGCTGTGGTAGGAAGTTTCCTTTACTCAAGTCAACATCTGTGGCAGGACACATACTAGAGCCATTGTGACTGAGAGATTTAATTGGTTTTGTGGGGAACCTTTACAGTTTACATTACAGTCCTAAAGATTCAAAGACCAACCTGTTGTGAACTGTATACTGAATGGCACATTAAAGCTGGTGCTGGTGAGGGGGAGTATTTTATTGGGTTGTTCCTGGAAGCAGTGGCAGTCCTCTATGAATTGTGTTTTTAAAAATGTCCTACAGAGCAGGTGCGGTGCCTCTATACTTCTTCCCCTTGTGTTTAGGTATGGAAAACCAAAGCACATATCTACATCACTGTGCAGTTAGGTTATCTGTACCATTTTATTTCATGTCATAAAAGTGTGTATATGTCTATTAACATTTATGAGACCAACAACAAAGGACAAACAAAAGTCAAAGACATTGCAGTTTCAGTTTTGGTCATTCTGATAATGCCAACAATTTAGTTACTGGTTATTTTGTAGTCTTGTAGTTGTCAAACAAATCTCAGGATATGAATATGCTTTAGCTTTTGAAGATGTTTTACTGTGTATTGACCTTGTGAGTAGCTGGTATAGGCATGTCCACATCAAGTTGCAAACTATAATTCCTCCCCTCTTATTTACTACAGCAGATTTACACTGCAAATAATGTAAAGGCAGTTCATTTCTAGGATTATTAAGGTTGTTGAGCAGGATTAGACTATTTTACTGGGGTCACACTCTTACAATTACTGTTAATTTTAGATCCACTTTAGGATGGGGGGGGGTTACATAATCTATATCTGCCCATTTAAGAAACATAAAACAGTTTACATGGGCCATTTGACCCATAGTGCTCATTTGGTGTCCATTAATAACTAAGTGATCAAGGATCCTATCCAGTCTGTTTTTGAATGTTCACAAATTGTCTCTTCAGCCACATCGCTGGGCAGTTTGTTTAGATTGTGACACCTCTCTGTGTGAAGAAGTGTCTCCTGTTTTCTGTCTTGAATGCCTTGAAGCCCAATTTCCATTTGTGTCCCCGGGTGCGTGTGTCCCTGCTGATCTGGAAAAGCTCCTCTGGTTTGATGTGGTCGCTGCCTTTCATGATTTTGAAGACTTGGATCAAGTCCCCACGTAGTCTCCTCTGTTCCAGGGTGAAAAGGTTCAGGTCCTCAGTCTCTCAGTAGGACTTTCCCTTCAGACCTGGAATAAGTCTGGTTGCTCTCCTCTGAACTGCCTCTAGAGTAGCGATATTTCTCACATCTGATTTCAGTACATTTCACTTCCTCTCTTCAGAAGCATCATGAGATCCTCTCGTTAGAAAAGCCTTCCTTTGTATTTCCATCAGTGAAAAACGCTACACATAGCTGTAGTCTATTAAATCTAAATCTGGACTCCCAGCCCCCAAAGGCATATTCTGTAAACAGCATCGTATTAGTGTGCTGTAACCGTAGTAATGCACTTTAACCATCTCTGGAGGCAAGCGCTGTCACTACAGCTCAGTTCAACTTTCTTACTATTTTATATTAGGTCTGTGTGATTCAATTTAAATGTGCACGAGTTGAACATCCATGTGATTTGAACCTAATACTTGAGATGAGCGAGATGCATTTCAATTGAAACCTCTTCGAGTCTGTTTAGCCTGGCAGTTCTTTAGCATTGTTCTTTACTTTTGTGCTGTTAGAGTAAGCATGGTAGACAAATATTGAATAATATAGGAGGTTCTGATATTGAATTCTCAGATGAGTAAATAGCAAAGTTGCATCCTGGGAGATATTGACACCGCTGCTGGGAATAAACAGAGTATGGGATTGGATACACAAATGTCTTCCACACTAGTATTCATGTGAGTCTAAAGTTTACTAAAGTAACAGTTAAATTGTTAATTCTCAATTGTTTTTTTTTGTCAATTCTCAGTATCTTTCCATTTTGGACTGTAAAAGAATGTGTATTATTTATATTCGGCAGATAACTGTCATCATTTTTTAGACACTCAAAGTGTGGGCCCAAGACTGTTAGCAAGAGGAGACGTATTACCCTTAATTTTTGTTAGTGGCATAGGCAACAGAGAGCACAAATCTCTTCATCTTCCTTTTGTTTCAGTATGGAGACACAGTCCAAACCACAAACACACAATGTAGATGGACCATTGCCCACAGCAGAGAGACACCACTGAGCTCAGCAGTTTTTAAAATACACACACACTTCGCCAGTTCGGTGTTTGGGGTTTGACAGAGGTGCACTTAGAGACGTGAGAGAGGAGGCGCCGGCCCTTGGCTTTGGGACGGAGCCAGCGTATCCCCGGCCATAGCGTGTCACACACACTACTTCATTCACAAACACAGACACTTGAAGGAATTCCACGACTGCTACTACCACTATTACTACTACAATAGCTACTACTACTACTATTAATAATACTAGTAAATCAAGAAAAATAACACTATTGTTCTATTTTTTTGGGATGTCCTGCTGGAATGATCAACAAAGGCTTTGCCAGCCTCGTAGATTACCATTCAGGGGACTGATCTTTTCTCTGCAGCTTAGTGGGACAAGTCGGTTCAGGTTGGTAAATGACATATCCCAGAACTCAATTAGTGATCCCGTTCCCCATTGATCTTGTCTCTGCTTGCTGGGCCGATTGCACAGGTAATTCCGTCCAAGCCAAGATTTTTTTTCTTTCTATAAAAGGTTTCCCCCAGATAAACATATTGGCAAATGTGTAATAGATTCCAGGAAACAGTAGCTGGAAGGTGATTTGTTTTCGAACCAAAGACACGATAGCATGTCTTCGTACCGTAATTAAAAGGCATGTTTTGTCGGTGTCTAAGTCAGACTTCTTATGATCTATAAATATTTGCTTTGACGGTTTTCCTCCGCAATAGGTTGTGTCGGCACCATAACACCTGACAATGTATGAGTTTGAGAGTGGAGCAGATTTGTGAAACTGTTATTATCAATTTTCATATACGTTTCTGAGCTGTGTGTACGTGTTGACCTTTTACAATCATCCACAGTGTGGTCGCTGTGGCCGTGAAAAGGCCGAGTCGGTGGCAGGTGGCTGGGCATGCTTCGGCGAAGGGCACAGTTTGCTGCTCGGTTGTCTCGGCGAAGCTGCCCACATTCCCGGCCATTAAACACAGAGAAGGACGATGTGATCTAGATTTGTTTGGATTTGATATCTTTGAAGCTATCTAATTGCGGCTGCTGTGAAGAATCAAAGTCCAAAGGAGCAAAAGAAAGGAAGTGGGAAGACACACAATCACACACACACACAGATTACCCGCAAGGAATTGTTTAAAGGGGCCAGATGTGAGCCCTTGCCTTTGGTACTTCGTGGAGATGTTACTCTATGTCAGTGAATGACTTCATATGAAGTAATTGCATTCTGAAAAATAGATATATATTTTCCCCAGGATTCGCCTTCAGAAAACAAATAAATCTGTATACTAGGCATTTTCATTTTTCCGAACAAGATTTAACTTTTGACCCTCAGCTGGGGGAAAACTCTCGTAAAGTAGTTTATGTCCATTGATTGTCTTGGATAGAAAAGGCATTTTACTATAGAATGATTGTGTATTTCTCTCTATCTCTCGCTCTCAGACACAGATCAATATTAGTTCTTCTGGCACCAAATTAAAACTGTAACTGCATTGATTACATGTAACATCGTTTGCTCATTAAACAGTATTCAGAGATTGTTTGAGAGAACCCACTCCAGACCCTGATAAAGGGAGTATTGACCCCACAGTTGATGACCTTAGGAACTCCCTGTATTGGTATGTTGTGGGTTGGGTTACAAACATCCTTCCCAGTCGAAGTAAAAGTTTTGGTCCATTTTAAAAGAACAGGGAGAGACACAAGATGTGTTGCTGTGACTGACTCGGTTGGACGTCAGTCAAATGAAACGCGAGCCTTCCCTGTTTCCCTGCTCCCTACAAGCAGAGTGGTGTCTGTCTAATGCAGAGCCTAGAGTGTCCTTTCTGACAACTTTTGCCAGAGTAGTGTACCGTATTCATTCTGCAATAATCCTAAACTTGGTACTATGTTAGAACATGCTAACTGCTTCACTGCAAAGGTCAACTAAACACTCTTACTTAAAATATGTATAGATGATGTAATGTAGAGATATGTAGACTATAATTATATCTTTTCAGAGTTGAAAACTTATTCAGCCAGTGGAAAACTGTTAAGGGTAAGTCTGTGTAAACCATTTCCTGACACTGCATAGAAATCAGTCAAGTGTGCATGTATTTATACGTACTCTGGTTTATAGTATCTGTAATAGCTGAACATTATTCATTATAATTATTGCAATGACAAATTAAGTCATCAAGTCTCTTCCAAATGCGAGACTGAAATCAAAACCTACCTAGGAATATGATTTTAATTCTGCGTGGATAAATAAAAAAGGCAGTTTGATATTGATTTCCTGTATGTAATTCACAAAAACAATCATCATTACAAACATACTGTCCATGTAAGCCTGAATCAGTTAGATCCCAAGCATGTAAAGACTCCAGAGTCCAGCACTAGGCTTTGTGGTTTTCTGAACAATACCCCCTGCTACTCCATCTTTCACTGTGACATTAATCTCTGCCCGTGGCCCGGCCACTGCTTGATTTAGAGCACAAACTGGACCTGCTGTCGCTGGCTGTGGGACCCCCCAGGGATGAGTGTTTGACAAATATTTTCCAACCCAGTAACCCCCCCGCCCCCCCACCCCATCACGACCCACACAGCCACTCTTTTCTTCTCCTGTCTTTAGAGAGGCTTCGACTCCGAGCTGGACGGTCCACCGTTAATCATCTAATTTGTCAAAATCTGCGCTCTGCTCGGGGCGGACGCTGCGCTCCTCTCTCTCCCCCCTGCCCTCCGCGGGGAGACCGCTTTAATGGACAGAGGAGGGCGGGGAGATGGGGTTCGCATTGGTGCCTTTACCGGATAATTGTTTTTTAATGCTTCGAGATGCTATGGAGACAAGTCTACAACCTTAAGGCTGTTTGTGTCTAATCTTAGCTCGAGACCCTCCTTTTATCAGCGGTGGTAATCTAGAGAGAGATGTTACAGCGCTTGACAAATGTCTAGTTTTTTCCCTTCTACTCAAAACCGTAGGGATCTATTGTTTCACTAGCAGCTGTTGAAAGTGTGGAGAGTTTGCTGAAGAATTGGTGAGATGGGACATGATTAGACTAATGTCTCTGTGACAATGTGCTGATTATACCTGTCATGGTACATAAGCATGCCCTGAAAGCATATATTATCATAAGCATGTATTTTCCATAATTAATGAATGCATACATTATATATATATATATATATATATATATATATATATATATATATATATATATATTTACTGTAAATATATTTAAAAAAAAAATAGATGGATAAACAGTTCCTTAAACTCTGCTGGGTAATCTGAACTATGAACACTTATTTCTAATCAGAATTAATTGAAATGTAGATGAAGACGTGACTGTGAATTAAGAGGCGTATTATAATATATGTTGTGTATAACATTGGATTGTCCAGTAATCACTACAGCTGTTGTGTGGATGGCGTGTCGGGGGTGTGTTGCTCTTCTTAGCAAACTGCTTTTGAGTGAAAATACTTTGAAGGTTTACCTTTAAATGTCAAGACGTGACAACGCTCTGTTTCAGCCCAGCATCGCCCTATTGTGCCTCCTTGAATGTATATTAATAGTTATCTAATGAGCAATAAGGTAATAAAAGCAGATTTTTCTCCCCACCCCTAGGCTATTGAGCAATTAGAAATTCAAGAAAGTGGACGGTGGTTATTGAAGAGGGTAAAACACAAACTGTAACTAGAGCATAAAACTGCTTTTAATCTCAGGTGCAGATTATTTGTGGCTTTCCACAATACAGGAATATTTCCCCACGCTCTGACATGCCTGGATTGTAGCGGCAGCAGCTGAGTTTTCACTTGGGTTAATTATTTCTTAATCAATGTTTTCCATCCTGCTCTTTCGTCCTAATTCAATCTTGAGAGGATTCCAGCTCATCAAAGCGCTTTAATATTCAGTGTTTTGTTTGTACGAAGATAAACAAAAACTGTCTCTATCTACCCATTTATCATTTTAATTTAATGTCATTCTCAATTAACCTTCCGAAACAATATAGCCTCATCCTCACGTGCATTTTGATTTGGAAAACAAAGGCTGGTTTCGTGTTGTGGTAACCATTTGCTTGTGTCTCTCCTTCTGACTAGATTCAAACAATTAATTTAACAAATGGGAAATAGTGTTACAGTGTGTAATAGTGTTAATAGTGTCTGAAATCAGCTGACAATTAATCAACCAAGGCATCCACAGGCTTTTATGGAGAAGGAATATTTATGACAGTAAAATGTATCTGATCAGATTGACACTAATATGAATAATAACTAGGAAAAGCTTTCTGTGAGTTACTTAAGTGAGTTTTTACTGTATATATTAGAAAATGGAATATAGATTATATATTTGTTAAAACAAAAAAGTGCTCTTTTATGCTTTTACTTAGATTTTTATTACCCTGTTTATCTTTTTATCAAGCAAATCCCTGGAAGTGATTTTCTCAGTATTGTTCACAGTACATGCATAGGGACAATGTGTGCTGTGAGATTATTTAAATATTCATAAAACCTTCACATTTGTATATGACTCACTGTTTTGTTCTCATTTACATATATATATACATATATATATATATATATATATATATATATATATATATATATATTGATGTGCTTAGATGCCCTACTTATCCTGTTTCTCCTGAAGGGAAGTGACACAGGAGAGATGTTGTGCAGCAGCCAAGCAGCGAGGAGGTCGAGTTGGTTCTCTTTCCTCCTGAAAAACGCTTCGTCCTCAATGGTTGTGTCTTTGTGTCTTGCAGGGAGAAGCTGGCAGTGGCCCGGCTGCAGCGGGAAGTTGCACGAAGCAAAAGTGAAGGAACAATGGTACTTTTCAACTTACTACACCTTATCTCAACCACGCAGTGTCCTGTGCTAACAATGTCTGACACCTTCCAACGCCAACACCACCATCAAATACAGAAACAAGCAAAGTGTATCCATTTGCACTTTGCCCCTTTTTTTTGGTTGTGGTGGGGGGGGTTTGTAAAGTTTTTAGCAACTGTGATTTTTGTAAGTAGATTTATGTGTTATGGTTGTGGTGCTTTAGCAGTAATTGGATTAGCTTCTAGGACACAAGTCTGATCTGATTGAACCAGGAGATCTGAGGCAGAACATCTAAAGGAGTAAGTTTACACAAAGAGGCATTGTATCACAAAAAGAAAAGGCAATAAATAAGCAAGTTTGTGCAGAACGGCCACCACTAAGGACTCTCCAGTCCTCTGCACGTGACAGACCTACAACAGAGCAGTTATGATCAGACCAAGGAAATACCACAGGGCACCTTTTAATGAAAAGGCCAAGAGGGGAGATGACCCACACGTAATCCCTTTGTTTTAAAACAAAAAACACAGTCGCCACCCTGATTTTATGCTGCGCTCCTCCTGTTGGATTAGAACATTCCACATTTTTACTCAATCCTACATAGCAACAAGTGTCAGGGAACAGCAGATACCTTCATACCAAATTGCAGCACTATATTAGATTTTTGTTAAAATCACACTTGCCTAGAGACGGTGAGAACAGCAGCCACTTTACCTTTAGCGTGAGTTAAATCAGAGCAGAGCTGGACTGGATTCGTAAAGGCGCTGAATTGATATTCATGTCAAAAGAAATTACTTCCCCAGAGCTGTCGTTTTAGATTAGTTTGTCGGCGTCAAGCCCACCTCCTCCTATTCCCATTAGATACCAAAAATACCTCGGCTGTTCTTCCGCAGATGAAACAGAAGATGCTTTCTGAATCTATGTATTGTTCTTAGTCTATAGCTTTTCTTTAAAGGCAGATGAACACACAGCAGGGTCTTTCTGTCACATCTCTATCTTATTTTGATCAGTACCTGCTATCAAATCATTGGTTATTAAATTTCTGCAGAGATTTCCTGAAGGATATTTCAAAATGCTTTTCTAATGGCTTTAATACACCTGTGCTGGCAGGATTGAAACAAAACCTTTTCAGGAAAACACAGCTAAGAGCCTAAATTACACCTTGAGCTGAAAAGCTACTCAGACATCCTTTTTGAGATTGACACTATAAAACATGCATCAGTCCTACACACATGTAGTCTGCGCCTTGTCATGTTTACTACACACTTTATTCTTTTAGCCTCTTTCTTTCTCGGATAACAGCATTTCCAGACACTCCACATTGTTTACTTTCCTGGAGTTGTATTGTCTGGGACACAAAGGCCTCAAATCTTGTGACTAGTCACTTTTATGTGGCCTGTTTTGTCTCAGAAAATTGTTATTTTGTACTGTAAATATTGCGAGGCTTACAATTGTTTTTTCAAAATCGATAACAGAGTGCATTCTTTCAATTATACGCCAGATATTGTCACAGTCGATCGATCGGGCCCCATTACACTGCAGTGATGTAACACACTTTGAACTTTACCCTTTGCTCCGAGGAAGTCATGGGTCACGTGTTATTTAGGCAGGTAAAAATCATTTCTGAACCCAGCCTGGTGCATGAGAGAGTCTCTCTTTCCGTACAGAGGCGTACCTCCGTAGCGCGATGGCGTTGAAGCTCTGGTAATTGCCATCCCGAGAGAAGGGCTGGGGCTGAGTTATCTGTGTCAGCCAGGAGGGGAGCTGAAGAGGACCTCCTTTGTGGGGTCTGATAATCTCTCCTGGATTTGGCTGGAATGCGTCAGCTCTCAAGGCCTGTTTTAGCGCGCGATCCGTTTTCTCTTTCTTAAAGCGAGTTAATAAAATAAATATAATGCTGCCCATGGGAGATAATTGTCAGAGCGCTGGCAGGGTGACTTAGCAGCTACTGAATTCCTCCAACACCGAGACTCTCAGAAGGGATTAGACGACTGCAGTTCGCTACCCTTTGAAGTGTGTGTCCTTAAGTTTGTCTGTTTCCTTTTTTTTTTTTTTAAGAAATGGCTATATCCCAGAAGCTTCGTTACTTCATTCTCTGTGGCTCTGCTACATTTAAACCAATCTAAAGTCAGCAATGCGATTTAGACATTGGCTTTATCCCGGCTTCTGATTGAGATTGTTTTATTTATTGTCTAAATCCTTCCAGATGGCTCCGTATCAAGCCGTTTCTTTATTATTGTGGTGCATTCTGGGCGCAACCCGCTCTTCAGTGGCCATCGTCCAAGAAACAGAAACTCTTCTCGTATTTGAAGTAGATCGTCTCAATTTTAACAATCCAAATAGATGGATTACAATTCAGATAAGAGTAGGTGCACATGGAAGATGATTTAGTTTGAAACAGGTGATGCTGTGAGATTGTATTTGCTCTTGTTGATATTGTAGTTCAGTGCTGGCTGTTGTGTATTTTGCGTTTGAAATGAATATCAGATTACTAGTCACACAGGCTTGCATTGTCAAGCGATGAAAGCAGGACTGAAGTCGTGCGTTTTCAGGGCTCAGTTCTGCTCAACTAACCTGGTATTTTTTCAGTGAAACCAGAATGTCCACAAATGCCAACTCAATCCTTCTAAAGTAGCTTCTGTGAACTCCGTTTGAAATACCTTTTGTGGGAAGATATATTTCGAGTTGTAGCCCAAAACCTACTCGCCTGCTGTCCATTATTTAATTATTGACCCTATAGTTCTTATGAATTTATATACTTATAAACCCATCATGGCCACAGGAAAAGTACCTGCGTTCTTCATTTCAGTTTATTTCAGTAAACGAAACTGGCAAAAGGAAAGGATCTAAGTGACTTTAAAAGAGGGGTCATTATTGGGGCACGAATGGCAGGAGCTCCAGTCATAAAGACTGGCTCATGGTTTGGACAAGTTGGCGAGTGCATGTGTGGGACACCAAGAGAACGGGACAGGCCTGACTGCTGGACCCTATAGTGAGGGGGTCCGGAGGCTCTGTTGTGCTGTGGGGGGCATTTTCCTGGCATGGTTTGGGTCCACTTGTCCTCTTAGAGGGAAGGGTCACTGCAAACCATCATCAAAACCCCAAATGAGGGAATATCTTTTGGAAGAATGGTATTCATCCCTCCCGTAGAGTCCAGAGACTCATAGAATCTGTGCCAAGAGCATTGAAGCTGTTCTGGTTCTTGTGGTGCCCAACACCTTACTGAGACACTTTATGTTGGTTTTTCCTTTAATTTGTCACCCGTCTGTATGTATAAACTGGTATGTATTTATAAGTCCTCTTCTTTTTAACGCATATGACTTCATGACAGCCACGTTTACACCATGGTAGAAAGGAAACACAATTATCACTGGTTTGATGTGTCAGTTTTATCAAGAGAGAGAGGAGTTTGTGTGTTGTAGGATAGTCGCTTATTTTGCACAAATGAATTCTTTGTAATCTGGTTCAAAACCATCCTATAGAGATGAATACCTGAACGATACCTGAACAAGCAGTGCGTTTACATATTCATTGTTCTATAAGTAGCTTGTCTGTGTATTAATCTTGCCGCATCTGCTTCAGGGATCTCCGACATTCCTGTGTGTTCAGTTCACAGGGTCTCCGGTGCCGTTTCCAAAGAACGTACTTATCTAGACCCAGCATTAAACACTGACACATCCGGAGGCACTTCAGGGCTTGTCAACTCCTGATGGCAAATCCTTGAATAATAGATACGAATGTGCTGATCCTGCCAGCGACATTTGAAAATGTGCCTTAAAAGCTGCAAATTTTGTGTCTCCTATTTTGTTTTGAATCCGTAGCACACGTATCGCAGCGATCTGGGCCCCACTGGGACGGCACTGTTTATGAGCGTGCATCTGTCCAACTGTGAGGATGTTTAGATAGTAGCAGAGGGGGTTAAAACTGTAAGGTGTGTGTGTGGGGAGAGGGCAGATCATTTGAGGATCTGAGTTAGGTGTGAGTGTGTGTGTGTCTTGTAAAACTATTTTCCTATTCTGTAGTTTACTACACATAGCTGACCAGCAAAAACAGTATTGTAAGTTTGTATTTGCAGTTTAAACTGTTTCAAGATGTTTTTTAAAGTATTCTCTCTTCCTAACGGGTTAAATTAGCAGGTTAAATTTAGTTTATTTTAGTAAACGTTTTCACATCTAAAAGTAGTGTAAACGTGTACACCGTTTAAATCCCATCAAACAGGGAATTTCAACAGGGAAACGTTAACCGAGCGATTACAGAAATATGAAATAACCCTAAAATCTTAATTGCCAACCTCTCCAGTTTGTCACGCAAGGAGTTACATTCCCAGTACAAAGTATTCGAAGTAACAAGTATCACGTTTCTCACATTTTTAACTAACTACTGTTGTTTTCGGTATTAATAGTACGTTTTAAAATGAGAAATATGCACACTTGTCCCAAGGAAGACACAGTTTAAGCAATATCCCCTTACACTTGGCAGACACCTCTTGATTGATCTAGCGCAGTCAGTGTCAAGCTCTTATTATTTTATTCACACTGTAACGGTTTGTCTAAAGGACATGTGTGTAATCCAGTGTGAGGAATGAATCCAGGATCCTGGACAATTGAAATCGGTTGCAGAAACTCTTTAAAATCTTCATATCATATTAAACTGTTTTTATAGCAGCCCACACAACACGACAAAGCAGCCAACTTTTAAACACATCACGGACGATACAGGCCCATTAACCACGAGGCCTCTATTGCTGTTTTGATGGCTGCAGATGTGGAAGCTTATGTAAAACGGCCGCGCACATTATTTATGGGGAGGGTAAGATGCCGCACACACTCTCTCCCCTCTCATAAGCACCTGTTCATGGCACGCTTTGTTAGCTTTCCTCGTCACGAATGGCATATTCATTGCCTCGGTAAATCCTTCCCCTCTCTGAATTCCAGGGAAAACGAGCTGAATCAATCATGGTGCCGGCATAATTTATTTATGAACGTTGAATCGATGCACCATTGTCTTTCATGTCTGTGTTGTTCTGCGCTCGGGCGATGCCTGGGGCTTTGATTTAACACGTTTCCAACTGTGGGTTTGTGTGGCACGAATATTATTGGAGCTTCAGTCCTGATTTCATGTCACACCTGCACCCTCGTTCCTCAACATACAGCTTTACAAGAATAACGTTGTCCCCAAAGAATACCTCCAAACACACACCCTGCTATAATGATACTGGAAGTAATTGATTCATAGATGTATTATACTTTTTTCTCCCAGAGATACCAGCCACTAATTAATTTAGAGCCACTCTGGACCAATTAGAGTCTGTTAAAGCTCGTAAGTGGGATCAGGTGTCAAATTATAAAGGATACATGCAGTAAAGAGAGGTTGTAGGAACTTCTAAGACGAGTTTTACACCATTACCTGACATTTTCACCTTTTAGCTCCGTCGTTTACATGGCAATTTGAAAGAAGGTTGTGGGCTACCTTGGGAGGATGAAACTGTAAGGGCTTCCATTTGACAGGACTCAAATAAAACAATATTTAATTACAAAGACACAAAGTTTAAGCAGTTAAAGTTGCTGTTGAGAAGTTACAAACAATTAATGTTAATATTCAGTCATCTGCATATTAAATTAATACCAATCAATCATAATCGTTCTTAATTTGTTTACATACCCCACATTGAACAGAGAACTAAAAAATGAGTGAAGGCAAATCATTACCATAAAATCAGTGAATGTGATATTTGTAAACACATATATGTAATGTATATGACCAAAAACAATTAATAAATCATTGTTATTCATGATTTTATTATTCAGCCTTTTTAAATATACATTTAAATGTATTATGAAAGTAAAATGATTATTATAAAAGCAACAGCAATTGATAAAACTATGTATTTGATCATTTACAGTGTTTACACACACACACACATTTATGGGAACATTTACAAATAGCATAAAGAAAACACAAAGTATTAATATTGAATTATTTATGCATTTATTTATTTACCCTTCTATCCAGTAGCCTACTATACTGGCAGTTACAGGCTTTGTGCCACTAGAGGGCACCAGTATCTCTAAAATATGAATTAGGATGGAAGCGCTATCTTGGTTAAATGCGTCTCTTTAAACCTTTGCAAGCTTTCAAATGAACTAAATACAAGTGAAACAATCAACTAGAAAACAGTATTTAAAAACTACACAACATTATTAACGTCTACTGAAGTCAAACAGTATATCTTAATAGTACACAACAACAGGCACAAACTGCAGATTTCCTGTCACTTGGTTTATGTGGGATTGCAGAGCCATCTACAGGGAGAAAAATGAAAACCTGCACATTAGCTAAAGCCTTGCCTAGTAATCAGGAGAATCATCATCATCCAGTGAGAATAAACTAGGAATAATGTTTTGTGAGTGATATTGTAAAACTCACTCCACTGTTGAATTAATGAGGTATTTTGTATTATGATGATTATATATTATTAAACTTAAACACATGCTTTGTAATATATTGCCTATGCAGTGTTTCAAATAGTAAATATACACTTACTCTTCAATATATCCAGGTTTCTCTTTTCAGTTATTTACTACAAATAAATACCGTTACCTTCCAGGGCAATTTGGCCCACAGAAGCAGATTTTAAATATTACACTTTTTTAATATGCTTCCAATTAAAGACAGAAATAAAACATGGGTTTGGCAGGGGCGCTCACCTAAAAGTCCAGGATAGAGAAATGTTTTCAGCTGTTATGCATTAGCAAGGCTTGGTAGCAATTAAGATTACATAAAATATATTTTAATGTTGGATTGAATAATAATCCAAAAAAAAGGACCTGTAAAATTTACTGACGTTATAAATTAAAAAAACATAACAAAATGTGATACTTGCTGTAGATGCTATAAAATCATGCGTTGTTATTGCAAGTCTTGGCCGTGTTTGTTCCTTAGACATGGCTTGAGTTTTTATGACAAGCCCAGGGCATGTGTAAAGGTATATGATTACGGGGAACAGCATCTGCAGCTACTGATATTTCCATTGAAACGAGCCAAATTTATGATATAAAATGTATGTAGTAAAAGTTACTGTATTCAGATTAACTGACGTAAACTTGGATGAGCCAGACATAAATATACGACACGGACAAGAAGCCATTTTTCATAAAGGAAGGGTTTTGCTGATTTTGTAAAACATAAATAAATGCAATCATCTTTAGAAAAGAAAAAACACAATAGAAATAAGTGCATGAATTTCAAAGCCCCGTTTCCTGTGCCATTTGTTCTGAGTTGGTAATTTTTTGGGGGGAAAGCCAGCACGTTAGTTGTGTGCATTTATTGTGCAGGCCGGCACTTCGCATTATTGTCAAAAACTAGTTGCCCGATAAGTCTTTCTGAAATATAATAAAGTTCAGTTTTTTTAAGTTGCCTTTAATTCTTGCCATCTACATTTTACAGTCGAATTGACCATTTAAAAGGATGTAGATGTTTAAAATTGATACACATTCTCCAGCAATGCAGTGTTCCAGCTTTGTCGCACTTTGCAATCACCATGAACTGTAGGACATTGTGAATCCAAATCATTTCAGCAGATTTTACATTTAATCCCCCATTTTGCCGAAAGAGAAAACCATAGGGTACCGAGATAAGCTGCTATTATTTCAAAGCACTGCCTTCACACGACTTATAACTCAAAACCTACAGTTATCACAGTAATGTGTGTTTTAAATATGAGAGACTTTCATACCATAAACCATACATTTCCAGTATGTTGTAATGAATGCTATTACTATTATTCAATGTGTTTTTATCCGTGTGTGTTGACAGTGAAACACTGATGTTACTACTACTACAAATAATAATAATAATAGTTAGAAACTCAAACCCTAAGCATCAAAGAGAGGCTGTTGGCTTCCTATATTGCAATACTTTTCAATAATAAAATCCCCTCCATTGAAAGTCTGCTGGGTAACCGGGCTCTTCGCAGGGTTAAACAAACCTTTAAAAGTGGGGAAATGGCTCGTTCCAATACAGATGTTTGTCATGCGCCAGGCATGCTGAAGGGTGGTTTATGTTACTGTAGTGGTGGATTTATCACCACCATTATGTCTCGTGTAGTGTCTCCCTGAAAGACTGTAAAACGAGTCCACATAGTAGCCTGCAATTTATTGGCCTCTTGAAGCCCGTGAGTGGTTTTAGTGGTGACTTGGGTTTTATGTGGCTTGGCTGCCTTGCTTCACATAATTAAACAGCTATTTGGTGGAAAGTCTGCGAAGCCACAGAATGATTCTGTTTCAGATGCCGTCCGCGGGATGCGAGGATTTAATGTTTTCCGTTAGAGTCTGTCGTTTTCGTCTTTCACACAAATCCGGTTACATTTAAGTACCGTCTCGTAATTTTACTATGATCTTTTTGCTTTTACAGTATGTATTTCTTAATATTATATGCAATTTTTTGATTGAAATGTATGTTTAAACCCTGGAAAACCAGCCTCAAGTATTGAACTGGGGATAAAGTATATCCTGATAGGCACAGCAGTTTACAGCAGAGAAAGTATCCATGTAAATATGAAACTATAGAACTATTTTCTTTTAAACTGGTATTGGCAAAGCATAGAAACCTAATCTTGATTGCATAATGACTTTACTGGTTAGATTTCTTGTTTTTTCAAAAGTAATGTATATATAACTAACTAGTTACGAGGTTAGATCAAACTTTAATATCTCACACAAAGGACACCCTTATTATTCCGTATTAATTTCAGTGTTTGAGGAGGTGTTTGATATGTGTCTGTATGGAATCTATTATCTAAACTGTTAGCTGAGGAAGCAGATCTGATGAATGAAGGTTGAATTACAATATACTGTATATATATACACACACAATTCTCCAGCACTGTGTATTGTGCTTGTATTTTGTATTATAGCCTAGTTGTATGAGCTGCCCAGATCCTGCAGGCAGATTCTACCACTGGGTGGCAGTTTTAAGCCGCCACAGTATCTCTCTGCTCTGAATGGAGAATCAAGCTGTCAGGTTTTATGTTGGTTCAGGTCCCTGTGAAATGAATCGTGTAATTTTAATTCAGGCTGAGGAACAGGTTTGTAATGTATTAAGTATAATCAGTCGTTAATGTGGAAGTGGAATGTGGAATCCACAATACCGGCATCGTTTGTAATCGGTTTGCTGTGGAGGTGGTTGTGGTTCATGCTGACGTTTTTATTATCATTATTATTATGGCATTGCATTGCGGTTATTGTCTAGTTGTATTTCTGGCACTTGCTTCTATTTAGTGCATCTAGCCGGTAAGAGGCACTTCCTGCATGGCTAGCAGCTTTGACTTCTTGTATTGAAGTGTTTGCATTTTAAATATTTATTCCTCTCTCTTATAATACACACAACCAGTCCTGGAAAGCCAACATCACAGCTTTAAACAGGGATTAAGCCTCACATGATCTGATATGCACCGAAGCTTAAAGTTGGGAAAGTGTCCAAGTAATATGAAACTGCTATAGATCTGATTAAGGTCATTCTGAGAATCCCATGAGTCTGATCAAGTGGTTTTATCGGTGCGTTTGGGACTGTGGAGTGAAACCCACTTCACCTCTCCCGATATTGGTCAGTCGAGGAGCTTATTTCATTTCATATCGGCCCACTCATCCTCCTCTAGGAGTCCTCCAGAGTTGTGTCCGTTATTGTATACCCAGTCCCACACACTTAAGCCAGTTGTGCAGATTGTTGCATTCACAGAACAGCCCGGTGCCTAAGCAGGCTGCAACACTGCTCACAAACACGTGACTTTCAACGTATCTGCTGTTGCATGTTCTCTGAACGTTGCTGCAGCAAAAGCAGGCAGCCGATGACGGAGCAAAAGCTCAGACTGATCGACAGCCCACCCTCGGCGTGGGAAAGCTGTGTGCTGAGATGTCCTGCTCACCCAGCCATCATTGCAGAATAAAAATCAGACCAGGCGAATGTAGGGAAACCGTGGGGCGAGTTAGCATCACAGATTGGTGCCATTTGACATAAGAGAAAAGGGAAAAAAAAGCAGACTGCTCTTGAATACACAGCACTTCATGAATGCAGTTTAAGTGTATATGTAAGTGGGCTTTAATGTCTTGAATGGGGATTTCAAAATATATGTTATATTTACATTTCGAGATAAACCTCATGTTATGATCTGAAATATTTTCTAGCACCACCATATGGTGACTCCTTCCAGATGTAAAAATAAATTTCCCCGTGATGTGGCTTTCCCTAAAATATTTCGTAGTATTTAGTCTCTGCTTTGTTTAGATGTTTTCACTGGGCGGATCCGACAGAAATCCTTGTTTCCCGTTTAATTGTTTCTCAAGTGTACAGATATTTCATCTCGTCTCCTGCAACCACCCCCTTTGGCAGCCCCTACTTCATCAATGTCTCTCTTCTCGTCTGTTTTATGCCTATGAATCATGACGTTATAAATGATGATGACTTATGAAATATTGCTTCATTAGTCTAACTCTCGCAGATAATCCTGCCCACTCTGTGTAGCGTTTGAAACAACGGCATTTCATTTATTTTAATAACGAGCTTCTTTTGCTTTTGGAAATAGTGTAGAACACAGACATAACAAAACTATTTTTAATAATGTGAGGTTTTAGCCTTTTATCTTTGCTTAAGCTGGTTCAGTTGAGATACAATGATGAAGGTAGCAATGGTCTAACTCAAAATTTGTTCTGGTGAATTGGCTCCCTGGGTGAACCATGTTTTCGAATCTTTGGGGTACCCTTCAATAATTTAATTTTCCCGTAGGATGCAGATCGCTCATGTCTGGAGTCGAGCCTTTGACTCATTAGCATCGATGTCTAATGCTCTGCAGGGATGTATTTTCCGCGTGTCGAGCATTATTCTCTCTATTGAGTTTTGAACTTAGGTGTGGATTAGTTTTCTCACCCCACGGACATTCCCATCATCTTTTGGTGTGACGTACTGGCGATGCTGTGGAGGGGAGTTTAATATTCCCGAGTACTGCTTATAAAGAGGAAATTAAATCTGTGTTTTATATACAATCTGGCATCTGTCAGGTTGAGGGCTAGAAACGCTGTACGAGACGCATGCAGTTTTTCTCGGAAATACAAATGTCATTGAGATTGAAAAAACATTTGAAACTGATTGTACACTTTTGGCGTTAGGGTTGTGTTTGATCGATGTTCCGGCTGCCCCAGAGTTGTCCAGTTGTTACCGGCATACCTCCTGGCACCTGAAACTTTCAAACAAACAAATATACAACAGAAATGGGATTGCAGAGGAAGTAACAGCACTGTGAGAAACATTTACACACAATCAGGCCTGCTACTCTCTCGTACTCTGGGCATCGATGGCCTTAAGTCACACCACCACCGTAACATGACCGGTCGCTCTCCCCATGCGGACTACCTTCACAAGGGCCAGGGATATCCATACACCCTAGAGGGCCCAGGAGAGATGCCGGGGAACCCTGAAACATTTACTCCACACCGTATTAGCGAAAGTATATTAAAAATGCATTATTTGGCACTTAGCATCCGTTCCCATACAGGCGATCTCTTGTTTTAATCACACCAGATGTCTTTTGTGTTTATAATCTTTTGGGAGGGAAGGGGGACCTAAGTGTTCTCTCCTGTGCCAAATATCTTTTCCCTCATTTAGAGAAAGCTTTGCTAAATAGGCTTAAGGCTTACATGACAAGACCCCCTTCACTGTGAAAAATAGTTGAATTGCTAAACCTTTCCTTAAGAAGCTTAGCAAAATCATTTTGTCACAAATACTGTAGGTTCACATTTAATTCTGGGGATTTTGCAAAAGCAATAAAACTGATTATGAGAGCATTCTGCTAAGCTCTGATGCTGTGTATTATTTATTTATTCGTCTACTTTATATTTTTACTATAGAGGTCTTTATTTGGTTTGTACATGAAGTCTAATAATAGACGAGACTTGAAAAACTGGGCTGTGTTGGCCAGTATGTTCGACTCCATAACACAAACTGATTCCTGTACATACAGTATATGGAGCCATACTGTCTAGGTCTGAGACTAAACGTTTTTCAGCTAACTGCCCCATTACACATGTGAAGCTAGACCACATATAGTGAAAATTACGAAATTACTGTCAAGATGCTGTCTCCTCAGTTGTCATCAGCACGAATCGCCGCTCCATTTTTACTTTTTAACAGAACAGCATGACAATGAATTCCATTACAAGTCCCCTAAACACATGTGATATGACCTCAAAAGATCAAACCCAATGCCTTCCTCTCCTGTCCTTTCCTATGTTCCCCAGGACCTTGATACACTAGAGAGCATGTTTTCAGGTTGAAACAAACTTGTTTGTGTCTCTTTCCAGCGAGAGAAGCTGATACACGAATTGGAGGAAGAAAGACGATTGCGACTCGAGAGTGAGAAGCGATTACGCGAGGTGACGGTGGAGTCAGAGCTCAGCAGGACTCAGATGGTTTCATTGCAGCAGCAGTTCTCCAGGTACTTGCTTTCCAATGTTTGCACGGTGGACCACATCCATACGGGACAAATATATATTATTAATATACGGTAGAGATGGCATTTTCTGTATGCCTACATTTACGCCAAATATATGGGATCTGTTTTATTAACTATAATTTGGTCTGCAATCCATATATTTATTTTATAGGTTGAAAATATATGGTGAGGTTAAGTTCTACAATATATTGTCAACATATAATATCACTATATGGATTACAGACTAAAATATAGTTAAAATACATTCGCGTATATTTTTTATATTCAAAAAAGGGTCCAGTTTTTGCGTTTGAAAAATATGAGAAGCAAAGAATTCTGCCGTACATTAAAAATATATATGTGTTTCCGAATGGGCAGCATTGTGGTCGAGTAAAACTTCTCGAGTCATCCGTTTTTAGAAACTTCAGTGTACTAGATTTATTCAGGACGGTTGTGCGACGCGGAGAACATTTCCCTTTACTCCGCTGGGAACAGGAACATAATAAATGTTTTGTGATCATTGGAAAGAAATATTTTATTTCCTGAAGGAAGGAATGGTTATGTTAATATATATAAACTTTGTGAATTATTCAACAGTTTTCTCACTATATATATATTTCTGCTGACATAAAAAAAACAACACTGCTTCTGAAATATTATGCTTTTTCAATTGTGAGCAAGGCCTTCCCTACAGCTTGCAGAAATAAAAATACCATATGTAAACAGGAGCTTAGATGACACAACTAAGTTGTTGCTCTCAAACACTGTGTGTGTCTGCAATTTATAATTAAAGTCTCAAAATTAAAATAAAATGTTAAATATATCCATACAAGAATTTATATGATATAATTATGCCCTCTTCTCTACTAATAACACAAGTTTTTTGTGAGTTCCCACACTGCGAGGAGAACTTTCTACTTCATAGCTGCAGCACTGTCCCAACGGGGAAAGTGTTGGGTGAATATTGACAGGGGGGTTATTTTCAAACAGTGCTGAAGATTGTGACATTTTTATATCAACATACCGTACAATTTCTGTGTAAGTTTTGATTACTAAAGTTTGTGTTTGTTGCCTTAAGCCAACCAAAACGAAATGAACCAGAGACTGACATAATGAGAAAAGGCATCCTGGGGATATTGTGTAGCTGCCGTTAGCACAGTCTGTTATCCTGGTGCATGTGCGGAGATGGGTACCCTGTCTCATCAAGGGGGCATTAGCGTTGTGCGCATGAATGCTTTTGGTCTGTGGCGCATGTCGACTGCGGGAATATGTTCCAATGTGCATCATACGCACTTATCCTCTTACTTTTTATTTACAATATCCTTTTTCCCTCCAATGTTTTACCTCTTTGAGCGATGCTTGGTTATCCACTCTCTGGTGCCATGGCAGTGACCAGTCAGATCTCCTCGTGGTCGTTTATACAGAGGGGTTTTAATAGATGCAACAGCCCAACAGCTTCAGAAAGAGGCCCCATCCCTGCGCATCTCGGTACAGCTGTTACCAGGAAGCTGCCCGGGGTGTCCCAGTCTCTGTGTCATTTGGACAAGTAGGAAATTATCCATTACGGACCTGTAGGGGTCTGACAAATGAGATGCGTGGTGATCCTCATTAAATTATGTGTTGGATCTGAGCACAGTTCCGAGCGGCTGGATTCCGAGCTTTGCATTATTTAAGCGGGCAAGAGGGACTCTTTCCAGAGCACACATCTGTAGGGGGTATGGGCCACAAAAGATAATGGCCTCATACTTCAGCGCATTGCTAAATAATGGGCGTTACATCCTTCCTTTCCTTCTTTTTTCCACTGCTAGCTTCTTGGCCATTTAGAATTCGGACTATGAAAAAAAAAAACACAATTTATGTCTACAGGAAAAGGGGAATAATTGACGTAGCAATGAGATGATCAGATGTTTCTCTTAAACGTTTTCTTTTTCGACTTGATTTCAACTGAAAAATACACAAGACATCCTTGTGCAATTGCTGCTTTTTAAAAGTATATAAACTTCTCTTCTGCATCACAGTTCATCGCCAGTAACATAACATGGCATGTGTGCTTTTAAACAGACAGTGTGACCTTGCGCTGTTCACAAAAGACACACATGTAGTTGTGGTATTAAAAAAAGCAGGTCCACAATGTATAAGCTTGATTTTCAAACAAAGACCCCCGTTTCAGCGAGCGTCCACTGGTGTGTGATGTTAGGTGGAATATCTCACACCTCAGCTTGAGTGTCGAGTTAATAATCTTTCATGTGAGGAATTGGACTCATGATTAGTCGAAGGTGATGCGAGACTCTCGCTAATGGCTGGCAATGATTGCAATGCACTGAAGCACATGGCCACGAAGAGCTCTTATTATAATTCTCTAAGAAAGTGAAATTACCACACCGCTATTGTGTGAGTGGCTGCAGAAATCTCTTAACATTTAAAATGATAATAAAGATAAAAAAATATGGAGCAAAGTACCTGGATGATACAGGAGCAGTGTGTAACAATGCTGTTAGTGTATAAGAGGCAAATGCCAAATGATTTATAAACACATCAATGCATGTGCAGGTGTGGTGTAGTTCAGCTGCCATCATTGGGGGTCTTCTAATGGCAAGAGTGAGAAATAAACTGCCAGGAAACATCTCCTCGATTTTCTTTTGGATTTGATTTATTAATATTTATTTAACATTTAAACCGATTGTTTTCCTCTGTGTCAGTGAGATTCCAGGCATCCAACACTGTCTGTAAACACTTAAGGACCTGTGAATTAGATGTACTTTTTAATTTCTTTTTCATTGCATCTCAGCACTGTGTTTGTGTTTTGCTTTGAAGAGTTTCCAGAACAGGGGTTCAGCTGGTGCCCAGATGCCCGGCGCTCCGAATACCTGATCGACCAAAAACTAAACGAAATCTGCACTGCATGTGCGGCTGCTGAATGAGTCACAATCCTGCGCACTTTTGAAACCATGTGGATGTAGTATAATAAGAATCCCGTGTAACCAAAATAACCAAATACATCATAAACCGAGGTCAGGGGGACCGAATGTTTTATGGGATTGATTTACAAAATAGATATATTTAGAAAGTACTTAAGAACAAAAGAAACGCTGCGAATGAGAAAACGGCATGTGGCACATCTTTTTCGTTTTGTTTCCACTAAGGTATTGATCCGGTGGCCTCCTCAGCTTGCTTCAACAACAATAATAATAATAATAATAATAATAACAACAACAACAGCAACAATAATAATCCCAGTTAATTAAAAGTGCTTTCTTTTTTCAGTCATTCAGTCTTTTTTTCGACATCATTTCCTCGTAGAGCTTAACAGTTTGTTTTCACTTTGTCAATTCCTTTCGGGATTTTGAAGCGCTAAATGAAATCCGCACAAAGTCTTTTCTGTTCCGGGCTAAAGAGAGATTGAGATCTGTTAACTTCGCAGAATATTTTGCATACTTTCCAGTCTGGGTGTTTACTGAGAGTTGCAGTAAAAGACGCATACTAAAAGAAAGCATGCGATTTTGTGAACTTGTTTTTGCTTACTGAAAAAATACCCAACGAGACTTCCTCCTCTTCCTCTTCCTCCTCTTCTTCCTTACAGTAAAGCTACCCTTCCTCTCCAGTGACTGCTCTCTGAGGAGTAGAGGCTTCTTAAAAAGGGTGTATTGCCTGTCCAATAATTGACTGATTGGCCAACCACACACGAGACGCGAGACAGCAAGTCCGATATTAAGTCTGATGACTGGCCAATCGGTCGATGAAGCCTCCCAGACCAGCACCTGAATAGTCTTTCAGTTTATGTGGAAGGAGAGCTCAAACTAGCACAAGGCACAATTTGCTCAGCACATGTAGTGTGTCCTTGAGATTTGACAAACCATCCTGTCTCAGTAATTATTGTCTTACCCTAAGGTACTTGTCTTAAAGTCTTAAAGACATTTTCACCCCAGAAATATACCATGTTACTTGGCTTCTAAGAGATCACTTATATCCCTCATAATGGTAATTGGTAATTTTAAATACTTGCCATCAAGGTAGTAATTAAGAAAAGACTCGTTACATCTGTTTTAAATCAGTGTGCACTTTTATACCACAGTTTCAGAAACAGGCAATGGGTTATAGAATTGACTGTGCTCATATGTTTATGTATGTTTTATATGTAATAGGAATGATTTGACTCATATTTCAGTCATTTAATTATATGCCAAAGGACATGTGATACTCATTAATGTCTCAGTCAGACTGTACTGCCCATGGGTGCTCAACATCAGATGACATCAGAGGGCGTCCATCATGGCCCAGTGGTAAGATGTCATGTTTTAAGATGAGTCAAGGTTCATGCAACATGTGAGAGGGCTACGCTGGGATGTGGTGCCCTGTGGTAGAACCTCATGCAAAGTCACATTATATTGGGTGCCATTGCTGTGACTGGCAGAAAGGAGCCGTGCTTTGTCCACATTGTTTCACAGCTGCATATTACCAAGCACCCTTACAGAGAGTTACAGTTCGTCCTTTTGTCACAGTAATGTCAGAGGCTATTTCTGGCAGATATTTGTTGTTGTCAGAGAAGAGGAAGAGCATTAGACCTCTAAAATTGCAAGGCATTGCTACCAAGATTACATTGTTGCTTTTGGCAGATCAAACCATCACAGTTATCATGTGACAATATACAGTATACATACATATACATATGGATATAATTACTAATTTACTAATTTATAATTATTAATTTAAGATAGGGTAATGCAGTTTATTTTTCCATAACATAGTGAAATTGTTGTATTTTATGTGTCCTAAGGGCTTTATTGAGGTCAACAACAACTAAAACCATGAGTTTATGTGCTGTATAACTCTCTAGCCTAACCAAACTCTCAAGCTCTCCATATGAATGCAATTATTGTGAATCCCAGAAAGAGCAAATGTGTTAAAATGTTTCAGTGTAATGGATGGAACGGAGTGAGTCATAAAGTAACAGGTATAGGGGCTTTCATATTATCTAGAGATGCTCACAATGAGTCCAGAAGAATGGGTTCAGTCACTTAGTCGCAACGTGTTCCCAGTACGATTATATAAGCTCCGATTTTATGTACGGCGGCTGACGGATTGCCTGTAGGACGGCAATATGTTAAGATATCTCTCTGCCAGTGAGGGGTCCAGTGGAAGGCAAACATCTGTAGGTACGATTAGAAAGGATTTGAAGACCTTCCGTGCCCTTTTTAGCATAAACAACAAGTAGAAAATAATTTTCAATTCACTCTTCTAACTGCAATTCAATAGATTTTTTTCCTTTTTTGCAGAATTAAAAGTAACGGCCTGCTTTTCTTAGGATCAATTAAAATCTGAACCATTTTTCTACGGATTGTACAAAATGTTGAGGTTAATCACAAGTGAAATAAAGCAGCAGGTTTGATATGAACTTGCTATCCTTCAGCCAGGAGTAAATGTTAAGTTAGAAATCCCTTCTAAAGATTTAACATCTGGGCTTTCATTGTTTTATATTCATATGCTGCTTATAATGGCAGTTATCAAGTTTTACATAGACAGGAAGATTTTACAATCCACATTCATGGTCATATATATATATATATATATACAGTCACTTCCACAATTATTGGCACCCATATTTTACTTTATTTGGGCATTTTTATGGTCTGTAATAACCTGAAATGAGTAGTGTAACAACAATGTGAAGCTTCCAAGGAACGTCATCTTGCACACATCTGGTTTTGGTAACCCATTCCTGTTCCGACACCTTTATGGAGAATAAAAATGAAAAAGTAACACATGAAAACATGTGTTACTGTTGTGCTCATAAGCAGCAGGGCGTTTTTTCAGTTTTTTAATAACATCGCTGGATGTGAGATTATTGATACGGGTCCAGTTTGGAATCTCCCAGTTATTAACCAGCGTTTATTGCTGATAACGTCTCGTGCAAAAGCTCAGTGAAGCAAAGAGGAACGTAACTGTTGGAGTTTAGGTCCATCCCTGTCTTTGCTCTGGGAACGTGGTCATAGTCTGGCAGATGCAAGGCCTGATGGGAATTCCCCTCCTGACTCTGACAGCCCACTCGGTGCATCCACTGGGACTTCAGGAGTCAGTGAGTGGCACAACCCAGATTGGTGCCATGCTCTCCACATTGCATGGCTCATTCTGCAGTCCAGATGGTGCCTCTTGCTAATTTAGTCACTTGGCAGTGCCTAATAATCAATCTTTTATGGTGTCTGATTAAAGTATGTTCATTTACACAACATGGTGAAAGATATGTGCCACATGCTTCTTAGAGACACTTTTCCCCATAGTGTGGAACTTACTAAAAGTAGTTTAAAGCAAAAAAAAATGCACAGACAGTAATGGGTGATGCATGGAATACCATCAACGCCGTAAGAGATTGGGATGTTAATACATTTTTAATGGGACACAAAGCAGACACTCACCCCTGAGCTGCTACCCTACCTCTTTCACTTAAAAGGTTGAATAAATAATGCTGGAAACACATCGGCATCGTGTGCCCATTACTGTCTTTGTTAAAATAATACTTGCACACTGTTTCCGCATGTATGGCCTTTGCCAACTCATCCAGTTTTCCTTTGCGATATACAAGCGCATTATATAACTGCGTTACATCAGCGCCAGCGCAATCTGTTGCTTCGGCAATGCCTAGCACGTTAATGGATGCCAGAGAGGCACTAATGACCTGCATCAGTGCTATACTGCATCTACAGAGAGGACAACATAATGAGAGCTTGCATCTCCCATCAGAACGAGAAAGAGGAGACTGGGATTGTGCTTATCTGTGATTAAGCGGCGGAGGAATACTTCTGTGTCGGATGCTTCCAACTCAGCAGGCCAGCAGATTATTATTAAAAGTACTACTTCTAACAAACATATAGTTACATTTTAGTTTGCAAACTGGAAATAATACATATCAGGATTCCATTTTATCTTGGAGATATCCTGTAAATGAATAGATAGCTGGAATACATGTAATGTGTTGTGAGATAAGTATTGAACAGTTGGGAGTATAAGTTGCTCCAATGCCCTGCATTGTGAAGCACAATTATTATTCTTTTTGGGATTGCCCTCCACCATTTAATGGAAATCCTCAGCTAAGACCTATAGTATTGTTACAGCTGATAAATAAACCTTTCTGTTCTGCCGGAGACACTTATTTACATTTGAACATGTATATGTATACGTTTAAATACTTCCATTTTCAATATAGAACTGTTACTTTGAAAATAGTGTCCTTTAGCAGAGCATGGCAGAGCAAGGTAATCATAACAAAACAATACACAATTTCAACTTTATTATCAAATTGACAGTCGCTGCCTAACCTCCTAAAAGCATGTGGCTTGGCATACGCCACCAGAACACACAATGCTGGTTGTTTCTGAGGTGTGTCCGTTTCAAAGACAGTATCTCTTTGGGTCTCTGTTGATTTGCTCTCTGATTTCCTAATCACTTGTAATCCTCTCCGTTGATTTTGTAATTTGCACACACCAAAACCGAACGAGACTGCACTTCTCTCTGAGGCTCGCATGAAGTGCACGCATCACAGCTACTTCCTGGAGCTAATTATCTTCGAAAGCTGTTGACTATCAGATGTGAAAGAGATCATGCTTGAGCGTTCTGTATAAAATCAGCTCAGACGGCGGAGATCTAGTGGCCCGTTAGGAGGTGGCGGCCGGTCGTTAGCATAATCGGCTCGGTATGTGGCACAGTCACAGTGCTGTCTGCTTCCTCACAATATGAGGATCACCCCGCCCCGGGATTCAGACAAACCAGTTAGCCTCGGGCCCGGGATTTCTGAGAGGGCACTGCCCATGTGGAAGACATTATTGTCAGTGTGCCTCTGGCTAAGGTTTCTTTTCTTTTGCCTAAAAAACAGCCACAAATTAAAAGACAACTGTCTAGCGTTTTATTCTCGGTTAAAAGCTTTTCCACAGTACGGGCGCAGCTCAGACATCTGAAACTGTTTGTTTGGAAATATAGGCTTTCCAATACAAACTCTCTAGAATAAGTTATTCTTATGGTCAGCCTTAATAGATATGTATTTGCACAATGTGATAAATATGGCTGGGCTGTGGTTGACCAATCGTAAATGTGTGACAAACTCCTGAATGGACTAGACACTCATTTGCTTTTTGACTTCTTCTAAGTATTTCCGATGTATGATTGTATTAATGCTCAGGATATGTTTACTGATGAAAGACTGGCTGACTAAGAACAATGTGATTAGCCTTTAATATATTCCCACCATGTGTTGCACAGCAGAACGAGAGATGAGGCACTGCACTGCGACCGGACTAAAGGAGAGGCTACCATTGCTACCTTAAACACAGCCTGCAATCCCCTGCACTAAAGTCTCTGCCTTTCCATTGTAAAATAATAATAATAACGATGATGATGATGTTGACCTCTCTCCATGCCAGATGTACCTGTCTTGTTAGTGGATTTAGCGTACTTACAGAGAGATGAATGATCCTGTCCCCCGCGGTCTGAACAGATGGGACATCTGTGTGGTCAGTTTAATTAAAAGCTTAGTGGCCCATGGATATCTCGGACACAGTGATGGAAATGCAATGGTTGAGTTTAACTTTCGCCCTATTTATTCCCTCCGCATCAGACTAAAGCAGGTCATATCTGTGGAGACAACGAGGTAGTCAAGTCATTTCTGTTGTACATAACGTACGGATTACTGTCTGAAGAGGCATTATGCTGCAAGCACTTTCGATATGAGTTGCAGTCATCCTCAGCTTTCAGTCCAACCTGGGGACGGCTGTAAAACATGTTTGTGTTGCATATAAAAGATTTGCACTTCAAATCCAGTCCCGATAGGATTGTAAAGCAATATTTCTGTGTGAAACACCTACGTTTATTCCTCTTTTCCCCTCCTATGTTGTCTCTTCTTTGAGTTCAAGTAGCACATTTTTTTATATATAGTTTCAAAAGGTCTAATTTAGTTCTGGAGCCAAAGGCCTTCATACCCTGTTTAAGCTGTATATCCAATTCTGATCATCAGAAAACGTTTTCTCTTTTATTTGATCTTAAAGCAGTCTGCATATGTATGATATTAGGAGCAGATGAGTTTTGTGGGGCATCAGCTGTATTTACAACCCCCTGGGATTGTTTTTACTCTCAATCTGAAAACTTTTTCTCATGCAACTAAAATCTTCTGAAAATAACATAAATCAAGATCTTAGTAATTCAGTGTGTGACTTTGTTTTGCAAGGTTATACAAAACTAGTTGATATATTAACTGTTATATAATAAACATTTTATACCCGACAGCTTTTATCCCATTGAAATCATACCCTATAGCCTGTTATCAAATTATCATGTAAACTGTAGTTTAATATCAAGCACATTCGTTTTAATAACAATTAATTATTGGATTTTATTCTCTGTTTTTAGTGCCAAGTATTAACAATGTGGAGAGACTGGGGCAGTAACAGTTTTGCTTAATTGGGAAGCATTTAGTTTACTACAAATTTGAATAAGAGAAAACTATATATTTGTGTAAGTGTAGCATTCACTCATGTAAAATAAAGGGATGGATTTTGGCAATTTACTCTCATATTCGTAATATAAACACCCATTTCCAAGAATAAACATGCTTTGGAGGAGAGCCACTTTCGGACTGCTGGGTTTGATAATCCTCTTATTTAAAAAAATATATAGACTGTTTCCTAACATGCTTATGGGGCAGATAATCTTAAAATAAAAAACAATCCCAGTGTGGAGAGAGATGGAAGATGATATCGTCTGATGATCAAACTAATTTTAAATAATGCAGTTAAAACATATATGAGTCTATATTGAAACTGTAAGGCCACAATACTGGGACACATTTAAACTGTGATTCATGTGTTGTTTTCTATGTAACCCCTCCACTCACTGATCAGTTCGTTTGCCGGATTCGGTTTAGTTCGGTGAACATTTATTCATACTGGCGTTTTAGGCATTTACATTAAAACACTGAGAAACAGCCTCAATTATTTATGTCTTCCTGGTTCTGTGTAGGCCGAAAATCTATAAGGGGAACCAGACATACACCAGGATAGAAAACAGCTTCGTTTAAAAAAGACAACAAACGCAACAAGCTCAGCCCTGGTCCTTTCTGAGAGTCACATCTCGTTCATCAATATCACCAGAATTTGAAGGGTCCAATATAAAAACAGCTGTTCTGCTGCTTAGGCAACATCAACTTCTGTATTTTAAGTAAAGAAAACACAGAAAAAGAACCGCTGGGTTTTGGCAGAAGTCGACTTCTTATTTGAATTGTGTTTTTATACATTCCTGACGTGTGCTCCCGCGTGAACATTAAAATATAAAGTTAGCCTTCCCTCACAGCTGCATAATAAATGGGAGGAGAGCCGCTGAGTGACACGACCGGCCCCCCAGCTCGGGGCAGGGCTCTCCGGGCTTCTCTGTGTCTTGTTATTAAACTGTGGGATTAGTGGGAGACTCATTCTGCCCGGTGATGTAGGTCAGATGCTGGCAAGCCCCGTGGTTGGAAGTGAAATACTCATCCCACTTTTTTTTTTTTTAAGTGCAAAGTGGTCTACTTACTTCTGCAGCTGGGGCCAACCAGAGAAGCAGTCAGGGGAGAAGTTCTTGCTTGGTGCACGCTCTGAGAACGGTTACAACAACCCAAAGCCAAACGTGAGCCGGGGTCGGCTGTTTAACCCGTGCACCGCGGTGAGATTTATGAGTCATGAAGGCACCATGTGGAAGCGTTCCTGTGCCGCACAGTGTGGGGCCAGGCTAGCACTGCCTTAAAAGAGCATCCAGCGGCCGCTCAGTCTGCGAGCGAAGCCCACCGTGAGAAGTCGTTTGTCCCAGCCCGGAGAGGGGAGTCGAGGTTGACAATGTCCCTGCGGGCGCCAGGCCGGACGAGGGGCCCTCTGCGATCCCTCACAGAGGACACAGACTTTAGGCTGAAGCTGAGGGAAGCCGTCTACAGGTACTGAGATCTTTACCTACCTCCCCTTCTCGGTTCAGAGGTGAATCAATAAATCACTGACACAGAAGTAACTGTGTGAGTCATCCTTAAACTTCGCTGCCACTGGCTGCTGCAGGCGGGGATGGGATGAGTAATCTGTTCACATAACTAATACAAATGACCAGAGTCCAAAGTCCACTGGTGCTGCTAACTAAGTTTAATTACAGTAACATAGTTTGGAGCTAGAGCAGAAATGTTTGAAACCATACAATGTGTTGCAGATGTTGAGGAATAATTGTGCGAAATGTTTTTTTTATGAATGCCTACTTTGTTTGGAATCTAACTCTTTGCTGTCACAATTTAAAAATGGGAAAATAATTTGGCGTATAAATTAGTTGCTAGAGGCTTTTTTTTCGAATGGCTAGAGTTGTTCTTCCGCATGTTCCGCTGTGAAACCCACTTGAAAAGGAACCAGTGTCCTTTAAAGTTTAAATACCCTGAAACGAGTTTCTCCTCGCCATGGTACCCATGTGCCCATAATTGGTTCCAGTCCTGATCTCAAACGTGCATTCCACAGCGCTGGGACTAACAAATCATACAACGATTCAATAAACCTGTCCCGCGATCCTTCCCGATTTGAAAACCAGTGCCTTTTTATGAAACCAATTCCTTTAATTTGGGGGATTTATAAGAGGTTTTCAATCAGCGCAGAGGGAGATCCCAGCACATCTGGGCAGAGCCAGCACAGCAGATGTTTCAGGAGCTAGAAACAATCGGGGGAAGCTTCACCTTGACATCTGCTGGCTGTATATGCACTGCGCCTCCTGCCAGAGTCTTTGAAGCTGCCCTACTGCTTTAGTCATCAAGACAGGGGAAAACTAGACTGCCCCAAAAGTCAGACAGTTTAATAGATAGCAGGCTTCCTGGGTCTAAATATAGTTATGAATTTGTTTGTTTGCAATTTCTTTCTCGTTTCAACTCCTGACAGACGCTAAGTAATGGTCTCTGGATAATTGGTCAATGGGATTTCGCAAAGTATACTCACAGAGGAGTTATAAATAGCTTTGTTTATGGGGGGCTTCTGATTCTATTTTTACTTCCAGCATCTGGCCACGGCGATGAGTTTGACTTGCTGTTGGCTGTGTGAAAATCAAGGGGTTTTTATGATTATAAACAGAAAAAAGCTCCTGTCGCACAGCCTCTGACATCTGACACGAACCAGCATCGTTTTAGCCGTAAGAACTCAAAAACTTTTATGATATCATCAAATGGAATAACAACATAAACATCGCGTTGGCTTCCAAGTTATTCGTCCACATCCAGGGGACCAGATAAGACCATTTTGAAAAATCTGCTAACTATGCGTTTAGGTAAGTTAAGAAAACTCAACAATATGGTGAGTTTAAGAAATGATGAGAGATTTAGGGCCCTAATCCTTGCCATTTTAATACGCGGAAATTATGACAAAAGCAGGGTTAAAGTGGTTATGAAGGGATCCACATCTGGCAGCAGGTGGGCCACCCCATCTGAATTCCAGGAGAGGGAATTCTGGGAATGTTTTCCCTGCTTACTGCGCGCCTCCCAGTCCGGGTCATTATGTGAAGCTTACCATCCATACCGTATGTGTGCCAGCATCTGATAATCTGATAGTCTTTCTAGGAAAAAAAGAGTGTTTCAGCTGGTTTTCACCGAGCTTGCAATTATCGCTCCCAGTTTTGTGTGCGAGAGATTAGCGACCCCATGTTTAGGCAGAACACATAATTTGATACAAATTTGGGACTTCAGTTTGATACCTACTGGAAATTAGAAAACGAATGTTCAATTAAACCTTCTTCAACGATGATGATGCTTATTATTCTCCTGATAACTTTGAGTCGGTGTTATTCCAGCCTTATCTCATTCCTGCTCTGAGAATACTACGTTTACCTCTGAGGGACTGGAGGCTTTTACATGTGTGAATTCAGCCTGCTGTTCAGTTCAGCCCACAGCAAAAACCATAGGTATCCCTGCCTTAAGACTAAGTCACTTAAGAAACTGTAGCACTAAGACCTGACCACATCCAATTCCTCAGTAGATACCGACACTCCGAGTGTGTTTCCGCCGAGGATTAAACCGGCTTATTATGGACCTTTACAGGATCTGTAAAAGAGGTCAGATTACAGATTTCTGAGAAAGTAGGGCAGCCATGTACACATCATAGGGATGGGTGCCTCATGTAGTTGTTAGCCGGCTGACGGGGAGCTGTCGGCTGTGGGATATTGATGACAGAGAATGGCACAGTGACTTAAAGGGAGTGATATAGATTCTCCTCGACATGTCTTTTGATAAAAGGAAAGCACCATGAAATTCCTTTGGTCGTCACTGGATCACCATGCTGTGTGGGCACAGACACACACGAGACAGACATACACTACTTCTTAGGTCACACACACAGACGCATATTGGAAAAATACATCTGTTTATGTATATCGATGATCAGTTTGCAGAAATGAACAATCACACGATTGCATATTTATGCCAAAGTGAGAGGAATTCTCGCCGTTGCTGATTTGCTGGGTTTTCTAAGAGGGTTAGAGTACTGCACACCCCGGAGATTTACTTTGGGCGTCCACAACCGAGTCTCCCGGGCTAAAGACATCAGCCACAGACATATTTTCTACCCTCAGGGGACTCATCAATGCTCTGCAGCTGTGCTTGTGGCAAAGGATAATAGGTTCTAGTTTTACGTTCGCATTAAATACCTGTGTTGGGGTTGTCTTAACGTTGCGTGTCGGTTTCATCTGTTGTTTGGGGAGATTAAAAGACTTAGAGAAGTAGAAAGGAGTCTCAGGAAGGAGGAGGCGCTCTGCCGGTGTGTGCCAGGATATAACTGTTGATCACAAAAGAAGTACAGTGTAAGACGTTTCTGCCGAAATAGCTTTTGTTCAAGTGCTAACCGTGTTTGACAGCTTTTGCCTCAGAGGTCCTTCTTCAACAGCCAGAGCAATCAAGGAACAGGGCTGCGAGGAAGAAGGATTATGTAATGTGACAGGATAATAATATGTCTTTATTTACAGTCCAGATCATCGTAAATATCACGGCACTTTGATATTTGAGTGGCTGTTTTATGACCAGAATAAAAACCCGACTAAGTGTAAAGCATCTGTGTAAACTGCTTGTTCAGCCATGCATTATATTTCTGTGTCTTAACCTCCAAGAGGGGTATGGTATTTACATCGCTTTTAGTGCCTCTCCCCATGTTTTGCATCCATAGCGCACTGAGAGTCAATTGTAACAAAAATGCATGGTGAGTAAACGTGGAGATCTGATGAATATTTAACATTTTATGGCTCGTGTCAACATCGCGTTTAATAGTCCAGATCTGTGCACCTTTAGAGAACAACCACATAAATAAATAATATGATTCCCCTAAATAGAAAGCTTTTGGGATAGCTGTAGAGGATTCCAGTAAGAAAGAGTCGACAAACACATGGATGGCATATCTTCATTTCCTGTTGTTGCCTCCTCTGCTTCGCTTTCATGTGCATCTTATTGAAAGGTCAGAGTTCCGGCAAAGAAAAGAGAGAGAGAAAAAAAGCCACTGGTCACCAGTTTTGAAACTTTGTAATGCTATCCATTCTTAACACGCATGACAGCCTCCTGTGTTTTACGACTCTTTCAAAAGGGGGGACTGGACTTGAAACAAACTGGTTGGTTTTCATGTGGCCAGTGCCTCTGCAGAGGGGTCTCCTTGGCAGTGATTGAGACCCATGTCTCCATGTAGAAATCCCGGAGGCCTGAACACAATCTTGGTGAAACACAAAAGTATCTTTAAAAAGGATAAAAGGCTTAGTGCGTACTTACACGTCTGGCAGGGTGAGTAGCACTATGGTTTTGCAGTGAGTAGACAGGGAAGGGGTTGTGGGGGTGGAGGAATTAGGTGTTTTCCACACAAAAATAAAGCCTTAAATAGTGAAAACGCTGACTAGCCAAGATGTGATTAAGCAGAGAAGGATAAGGCGATAATATTTATCCATCAAATGATGGTCATGCGTGGTGCCACATGCCCTGGATCAGAAAAAAAACATCTGACCTGTTGTTGGGTCTTGGTGATTTCATGTGTCTTGCAAGCTTTTAATTGTATGGCTGTCCAAATTAATTTACAAGGTGGAGGGGTGAGCTGAGCTGTTAATACACTGTTGATGGAATAAGACATTGTTGAATGACTTTTCCTGGAGGTTTGCCTGCTTTGGCCAGGTAGGTTCACACTTCGAAACTGTCTAACAGTGAAAATAAATTACCTGTGATAACATTTTTAGAAAAAACTGCCTAGTAACTTCAAGTTTTTTTTTTTTTGTATTGTTTTAATCAACAAACAATCTACTTTGAAATTGTGTGGGTAATTTATTTTCAAAACGCTAACAGAAGACTTTAATGGATTATAAGAAATAATGTCAATGCTAATTAGTGAAACCTGTTTTTATAGAATGGTATAATGTCTATAGATTAAATTGATGAAGGGAATTTGAAATCTGGTTTAAAATCAGATACAGCCAGGACTATGTGGTGCATATTTTAATTCAAACTAAATATACATACAAAACACAACGGTTTGTTTTAATTAAGAAATCTTTTGAGTTTTCTGTGATAAAGTTGGCTACAAATGTATATTTTTGTTCTGTAGAACTGAGCCAAACAGTTAAAACAAAATGTGAGCAGATATTAATAGTTTAATATTCTAGAATGTGTTATTAGCCTGTTTCATAATTAAGCATCTGATGATTTAAAGAGTGGTTCTTGTGCAGCTAATATGAGTCAGAACATTACTTTTTAATGCAAAAAACATATAAATATCCACGCAATCTCAATAGCTCTGGGTCTTAATGCTGTATATGTGAACTTGTCGGAATAATATAGTTTAATTTATTGGTAAATATCTCATAGGAGTTGCTTTAGTGTGTAAGTAAATAAAAAACAAATGGAAAAAAGTGTCATGGCAAATCCTCTTGGTTCACATCTGCCAGTGAAGAGATAATACCAACAGATAGTTTGTGCACAGTTGGGCAAGGTACCATAACACAATCACATGATACTATGTGATTATTTCACTTTTTGTGCACAATTATTGGCCAACTGTGTGCAAGCGTTATCTCGTGAAGTTACAATGAATCTGAAATAAACAAAGTATGTATTTTTTCTGAACAATATACCTCATACAGAGAGGACCAAGCGAATGTCCTGGAGAATTCCGAGGAGTGTCTTTCTACGAGTGTCTGTCAGTCGAGGCCAAATCCCTGTAATCTGAAATAGTCCATGATGCTTCAGAGGGGTCTATGTTTGAACCCACACGCTGTAAATTAATCATCCAGAGATCCCTCTCGTTGCGTGGCCGGGCTCCAGATCACAGTAGCACTCAGCGGGAGATATTTTCTGAGCGCTGGACCGAACACCAGCCAGATGGGGGGTCCTGGTCTTAGATCTATATGGTCTGCTGCCAGTCGTGTGGTCCTCAGATCGTCCGTACGAAGGGCGACGTCTTGTAAAGATGCTGGAGTCAAATCTGAACACGCATCATTTCATATCAATGTTGGACTACTGTTGCTGTTAAAACCAGTCATGCTTGTAATCATCCCGGCTGGCCTATTTTACACTATAGACCCACGTTTCCATACTGCTGGTTTAGCACACTACATTAGAGGTTGGTTATTTTCCACGAGAAATGAATGGGTTTTAAAAATATACTCAGTATTGTGTTGGCAGTGTTTAGGACTAGCCATTTAAATGGACAGGTTCAGAGCTCCAGAACTAGGTGAGTCTTAATGTATCATTCGAAGTGATGTCTTATGTTACGTTATATGATATATAGGTTAAGGGCTATTATCAGTTGAGCAGGATGTAATAACAGTCCCTCGCTGTTGCCATACGGTCGAGAGTGAGTCAGGAAGCAAGGCTGTCGAGATCTGGGACCCTATATCGAAAACATGTGGGCGCAATTTAGCCTATTTATGATGTCAATCTATTTTACTGACACAGAACAGGTTAATTTTAAAGACAGGTAATAAAAACAGTGAGCAATAAGCCCTTATAGCTGGTCTAAACTGTGTGTTGAAAGTGTTTGTCGAGTATGAAAGGCAGGATGTCCTAAATCTGTCCGTCAGAAAGGCTGCAGGTTTTTAAAAAGGAAAACACATGAGTAAGGGGTGAGGGTTTTAATAGTCTGGACCCTGGGAAAAGGGTTATTACTAGAGACCAACGCTGTCGTTTGAAAGACTCTGCAGTCGGGGGGTGTCTGTAAAGCATTCGTGTTAGATCCCAAGGTCTTTAGTGTTTGGTCTTGATTGGGTTCTCCAACAAGTGACTCAAAAACGAATTATGGGACTGTGGATGAGTTGGAGCTCTTGCTGAACCTCCTTACATTAAACATAGCTGGGATGTAAATGTAAGGGTGGCTTTATTGTGCTTCCTGTCGGACTTCACACAGACTTCAAAGAGGCTGTCGGTGGAAAGGTCAGACGATCAAACAGGAGAGCGATTGGATTGCTTTAAAAACTTGTTTGGGATTTATTGCTTCTGTTTCTGACATGTTGCAGAACAATTTCAAAAGCCAGCCTGGAGTACGATTACTTTAACTGTGTGTCGACTGTTTTTTTTTAAGCACTAACAGGAAGGAATTCAGCTTTGGACCAGTTATAAGTGCTCTTTTATTATTAATGCACACATGGTGTAGCAGTTTTAATACAACTGTTTAAAGAATACATATCATACACTTAAGCTTGCCCTTAATTAGTTTAATTGATCAAAGGTTTTTGGTACTTAAATGAACAACAGAAGGAAAAGAAAACTTTTAGAAAATATAGATGTTTCTGGTGCTTTGCAGAATAAAATTAACCTTGATATGACTTAAAGTTTGCCGCTGTACACAATGAGCGTTTTATCTGTGTGCTAAAGTCACCCACTGGCTTTCCACATTTGTAGATCTATATATCTTTCACTGAAACTGAGTTTGAAGTAAATAATTCATCCATTGTTATCATTAAGTAAACTTGGGCTGAACCCATCATGGTATATAGAGAATATGGAGTGCGGTACACAGAGAAATAAATGTGTTAAAGCATTATGTACTTAAAATAACTAGGAGATATGAGTCCTAAGCAATTTCACTGGTAAATAACTTTAAAAAATTGCTAGAATTTAGAACCATTGCACCATCAAAATACGATTATTTAGGGGTAATTTTCCATGAAATTCTTATTTGCAATGTTCCAGTACATAAATCACAGCCGAAATGTGGCAAGAATTAAATGAAAGTCAGACCCCTTAAAGATGCTGCTTTAAAAAACAGATTTCACTGCAGATCGTTTTGGCAGATTTAACAGACAGGAAGAATAAGTGGCTGCAATTGAGAATCCAGCGCTCGACACGATACAATATTTCATAATTTATTTCAGAATAATTACGCTGCAGCCAGAGTGGTGTGGTTTGAAGGTTATTGGAGTCTGACTTATGGGTGGGTTTCTTGTTCGACGCAGATCAAGAGATAAAAGGTCTTAAAATGTTCGAAGCAGTAAATGTGAAAAGTTCTCGTCAATATGTGCAACAGTTGCTGTGCTCAACTTAAGGTAACAATCACTTATTTTCCAATGGTACACTACTATACATGGTGCATTTTGACTTTTTTCACATCATATATCTGATATAAAGCTGATTTGTTCCCACTTTCTTGAAGAGATGTGCTTTGGCTGAATGTAAGTAGGTCTTATTGAATTCCCCACTGGCTAATTCAATTTAAAAGGTGTGTCTCTCAACCCCCCCCCCCCCACACACACACACACACACACTTAGCTGTTATAAATGAGACCAGACAACATAGTAATCATCACCGGCATTATCTCTTCGCTAATGTCTCACAATCCTTTAAAGAGTCCGTGGAGGGTCGTAGTCATTCAGTGGCACAATTTAAGTTGGGAACGTCTATGGTGAGCTTGTGTTTAAGGTCAGAGCTAATCTGGGCCGAAGTCCAGTATTTACATTTACTGTTGAAAGGCGGCTGTGGCCAAGGACTAGCCGTCTCCCCCCCGTGTGGTGCTGAACTCAATGCCAGCAAATCTTAAGCAAGCGCTCCAGGAACTGAACACTGAGGGATCCTGGTTCGGGGAGGTTTCGGGTTCGGTTTGCCAGCTCTGGAGCCGAAAGTCTTGAGTAATGAGCTGAATAATCGCAGGCAAACTATACAAGAGCTGCTTTTTTTTTTTTTGTGAGTGACTGGTTTGGAGCCAGTGAGGATAAACCAGATTCTGTAATGGTGGCAGTTCAGGCCTCCAAGGTTTTTATTCGAATGATTTTGATGAGGCTTTTCGCACTTGAGTTGCCAACGTTTCTTCGTCACATCTTGGGTAACAAGCTGCATCTCTAATCAAATCTCTAATCTCTAATCAAATAGAAAAAAGCAAATGCATGGCTTTTCTGCCAGAGAGCTTTGATTGCACAGTTACTGAGCAGTAAACGTCTTCTGGTTAATTATTTGAGAGGTCGTTTTGAGGTTATTTTTATTAGTAGTAGTAGTAGTAGTAATAATTCATTTTTTTTTTTTACAATCTAATAACACACCAGATGACAAGGAATATATATGGATATGTGCTTAATTAAAATATTAAAATCACTCCAGATTCATAACAAATGTTTTGTATTGAGATTTATAATTGCATTGCGTTAGTCAGCTTTTATCTGTTAAACTGTTACATAATCAATCCAAAATTATGTCATTATGCTGTTTGATTCATGTACACATCGATGACACTGATAGCTATATTTCATTTTGCACAGTGTGACAAAGAAAGTGTAGCAAATTAAGAATTTTTCATATATTTGTCATCTATATTACCTTCATTACAATGAGAAGAGGTGAAATGACACATGGTTGTGATTTTGGATTCATGTATAAGTTGCTAAGGTGTTGCAAACTGTTTCAACTTTAACTATGGTTGTAAGTACCATAGACAATTTATCAAATTCATTTCTGTGACTCTCCGCTCTCTCAGAAAACTGTAAATCAATCCTGAGTTTCAGGTGTCTTAAATTACCATCACCTTTTGTAACTCTTTGACCTGACCTGTTAGACACAGGGTTTCTGTCCACTGTGTCCCGTCACTCTGATTAAGGTCAGCGTTTAAGCAGAAGTGGCATCAATCTGTCATGGAGCGCTGCGGTCTGAACCGACGATTACAGTCAGATTATTCCCGTTTGCATTTGGCCGACAGATGGTGCAGCTCTTCCCACAGCCTTTGCCAATGTGGCGTCTTCCACACGTCAACTGGAAAATGTGCAATAAAATAAGTAAAATGTCACTGAGCATTAAATTGTGATAAACATGATAAATGACTCGCGGAGCTCTCAGTATTGGAAACAAAATAGGGGTAATGGAAATGCAAATTAAAATTAAAAATGGTGAAAATGAAAAGAGAGAAAAACTAAATGTCATCTAACATCATGGTACTTTGTAAAGGTTAGCGGATGTATCTGGAATTGTCCTGATTTGTGTATATTATTATTATTATTATTATCAACAATTCAACACAATACCTATACCACAGTAAAGTAAATAACTTGATACGTGAATTGGTAGCTGTCAATGTCCCAACACTTTCTTTCTTCCAGACTAGAATTGTAATAATTTTTGTCATCATATCCTTATAACGGTTATATAATTATTGACACGTAACTGTTACTCTCTTATTCTCTCTGTATTCTAGAGCAACACAACATACCCTTTAATTCATGTAGTATAGAAATGCGCATCATTATTTTAATAATCTGTTAGTCAGGGGTCAAATCGAATGCGGATCCCAGAACGAGCGCAGACGAAACGTACGTCCCGAACGCCGCTAGTTTCGCGGCTGTTGTTCCCTAAACACACTTGAGTTTGTTCATAATATTCTTTTAATGTCTCAGGCTGCTTTCTCCGGAGAATATCCCCTCTGATGGATCGTGCGTCTTTTTTCAAGGTCAATATTAGCAGAAGGCGTCGAAGAAAAGTGCGCACTCACGCGTAACATGCCGACAACTCCATAAATAAAATAGATTTAGTTTTCATTTCCCACAAACTTCGCAATAGGACGTCCGCAGAGTGCCGTGTGTTGTATTACAAAGGGAATGAGCTCTGACATGCAATTTCCTTGCTGTTCTACAGGATGGAAGAGACAGTGCGGAGTCTGCTGCAGAACCAGGGCCCCCTGGAGCAGACGGCCGTGGACACCATGGACATTATGAACGCCTACAAGGTATGGGATTGATGGGGACGCACTGGCAGCCGGGACGCTCCTATCCATTAATTCGTGAATCATCGTGCCATGTTGGTGCAACTTATTTTTCTCCTTGGATGACCATTCAGGGAAATAAAAAGCAAGTTTAAAGAGTTTTCTGCAATTTCTCAGATCAAGATAGTTGTTTTGTTGTTCCCAATGTATAAACATAAACAAAAACAAAGAAACACAGAGCTGTTGAAAAATGCAGAACATCATCCTTCATAACATTCCCTCCCCAAATGATGTGTCACCTCCCAGTATTTGCATTTTGTGTGCATTGACTAGATTAGTATCAGATACAGGTACATAAGCAACAGATATTTACTGTTTTACACAGAGGGGAAGGTTTTTGGATAATTTTGGACACCATTGAGCTCACATCTGTCAAGGCAACCATTCTGGAAAGGGTATTGGAGACAATTCTTCTGGGTGGGAGTGAAGTTAGGGGAGCCTGAAAGGGGAAGCGCCCGGGAGTGATGTCAAAGAAACATGTACAATTCATCGAAAGACCTCTAGAGACCGCATTTATCCTTCACAGCTATAAATAGTTAAATGACCTAATAAATCTAAAACAAATGCTGCCTCGCTTTGGAGGAGTTAACCTTTCCTGAGCGGAACAGCTGTGGATCAGTGACGGCGGCGTTTAGAAGTATATTAAAGAGCATCAATTATGTATGTCGGTCGGAGATGGCCGTCTGCCGTTTCACGCGTTTTGTCACTGATTGTTTGTTTGCGTGTCAGTGCAATTAGGGAACCTGACTTCGTGACACACAGTTGTAACCTCAGCACAGCTCTCCGGTGTTAATTGATTTGTGGTCACGGGATCCTGGTTACGGTGACACGTTTGTAAAATGGTCGGGCCGGAGGCTTCTGCCACCTATTTCAGTTTAATGGTGAGACATATTACACCTGATCAATCTTCAGTTCCGACTGTCCTAAGATGCAGATGACAGCATCGGGACGTATGGAAAGAAAAATCCCCCGTTGTCATGAATCTGGGGGGAGGGTGTCTTATATTATATTATATTATATATGCAAATTACTCACAGAATTGCTAATGCATAATTAATTAGCAGAAATATCACTTAGCCCGTTACAGAAGGGCCCGTCGGAGGGGCACTGGATCTCAAACGTTACCCTGGGAGTGTGACTTTTTCTCCGACACTGCATATTTCTGATTGATGGAGGGGGTAATAAAGAAATCATCAGCAGTTTTATCAATGTAAATGTGTGGGAGAGTTGGAGGCTCTGAGAGCTGGTGATTACTTAAATGATGGCTTCAGAAAGAATAATGCCTGCACATTAATCAACTTGAGTGGATTAATAGACATGGGATTTGCATTCGTAAACTGCAGATGGGGAAAGGGAATCTGCATAGCAACGTAGAGTGGTCTGGTCCACACAGGTACTGTGCAGGATAGTGTCAGATGCTCACTAGATAGGGTTTGTCTCATTACATTGTGAAGAGGGTGCTGCTATATGTGGTAAATACAGTATTTGACTCCCTGTCACTGTAATTCCTGTTGGCTTATCCATTCTGACCCCCTTTTTTTGATCTTTCAAGTGCCTCCATGTTGGCAACATTGAAAAGTTACACACGCTGCTTCGAGGGGATTTAATCTGCCCGGTTGCGTTTACTCTTCCTGGTTTGCCAACCACTTTAAATGGATTGGCTTTTATTTTATTGCTCATTTACAGGAAACCAGACTTGGAAAAAACGCAAATGACTCATTTTGATCATTTGGGATCCATAGGAGTGCTTGCTTGAATTCTTCAGGTACACAATGTATTTACCAATGAAATCTAATCTACGACATTGTGTTTGTACTGTAAATGGCAATTTCCAATGTGTCGAGTGGTGCTGAGTGTTGTTAAACACATCCATCATGGCAGGGCGTAAAGACGATGCATTTTACTGTGAGGGGCTGTGAACAAACTTGACAATGAAGTGTAAGGGTTTCAATCTGACATGGCAGAGTTGCATAATGATATGTTGTATATGTTGGGAAATAATCAGCTTTGAAAGCACTTTCCAGCTGAGGAGAAATACTACCTGCATGGTTTCTGTCTAATATAATCCACATAGCTGCACTTTTCCCGTCTACCTAATGGATTTAATAATATTATTGTTCGGGGGTTTTAATTGCCACGTTAAAAATTTATTTAAGATATGTATCATCATTTGTTCATGAGAGCAGTTGATAGTGAAACAAGTTGTGTGCGTCCCAAACTGGAACCAGATGTGAAATGTAATGAATTTCAAGTACAGCAAAATACAGCAAGTTAGAAACCTGAAAGGTGGTTGTTGTTTTATTTCACAACTCCTTCCCTACCTCACATCAGATCTCATTCATTAAATAGTTGAGGTTAAGAAAAGGGAGGGATGTGTTGCAGATATTTGACTGGATCGTGTGTATCGTTACGCTTTCTTCTTCAGTCGCAGCACTTAAGTCGTTAAAATAATTGTTAATTGCACCCTATTTGTTTGCTAACAAAAACACAACCTGAAAAACTGTTTAGTGCTGAAAACCACAGCAATGTTGAGTGCTGAAGAATAATATTTTGAGTCCGTAGAGTAAATGCATTCATTTGTGTTAATCATTTTCATGTGGAGATTAAAGCACGTAGAATTTGTGGTCGTTTGTGTTTGTTTTTGTTTGTTTTCGGTGAAGCGACTCTCTCTAATGAAAGTGAAAAGGGGGCCCTGATCTCTCGCCTGCTGGTGTTTGGTGTTCAGGACGTCAGGACTAAATGAAATGGTCGTATCCACGGGGGGCTGAGGGGGAGGGTTTTGGTTTAGGTTTAGGTTTTGAGGAAGACTTCAGTGTGCGTGCTTTTGAATCAGTTATGGTAACACTGTCTTTTTCCCAACTGTATCCAGGATAAACTTTCTGAAGAAGTGAGGAAGCAGAAGGAGTCCATGGAAGAAGTGACCCTGGTAGCAGACGAGGAGTCGCCGAGCGAAGGCAGTGGCACCGAGGAGGAGCGGGATAAAACAAAGTCGCTCCTGGACCGCCTCCGGGCCCTAGAGGTACGCATATTCCCCAGCACACCCACACAATATTCGGCTTTCATATGTAAAGCAAACGTTCAGAGGGGGCCACAATCCTTAAAAAATGTCCGAAAGAGAAAAAGCTGCCGAGAAAACTTCTTCTGGTTTTCCTACACAGGACCGCTTTTTCTTTCTGTGTCAACTTGCAACAGTTCTAATCATTTTCATGCTCGTATTATACTTAAAGCAATTATTTCGGATTATTTCCAGCCACTGGCTTGGGAGTTAGAGTTTCCTTAGATCTCCAGCAGCACTTAATTCTGTGTCTGCAGCTATTAATAATTGTAAGCTAATTATACCTAAGGTCTCTGCTAGTCAAACACCAATTAATCAGTTAAGGTTCTACATTTCCAGAGCCGTTTTCCTATGCAAACAATAATAACAGTTGTAATTTCCAAGAGCGACAGAACTCACGTTTGATATTAAAATAGTATGGCGTCATCGATATGGCAGCCAGCCTGGAAATAGATTTGAGGAGGGGATTTGGTTAGGTGGGTCTCGGGTCCTGGGCTCTGAGAGAGGTCACTTATCAATGTCAAGCTTGCCCAACGGCCTACAGAAAACACATTCAGGAGCCTGCCAATAATTTTAGAATTAATCTACATAAATACCCCCAGACAGTGGAATACAGGCCGACATTAACTATTACACTGACATTAATTGCACCCAGGGATAATTAGAACAAAGTGCTGTTAATTGTGTGTTGCTTTAGTGCTATGTTCCCATTCTGGTGAATTATCTCACAGGGTATAAATTACAGCCGGGGCCATCTGTAGTTAGGGCAGGCATATTATTCAGTGGCTGCGTATCTTAATGCTGTATCAAATGCATTACGTTATATCCTTGTACTGATGATAAATGGGGTGTGCAAAAGCAAATACAAAATGGGTGGGGGGGAACAACAAAGCAAACAAAAACACGCAATGAATCACAGTATGTAGAGACTGTATGTGTGACCTTTGAGGACACTGACTTTTGAATGGCATAAATGTGTTTTAAGTGGTTTTAAAATAAAACAGTCCGAGTGAGAACATAACATGATACATTTAAGTGACATATGTTGGTCAGATTTTCAAACAAACTTCATCATATATACAGAAAGGTGCAAAAGGTGCTCAAAAGTAGTATTTCAACTGTAAATCTGCATTCCTGCTCCGAGTACCATTAAAACCAGAGACCGATGGTTATGCCCTCATGTGTGCCTGAACACAGAGACACAATTTCCTCTAAGGACTGCTAAGTTGAGTTTTTCCTTCACATGTGTCATTGTATTCAGGTGCCAGACACACACACACTGAGCTGGAAAGGGTTTTGGCTCACCTATACAGACTGACTCTGGGCCCTCATCACAACACTGGTTCGCCGAGTGGCACAGTTGGCAGACATGTCCCAGAGAAAGGCCGTGCTCAGTAATCACGAGGAGGCAGCTGGCATCTCTCCCCAGCTAAAGGTGGTTCCCTGTTATCGCGGCTTAGCCAGAGCGGCGCGGCTCTGTAGTGCAGCCAGGTTCCACACTTTTCCTAAAAAGCGTCTGGCCTGTGCAGAGATGAAAGCCTCTTCTGTCTTTTTTTTTTTTTTTTTTGCTCTGTAATCGCGTTACTTTTGCAAAGCATGAAATGAAAGTGAAAGAATAAACACGGGGACAGACAGTGATTTGGTGTAAAAGCCGTCAAACCGCTGCTTTGCTCAGAGCCCATGTTAAGATCAAACCACAATGAGACTCTTTCGGGTTCCTAACAGGTTTTCAGATCTACCCTTCCCTGAAGCCGGTATCGCAGGAGAGATTTGAGAGGAGTGCTATTGACACAGCTGTATGCATATCGAAAGAGACGCCATCAAAGCAAGCTTAATATTGCCTTTTTCCTCGGCTTTTGGTTTGCAGATGATTAGGCATATTGTGTTCTTAAAAGTTTATGATAATTGTACATATGTATTGTTGTGAGAATATGATTTCTTATGCTTAAGTAATATTCCTCTTGTATGGAGACAGAAAACCGCCGCACAATATTGTTGTGGTGCATGGAAACAAGTAACACAACAGAAGGTCATGTCAGTAACACAACAGACTGCTGCTTCCCAGGTATAATGACCAGGGAGACATTATGCATTTGGCATTGACATGAAATAGGTAGAAGAAAAAAAAGTTGACCTGCTCACTATTCGCAGCCTCCAAAATGCACTGTGTTCGAGATTGCTTCAGCCAATCAGATGTGAGTTGTGTAGGCAGAATCTGTGCCGAATGCCTGCAGTGCTAGAATCTGATGACATTTATTTTAAGGTTCAGAATGCCTTTGGTACATTATAGTAACAGTACTGAGATAATAGTGTGCAAAAAAAAAATGTAATTCTTTTCCCACTGTTTGTGTGAGTTGTGTTTGCACTTATCTCTCAGGGTGTTGTGTTTTTGGCTGTGGAAGAAATGTTTTTGACTGGCTTATGTAAAGCTGTGGGTAGTTGTCTGAAGGACTTGGCGAAGGGTTTGATTGATGGAATTGATTGCCCTGCATGTTCTAGGTTCTTGGCTGCGGTAAATAATTGTTTATATCCTGGAGTCTTAATTCCAGATGCTATATATGATAACGTTATGGAAAATATCTGCTATATACATTATTTGTAATGTATCAGACCAGTTTCATGAATGTCTGTATTTATTTGCTTCCCTTTCATTGTAAATCAACAAGCTCTTAAGAGCTCTAAATCAGTGTTCAAGATTTTCCATAAACGGAAACTCCCAATTGTTGATCCTGCTTCTTGTATCTCCTGTTGCATTTGCTCTTGACATTTTGCACATCCAGAAATGCATCCTTAAAGATGCTCACAGGCCTGCATTAATATGCATTTTGTATCCGCCGCTTCCTCAGTCTAATTATGGGGAATTCATTGTACTGGAGCTGGCAGAACCCGGCCAAGCAGAACCAAATTGAGAGCGCAATGAAACAATGCCCGACACACACAGCAGCCGCTTGATATTTAGGAATAAAACACGGCAGTAAATAGAGGCAACGTTACACATCACCATGAGAAAACACATCTCTTCTGTTTTCCTTCAGCTTGAAAGGCAGCGGCCGGGCAAAAGATTCCCGGTGAAAAGCCCAATTCATGTGTGGGAAATCACATCGCTCGCGGGTGACTGGCGCTCAATTGAAACCTTAATTAACTCTTCCACAAAGGCACTTGTTCCGCAATGGAGCCCATCTCTGTGCACTGCCATCATCCCTATAAATAGTCCATTGTTTGATTGTGCCCTTTTAACATACGTAATTTACAGAAAACAAAACTTTTCTGTGTCCGTGAAAGGATTCCGCAAACAAACAGAGCAGAGTGTGCGTGAATGTCAAACTTCGGATCAGGGAGCGAGGACATCCGCAATGACGCTGAAATATCCACAGGTTTAATGTGCCGGCTGATCCCAAACCCTGCGTTTATATAAATAGATACAAATAATTAAAAATCGGAATATTTAACTTTTGTTTGCTTGTTAAATTGGACTGCAAAATCACTTATTGTCTTGGCAACAGACTCCCTGGTGCTTGAAAGTGTGGAAATAAACTTCCCTCGGTAATGATTACTGTAATTTGTTGCAGGGAGGTAGCTGATCTTTAAAATCTTAAAATTATTAAGATTTTTCCGGCTTCCGTAACCTTTTTTTGCCCTCCCGTCATTCACTGTGCGATTGTGATTACAAAAGTGTAGCTTTTTTCCCCGTTTCCTTCTATACCAAGTCCTTTCATGGAGAGTAAATAAAGCCATAGTCGAAGTTGAGCATAATAAACTGTTTCCAGAAAATACAACAGTGGCCACTAGGTGCCAGTGTGGCCAATGGGAGCCGGTCACCTGTGCGTTGGGGGTTTTGGGATTCCGTGGTGTCATGTGCTCAGACTGACCCCCTCCTTGTTGTGCGTTGCTATTAAGAGTAGTCATTCTGGAGCTTGATTTTAATAGGGGTGCATATCATTTCCCAGTGCCGTGCCGAGACCAGAGAGAGCATGTGACACAGAGTACTGAGTCAGCTTGTTGTGGAGGGAGGGAGGGAGATGTGGGAGTTTTAGAGATTCAATTATGGATTGTTTTCTGGAGTTGTACATGCCATTGTGCGACTGAAATAGAGTGTACATCGACCCAGCGCAGTCACCGAAAAATTCAACTTCCTGTAGCCGGTGTGGGTCAGACCAGGGTTTGTTCTTCTCAGGCACACACACACTTGTCGTCACAGCATCTTCACAACCAGCCCCATTACACCACAAACACGGATGTACCATTGATGAGGACATCTGCTTATAGGTTCACTGGGGCTAGTTTTAAAGGCAGTAGGCTTCCAAATACTTCAGTATACTGTATTGACACTTAAACGTTCAGTGACTGTCATATAAAGGTGTAGATTTACTTTAACATAAATTATTAAAAGGGGATGTTTTTGACTGCTGTAAACTGAACAAAGACAAATAAAACAGTAGGTGTTTTTATTCTGTATGTTAAAGTAATGAACGAAAGTTTTTTAATTCCCATTATTTTAGGTGAAGTGCAACATTTAAAACTGCTGTTTAGGCTTTGAGTGTGATTGTATTGATGATTAAGCATTCACAGTGTATGACTGTGAAAAATAAGTGTAAAATAATCTTATAATTAAAAAACTGCCATGGAAACATCCCTGAAGCACCTTGATTTGATCATCCCCAATTAATATCTTATCTTAGATTATACAAATGGTAATTAAGGGGTAATTTAGAAGATTTGGTTTTAAGCACAGGATTCCATGACTTCAATACATATTAAATACATACTACTAACTACTACTACTGTTAATATTTAATCTGAGATTTATACTTTATTCATTGAAATATGAATCATTCTTGTAGTATCACATTCATTATCGGTTGGACTGTTTTTATGTTCATTGTCTGTTACGTTTATCATGTTTATAGAGCACAATAAAAGGCCTATAGATACTCCTGCATTGCCACAATTTGACATCCTGTCTGTTTTCTAAGATTAGTGACTCAGTGGCTCGTTTCATTCCTCCGTTAAATAATATTTAATTCCCCAAAATGATGCATTTGGCTCAGTTTTAACTCAGTGAACAGACGTAATTTAGGTAGAATGATGTTTCTGTTTTTTACGGCCACAAATCACCTGCGAAATGTCTCTGCGTGCGATAGATCTAATTGTGTCAAGCTGTCTGGCTGTTGCGTAGCTCTTATTCATTACTACTGAAACGTTATTATAGCAGGACTCTAGACTCTACTGTGTCCATGTAAAATACTGAAATTATGTCAAACTCTCTGTGGTATTAGCGATATGTTTGTGACACGCATTATTCTCTCACCTCTTTCACATGACTTCTCCATCGGCACCTAAATCCAGAGGTGTCTCCCATTTGAGACTTGTGACAATTGTTTTCGACAGCTAATGAGAACGGAAATAGCAGCAATTAGCCAGTTTCCGCCATGACACGGAGGAGAATACCTGCGCCTCATTAAGGCATGTCTGTGTTGGGGGAAGCTTCCTTGGCTTCTGTCCAAGCAGGGAGAAACGTTAACACGCCATGAGGGACAGATAGTGTGCATAAAAACATGTCCCCTTCAAGTTAATTAGGCGGGCTGCGAGACTTTATTTGCGTATATCGCACGAGAAACCATAAAATAATAAAATATGTATCATTTATATATCATAAGGTTACACTGGTGGCCTTTATTGCCTGTTTTTTTGTGTTTTGAAGTTGCAGAAACATCTCCGGGAAGCGACGGGGATGATTAGAGTCCTGTGCATTGCTGTCAAGTCATTTTCTATATCCTGTTACAGCCAGAGGAGAGGTTATGAATTGCACTGAAGGAGCTTCATTACAGCGGGCTACTCTTACCCTCAGCATCATCCTGCGTTTTTTCATTCACGACTGCCATGCTTCATAATCTGATTTTGAAGATATTCCCTTTCGGACGCAGATGGGAATAACCTCCGACTGAAAATGGGTTTCGTTTAGTGATTTAAAAGTATGGACGGTGTCCTTCTGAACGTGTGAAGTCTCGATTGGTGTTATAAGCTGTGGCAATATCAGCTTTGAGCTATATTTCCCCTATTGAAATTAAAATCCTTGAAACCTTGACCTTGTATGACTATTATATGGCGACATAAAGACACCGCTTGAGTTTGGATGGGTACTTTCGGCTGATGCTGGATTTGGGTTGAGTACATATTTTGTCAGCCTATTAGTAAGTGTGTGAGTAATCTATGCTTATACACTGATTTAATTTTGAGTCCTTAAGTAAGATTTTAAAGTGTGAACTCTTTCTTTCTCTTTCTGTGCTTTTAAAATGTGACATTTTACATTTTAAAGTTAAACTTAACATAAGTGGTAGCAGAGTCCTTTTCAGGAATCTTTATTTTACTGTATCTCGATGAGGCACGTACAGGTCAGCTTCCTAAAATACGGTTAAAGTGAAGCCGGACATATTAAACAAAATAAAAAGCTGTTCCAATTAAATGTAAGATCTATTTCCACGTTCTCCTCAATGTCTTGGGTCTCCTTTAGTCTGACATTTACTAACCATACCTACAATTTCGCATCTTTCTGATCTGACATTAAGAAATATTTTTTAGTTGCCCTAAATAAATCAAATAAATAAATAAATAAATAAATAAATAAATAAAAGTAAGGTGAGATGGTTTGGTTTTGGAGACACAGTGTACTCAGTTACAGCAATCATTGACTGAATTTGCAGGGGATTGGAAGATGGTGAGATCTGCTTTGATTATAATTACATGACTCCAGTTTTGCGCTTAAACGCCGCTACTTCACGGCACATATTCGGCCAGTTTGAGGAACTTCGACAGCGCCTAATGTGCCCGGCAGACATTGACAAATGAGAACCTGTGTAAATCGATAGCTTTACTCCGCGAGGTGAAGCGGGATTGCACCAACAACAGGGAAATATCCACGTCTGCCCATCTTCTAAAAAGCTGCCCGCGCCATAAAGTTCAACATCATAACTCGGATCCCCTTGACCTTTATCGGCGATACTCTCAGAAGATCCGTATATGCTGGTTGGGCTTCAGGTTGACACATGGCCTTTTAGACTCCGATTTCCACGTTTCCCCGGGTTGCCACAAAGCGTCTGCGTTAACCCTTCATCCTTTCGCTTACCTACAGCGCGGGGCAGCCGGATGAGAGTGGGCTTTGGATGGGGAGGCATCTTTTGGAGCTGACATTTAGAAACAGCTGCTTAAATTCATTTTGTGTTTTCATCCTCAGCCAAAGGTTTTTTTTTTATATTTGTGCAACGTTTTGTCCCGTTGTCAGGGAAGATGCAGCCACTTGTTTAACCACCAATGTGAAAATAATAGGACCTTGGGCATCGATTTACTTTGCTTCAGGTCCTCCTGGCAAAGAGAGACTTGCACCTCACGGACCAGTGGTAAAACCAGGGGCCATACGACTGCGGCACAAAGTATTGGAGACCTTACTTGTACTGAACAGGAACTGAACAGTAACCAAGAGCATTGAAAATATATTGAAAGAAAAATACTAAAAATTCTAGAAAACCTTTAGAATAGGCATCTTATTGTATTTAACTCAGTTATATATAAACGTAGATCATAGAGCTGAGAATGACTGAAACAGCTGGTTTGTCAGTTGCTAAGGGTTTCATGACAAATTATTTCAATTATCTAGACCAAAGTTGTTGGTCTGTGTATAAGATTGTCGCTCTCCATTCAGCGTTCTTTTCATTAACCTCCTTTGAAATCTACAGGTGTTGTTAACCGACGCATTCCTCTCCTCGATGTAATTTGTAACATCATCTGTTTCAATCAGAACACATTAAGCTGCCTCGGTTGTGAAATCACTGTCTCTGATTGATTTTGCCTCTGGACACAGCTCTGCAAATAGCAAGTATTAAGCAGTAGAAAGCTGCTTTGTAACACAATCGTTGACAGCTCAAGGACTTGAACTGCTAAGAACATCGTTACCTGGCAGCACGGCGCTCTGTCCGTCTGTGGCTGACCACAATGCATCAGCGCACCTCACATCTCGAATTATATTCATATTCAAAAGGCACCGCGGGCGAATGGGCAAAACGCAGAAACTTTGGAAAAACTCAAGCAATTAATGCCCAAGAAACAATACACAGCGTATATATATATATATATATATGAACAGAGTCTCCTTAACTGACCTGCAGTGAAAGCAGTATTTGTTCTTTTGTTCTTCAAGTAAGATTAAGAATACATATTCCAGCATCTCAGCAAGAACTATTGTAACATTGCTGTAATTGTTGACATTAAAAAGCATTTCTGAAATTCCTACCACTGCCAATATACTACCACATCCACAACAAGGAAGATCGTTGTCTTGTTTTGTTCATCCTAGTCCTTTAAATGTGATTTTGTTTCCACTATAGGCAGAGAACTCGGCCTTGGCTTTGGAGAACGAGAACCAGAGGGAACAGTACGAACGCTGTCTGGATGAGGTGAGATCGGCCTCTCGAGGCTCAGTTTAACCCTCTTGCATGTTCTCGGCACGTTTTCCATCAAATTAAACTGAATTTGGCTGACTTTCTCGGTTAAAGTGTAGCGTTTGTCAGGGATTGGAGTGAAAGGGACTGATGGAGAAGGCAAAGCCACTCTTACAGTAAAATATAACTAAATCCTCTATGAATAAACATCAATTAAAGTTATCTAAGGCTAATGGAAAAAAAACCCACATACTGAATTTTAAGTAAGCTCTGCAAAGTTATGTTATTGACACAGACCTTATATATAGAAATGATAGATTTTGAATGTTATATTACAACAAAAGGTTAAGTGTCTTAAATTATATAACATACAAATACTAGCTGCTAAACACACATATATAACTTTCTCCCCACATACTCCTCAACATTCAATACATACTTGTTTTGTCAGTTTATGCCAGCTGGAGCAGGAAAATCAAAACAAACGTGTAACTGTTTCACTGTGGAGTTGGACATGAAGTGCCAAAAAGATCTGACAAATGAAATGATCTTCAGAGACAGAGTGGAGCCAATAATAGTCAAGTGCTGTGTTTGTTGGGAACACAGAAATTAAAACACCCACGATCATAGTTGTCAAAGTTATCAACCATTCGCTTCGCTTCATCTTCGCTTTTGAACCACGGATAACCTATTGTATGATAATATAATTCATCGCTATAGACTGCTTTGAGTGAAATATGACCCTGTCGATGAGATCGATGTGTAATTTCATTGGTCACTGACACCGTGTCAGCCTGGAGCCAGAGCCACCTGCGTCTAGTCTCTGTCACAGGTTTGCCACAGAAAAAGTGTGAATATTTGAGAACTGTTCTCCTTAGCCCATTGGTAGTTCACAAACTCTGGTAATGCTTGGTACAAATCCACAAATGAACAATGCCTCCAATTCTACCCCCCCCCCCCCACACACACACACACACACACACAATTATACAAAAGGATACATAGATTAATCAATCAATCAAAACATAATTGATTAATTACCTTTTCATGATTATTGTGGAGTGTACGGTTTCTAGCTATTTCTAGCTATATAAAGATGATGAAATGTAAATCATCACCTCCTCCAAATGCTCACAATTAATATTCTTGGTAGCTACCACACTTGGATTTCCCCAGTCAAGTTAATTGCATATAACAGATATCTTACACTGCCTAAGAAAGCAACGAATGATGGGAATTTCTGTATGAAACCATACGAATCTGTTGCTTTAGTGATGCATTATTCATGAACACACTGACAGTCAGTAATTCAATTGATTAAATTATCATCCTCCATATATTTTTTTATTTAATTTACAGCACGTTTTATCAACCTTTTTAAAAAAACATTTTCTGGAAAACAAATGACCACATGCATAGTGTGGTACCTAACTTTGACACTGACACTGAGTCCAGAAAGAACCGACATTTCCAAATGATGATCGAAGGGAAAGAGAAGGCCGTGGGGTTGAACTTTCATATGAATTAAACTTGATTTAAAAAAAGGAATTTAAACCTCTAAGGGAAATAAATGGCTTCAATTAGTAAGCACTTTTTGGCCATTTAGTTTTTGTTGTTGTGCAGAGAGAACAGATACAATGCATTGTGTTTGCCAGGAGGGACACTTCGCCTATTACATTCCACTACAAGTTCATGGGGCGAAATGTGCAATTTGGAGACTAAAAATGAATTTGAAATGCTTTATTCCCAGTAAAATAGTGTTTGACAATCACTGCACTCTGCTTTCAAGGCCATAAAATTCAAATCCCTTTCTCCCCTTCAGTGCTCGGTATCTGGAGTGTGTGCAATATGTGGCAGGGTTGTACTCGGCTGCCTTTATAAAGGATTATTTTTAAAGTGTCTGCCCCTCGGTAACCTACAATGCCTTTCGCAGAATTTTTTGTTTGATTGCTTTGTAAGTTCACTAATGATCTGATAGTGATGGAAAATGTTTTGCTTCAGTTCTTTAATCTCGCTGGGCTTTCAAAGTTGTGAGGGAATGTGTTCAATTAATTGCCGTTTGAGGAGGTAGATTCATAGTTGTATGCAACATTAAAATGATAAGCGCTTTCATTTTTTTAATCAGAAAACAACTTGGCTTTGACATGAAATTGAAACGAAGTATAGATATAATTACTAAACATGTTCACAGTGCAAACATTATACTCATATTGCTGTATTTCCTTTTTACAGTGGTCTAATTGCTTACTAATTAAATTAAACTTTCTTGACCAGAACAATAGATTTGCTTTCAAAGTCAAAACTCAAAATAAATAGAGGACCAATTTGAAAATGTCTTGGACCTCCATATTTGCTCTCTCTCTCTCTCTCTCTCTCTCTCTCTCTCTCTCTCTCTCTCTCTCTCTCTCTCTCTCTCTCCCCCTACAGCAACTATGTTCTTGCTTCAGTTGTGCATTGTGAGAAATATTATAAAATAACATCTATGCTATATTTTAGGAAGCTGGAATAATACAACAGCTCCCCTGACAGCTGTTTAAACTAAGCATCTAAAAATTATACACAGAGGTGCAGGTTATTTTCATCTTAAGTGAGATTTACACAATGAAAACAAGTGTAAAATACATGTTTTTGTTGTTGTTAATTAGAACAACTCTGTGTATGTGGGCTACTCTCGACATCCCAGTAAACACATTTCCTAAGGCTTTCAAATACAGATTTTGTGTCAGAAATCGACTGCGATCTCCCAGGCCGCCATAAATTATATTGTTTTGACACGGGGAAATGTCAAATGCATGTGAAAACATATAATTGCCTCACACTGAAGCACAAAACAGTCTTTCCTCATTTCCTGAAATATCTGAAATTAACTGAAAAGAGGAGAAATGCTTTTCAATACAGACCCCCACCCACCAATTATTACAAATGCATGTAATGAAGTCTGGATGATGCCCGATATCTTCCTGAATTAGTATCATTTGTACACTTGCATTGTGGTTCTCACTGCTCTTTCTATTTCCACAACAGCATACATAAAATACCAATCGATGTCTTGTAATCTGATTTAAAGTCAATTATGCTCTGTGGTCTGCATACCGTTCACTCCCAACACTCGGCCTGGCGGAGGCAAGTGTTTTAATTTACAGCAGAGCTTTACAGCAGCAGCGCGCCGCCGTTATAAGAGCAACATTTTGTCAATATTGGATCAAGAAACAATTAAACATCATGAAAATCTTCACAGTCTAATCTGTTCCACTCGGCTGATTATGAAGGCCAGCGCAAAGACTTTATTGCAGCCTTTCCGATGAGTTATTAACGTCACACCTACCTTGGAATCAAAGTGAATATCCTTGAGAATGTGTAATCTATTGTGCTCTTGTATTGACAAACTATGCAATATGGTTTTGTTTGTACACAAGGGTATGTCCAATCAATTGCAATGGTAGGAAATCAAAACCCCTTTACTCATTAGCCAATTACAGACATCCATTTGTGCTCCAAGGTTATGTTAACCGGCACCTCGAGCAGACGGATCTATCTTTCATGGACTTTTACCAGTGAGATGTCAGGTGTTATTATTTACACACAAGTAGTCTATGACATCTGATATTGCTCTGTTATTAAGAAAGGGTCACGCCTAGATCCCATGAAGTTTAACGCATTGTTTTTCTTTCCTTTCAGGTTGCAAATCAAGTTGTCCAGGCCTTGCTTACTCAAAAGGTTTGTGTTCATCTCCTCTCCTCAATAAGCATTTCCCCTGTGTTCATATGTACTAAGCCCAATAAGCGGTATTATATTTGGGGGAGTGATGATTCAAATTTGAGAAAACAGAACAGTTTGGTAGCTTTTTTTTCCATTTAAGTGCTTACAATGAGCCGAATAGAAAAAACAAATCTGACAAAGTTAAATCTTATCACTACGATTGCGTTATAGTACATATTTCATCTCAAATTCAATAGGAACAAGTAACTCCTCAGGAAAGTTTGTTGTTGCCCCTGATTTTAGGAAATCTGTACTGTTTATTTGATTTAATTCTAACGTCCTCCTGTTCGCAGGATCTCCGAGAGGAATGTCTCAAGCTGCGGACCCGAGTGTTTGACCTTGAGCAACAGAACCGGACTCTGAGCGTCCTGTTCCAGCAGAGAGTCCGCCCGGCCTCTGATCTACTGCTCCAAGTAGGTGTTTATTTAAACGCTTCACTTCATTTCCTCGTCGCTCCTGAGCCCATGGATTGTATTTAACAGCTGGCTGGTGTCACGCGTGAGATGTGTTTAATGTGTAAAGCCTGAACTCTAATTTATGAGTGCCTTTGTGTGTGTGTGTGTGTCTGTGTGTGCGTGTATGTGTGTGTCTGTGTCTGTGTCTGTGTGCATGTGTCTGTGTGTGTGTGTGTGTCTGTGTGTGTGTGTCTGTGTGTGTGTGTCTGCGTGTGTGTGAGTTTGGCTCCTGAGTTCAGTATTCATGAGCAGAGGCTTATTAATACAGAAAAGTTCATTAGCTTGTGGCAATATATAAAAAATAATAATAATAACACCCAGAAGATTAATATGTATACATATACTGCAGTAATTACATACACATTATCATTTTTTTTGAGCATTTGAATCATAATAAGTCTGATATGTCAAGGAAACTCTGGAAAAAAGCTTTGGTAAAAAAACACACAATCCCCCTTCCCTTGATATCACAGCACAATCACATTTTTTTGTTCTTCTTTTTTATGACATTAAGTATCTTTAGACACAATTCAGTATCTTCTGCTTGGTCCAGGAGAGAGGAAGATAAGAGATTGTGAGAGATGGGGTTAAGTTTCCAGTATCCGTTTCTGTTTTTTTCCCTCTGAAATCAAGATTGACAGCTATATCTGGTGGTGTTACTACATATAGATTTTTCTCGGGCCCGTTTCTAGGTGCTTCCTTCAAACCCTTGTTATTTATTTTCAAAAGCGAGTTGTCAGGGGCTCTCAGATGAGCGCTGTACACGACTCGGGGAAAGCAAAGGGGAGAAAAGCCCGGCGTGGCTAGCAGATGGAGTGAAACCGGTGTCACTTGACAGGACAGCGAGTTGAGTGGCTGTCATGGCTGTGATTGAAGGATGGACGGACGTGTGTGTGGTGAAGGAAGACGGGGCGAGCCATGAGGGAGAAAACGGGAGAAACGGCTCGTCTTTTATCAGAGAAATCAGAGAGGACAAAAATTGTATGGCTTTGTGAAAAGATTGAATGAAAACGGTCAACGGAATTTAGAGTCCTGTTAATAATGAGATTAAATTAAATAATAAATTAATACAATAACCAAACCATTACTTTATTTTTCTTTCCTCTGTTTTACATTTGCAGCCAGATACCAAGAGTCATTTTGAATCATCAATTATGGGCATTTTATGTGGCTGTCGAGCTCTGAAGAGTGTATGAGTCACGAATGACAAAGATGCCAAAGTGTGCTGGTCTAGATACTCTCTTTACTGGAGTGCTGGCTTGTTATCTGTACAAAAATGGAAAATGTTTGTGCAATTGAGGAGACATCCCAAGAATGGGGAATTTGTATCGATCAGGAGTACGTCTTAAACCCCGGCAACCTCAGCACAAGAATTTAAACTGAGTAGAGTTTGAGATCATACTTTAAACACAACAGTATTCTAAAAAATAGAAATTATTCCACATCCCAAATATACTCCACTTTACTAGAATATATTTTACTAAATCCAAAGTATATCTCACTTAATTTACACCAAGCACCAAGAGCAGAAAATTGGGCGCCCCTCTCTCAGTGCATGTGTGTGTGTGTGTGTGTGTGTGTGTGCATGTGCGCATGTGCGCGTGTGTGCGTGTGTGTGTGGGTTCCCCTGTTAATGTGGTCATATATTATAGATTTAATTAAAGAAATGTTTTAATGAGATGGAGATATGATCTCCCATATGGCTGGATGTAGTTACAGTATCTCGCATTTAAATTTGAAATCAATGTTAACTATTCATTACGCCAGAAAACGCGTCCGTGACTGATGTGGTCTCCCTGCCTGTGAATCACTGTCTGGTGTACATACCCCCCGGGAGGCGTCCCCTCTGGGTAGCAGACGTATAATTACACAGAGATAACACTGAGGGGGCGTGAGGAATTATATTGAATGGGCTGGATGCTAGATGTTTACTTGTGTATTTATTATTTAGTGGCTTGAACAGGCTTGGCCTCCTTTGAATAAGTGTGTTTGAACAGTTATAAATTCTTGTTTCAATAACTCTATCAAGTTAATTCAATGTTTGGTGTCTGTTGAATTAGTTAATCTGTTAATTAGTTAATAGGTTAATTCGTTAATCGTTCTTGTTCTTCTCCTTCTCATTTTCCTTCTTCTTCATAGTAGTAGTAGCAGTAGAAGTAGAGCTAATATTAAATACACAAACGAACTGTGCAAACCCTCCTTTTCCAGCAGGGGGCACCATTTTGTGTAGACAGAACTTAATGTAAATCTTAATTGGTCTTCACAAATGTCTCTGATCTCTGTGTGGGTGCGAGCACCTATGCATTGTGCAACAGGAGCATAATTTACAGTAGCTGACAATGACAATGGGCCAGTGGGTATTATTTAAAATAACAATACAAGATGTTCCTTGCAGTAACACCAGTTTACCAAAGGTTTAAAGTGTGATTTCATATGAATACAATGGGAAATGTATTTAAATCTGGATGTAAATGTAAAGAGTTATGTATGGGGGGAAGCAAAACTCCTTCAATACTTATTTTAAAGGCTTAATATACATATTTACATACAGTGGAAACATCTTGGGGGGGCCTTCGTCCAGCTTTTTAATCTTTAGATTGATAAAAGCTGACGGGAACATCATTCTAAGATGTTCAAAAAAGTAGCCTAATAGTATGTGTGTTTCCGGATCACTAATTTCAGTATTTCTGTATAATTAATCAAATTAGTGAGGGCTTTGTCTACACAACACACAAATACAGACAATGCATGTTTAGAATTGCCCCTGAAAGACTCGGATTACTCAGTCTGTACCTTCCAATGAAATAGTCAAGGAAGAGCGGTAATTAAATTTATCAGAAGCCCATGGGGGATTCTGTATTTTCATTATAAAAAAATCACAACACTATTGATATTGTAATTAAGGACGAGTTGCAATTGCTGTTCTGTGTAATGTGGCAACCCAGCCTTTTTATCTTCCGCGCTTGAATTTAATCAGGTATTTGATTAGCCGCATGCAGGTGTGTACTCAAAGTGTCTAATAGTTTCTTATGCTAATGTGGGCTTATTATAAATTACAAGTACATGGAAATTTAGCTGTCAATTATCATGAAAATGGGTTCTGTTACTTTATTGAGCCGAGCAGATAAAGGATGGCAGATAAATCAGGTTATTTGCATACTTTTCCCAGTTGAAACGTTTACAGCGCGATCCCGTACTTTTTATACGGCGGGCGTTAATAATGCTCCACATTAACGAGACATTTTATCGGCCCTGCTTCTAATATATTAATTTAAAATGTTTTAAATGACTCGACACGATCTGTTTGTAGGAAAAGAGCAACCTCAAAGGATTCGGGATATATAATGTGTCAGGAACAAGTATTTAAAACCACGGTATGCCTTCGATTGACCATAGATGATAATTGATTGAATTATTTTCAGTTTTAAAGGGTAATACCTTAACCTCGGAGATGAGATTGCAGGTATCGCGGTGGATGTCCTTGGCCAAGTATATCGTATGTTTTTAATGTTCTCGTTGGCCTCCCAGATGGCCTCCCCGGTGCAGTAATGGTTCGAAGTCTTGCCATATTCTGTTCCCCACCAAGGCCCTGTGACACTATTGACTGAATCATTGATGACTGCTGAGGATGTGAAATACTGTATCCAATGATAAGATCTGCCTGCCCTACCTCTCTCAGACTGGAAGGACTGTTAATGTGTTAACCGTTCCAGTACCGGGCGGCTGTCGTAGAATTCTGTGTAGGAACCAGTTCTATCCGAAAGAAGAATGAATCCGTTTTAAACTCAGCGTTCTTTACTGCATTCCAAAGAATGAAATAATAAACAGAATATCTAAGATATAGTCGTATTCTCTCTCTTTTTTTAATCAGTCTATTTTTCATCAGATGTTCCAAGTTAAAAATTGAACGGTTAAGTCATGCACCAGTATCCTAGAGGCACAATTATGCTCAAAGAGGTAAATTTTAAACTCGACGCTGGAAATTTAAATGACAACTAATTTAAGGTTCATTTAATTAAAGCTACGATTGCAATAAATTTAGCTGAAATAAGTGAAAAAAAAATCGTTGGCAGGGTGGTTTGCTGGAGGCACATGTACAATAATGTAGTGACCTTCAGCTTTAAAAGGTCACACAAGTTTAAATCCAATAGCTGACAGACTTTGTAAGGAGAGCTTGTCCTTTTCAAGAAATAAATCTCATCTCACTATTATAGGTACATTTTTATCACATTTTTATCACATTTATTATCACACGCTTACAAAAATAGTGGACAACCTTGTTATGTGTAATATTTGGTTTATAAAAGTTAAGAGGCACCTGTCGATAAACAAGATATTCAATCCTTTGTTCCATTAAACATTGGAATAGAGAAATTTTTTTTTTTTCTTATATTTATTTTATAGACCGTGTATTTTAAAGATGACCAAATAGCATCAATTCATAAAAAAAGTTTTAAAATATTAGTTTTATGTTCTTATTTTTTTTATATATATATTTTTTGAAACTGTGTTTTGAAGAATTACCAGTATTATCAATTCATAAAAAAAAAGTTTAAAAACATGTAATTAAATGTAAGTGGGCTGTGCAGTCATCACCTCTTCAGTTTGCACAACCTTTCTGAAGTGTTTTTTATTTGGACTTAAAGGACAGTTTTTACAAAAATATTTAAAAAAAAAACTAAAACATTGTGGATAGTGTTATGTGAACAAAAGGGCAAAATTGGTTTCTGCTGCATGAAGTAGGAGCAATACTTGTGAAAAAGTTAGACCTTCTAAATATCAATCTCTCTTCTCATTTAGTTGCATCCCTCTTTTAATTGCAGAGCTACAGTTTGTGTATTTGTATGTTCGTTTATTTGGTGTGGGTGTGTATGTGTTGACCTTGGTTTGTACTCCGTTCTGTAAAAACATTACTTGCAATTTTCCTTTGTATCATTTATTTTGCAGGGACACTATGGATTTGTAATTGTTATAGATGTATGCTCTTGCTCGGAGCCACTCACTTTACACTTTACACTTTAAAATCACATAAGGATTAGAAGTTTCATGGGATTAACTGAGGTGAAATACCAGTAAAATGTATCTACTGTTTTTCTTTCCTTTCAAAGTCATATGAAGCTTTTGCATAAACCATTGGGTTAAGTATATTCTTTCCTTCTCGGTACACACCATTAGATTTCCAGGTGAACCCATCATTTTTAACCTACTGTGTGTGTGTGTGTGCGTGTGTGCGTGTGCGTGCAATATATATATAGATGCCAATGGAAAACATAAATTCTTATTTTGTGTATGTTCTAAACTATTGAATTGCTTGACCCAATCTTCTGAAATAAGATTAACTGAATAAATAATTTGAAGTTTAATGTTTTGAGTCTGATTATATTTGGATGTTTATATTGTGCACATAATTAATGCTGTATTATAATACCTGCCTTAAATGTTTTCGGGACAATATATGAAATGTCACTGCAGATTTATAAACGCTGCTCGCTGACAGTCATAAACCGAGGGGTAGAATATAGATTAAATGAATAATTCTCTGGGCAGAGAAGGGAAAGATATGAATTGTTCTATCGCTTCGGGGGAGGCTCCGGATTTAAACCCAATAAAGAGTAAAGTTCAAGGCATTAATGCTAACATTTCATTTCAGTGTGCTTTATCATGCCCCCCTTATAAGAAAAGTGCTGCCCAGGGCATCGCTCGAGATGGTTTTGCACCATTAGGCTCCGGCGCCGAGAGACGTTTCTCTTCACCTGACCTGTTAGAAGGACTGAGAGAAATCTGGTGGGATTCTGCAAAACCTGAAGTCATCTTGTGTGTGAGAGCACTTCATCTCTCTCTGGCGGCCGAGCTCAAGTTTAATTCGTGCCGTTTGGTGCAGAGTCGGACGCGGAGTCGACAGGCATTACCTTTTCCTTAGTTAACACAACTTTCCTGAAGTGGAACAAGTGCTGTCAAAACGTAAGGAAGTCCAGCTTTTCATTAATTAGGTTAGGTTTTAATAAACAGGCACTCCCCAGGTTACACAACACTTTTGTAAATTTGAATAAAATGTTTCCATAGGCCACAGAAAGAAAATGTAAAGAATTACAAACATTGTATGTTTTACGCAAAAAACGGCGTACGTAAAGAGTTTGCGGAAAGGAGCCTGTATGTAAGTCATCTGCACTGTAATTTACATTTAAATGTAATTACTGTTAATTAAATGCATGTTTACAATAAATTATGAAATTGTATGCTTTATAGTTACAATTATCTTTTCTGGATTAATCCAGTTTAGGTCTGTACAGCCCTTTCTGCCTCAGTCTTCAGAAAAAAAAAACATTTGAAGGTGAATTTAAGGTCCCTACCTCAAATGAAAGAGTCGTCTTTCTCAAAAAGACAACAACAGGAGAGAGAGTGAGAGATGAGAGACGGAGCTTTTATCTCCGCACGGAAGAGAATGATTTAGAGCCGTTAATAAACCGATACCATGTAGGAGAAGTGTTTTGACTAACATTTGTGAGCATAAGGGACAGAGAGAGAAAAACAAAAGAAAGTACAGTACCATTCCTTCAGCATGTCACGGATCAATGTGCTGGAAAATCAGGGACGTCCCCCGGGGTTAGGGATTTTACAAAACTTCACACTCCTGCTTTGTTTTATTTTTAATTGGAGTTAAGAGACAGTTGGTCTCTTGAGATATTTAATGTGTGTTTCAGATAAGAGGTACACTTTAAACAAAAAAGTCTGTGAAAAAAGTACATTAACAGTGAAAGTACATATATTTGTGTCTTTCTTTTTTTTTTGGTTCCTCGTCAATATACATTCTTGTCGAACAATGTGACCACATACGTCCGAAGCCTCCTGCCTTTTAAGGATGCTGTTACTTATATGAGTGACCCATTAGGTCCCGAACCGCCAAAAATAGTAAAGCTGTCTATCTCCTCTGAACAATATTGATTCGAGTGTGTCTCGGTTTCATTCCTACTGGCTCTGCTTACCCCCCGAGGTAGAGAGGTTAGAGTTTAATAATAGAATTCATTTTCCAGAAATCTGCACATCTTTTATTAGCATTCACAGGGTTCAAAATGGTGCGTATATGCCAGCCTTCAACCAGGGGGCTAAAATTTCATTAAGACTTATGATTGCAGCTGAGTGTGGAAGCAATGACTACAAAGTGTGGTCAGCAAAATATAAAAAATAGTTTTTTCATGACAAAAAGAGGGTGACGTGACAATGGTGGACAATTCATATTTGAGGAGAATAACCATACAATGTTATATAACTATTCTTTCCATATTATTATTATTTGTATTATTATTATTAAGAAGATTAAGATCTCTATATGTGATTGAATGGTTAAATTGTGCTTTTACAAGTTCTAGTTTGGCATAATAACAGCCAAGGAATGTACACTGTTCGAAAACAACGTAAAACAATTACACAATAATACGACAAACACTTTTAGAAATGTGCTTCAAATTATAAGTGTTGCGGTCATTTTTGTGTGTTTTGGTTCCTATGTGCTTGTAAACTTTTTATTTACAATGATCTATTATAGACTTACTTTTAAATGCTATCTCATGATAATTAAACCAGCCAGTTAATTAATTCATAAAACACAATGAAATGCAATCGCCTTAATCGAAATTGTAATTCACTGACAGGAAGTGGAACACCCTCTGGCTGTGTGACATACACTGCTGTTTATAGTGCAGTTAGCATGTGTATCATTCCTCTGTAGTGTTGCCATTTTTCATACTCAAATCTGAGCTCTGCACTATTTATACAGCAACCCTTCGCTCATTATGTAAATACGAAGGACACCCAAGAAGCTTCGGCACCCAGGATTATTTTTTTATTATCATTCCTATTAAATAAAACAATTACCTTTACAACTTACTACTATGTGAATGTTAATGAAAGGAACCTCGAGTAAACTGTTGCACTACCTTCATCCTGCATGATTTGAAGTCTAATGTGGTATAAAATCATAATTAGCTCATAATTGAGAAACAAATTGCCAACATGCTGTTTCATTAGCAGATTAGAAAGCAGGAAACAATGCCGGCGCCTGCCAGTTACCGGTCCTGTCGTTGTTTACAGTGGAAATCACCGTTCTCCTCAGACAAGCTCCGAACATCATCTATTTATTACCGAAGCTGTGATTTCTGATTCAGAGGAAGCGATGGCCACAGACCGGCTCGTACGGGAAGCGGCCGCAGCCTCATTATGCGTGTCTCGATGTGCTGTGCCACTTCCCCTCAGCTGGAAATGAGAGACACGCACCTGACGGCACAGACAAGTCGCGTCTCTAACCCATTATAGCGTGATAAGGCAGCCTTTGATAGCGGCAACCTGTGTGATAAAATGATCATGGCAGCGGTGAGAAAGAATCTAATAAGGGAATTGATCTGCGGCTTCCAATTCTGTTGGAGCCAACATCGATCAACATTCCTGTCAATAACGAGATCTTATTGAGGCCTGCCTGATTTTTTGAGATGATTTCTGCCTCTCTGTGACACGGACAAGAAGCAGAGGTTTGAAACAAGCCGTGGCAGCTGCAAAAACACCACACATCTGACTATATATCTATCTGTCCATCTCTCCATCTCCCTGTCTATTTGACTGTCTCTGTGTATATATATATATATATATATATATATAGACATAGCCAGGCTCACTCTTGCAAGCTGTGGGTTGCCAGTGGAAACCAAATTGTGTCTCTGCGAATATATATTTATCTGTATTCGCCACCGGCCCCAGTGAGGGGAAGGTTAATATAATGGTTTCGCCTGAGGACAACAACCTGGCACTGCTTCAAAAACCCGTTAAGTAAGTGAGCTGCACACTGGTGGGTTTTATTTTAAGTCAGACTGCGTAATAACTTGTGACTGGTCGGTTTTTGCTTTCCTTGAGTCAATCAGGGCTCTGCGGAGGGCGTGACATCACTGGTGTGATGTCACTCACTAATTTACTCTTGTGAGTAAATGACATCACCAAGGCGCGGGTTGTTTTTCTTCTGCGTTTTCAGCCACACTGCCAGTTTAGTGTTAACGGTTTAGTTTAGTTTCAATAGTTAGGGTTGTTGTGTTCTTTGTTGTTATTTCAGGGGGAAGTAGCTATTCTGCTCTCCTGACCACAGTGTCCCTTTTGAAGCTTTAATTAACTGTATGCTTAATACATCATTATATGGGCTTTCCATCTTATCAGAGACAAATGTCTGCTTACTAAAGATTTGTGTAGGGTGTATATGATTAGTAAATGAATTGTATCACGTTGTATTAAGTAAACATGCAGTATTAGTTGACGGTATAGCAAAGAAAACGTGTTTGGCCCCTACATTTTTATATAAAGATATAGATACAAACACACACACATATATATAGACACACTCAGGGGAACAATAAACCACACATACATTAGCTACATTAACTAAGCTTTCCCACACAGCATTATGCCCAATGCACAGTTCCAGGAAATTGGACAAGCAGAAATACCTTTTTGTGTGTTTCATTTCCCAAGAAATCTCCTTTCAGTATTTACTTCGGGTTGAGTATTTTTTAAATAACAATTACAACAAAATACTTGAGTACTTTCAAACGTAATGTGCTTTTAAACTGCATCTGTGTTTCCTCATATGTCACAATAAATGTCAGAAGTGGTTTTAGGCTTCTGATCCAAACATATTCAATATTTTAACTACAGGCAAACTCGTCCTGCCTTAAGGCATTCATTAGCCATTCTAACTGAACTGGAGTGCTGGGCTTTGGTCAGAGCGGACACATGGTGATCTGTTAAGTTTGCTAAATATATTAAAGACAGACTTGTTTAATACAAATAAATACCTTGTTTTCACTGCATTACTGTATTTTCTGTGGTGTTTTACTTGATTCTTTAATTCATATGAGGTGCAACCATTACAATATCCAGTTTTATGCCACAGGAATGCAAACCTTTTTCTACAAAAGTGATTCCCACTTGCGATCAGGCAACACCTCATTAACTTTACTTCAAAGCTTAATAACTCATTAAGGTTTGGTCTCGTAGACCAGGGTTTGGCCCGAATCTGTTTTGAGACGGATAGAGGGAACGTAATTCCTGCTTGATGGATCCACAGGGTCTTGTATCCAGTCAGTGTTGGTTTTTCGTGATCCCAATTGACAGGATCAGTGTAACAAATCCTAAATTACACTTGGCAGGGAACCCCTAATTACAAAGTCTGAGCTTAGTGTTTGAAGCTGGTGCTGAATGAAGAAGAGAAATCTCTATTTGAGGGATTGAAGTGTACAAGGGTGACAAAGGCCTCTTTAAACCTTACATAAATCTTTATTCTTCAGAAGCTTTTGTTTAACGTTAATCGAGAAAAACCCAGCAATTGAGATGAATTACCAACAAACAAACAAACTATAAATGAATTGTGTTACAGCTACACATATTATAGTGTACTATGTGGAAGCCCAACACCTCGGCTTGTCTGGGTTCGTACAGTTTTTAGTTAACAAGAAGGATGTGTTTGGTAACAGGTCTCAACTTCGTCTTCTTCCCAGAGGCAATGAATGCATCTCGGGGATTAATTAAGCAGGAACAAGTGCTTCAGCAGAGACACTTTCCAGTGGACATGGGTTTCACTTCACAATAGACATTTTGGGCTGAATATCCAGCACAGTCCAGAAGACACAGCAGGGGGCACAGTTATAAACGCATCTGAAACCTCACCAAGAAAACACTCTTTTGAATGACGCTTACCAGAATCAAAATGAAAATAAAATGAAATTAGCTTAGGCAGAAAGATGAAAGCCATTGCAAGACAGAACTGATTCACATAACATTTTAAAATAAATGTAAAGCCCGGGGGTTCTTCATCGGTGATGTGGTGTGTTGATAACTTAATTATCATTAAGATCAGTTTCCCTGGAGTGGTGAGAACAACCGTCCATGGTTTCTGAATTGGATGATCGCTAGGTTGTCTCATTCACCCATGGATTTTGCTGGGCACTAATTATAAGATGCCATCAGTGACAAGTAAAAATAAATAAATAAATAATAATCTCAATACCTTTGTAAACAAAGTGCTTATTTCCAATTTGTTACCACTATTCCTAGAGCAGATATAGACTGTAAAAATTATGATATGGATCAGTTTAATGTGGCAACGAAAAGGAAATCATTTTGCTATTAACTTAAGGACAGGATTAGATCGAAACTTTGACCCACTTGTCAATCACCAAATCCAAAGATGGCAGCTGATGATGGCTTACTGTTCACAATCATCACAGTGAACCTTTGGTTCAGATGAAGATGAAGATGAAGATTGCGCTTTGCTTAGGTATAACTTTACTGTAAAAATATATAAACCAAATTTGACAATATACACGTGTAACATATTTCTGTTTCTTTAATTACACTGTTTACATTTGATTTCTCTATATATATTTGTTTCTCCTCCTTGTGGCTGTGCTTCGGATAACTGGCTTGTAATCTTCAACAGTATTTGCATTCAGTCCTGTATGTTTGACAGCAACCCAGATCCTAAACAGCTGAGAGCATAATTTAAGCGAGCAGATTTCATCACTCGTATTAGAGATTAGGCCTCCATTTTCATACGAATTGATTTGCAAAGCGAGGGCCTTATGTCAGGGTGTCCTTGTCAGTTCTTAGCATTCGAGTGGATGATAATTGGAGAGCGTGTAAAAGAGCAAGGAGGTATATTATGAGCACAATAAAGATGTTTGATTTTAAATTCGGAGAGCAAGTGGCTGAGGTTTGATTAAGAAGGAAAGGCAGAAGAAAGCTTTGTTATTTAAATACGAGTCAGGCAGAAATGCTGTTTTAAATTGTAGATTGTGAGTACAAGACTTTACTGCATTGTTACTATATCATTAGTTTGTTTGTTCAAAATAATGCCTGTATTTCATTCCCGTGCTGTCTGTCTGTACGGTGCCATCGGTGGGAACTAATTACTGTGAGCATATAATATATATTCTTATATAAGTTAGTCTAATTTCTTCTGCTGATGCACTTTGCAGAAACCATTTAGAATTACAATAGTAATTACTTTATTTAGTTTGAATTTCTCCTTAATAACTTCACATCCTACTAACATTTGCATCTTTTATCAGACCATAAAAGCATTTAATTTCTTCTTTATTTCTTTAATTATGTTTTTGTGACTTACAGCTGATTCTTTCACTGTTATTGTTTCTTCACTGCTGTAGGTTTTCATGCTATGGAGATAGAATAAAAAACAACAACAACCATTGATCAATTTCAGAATGGGGAAAAAAGATTAAAGATTACCCTATCAAATGTTTATTTTGCTCCAGTGGCAATTTCAAGCCCTTTGATAAAAATTAATAAGTCCTAGGGGTTGCAAGGAAGGTAATAAAACAAACCTTATGAAAACCGCGAGCTTCTGAGTCGAACCCTGATAGATTATATTGTTATTTATGTTTATGCATCAGATCCTCGGTCTAATACTGTACCTCACAGTTTTATGCCCTCTGAGATTTATGAAATTCAAGCAGGGTGCCTTTCTTTATCTATTAATCTTTGAATCTTCCAATTGTCAGACGCTATCATCTGCAATGAAGTGTAACAAGTCTCCGCAATCTGACGGAGGCGCGGTGCGATTGTTCTAAAGCTGGTCATGGGTTTGTCTTGTTAACTGTGTTCTTCCCCCGCACTGTACTTTGCAAGTCCCTGCACTTACATACACCAGACAACAAGACATGCTTCAAACATATCATCCGATCGGGGCGTCTGGAAAACTGACAGATGAAGTTGTTGGGACCCTCGCCTCGAGGACTGTCTGAAGCTTCTCTATGTGGCTTGAGTTTGGTTCACAGCCATACTGGAAGCAAAATATATGTATCCAGACCCTTGATATATATATGTGTGTGTGTGTGTGTGTGTGTATTGAAGCATATTGATCTCGTTCAGCGATGCAAGCTCAAAGATGTTGATTTTATCTGTAATGCTGTCTAATTGTGCTTCTGCTTCAGACTGTATTTAAAGAAAGTAATTTGTTGATCTGTCACTAGAAAGAAAATCGTAATGCCTCGATTGTTTTTAAAGTGCCTCAAGATATGCAAAACGCTACCGGCTCTTTAAGAAGCATCTGGGACCCTTGAGCCTGTTAAGTTTGATCCCAATAACTGCATTTTTAACCTATAAACCCTGAATGTATTCTTCTTGTGAACCCAAACGTTGGAAACCGGAGCAACTGCTAGCATCGCTACCAGAGAAGAAACCTAATTCCATTAATTTATAATATATATTCTTTTGACAGTGGAAAAAATGTTGTTTGTTTTATAAATTGATAGTTACTGCAGTATCTGGTCATTACTTGCAAATGAAACTTTTACTTTAATACCCCTCGGGTACTTACTCAAGGTGACTTTGATATCTCTTCTGAGGGAGGAGAGTCACGCCAGAATCAGACCTTCGGGCTTCAGCCAGTGAATACTTGGGCTGCAGTAACATAAAAAAAGAGAAAGGAAGAAAAAAATCTTAGTCTCTGCTTGCTTTATTGTATTTTAAAGATCTTTTATGGAACACGAGAAATGGAAGAAGGGAAAAAAATCCCTATACCAGCAATAAAGTTGCCCTTGAGGGCCCATAGTTTCATAAATCATGTGTTTTATTATACTGTATTTGCAGTTAAGCAGATCTGAAGAAATACACAGAGAAAACCATTGGTAATTAGTCTGCAGATTAATATGTGGAAATACATTTGGTTTAGCATTCCTCCGGAGTGCAATAGAAATAAAGAATAGAGTATATAATCAAATAGTGTGTGAATATTAATGTAAAAAAATCCTCTGAGTCCCAAGCTCCCCAATGCAATTATTTTCTATTCACATTAATTATTCCTAACAGATGACATTAATGACTTTGAGTTAAAACCCGTGTAAGGAAGCCCAACACAAGATCAATGCTATTTAGAAAAGGGTCACTTTTAAACTCACACATTGGGTCTGAAGTAATCTCATCTAAAACAGCTGCCGAGTCTCGCAAGGTTAACAATCTGGAGTATTTTAATAATGCTAATGACACAGCTGTCTTTACCTGCTCTTACAAGGCTTTCGAAAATACCACACGTTGTTTTATTGTTCACACTTTTTAACATCCCCAGGGAGCCAATGCTTATATAACACTTTCCAAAGTTAAGTCCATTTTCTTCTGTTCTGATTTGTATTACTTTTCTTTACAAATCTAACACATAACAGCTTTCAAGTGATTTCATGTTTGTTGTTATATTACAAAACCAAATTAGCCTGTGCAGTTTCAATGTATCATACTATTAAATTATTTTTTTTCTGTATATGCCGTGATATTTTCTTCTTGTACGTGAGTCCAGTATCATTAAAGATCAAGTTAAGCTTTTTGGTTTACATTTTCAATACTAATGTTTGTGTTGTTGTTGTTTTTGTAGAAACTGCATTCCCGAATCATGGACTTATCTGCTGGAGATCTGCTTTTGGAGCCGGAGAGAAGTAAAAGTTTCCTGCAATCTCGAATCCCAGAAACACCATTTCACGTGAGAAACAACCCTTCCCATTTCTTTTAAACCCACCTCTTCTCTAGATACGTCTGGCTAAGGCCTGGGAAATAAAAAAAACAGCCCTCCTCCTATTCCTCTTAAAACACGGACCCATCCCTCCCATCTCTGAAACTCAATATCACGTCCCCGGCTGATGGAGCGAACCAGAAGTGTCACTTTGCACAGAGAGAAATAAATCCAAGTCATATTCCTAGAACACTGTTTTGAGTATTGATTACAGATCATCATCTCTGTGAGGAAAAAAAAAGGCCAAGAAGCTTTTTTGTAAAAGACAGCATAGCATATTACTCATCCTACTTTTATTATATATATTATGCATGAACTTTTAAAAAATTCATGTGCTAAGCTGCTTTAAGGGGGGTTGGAATGAAGTATTATATTGGCAGGTGAAGCAGAAGCTACTGGCCGGGCTTGGTCTCTTAAGTATTACCGCCTTCTGAAGTGGAGAGAAGAAAACAAGCGTTACTGAATTGGGAGGTTAGAAAACATTATTAATGGCTCATACATGTGTGGTACAAAAGTATCCACAAAACCAGTTTGTATAATCTGTTTACTGTGCCTCTGAAAACTAAAGGTTTTCCATCAAAGTAAGATAGTACAAGTATGACTGTTTATGAAAGCTTTACGCTCGGCTGCAATGCCTACAATTAGTATCTTGAGAAATCAGAAATTGACTATAAACTCTTGTTAAGCCAGAAAGTGGATAAAGTAAAGAGCAGATATTAGGTATAATTATAATTTTAGCTTTTAGGCAAACATCTGCTAAACTAATTCAGTAAACAACATTAGGGTTTTCCCTTTGCCCTGTTTCACAAGACACATAGCGTTGCAAATAAAGATTTGAATCAGTGAGCTCTTAATTTCTGGAAGGTTTAATAGGTGTATTAACTGGGATGTTTTTAAAATAGCAATTTCTTCCCATCCGACTCAATAAATAACACCGCGATACAGAACTGCAGCTGTAAAATGCTATCTGTTCTTCATTACGCTCTCGCTCGGAGCCGGCCTTTAGTCACAGTCAGCCGAAATCAGTTTTGGAGAACGGCGATAACTGCCCGGGCTCCGAAGGCAGCGGCGGGCTGTCAATAAACCACATAGGCAGAGAAGCTCAGCTGTCCGGCGCTGACAAAAAGATGGATGGTGCTACATCAGAGAGTTTCTTATATAAAGGATTGAAGGAGATAGGAAACCAAAATTAGACTACAATGGAGAAGTTTCACTCTCAGCGGACTCTCCCCCCAGCTTCCAAATTAATTTAACTTGTTCAGCCCATAGTGCCTCATCTGTTATATATATTTTTTACCATAATGCAGTTGTCAAAATGTACTTCCATGGCTGTAACCTTGCTGCAGACCCATTGTGTGTGTTTGCACTTCTCAAATGCATTCATAATGATGATTCATGTCCCATAAACGTGTAGTATATTGTTGTAAGTTAAAAGCAGACGATTTTAGAATTGGTTGACGCTATAACATACTGGGACATTTTCACATACGTAAGGATTTAAAAGATGAAGGTTTGTTCCAGTTCTTGTCCTAAAGTCATAAAGCCAAATTAGCCAAGTTATTGTGGGGAATAGCCCACGGCAGATAGCAGGGTTTATTTTTATTTTTACAAATGTGTAACTTCTATATCGATTCCCAAACCACATTATTGTTTTTATCTCATTGGGCATTTGACAGGATAGTGGCAATTTATTTGTCTTAAAGTCAGGATTTAGTTTTTTTGTTTAAGGGAGAAAACCAGGATGGAATTAATATTTCTGTTCTTCACAATAAAACTGTAGACTAATAAAGATGGATCTCCAATTGTATTTACGGTGCAACTTGTACAATCGCATTCTTTGGTGAAATATACCCCTTTCCGACAGATTTTGCGAATACATGTATCTGTTTACTACTGCCACAGATTGGCAATTAAGTTACCTTCACAATTGTGGTGTTTCCATTGGAGTGTGGTTTGGACGCATGATTTGTTTGCTCCCCAGTGTTTTTAATGGTTATTGTTTAATTCTCTTGCTTAGTCTTAATAGTGACACAGTAATTCATCTCTTACCCGCTCACTTCACTTTCGGGACAATGCCGTGACAAATCACCATATTTATTGGCAGGTAGATAGGTTAGGCACCGCATTAATCATCTGCCACTCATCGTCTCGTAGCGCCCACAAGTTTTTTCTCAAGTTCTGGTCTCCGCGATGGTAATGAGTTTAGGTCTAGTGCAGGGGGATAAGCAAAGTGAATCATAATTCAAACTGATAGAGAGATATCAGTCCACGTTCTCATTAGTACCATTCTGTTGGCATGCATCTTCACAAGCCCCTCCTATTGAGTGCGTATCCCACCGTTACGATCTCCATCAGTACCAATGACAGTAACCCACCACAGATGACCTTGTGCTGGTCGCTGTCACTGCCCACCAGGACGCTAACGACAGGCACTCGGCTAATTGGTTTCGGTTAGGGTGTCTGTAATCTACGGCTGCTTTTCGCTCTTTGAAGAGGGCTACCTTACTGGCACCAGATATCAGCGTACCCCGATCAAGAGCAGCATAACCATTTTTCCCTCTGAATAAACACTGAACGACTGTGCTTTTCCCCTGAGTTTCCCTGCGAAATGTAAAAACAGAAAGAGGCCAGTCAACATGTGACATTCTCAATGGCAATATTCGCTGCCAGATACTGTAGCAGAAATTTGCTGTTTTTGTGTGTGTTTGTTTGTTTGATCTTGAATGTGATTTCCCCATAGAAAAAATAGCTGGAGGCGTAACTGACAAGGTGTCACAAAATAATTAAATCAGCGAATCAACTCGTCATCAGTGGTGGCATTTGCATGCAATCCAGGAAACATGTGACACGTTAAAAATCTAATTGTATGAAATAGGTGTTATTATGTAGCTTAATACTTTTAATATATAATGATAACATACCAGATATATACCAGAGAAGATGATTGAGAAAGATACCTATGCAAGGACTAGCAAATATAGTTTCAAAACAAATCAGCAACACGTTTGAAGGGTCTGAGCTTCACGTGAAATTCTCCTTGAGCTTCAACTCAAAACGACCCACCCAAGTGGTTGCATATGTATCGTCTATTGTACACAATCTGTGTGTGTCTCCAAGAAGTACAAGAAGCAATGTACCAGACTGGTGGAATAAACACATTTATTTTATTTTTTATTTTGCTGTTTTTTTCAGCCATCGCCTCTCTGACATTAATTCAATCTCCGGCAAACTGCGGAGGGATGCGCTGTACCCTCTCCCCTGAACTGAAGGATAATTACGTCTTTATATGTGTTTGCAGGAATCCCAGCAGAATGTAAAACCTGGCGTCCCGGTCGTGAAGTGCCAGAGTCAATTAAGTCTGACAGTTCCCACTCAACTGTACCCGCGCAGCAGCTGCAGCAGCAGCGAACTGTCCCTCTCGAGCGCCTGCAGCGAGTTTTCCAGCGGCTCCTACACGTGGAACGACGGGAAGTCGTGCAGCAGAGTGGTAACGCGATAGCCCTCCTTTAACAATGTTTTGGGGGGGATTTAATCAGAGCTGTGAGTTACGGCCACTGATTTCAATGTAGATTTAAGTGGGGGAGGGAAATGTAATAGATCTGTGTGCTATGTTTAATTAAGATATCCCACAGTGTTATCTCGCATAAAGTGTGTTTCTGACGATATACGGCCATGGTGAATAGGAAATCAAGGCATATACATGGTATAATGCACACATTGATAGATCCACCAAGTGCCAAGTTTAATATATGCTGGTAGCTTAGTTTTTTTTTTCATATTTCAAGTTCAAGGTGCAGCCGATGTGTCACACTGTTGAAGCCCATATGTCCTCTCCATATCTGCAAGCAAAAGTAATAAGAAATGTATCGCATCTCGCAGCCCAGCACAGCCACGAGCTGATAACGGCAATACATATCTTTGACCCATGAAACACAATACAAGGAAATCTCTACTCTGGAAATGAATCCTCGCTGCGGCGCAGGTTACAGCAGAAACACAGATAGGACATTGATTTCTCCGCAGTGTGTCCGTGTTTTTGTGTGAAAGTCTGTCTGAGGAGTAAAGGCTGGAGTAGTGTTATTAGAAGTAGGAATCATTAAAGCACCAGCGCAGTGATTTTCTTAATACTTTTCTCTCTCTGGGATTTTTATTTTGCTCTATCTTTGGATGCATTGCATTGTTCGGACTCAGTTGCGTTGATCCTACCCTAAGGCTGGGTCTAGGAAGTCATTTCGTTACCTCGCTGCGTGGAGGATACATGCATTTAAACACGAACAACCGGGAGATCTGGTGAAAATTAAATTGGCTAAACCCATGTATAATCCTGGTTCGTGTTATGTAGAAAATATAATCAGATATCGAATCACAACAGCCTTCATGATTTGAGTGTGTTGAACTGTTACACACGGTCTGCGCCACCTGCTTTCAAAAGGTGTCATGGATTATAATTGCGGACTGATTGATGGCCTGTCAGAATGATTGATGTCGGCTATCTGTTGTCCTGATTTGTAGGTGTTGGCTTCCTAGCCTCAAAACAGGACAAGTATGTAGAGTCATAAACGTTTGTGAGTTATTTCAGGTATGCTGTGAACGCGCCACTGCAAACTAAATATAATACACATCTATATCATCCTCTAAAAGTATTTTTTTACTGACAACACTTGTAGGAAAGTCATACTGTTTCTGTTTGAGTGGGAATAATTAAATAACAGCAGACATCCTCACCCAGTTTCCATGAGAAACATTTGCACAGCATTAAAACGTGATTAAAAACCTAAGCAACAGAATATCCACTCAAAGTTCTAATTAGGGGAGATAATTGCTGAGCACATTTTACATTTACACCCCCCACCCCCCATCTTTTTTATAATAATGACTTAATTCACTTGTTATTGTGTTTTTAAGGATGGCATTGCATATGTGGAGGACTAATGCTAGGTGTCTCTCTGTTTCTGTGTCTTTCCACCACAGTCATCGCAGACCTGGGAGAAGAGAGTCAGTATCGGCTCTTCGGCACCCAGCAGCATCTCCAGTCCCGCGGAAGAGCAGCCCCCCACCAGGAAGAAAGAAAGTCACATCCTCGAAGGCCTCAAGAAGCTTCAGAAGAGGAAGCCAATGGAACCATCTTCTCTCATATCGAAATGGGGCTACAAAGACTGTATGAACTCTAATGAGGGGATCTATTCTCCTGGCGTAAAGTGTGTGGGGAGAGGCGTCCCCAAATCCCACACGCCCAGCAAACCCACGGGACTGTGCCCGAATCGCGAGCATGGGAAGAAGTTCACCTACGACTCCGACTCCCACGATGACGCGGATGACGAATCGACCAACGCTCCTCCTCTGCGGCACGAGATTCCCAGCAAGGACTGCCGGACGTACTCCAAGAAGCTGACCCACAGCATCTCGGATAGCCTCTTCAGCTGGGAGCAGCGCGGGAAGGTGGCGACGGGGAATCCCTCTTACTTCAACTCGAGAGAGAGGCCGGAGAAACTCACGAGCTTCATCAACGGCTTCCTCTCGGGGGAGAATAGTCGCGCGATCCTCGGCCCGCCCGTGCTGCGGTTGGAAGCGAGCCCCACCGAGATGGACTGCAACCTCCAGTTCTCCGACATTGACGATCTAGAAGTCCTGGAGGAGTTGCGTATCGAGAGCAGCGACGAGAAAAGCACCGCGGTGACCCGACTGGCTGAGAAACAAGGGAGGGAAGCAAAGAGGCTTTCAGGAGAAATAGACAAACAGACACTGCAATGTGAGAAGGATCAAGGCAGACTTCAGCCACCAGACATCAGGCCAAAGACTTTTAATTTGATAAAGCAGCATAAGATAGTGAAAAATACGTCGTCTGAAGAATGTATTACTGTGATATTTGATGCGGAAGACGGGGAGCCCATTGAGCTCAGTTCACAGCAGACTGGAGTCGTCTCTGTGACTAGAAATGAGATTTCTGTGAACCAGCAGCAGAGCGTAGCCAGTGCTGAATATACTGAGCTGATACCTCAGGGAAGGTCTAATTGTCAGAAAGGAAGCAATGCAAGGAACTACAGCGTCTTAGAATCCCCAGAAAGCCAAGCCGAGCAACAGCCGGACAATATGGCACATAAAAATGCAATCCTCCCGAGTGCGTGTGCTGACGCGCCTTCTGAAAGACTGCCAACGCACTTTCCCAAGCCACAGAAATTAATAAAACCCTCTTACAATAGTACTCATAAAATTAATCCTGTCTCTCCTATGCACAGTTCTTCCAGTCAGAAGGCAAACCTGACCAAAATACCGAGCCGAGGAAAGGGCTCCCCGCAGAAGGTGTCCAAAGCCTCTGTCAATGACACCAGCAATAACAACGGGACCTCCAGTTCTGCATTTCAGGAGAAGTCACCTTCTTCTCCTCCTGTCAAGCTGTCCAGGTTCATAAAGCCACCGGGTGGCGGTTGTGTCCAGAACCCGAAAGCAGAACCGGGGGTTTCAAAGCTCAATTCGCAACCTCAGCAGAGCTCCAAAATCCCCTGCCGCAATGAGTGGGGAAAGGGCTCTTCCACCACAATGCCGGGCTCCCCTCTGCTACCCCGGCGTCACTTAGAGCCGGTTGACTATGGAGAGCAACCGACGAGAGACAGGCACTGTGACTCCGCGCACACCGAACTCAGGTCTCCCTCCCCTCCCCCGCCGCCGGGCCGCTCGGCTTCCTTGCTTATACGACCAAACTATGAAAATGCACCCCTAGCACTTAAACCTCACCTCCCGGCATCAAATGCTTTAAGAGGAGGCCCTCCCAGTTCTCAGATGCACCTCCACCACCCCTTGCCTCTACCTGATACGCAGCATCCAAACCCTCACAAGAGTCCAGACTCGGCAAGTCTTGATGACGGCCATTGTCCCGAGATGGCACCGCAGAAGCTTGTGGACAACGCCAGTCAGCACCTGCAGAGGCCTCCGGGGACATATCAGACCCCGACAAAAGGGTCGCCCAAACGGGTTCCAGCCAAACTCTACCATCCTTCTCCTGCTCCGGGATGTGTCTCCGATTTCTGTGAAAATGCATCAAAAAGCTCAAAAGTGCACAATTCTCAGAGAGGCTGTTCACTACAGAGCGCCTTCTCCACTAAGAAAGGGCCGTCCTGTGAGAATGGCTTTCCTCTTCTGTATAAAACATCGAGCAGCTTGCCGATATCACTTCAGGGTCACTCACAGACTATTCCTGAAGCTCACGGGGTTCAGACACATCCCTCCCCGGTGACACGGACCTCACCAAGCACTGGTGTCAGCCTTCAGAACTCGGAAGAGAAGGTCTCGAAGACCCGTATCCCCATTGGCCTCAAAGCCTTTGTTAAATCACCGCCATTGCTGAGAAAAAGCTCCACGGTACCAGGAAAGCAGGAGAAAGACAATATCAATTCAGCTTCCAGAGGCACGGTGACATCAAGCAACTTTAACAACTGTGATGCATCACAGGGAAGCAGGCACTTTGAAATGGTGAGCGCAAAGTCTGACCAGGAGATCAAGACCGACATGCTCGGCAGTCCCACGAGCGGAGAAACGCATTCGTTGGCGTTATCTGAAAACGGCGGCCCTTTTTTTGATAAAGGCGATGGTGAGAGTAGACTGTTCAAGAGGTCGGTTTCGGTCACTAATAAAACCCACCTGAAGCCAGCGCTGGGGATGAATGGAGCCAAAGCTCGCAGCCAGAGCTTCAGTACACATTCTGGGGAGAAACCATGCACCAACGTCATGGATGGTCCGGGTAAGATTCGAACGCAGATCATAACAAACACGGCCGAGAGAGGCAACTCCTTGACCAGGCAAAATTCTCTAATCGACGGTTTCCAGCTGAAGCCGGGCAGTGGTCCGTGTGAAAGTCCATCTCACTCTCCGAGAGGGGTCGATTGCTCCTATAACAGACAAGGCTCTCATGGGAGTATGAGCAGCTCAAGCAGCCACCATGGCAGTCCAAGTAAAATAGCCTCTCGGACCACTCCGAAGGGCGACAGCACTAGAAATGCATCTAAGGCTGATGGAAGCAAGTCTCCACCCCAAAAAGAAGCACGTAGTCTACCTCTCGCCGACAGGTTCGGACTTAAAAACTCAAGACAACCTGTTAAAGTTGCGTCACACCCGCAGTTTCATATCGTGACATCGCCCGTCTTTGTCCCGGAGATGTCAGCAGAAGCTGTTGGGAGCAGGTTGCTAAGCCCGAATAAACTTGAGATGATCAGGCCTGTGAAAAACCAGGACAACCCCAGCAAAGCACCAGAAGTACCGGAAAAACTCGTGAGTCCCTCGGTGTCCACGATAGAAGAGAAAGTCATGATGGGCATCCAGGAGAACATGCAGAAAGGCCATGGGCAGGACAAGACGCCAGCTTCCGAAACCAAGCAGAAGACCGGTCCATCGTTGGCCAACTGGTTTGGCTTCCGGAAGAGCAAGCTCCCTGCCCTGAGTGGCAAGAAGGCAGACGCGTCCAAAGCAAAAGACGAGAAGAAGGACCTCAAGATCGGATCAGTATTAGGAGGGAAGCAGGTGAAGGCCGACAAAAAGAAAGATAAGAAGAAAAACGAGCCACAGTCTAAAGACAGTCAAGAGCAGACAAAGAAGTCAGAGAATGGAGATAAACTGGGTTCGATCATTGACCATTGCAATAGCCAGATGGGACAACCAGGGAAGCTGATCCAGTGTTCGACTACATGCATCGGGAAGGAGCAGTTTATGAAGGAGCTACTGAACAGGTAGAAATACTTTTTGTTCAGTAAAACTCAAACAGTTTCTCTGTGGTGTAATATAAGTTGTGTGGGAGTGTAAACAGTCACAATTCTTGAATAGACGAAGATAACTCGATTTTGTTTGATTTATTCTCATTTGATATTTGCCGTAAGCATTTGTTAAAAATGGATTATGTTAAAGTTCATATGAATGTATAATAATTAACGAACAGCTGTTTCCTAGAAATGCTTCTGACTTTATTTTCATATCCATTCTCAACTCGTGCACATAATTGCTTCTAATTACGGTGGGAAATAGTTTGTTTTAATACACAGCAGACACAAGTAAACACTTTTATTGCATCTGTGGATGTTATTAATAATAATCCACCTCTAAATAGTCATTTTAATTTCCAAGCCAGATGCTAAATATATTTTTTATTTGTTGTGTAATTCCGTTGCACATTTACCTCAATTGAAATAATAACCTTCTCTGCGTTAAGTGCAATTTAAACATGTGCTGGAAATGTTCTAGTAAATTGGCTTTTTATGATGTTGACATATCTGACTAGTTGTCATTGTTAAGATGCATGTCTCCGAATGTGTGTGTTAACTAAAATGTGACTCTCAAAGGCACACTGTATATGATGTATTTCTTTTGAAAGCTTTATCACAAAAACCTAGTTGCCTGTCTTGAGACAGCTTTTAGATTAAGTGACCGCCTTTGCAGTTGCTCCGACCGGAGGCCATCGTGGCAGTCACCAGACATGATCCATGCCTCGCCTGCGTGTCCTGCGGCAATCTCGGATAGAAAAATATATCATTACGTGTTCTCGAATAAATTGATATACTAGCTTAAATTGTAACCGACAGATTTTATCAAGACTAGTTAGAAACATTTATCACTCAAAGAGTCCAGAGACAGGGAGATGCAAAGGGGGTTATTTTAAACATTAAAGCGGAGGGAGCAGCCAGCAGATTGAAGAAGGACGATGTAATTTATCAGCGGAATCACTTTCTACCGGCAGAGTTGATAAGAAAGCTGCTCAGCAGACAGAAAATGGATCAAATCATGTTTCCTACAGGAGTGTGTCGAAGGGCAACTCCCAGGGCCCGGCTCTGCCCGGCATCTCCATCAACGCCCAGGGAAACTACAAGAGAAACGGCGAAATGAAGGGAGATATGGACATTCACAACGAAAGTGCGGTGAGTTTGCATAGAGAAAATAACTTTCTTCATTCTCACCACACAAGATCTCTTACAGACCCGTCTGAAGAAAGCTAATGAAAGCGTTGCCGGGTGGCCACATTGCACGTAATCACAATTACAAGTTTTCTTTCTGTGGGGTCTTGTCAAGATCCAGTTTTTCGCTATTCCTTTCCTCCAGAGAAGTTGTTTGTGTCGGCTTTTATCCGAGCTCTGTACTCCCAATTACATGTGTACTTCCGTCTGAAACCTGAAATGCCTCTGGGATCTTGTTACCTTTTCAAGTTCGGTGTTGCTGTAAACACACACGAGCTCCTTTGTAGTGTCTCTTCACTGGGCTGGCTAATTAAGTAATTCTTGCACACAAATATCATATTGTGAAATGTCACATGTAGGCTTTCATTGGATTTTTTAAGCCCAGAAAAGAGCAATGCCTAGGATGAATACGGTCAAACAGACATGCAGGAAGTGCTGTTCATTACATGCTGAACTCTGGGTAATTGGAATTGAACAAGACAGTGTTTTATAGGGACACAATAGAAAATGTCAACCTACTGTTCTTTAGTTACTAATGACAATGGCACATTGGGACTGTTGAAAAGATCACATTCAACCATGCAACTAACAAGGTCAATTTCAGCCTGGGATCTGTTGTTTAATAGTAGCTCATAGACTTGTACCGATTTTATTTGGTGGCTCATATGGATGCAGTTCATTAACCACTTATAATTTTTAGGAAACGTGTTTAAATAAGGAAAAATAAGCATATGCACACACGAAGAGACTCATTTCCGCTTCTTTCAAAAACTGTAGGTTCTGCTCGTTTTCCCATCCCAAATATAATTTATTTCCCACATTAACTGTTGACAAAATGCAAAAAGATCACAAGCTACCGAGCCGAGACAACGTCGTTCCATTATTTGCGCTTGCCATTTTAGCTTTGCTGAAGTTGTATCGAGTCTTATTTAATTGCTGCCTGTATTGTTGATGTATTCAGAAAGTGAAGGTGACACAATTCCTCAGGAAAACTGCATTGAACTCTGGCAGTTGCTCGGCTCTCCGTGGTGGAAAGTTACTAATTGGCAACTGTTAAACTCTCCGAATCAGCAGCCTGGAGCCAAACACAGAGGAGAAACAACAGCATCTATCAACAAAACACCATGTAGATAAACAGAGATCAGAGAGGGAGGTGGATAGACAGACGGATACATTAAATTATACTTTTTGTTAAGCATGCAATAGTAGCTGATACAATAGTCAGTCATCTCTTTGTTTAATGCTTTATAATTGTTTTTAAAAAGAGCTTGATAAAGAAACACAGCTTTAGAAATTCATATTTTTAATCAATGTTCGATTTAGGGAAGAAACTTTTGCCGAAACAATAATTGAATACAGTCTCAGAATGATCCAAATTGTGAATTCGACAATAGCTATTGTACATGTTTTTATGAGTTTGTTATTGTTCTAAAAATGTCTCTTTTGTTTGTGCGTTTGCTGCTTTGTGTTGTTGTCTGTGTTATTTTAATGTTTGCAAACAATGCAGGTCTTCCATTGTTTGCTAACAATATGTGATGTTTATATGTCGTATTTTATATTCCACAAGGTCACATAAAACTCCTTCGAAACATACTGTCCATGAGATTGGAAACCACATTGGTATGCGCTTCCAGAAGCAACTTCTCTTCTTCTTCCAGTCGATGTGTAAAAATGTTGTGCCGTTTGAAAAAAAAAAAAAAAGAGGGCTGTACCGGGACCCATAATCTGAGACTGACCTTGCAGCGTCTCTAAGAAAAGAAACACACACAGAGGACAAGAAAGACAGGCCGAGAGTGTGTGTGTGTGTGAGAGAGAGAGAGAGAGAAGGAGCATGAAAGTCTGGAAGTGTGCAATATGGAGGAAATTCAATCCGGCTGATCCTGAATTTTGATAGCAAAGCAGAGCCCTTTATCAGAGACACTCAATTTAACAATGGCCCATTTAATACTGCCCTGACAGCTCTGCCTATATCTCCACTCAACAGAAATACAACAAAAAGAGGGGACGTCGTACGTTAGCTGCTTCTTTTCTGCCTACCAGTACAGCCATTTGCAAGCTTTCAGCCTCAGTAATAAAAAAAAATATTAGATCTATTACGATCTTCACGTTAAAAAGAAAAAGGTTCCTTTAACCGTATTGCGGTTTTCACAATCTATAACCCTTAGCGACGTTTCCTAAAACACTGCTGGACCTTAAATTAGATTCCAAAGGTTTTCTTGAAGAACTACAGAGATCCTAATGGATTTGCTGCCTCCTAAGAGATCAAATCCTTTTAGGAGCAGAATTCTTGTGTTCCTTCCACATTATTAAGTTGCATTTCCAGATCTCGAAACAGACTGATCAAAAGTACTTTCCAACACCCTTAACTGTAGTGGACATCGTTTACAACATTTCAACCGCTGGAAGGAACGCCTCCAGCTCCTTTCATCTCAGAGACACATCCGAGCACAAACTGCGAATTTATGAGGGCATCAATATTTAAATTCTGCGATACGAACACTTTTTTTTGCTACCTTTTACAGATTTTCTGATACATGCATTGCGTTTCAGCAGCCGACTTGACTTATGGTAAATTAAATGATTTTAGAGTCACTATATGCTCTTGTCGCTCGATCTCTGCAAGTAAGAAGTTTATGCAAGAATGCAAATTTAAAGGTAGCTCGACATCCGGAAAGAGATTGGCGGCATTAAATAACTTTCTGACTTAACTTTCCGCCAGCGCCAGCACTTTGTATTACAAATAAACACAACAAAACAGAACAAGAAACCACTCGGAGGCCCGGATTCAACTCTATCCATATCAGAGATTGTTTCAATTAAGGATGCAGCTGTAGGGAGATTATCTAGAAAATGGCCACTGATGATGTGTTAATTTAATTTCACTAAATATTGTTTCACATTTAATCAACACAAACGTATAAATTACCTCGGTTTCTCCACAGCTTAAAGGCCAATTGAATTAAGCGCCATCTTCTACTGGGACATAATGTTTTAATCCATACTAAAGTTCAAGGAATGGCCCCTATCACCCGTCTTTACTGAAAATGTGTCTTCTTTTATCGCTTAAATGAGGTTCTGGAAAAGATTCAACCCCACCTCTACACACACACAAACACATTATGCTAGAGATTGATTACATGTGTGTTTTTGTGTTGTTTGTTTGTTTATTAATTGTACCCACAATTGCATTGCAGTGTACATATGATTTAGGGTTTTGGATTATAATGTTGTGTGATATTGTGCAAGAATTCATGCTATCTTTCACAGTTTTAAATATATTAGTTTTTTAATTATGTGAACTATTGACTCCCTATCTACCTATTTAGCTATTTATTAATTTGCAAATGCATTTATTTATTTATACATCATTGTGGTTGTTTTCAGACATTTTCAGTCTGCCGTTCTGTACAGGCAATTGTGGTTCTAAACATGTGAGTGTACCTTTAAAATATGTGTATGTGTATATATATATATATATTATACATCAGAGAAAATGACCACCATCTAGCTTCATCTATAAGTCAAAATCCAGCAACAGGATCTTGTTTAGCAACAGCTGGATGAGATCACAAATCCTATTGAGTTCACTACAGTGTCAATGTAAATCAGCAAGGACAATTATCATCAATATTCGATATCCTTGATTTATTGATTGCTTGGGGGGAACTTTTTATTGATATACATACACTTCATTAGTAACATATCCATTTTATTTTTTATTTTATTTCATCGACAGAGCAAAATCATGACACAAACGATCAACATTATCACCGATAATGACGAAGAGCCCACGACTGAGTCCACTTGTCAAGACCACATGATAGGTATGGACTTTTATCATTGGTCAATTCTTTATCACAGGCAGTGTTGGGTACCAATGCACAACCACTACTTATACACTCTCTTGCTTCAGCCACATAAGTGTTTGAAATGTGTTTTCAACGTGAGTAATGTGTCTGTATCTGCAGCTATGGAGAGCTTTTTTATGATGCACAACTGAAAGACGGATTAGGTCATTGTTGTGTAGTACGCCAGGCTTTCTTTGACACCTGCGCTGATTTCAAACCTTGTTCTCTTGCTTTCTAAAGTTCCAATTAGTCTTAAAGCTAATTTGGCAACAGTCCTGTACCCAAACACCCCCTCATTATAGGATTATTTAGATATTATCCTGGCTTAGATGAAGTAAGAGAAAATGACTCCCAAAGCTCTTTAAATGAATATATTCCAAAGTAATAATGGAAAACCACTTGAAATGTTTTCAATTTAAAATGCAATTATCTTCCTGGAGTAAATTTAAAGTGTCCTCTAATGAAACCGAACTCTGTTTATGACATCACTGGAAGAGTGCACACTTACAGTAATTCATAGTGGGCATGGATACCTTTCAAAGGCCATAAATTAAGAGTGAATCACCGTATTGTGGAAATATGTGTCCTACAGAGGACTCCGAAGTAGACACTTGAAATGACTTGCATGTCATTGAGTGACTTGTTCATTTTCCCCCTTTGACTTCATTGACGATGTTTTTCCTAGTTATATATCTCATCGTTTTGAGTTACTTTATTCATTTTCATTTAAATATCCTCTCTGGATGTGGGAAACAAGTTTAATAAACAGATATTACCTTCAAAGGCAATATTACCTTGGACATATATTTAGATTCTCATCTGCTTTCAGCTCGATCCAAAAGTCTTTATTGATATAATCCCCCATGTGGTCGACTAATTAATGTGTTAAGTATTTCTGCACCGGCTGGGAAGCCAGCATTCTCGGCTGTTTTTGCTTACACATCATTTTCACATAATTGGTTGGCCTTGGCCTTGCCCAATGTTTTGGGTCTTTAATGACTTTTAGTAGATTAATGATTCAACAAATTAGCAGTTGATGTGGGTCCGTAGGAGTGTTGAAAAGAACAATTTGTTGTATTGAGCGTTTTGTTTTCATATTTACTGATATTCTTGAGTTATAAGAATGCGGATTAAAACCTTGAACAATATTTTTTGAGTGGGACCGTTATCTTGCGTGTGGGTGCAGTCTTTCAGGGAGGCATAAGAACACAGGAAAGCATTATCCTCTTGTCATAAAGCTCGCATTGTAAAAAGAAAGTTGAGAATTAAATAAAACGGAGCCATGCAATTTTCGAGCTATTGTTTCTCTGACAGTGAATTCATAATATAAGTGCCAGTCCGTGGCAGGTCTGTTATCAGCGCCTCTGAATATATGCCTGTAGTTTAACAGTTTGAACTCGTCCCTCATTCATCCTGCGGCGCCATCAGCTCTCGGCTCGGGAGGATTTTGGGAAATTGTTTGGTCATTGGCTGGGATCCAGGATGTATAAAAATTACACAGTTTAATTTGTTTCTACATATAGTGAGGTAGAGCCAAAAATAAAACTCATAATCTGTTCTATATGTTAATTACCTCTACTGAATATTAATTTCTGCTGGCTAAGCACATTCATCCAGAGCTTCTCCGTAGGAATTAAATGTCTCATAAAGACTTAAGCAGTTCCCACTTTTAGCTCCGTGAACCGTGATTTGTGTGGCGATTTTTTGATTTTTCTCTTAATTTCACAATGTGCAAAGTGTACACTTTATATACCGTTCCAATCAACTAGTGCAGAACTTTATGTGAAATACTTATGAAGGATTTCTTTAAGTATGATGTGCCATCTAAGCAGACAAAATGAGGTCATACGGCTGAGGGTGTAATTATATTTAACCCTTTGTTACATCAGCGCTACATCAAGGTATGACTTAATCATCATCAAAATCATAACACATCTATGACATCCCTGCTATTAATTAAAAACACCAACAGTCAGGAAGTAAATGCGCCGTGTCACGCTGGTTCCCCTCATCAGCTCATTGATTGCTAAATCATTGTTTTCAAGTGCTATCATCCCATCAATGGCTCCGTGCTTGGCTGGTTCATTTTACACATGAGCAGATGACGGAGTGATATTTGCTCTCTCTCTCCGTGGTGCCATCTCAATAAAGACATACAACACCTCAGGGTTTTATATAAAAGTGATGCGGGTTACTGGTCTGAGAGTCACCGTCAGCATGGAGGCGGTAGAATTAAATCAATTTTCAATCTCTTTTCATGAAGTATGTAACCACTGCCTGGAGATAGTATTACCAGCTACATTGTTATACTTGAGATTTTAAGATGGTGCGTTCAAAGCGGCGAAGAATGTGTGATAAATCAATGAAGCTCAAAAGTGTGTTGGGTTCCGCATTACACTACATTACAATAGAGTGCTTTAACAAAATATGATACAGAACTTTTTTTTACACTTTTAACTAAGTTTAAGCATTTTCTCACAATGCAAACACCGTTTCATCGCCAGCTGCTGCACAAAGCACACGTTTGACAAAAGCCATATGTTTAAAAATCTGTAAGTCACGCACAGAAAAGGGGAGAAACAATAAACTGTAAGGAATTTCCATCTCCTTCCAGTTGTCTATCATTAACTTCAGAGAGCACTGATTCACTGAACAATGCGCACTATCTGCCGTAAAGATTACTTTGCAATGCAACAATTCATCCGGTATGGAGCGGCGTATGACTTTTAGATGACAGGCCCAAGGTGGTCTTCAAACAGCATGAGTTATAGGCAGTGAAAGTGAAAATTGTGAGAGAGAAAACCATATCCTTTATGACCCAAGTCGAGAGCATATCAACACGGAGCAGAAACAGATGTTTCGCCATTCATTTATAGCGGAATACACAATTTAGGTTTTTTATAGACCGCAAACGGGAAGCGAGGGAGATTACAAGAGGCATTAACAATGGGGTATCGCTCTGATATTTGTCTTTAGTGATCACGCTGAAGTGTAAATAAGTAGAATATGGTGTGTTTGTCCAGACAGATTCTAGTGGATCTTAATTCACCTGGACCTTAAGCAAAGTCGTGTGCTAAACCTTTCCAAGTATCCATCTGTGAATTGGATTACAGTTTGCATCATTTATCGTTTACTTATTTAATCACTAACCTTCCCTCTTCAAAGAAAGCCAGTTATTACTTGGTACTGCTAGATGATCTTTATAAATATATGAATGGGCAATTGGTAAACCCCGACAACACTGTATACACTAAAAAAACATATACAGCAGTTACAGTTTTCTTACTTTTTTAGTTTTCTCCTTCTTACACAGATTGTCTGATCCGTGGGATGCTATAGCCTGTTTTTAATAACAGCTTTCTAGACTGAGGCATATTGTTGCTTCTTGTTTCACCCCGGAGCACAAATGTGTTTACTTCCCAGGTTAATGGGACTGGTATAAAATTGCCCCAGAGGTGCTTCTGTTGCCTTAGCACAGTATTAACATATAGGTGAATCACCAACCAGGAGAGATAAGGAACAGGCCGCTGCTGCAGAGCCAGAATTAGGAATAAGTACAGGAAGTTTAGGATGAGAAAATATTATGAGATATAAACAGGGGGCTTATTTAATGAGAGGAGGTAAAACCGGTCCCTCGTTCTATTTAAAATTAGCTTGAGGGGGTCTCGGTTCTTGGCTAATTCACCAAATTTGAGATAGCTTTTTTGAGGAGGAGAAAATCCCCCCGTTGAATTGCTGGTGAAAGCTATACACCCCCTTAGGGGCACTTCTTCATAGATTTAATCCTGAATATAATTTATTTTAGTCCTTCATATTCCATGTCTGTGGTGTGTCCAATTTTCAATCTTATAACATAAAGATTGAAGTAAATATTGGGTGGCACAGAATTCGGTGGGTGAGTAAAGAGATAGTAATTTTACTATGGCAATGTCATGTCGTATTTCTGAGCCTTTTTAGGAGCCATTTTTCTGAAGGATATGTTTCTAGACTTCATGTTTATTATGCAGCAATTAGCAGAGATTCATTAGCCAACATTATTCACAGTAACATATAATTGGATCATAGTGAACAACAATCCATCTGTTTTGCTATGAAAAAAATCTATCGCGAAGAGTGGAGTCTAGCCATCTGTTGCATAGCCCTCCTGAAATTGCAATACAAGTATTATGGACGTTTCTACCGCACAACCTGTTTAAATATCTCTCATAACTGCATAATGAGTAAGTAGGAGGTATGAGATGAAAATAAATAATAAATTGACATAAGCAATTAAGCATGGGCCCAAATGTGTGAATTTTGCCTGGGAATGTGGTTACACAATATTGCAAACCAAATAAGCTACTCGACCTGTGTCTTTGTTCATTATTTTACATTATTTTATTGTTAGTCTTTTCATTTATATATTTTGTAACCAAAACTTTTCCTAATTGCAAAAGGTGTATTATCCTTTTTAATATGTCTATGTATCCTTTATGATCTATAAATTTATAAATGTGGTGCAAACTTAACACATCCTCTACTGAGGGACAACAAGATTTAAAGTGCACATATAAAGAATCAGACTTCGACTGTTTACGTAAAAAGTGGCAGTGATTTTTGTTTTCAAGGTCACATACCGGAGACTTCTGAGACATTATTAATCCAGTCCAATCAGTTTCAAGGGTTTTGCCATCAAGGCTACTGCCCGCATGTCGATTGTCATCTGCTGGTAGAGAAACGCTAGATACGGCCAGTTTGCTTTGTTCGCAGTTTGGCGGAGGGGTATTTCTCCTCTGGCTACACATGCCATCAAGTAGATGCATGCGAGCTGACATCCTGAAACTGATTGGGTTGGACTGGAAAAGCCGTTAGGTTGTGAACAACGAAAACAAAGATTGCAGAAATGCATCTCAAACAGTCTGATCATCGCGTGTAAAATGCATTGTTTTTACGAACCCCACCACTTGCCCTTTTCGGATATGGAGATGTAAACAGTCCAGATGGGGTTTTGTGTTTTTTTTTATATGATCTACTGGGATAGTTTGCTTATGATTATATAACTTGACACTTTGTTGCAAGTAATTCTCTTCTTTTGTTTTGTTTTGTTCTCATTGTTTTTTTCTTTTACCTTCCCAAGATGCCCTGTTTTCCCACAATCCCTTTCGTTGCCTGTGACTCCAGTGATTCCTTGTTTCTCCGCCCCCCATCACATGCTTTTCCTGTACCTTAGGGTCAAGCTGCCAGATGAGGACCTTGGACAGTGGGATAGGGACTTTCCCCCTCCCCGACTCCGTCAACAGGCCGACCGGCAGGCATCTGCCCAAGTCCGAATCCAGCCCCGAGAGGGCGCTCAGCGTTTCCCCCGAGCCCGCCGACCATCACCCCCTACCCACGCCGCCGAAAGCCAAAACTGTAGATCGACAAGTGCCTTCTGACTCTGGAGCCGGCCACCATAAGCGCAGCGACATGGGGCATTCCCTCTCGGACTCCACGATGATTGCCACCGATGGATACGTCTTCCAGAGCCAGCTCCCCCTGCCCACCGCCTCAGGTAAACTACCCCAGACAGTCTTGCCCATCCTCCATAACACGCATTCGAAAGAACCCATAAGGGAGGTAGATGTGCCAAGCTCCTGTCACAATAGGCATATCCTGTTTGTGTGTATAGCCCAGCTTTTTGTACACATCACCTTGTTTGTCCTTTCTTTTGCTTATTCTTATTCCTCACACAATAGGATGTTCCTATTATAATAAAGATATGGATACATATATAAATACAGCCATAGATGCTGGAGACGCATTACATCATTTCTGGAAGGATACACTACATTAATAAGTATATATTTGTTTACTGAAATAAAGACATGCGGTTAAACTTCCTTTAAACTTTGTTTTTCAAGTTGATGAGTTTTCCGCTATGCTGGTATGCAAGCACTGCCCGTATTCCCCAATTCATTTTCATTTCCCTTGGACATATGTAGATTGCCTGCACAGTTCATTTAATAATTCATATGTATTGATTTATCAATTCCTTCTAGACTTCCATGTAAGCTGCAGAGATCTATACTTTAACTAATTTGAGGCTTACCCGTGCTTTTATTTCAAAAGCCCATATGTGAATGACCTAAAAGAAAAAAACTCAGTTGCAAAATCCTGTCCAAACTATGAACCTGTGCAGTATTAATAATGTAGTACTCCAGATATGACATGGAATTATTTTTCTTTATTAATGTCATGTCACCTCAAATTATTACGCACAGATGCTTATTATTGTTCCTGTTAAGGCTGTACTTTTTCCTAATATTGCTGATGATTCCAATAAAATCTTTAGCAGTAGAAAAAGTATTTTAGAAAAATAGTCTGGCGTTGTAAATGTGCTGCAGATAAAGGTATCTTATTGAGTATGTGCTGCATATTCCTGCTTTTTAGTTCGATTGGATCTAAATGCATTTTTAACAGGTGGCTGCTGAGATACAAAACACAGCTTTGCAATATGGCTTTGATTAACTCCTCTCTCCCATTTGGCCGGATCTCATGTTTTAACAGCAATTGAAGACTTTTTTCCTAGTGCGTTTCATACAAAACAATTTCGATTGGCTCGGGCAGTGGGCAGAGAAAAAAAAGAGCTACAGATTTCATTGAGTTTAAATGAATAGCACTAAATCCCCAATTATTAATCATCTTCAAAAGCATGTGAGCGGGGACACTGACAAGGACGTTACAGTTCATTGTTTAACTCCATTCGAAAGCCTCCTCGTATGAAAATGACATTCTGCTACTTTGCCTAAGAAAAAGGCGCTCTCGGATAAATGTCAAGTCCGCTGAGGCGTCACACCTGCAGATTTATGCTTTAATAGTCGTAGATTGCATGATGGGTTAAGTGGATTACGTAACGAGGCACGCGACTACATATGTTAGTCATCAAACACACCTGCTGCTTGTTAGGTTTAAATAAAGAAACCGCACACATCTGAAATAAATGTTCTCTCTCACCGTGTTTTAAAATAATTGGGTATCTAATTAAAGGTACGGTGACAAGAGATTCATAAGAGAGAGTGATTATAGATATAGATTATATGGTCCACGCTTGAATAGTCACATGTGTGACCTCAATTCCACTGCGCACAATGGAGTCGACGCCATGATTAAACACTGTCATTATAACAAATTGAACAGAAACGTTACAGCAACAGATTGCCTCACAAGCGCTGGATAAGAGGGAGAGACTACCCTGATCTCGATGCAAATTTTCGCCGCACGGCTGTTTCCGCAGAGATGCTGTTAATTAAGTTGTCAGAAAGCAGAAGTTTTAAGGGAGAAGAGGAAAAGCTGAAGACTGATATTCCTTGAAATGAGATGTTGACAAATTGTACGCTTTCCTCTCTGGATATCAAAGGTGCTTTTCTCCGCTCTCAGGAGAGAGGATTTGCCATTTTGGATGCATTACAGGACATTTAGAGAGAGATTAGTGTCAATTCTGCCTATATAAACTATTACTATTATTTTAAGCGTTAATCAACAGGTCAAAGGTCAAAATAAACTAAATCTATATATTGTTTGCATCTTTTGTTCATCACGTCGTTACAGTTTATTGCTCACTAATCGTTTGCTTGACACTCAACGTCGTGAGCAAACCAAGCACATACTAGCGCTACATCCACGAAAGAACAATACAGTATGCATCCAACCGCAATTACGATCACGTAGATTACACATTAGCACGCCGTATGAAGAAAAACATCTGCATCAAGCGATCTCTCTGTGGGAATTCAGCATCACGGCGTATCAGTTTAAAATAAACATCAGACGCATTTGTTTCTTCACTCCTGTAGGCCCGATGAAACTCCGGAGAGCGAGTGAACGGGAACACGGCTCGGTCTCGGCCCAGACTCCTGGTGACTGCGAGAACCGAGCGGAGGATCTCAAGAACCACAAGGAGCCGCACGGCCTGCACGCGGTAAGAGCGACACGCCCGTTGCATCACATGCTCACGTGTGCCAGTGGGCTGTGATTTCAACTTAAAATGAATAAAATGTGTTTGTTTTTTACAAATAAGAACAAAAGAAAGTGTCCAATCGAGAGGAGGCCATTCGCCCCATCGTGCTCGTTTGGTGTCCATTAATAACTAAGTGATCCAAGGATCCTATCCAGTCTGTTTTTGAATGTTCCCAAATTGTCTCTTCAGCCACATCGCTGGGGAGTTTGTTCAGATTGTGACGCCTCTCTGTGTGAAGAAGTGTCTCCTGTTTTCTGTCTTGAATGCCTTGAAGCCCAATCTCCATTTGTGTCCCCGGGTGCGTGTGTCCCTGCTGATCTGGAAAAGCTCCTCTGGTTTGATGTGGTCGATGCCTTTCATGATTTTGAAGACTTGGATCAAGTCCCCACGTTGTCTCCTCTGTTCCAGGGTGAAAAGGTTCAGTCCCTCAGTCTCTCAGTAGGACATTCCCTTCAGACCTGGAATAAGTCTGGTTGCTCTCCTCTGAACTGCCTCTAGAGCAGCGATATCTTTCTTGAAGTGTGGAGCCCAGAACTGTCCACAGTATCCAGATGAGCTCTAACTAGTGCATTGTACAGTCTGAACATCACTGCCCTTGTTCTCAATTCTACACTTTTGACAATATACCCTAGCATCCTGTTTGTCTTTTTTATTGCTTCCCCACATTGTTTGGATGGAGAAAGTGAGGAGTCCACATAGACTCCTAGATCTTTCTCATGTGTTACTTCATCTAGTTCTATTCCTCCCATAGTGTAATTATAGTGGACATTTTTGTTACCTGCATGTAATACCTTGCACTTGTCCACATTGAATTTCATCTGCCAGGTGTTGGCCCAGAACTAAATATTATCTATGTCCCTTTGAATATACGTAAAAAAAATATACGTATTGTTCTGAAAAGAATATGTTTTGAGTTTCAAAAGTCCAGCAGCCGGGTTGATCAAGAGTCTTGCCAAGTTAATCCATTTCTCAGTAGTGCTGTGGTGAGTGAGTTTGTGTCAATATACGCAGGATGTGGTTATGATGTATCCTTACAACCGAAGAGTATCTTGATGGACAGATTGGAAGATTAGTTGTGAGTCCACTGTAATCATTTCCCACCCCCCAAGATACTGTATTATTGTCCTCATCTCTGTCACAGTTCACGGTCTGTCGGAATAGTATTGTGACACAACCACATAATTACATTCTCCAGCCCAATCTTCCCTGTCACTCGAGCCAGTGCCGCTAAAAACACAAAGAACCTCAAGTGTCTCCTCACCAGAATTGTATCCTGAGCGTCCGAATCAAGGGGATTGTTGAGCGTCAGGTTTGATGGGGTTTTCATCACCGGAGAACCCAGCAAGGGATTGTCATTTACATTTCACCCAGAGGACTTTCACTTTTACAACCCCTTCACTTAACGTGTCAGCATTTACCGAGGATGGACATTTTGCGTCATGCAGCTAGAGTCAAATGTAAATCTGTAACCTTTTGCTCTGGGCAGCCGTGTTTTGTATTGATCTCCTCAAAGCACATCAGAAGTGTTTAGTGTGCTTATTATTCACTGAAGGCACACTTATTTATGCTACTATTGTAAGCGGTGAATGCAATTTACTGTCAGAAATATGTTAAGTTATTTGACAGACTTGCTAAATGGCTTCATAATAAAAGTATTGTTATTATTATTTGAATTTATAATGTCAGCCTTTTAAAATGTAAAACCAGTTTCCTTAACATTGAGGACAGATCAACACAGTCTTAGACACTGTTTATTCTTATATTTACAATTTAAAGTCCCCTTAGCCTAAGACATAACACAAATATATATCTTTTAATGTAAAGATCAGGGCGTTTATTCAGATCTGTGTGTATCGCAGGTGCGTGAGAGAGCCAACCCACATCCGTCTCTGTCCAAAACCTCCAGCTGTCAATTAAGCCACTCCAGTGAGATTGATCCGGAGAATAATTAAGTAATCACCTCATCAGCTCTTGGCTCGTTATAAAACGCCCGCTAATAATGGGACACAACCGCCAGAAGCAAGAGAGAAGATAAAAACAAGTGTTAGACTGCCTGAGGATTTCAGGATTGAAAACGTAAAACAGATATGCTTCCGTACCTTAAACAATAATAAACGTTTCTTAGATTTAGATTTACTAGAAAGATACTTTTTTCGCTCTCAGGTCAAAGGAACGAGATTGTTTAACACCTCTTGGCGACCCCTGTTTTTTATGCGGAGAACTTACATTTTCCCATTAAGTTTTTGGGCCTACCTTTGTTAAAACTGCGCATATCGATGATCGTATGCAAACCATATATCTGTGTGTTTGAACTTTGCATAGGGAACCGGGATCAGGTTTTTTAATCAAAGCGGTTCAATGGGGCACATTCCCTTTGGATGGGCGAGGCACATTTCGGTGATCACGGAATTAATTGCTAATGATTACATTCGTATCAGGCTAATTTAGATTGCGTTGTCGGCCTTTTCATTGTGGAATTGGGTTTCTTTCTGAAATGCTTTTCTAGCCGTGGTCCTACAAGTCTGATGTGTATGTTAGTCTAATAGCAGTTTTGTTTCTCTGTACAGGACAGGACGCTACGAGTTTGCACATATCCAGGCAGCAGCAGTGAGAGCGAATCCGAATACGAATCGAGTGAGAACAGCTCTTGTCGTGACACGCTGTCGGACCCCATGAAGAACAGCAGGCAAGGTTAGAACAGCCATTAGTCAAACGAAAATATCAGCTCATGTTTGTGTAAACCTCACTATCTGTTTATTTGTCTTTTTATTATTATTTTTTTAATAGTTTGTGAATACCAAGTTTGTCTTTTAAATATTCATAATTATGTAACATTTGTTTGTTTATGTGGAGCCCCAGAGATGTATTTTCTCTGTTAGCTATCTGCCATCCGCTTTCTCTCCTCCATGCCTAATGGTTTATTTTATGTTGGTTTTCTTAATTTAAACTGTTTGAGGTTTATTTATTTATTTTGTTGTAGTATATTTATCATTCCGTAAGGTGCTCTGTGGCTACCCTGTGAAGGGCGCTATACAAATACAAATTTAATTGAATTTAAAATATAGCTTGTGTATTAGGCTACTAAAAATGTCAGGTATAGTTACAGATTAAGGCATGGTGCTTTGAAAGTATGTAACTGGTTTCAGTGTGTAGCTGGACTGAAACACGCTTAACCACTGTGACCGAGAGCCAAGGTCACCAACTGAAACCTTTTAACCGCCGTATTTCAAATGCTAATTGACCGAGTTGATTCAGGAGGTCTAAGCTGCATCCCGTCTTCCACATAGTTGCCCCAGATGAGCCAGTGGTAAAGAAGAGCATTGTGGCAAACCCCATGTCCATTATGGATTTCTACCACGTCCACTTTGGGGAGGAAGCGCACAAAGACGTCTCGCAGTACGGTTTTATGCACAAGGACTCGAGCACCGAGGGGAAGACTGAGGAAAGCCCAAATGTGAGTATAAACACCCCTTTTCCCCATTGAACCTCAGAGTTATAGGAGGGAGAGTCCATAGGAGGGCCGAGTTTCTGAATTCCTTGAGGAAAAAAAATCCTGCAATCGTGCTCTGGTTGCAGCGATTGCAATCATCCGAGCTCCAGCAGACACGTTGGGATTCAGAAAGGCTGTAACGGCCCCCTCCTAAAGCTACGTGGATTATGCGTTTTCTAGGGGCAAGGGATGATTGGCCCTCATAATGGTTAGACTAGAAAGCTCCGCACTGGAGAAAAGTCTTAATAACACACTCAACTTTACCGGAGGAGTTGAATTATTTCTCCAATAGATCTCTCCACACTTCCGCCATCTCTCTCCTGTAGCAGAATGGCATTACATGACATGAAAGTGCGCGCTGATGGGACATAATTCACCCGACGACGGCAAATCTTCAACATTAACATCACTAACCTTCAATTCATAGGTTAGGCTTCCAGACGGGACACAGTGAATTACTCTGGCAGTCAAGCTTCTCGCATCCCATTGATATCGCCCTGAATGGTGGGGATTGTGATCGGTTTGACAGTCGGGTGCTTTATGGGAAATGCGAGGCGGTATATTCTTAGAAAAAAGTGTTTATGTAAAAAAACATGCCAAGTTTAATTCGTTGTGTACTCGAGGGATAATTTATATTAAGAAATCTCTATAAACAACATTATATTCACAAACAAGGCATAGAGAACAGTTGTAGTTAATCAAATCAGTAAAACATACATCATGCAAAGTACATCCATTCCTAAGTTGGTCACTACATGTAGCTCCTCAGACTATATCATGTGAATTACTTTTTCTACTCACTAATTATCCCTATCAATAGGCCAATGAAGTGTTACTTAAACACGCCTGAAGAAACCCACAGGTCTGCAAGAAAAAACAAAAAAGTTCTCCTCTTTTCATAAGAAACAAAACACAAACAGCGTAATTGCATTCGATCTGTGTGGCGCGGCGCATGTGTGCAATGTCACGGGAGATTTGCCTAACAGTATTTAACTTTACGCGATGACAAATGAGGGTCAGGGTCTATGAAAACAGAGTCGATTGGCTCCGAGTTCATTCTTCTCTGGCCTGGCGCAGTACAATAACGTCAGAGAGCAGTTCCCTCCAATGTGAAATCCATACTGGGTAAGAAAGCTCAGCCTAAAGAAAAAGCATACACTGTAGAAGAATAACAAACATACCTTTTTATTTTTAAACAATTTAATATTGAAATGGACATGAAGTATAGGCAATATTGACATTTCTTCACAGTTCAGATATAACATATGTACATGGATGTCTAGATGTGTTGTGTGCTGAAAGTTTTTAAGTTTTCACATAAAAGAAGGGTGTCTTGAGAGATAGAGCCAAAGTCAAAGACGCAATGTGTCATGACAGGGCTTTTGGTTCAATTACAGAGAAGACTCTGAGAAGGAGACACCAGTGGGGTGATGGCTTTAGACTGGGTCTTCTAATGAGCCGTTATGCAGGGAGGGACTGCAAGACCAGCATTACTATGCTTTTGATTAGCCTCCCCTCAGGAATGCGACATGTCAGGCAGGGAGTCTGTGCAGCCAGCCAGCAAGAGGGGAAAAAATCCACTCACAAAACTAAAACAGGAGAATCAATTTCTCTTTGGAAACAAGAGTTATACATCCCGTGGAATTCAGCAGCGCTATGATTGATGAAACAGATTTAGCGCAGAGAAATATTGTTTGGGGCAGCCGGTCTCTGCATCAGTTTTTAAAACTGTAGCTTTCATATTTCCACGTTGAATGCGATACACGCGGGTCAAATGGAAATCCCTCATATCTGGCGTCACTGCGAAGGTTGAGATATTAAATCGCAAATGAAGTGTATTATGTTTGAGACTTCCATTAAGATAGGGCATAAATTGAGCTTTTAAACGTCCCGCACTCGCCTGCTATCTTGCTTTGAAAGATTGAGTGCGTTCAGTGTGATGATATTGGTGAAATCAGGCAAAACAGTGCCACACGTGTAATACATTCTGACAAAGTGTCTGTGTGGCAGCTATGGAAGTAATGATCATCTAACAAGGGAAATGTTTTGGCCAGATAATGTTTGGGAGATACGCACAGGAGAACTGCTTTATTGTTCACATTTGCCGTCGTGTGTAAGGCTGTAATTCACTAACATACAGCACAATATCAGCATTACTTTTTTACAAACGTAGTATTATCTGATAAAGCATCAGGGAATGGGGGGGTGTGGTGATGACCTGCATCAAGCCACCAGAGAATTGTCTTTTACAGGGTGTCATCCTCTTATCTTTCCTTCATCCTGATCTTGACTGATCAGATCAAGACTCTGTTTTGTCATCTTGAAAAAGAACGTGTTTAACTGGAAAACAATCATATGTTATGAGGTGTTTTTATATATAATAGATACAAATGAAGCGTGGAAGCAGTGGTAATGCAGCACACACACTATATCTCTAAGAGGGGCTCTCTCTCTCTCTCTCTCAAACACACACACACACAGTAATAATCATAATAATTATAATAACAGAATCTGGGCATGGGGCATTAGGTCCCTATCAGTTTGCAAAGTTTGTAAGGCAACAACTGTGTGATTTAAGTGTCTTTAATAACCTTTCACAAATACTCAGGGGAGTGATGTAAACTTTAGCAGCTCACATCAGAGTCCTCACGGCCTCAACTGCCCTCCATTCATCATTGAGACACTTCCTGACAGCTGGGCCCGCGGGCCCGCGTCTTCCCAGGATTATTCCATTCTTTAGTTGATCTTTAATAGAGATTGCTGGAAACCCGCTCCACTCTGACAATAGACAATAACGCCGGCATTAGTCCTTAAGTCTGCTTCTAGAAACACAATTGATCTTTGGGGGGGAGGAGAAAAAAATTAAATACATGTGTGCCAGTGTTGGTTGGCATTGTTTTCTGTTTGTTGTTTTCTTTTCCATAACTAATTGCTTCCTGTATTTTATCATCTTCTTGGGGGAAAGTGTCGGCTGGATAAGAAATGAGAAAATGATGTTTCAGGGGAGATTTAAAAGTATTTTCATAAAGATTTAACAGCAGAAAGATAGAGTCAGTGATTAAAATGGTCCAAACCATTTCGGACCCGTAGAAGGCATCTCCTTAGTGAGTCCAGATGCTGATGAATAGATGTGATCTCCACTACAAAGGACTTTGGCAATTACCGGCATTGTGAAATGTGAAGCACTTTGGTGCTGAGCTGCCGAAGCATGCAAATGTCATTGACAAATTACTGACGTGGCCTGTAGTCACGGCAGAACCTTTCAATGAGAACATCTACCCAAAACTTATTTCATTTCAGAATATTTAAAGCCCTGGATATCAATTTTAACATTGTATCATTTGTATCTGGGTGGCTGAACTCATATTCTTCATGTAGAATTATTAAGATCTGGATTCTTTACAAAAAGCAATATTTCAATGTCACATATTTGGCGTACATCCGTACCGATTTCTTTTACGGTGCATATTTATGTCTTTAATGTTTATTTAAGCCACTGTTTCTTTCACCTGGGGGCATTCAATTCAGTTTTATATAATTCGTACATTTCAAGAAAGTTTTTTCTTTTGTATTATTTCTAAATCAAAAGCCCTCTTTCATATTAGCAAACTCTAAGATGTACATGATCAATCAAATGTCAGTGACTGTAGACCTTGTGAAATCAGTTTGAAATTAAATAACGTGTATGTGCAGAATCTGCAATTTCCTTTTATTCTCGTGTATTTAAAGGCATCAGAAATAACTATGCAGGGCAGAGGAAAGAAGATGTTGCTAAACGTGCATTCTGCATCAGAGAAATCAAATACAAATTGTTTTTTATTAGATTTTCTTGATATAAATGGTTCATTGACAATGAAATCCTCCTTTTTTTGGTTGTTGTATTTGATTTGTTTCCTCTGTTTGTTTTTCTCCAGAATATTGATTAGCAATTGTTTATTAAAGGGAATATTTGGCACCCAGACTAGAAGAGTAATTGCATTCCTCAAAATTATCCCCAATCACCTCAACAAGATAAAGTATTTCCTTGTGCTGTTAAGGAACTGAATCAGAAACCTATGATTGCTCTTCCCCGCTGTCGCGAACCGCAAACACTAATCACTAATCACAATCAATCTACATAATGCAGAGCATCCTTCATTCCTCAGCAACTGGGCTGACTTGCCTTTTCTCGGCAACACAGAGATGTGAACGGAAAGGTTGAAAAAGATAAATTAATGCATTCATTGCCATTGACTCATTGAGTGCTCGAGATCCAAGTCTTCTTAATTGAATATGCTGTGTAGTTTTAAATGAAGCTCATTGATAAATGCCATCAATGTTTTCTTTTTTAAGACTCGGGGGGGGGAAGAAAAATCTGTACTGCACTAGTTTTGCAGTCCCTAATCAGCAATAACCTACAATTTCATTAAGTAACATAATATTTACTGTGCTCCACATTGCTAATGCATCCAGCATAATATTCCCATTTTGAGACACATTTGAGTTAAAAAGACGATATTTTAAGTTTATATTCCACACGCAGTTCAAGAGGAATGTCTTAGTTCTGCACTGAGAGGAAAATACCAAAGTGTGTTTCTGAAAATGCCCCTTTATTAGGTGTTAAAACATTAAACATTAAAACATCAACGTTGCATAGGAAAGTCATTAAGCAAGTATCATTTTGCTCCCAGAACTGATTTTATGTCCAGAATGTGTCGCTATGACAATTGGGTGCATCTGTGGATAAAATAATTTGCATACTTTGGATACAAAAAAATCTGTTTGACTAAATTACATCCAAATGACTCCACAACCACACTCTGCTCACACTTCTGCTAATGCACCATAAAGGTTTCATTAAAAGAGGAGTTATCACAAACCTATTTGCAGATCACTTGTACTAAGCAAGGAGAGAAATAATGACAATCAAACTTTGTATATCTGTCTATCTACCTATCTATCTGTCGTTTGTGTATATTATATCAAGTACTGCAATGCATTTGGCGATCCACAACATTAACAGTCCTGTAGGTAAGAGATAACTGTACAATGTGCTGAAGGTCAATGCTTCTAATAATACAACCACCGTTTGTTTTCCCCAAAGTGTCGAGCCACAAGTTGATTGTTCCAAAAAGGTAATAGTTTAAATCATGCAATCTGTCAAACAATGTGCAATATATTGATAGATATGTACAGTAGTGACAGGTCTGTAATGTTGCTTTAAAATACACTATTCCCGGAAGAATTACTTACACACATTTCAAATTCTTATACACATATATATATATATATATATAAAATGTTAGAAAAAACGCCTGTCAAAGGGACAGGTCAGACCTGTGTTTAGTTTCCCTGTTGCGATTGCATGCTGCCCTGCAGGGTCACACACTTCTGAGCTGTATAACCTTAAAACTTCTAGTTCAAGGTATCACAGAAGCCTCCTGTGTTAGCTGATGGCTGTTAAATTGAGAATTCTCCGCCTGTCCCTGTATTTTCATCTCTACACCCAGACTGTTCACTGATCAAAACCTCAAATATGTGATTATAGACTGTCTTCCCCACCAAGTGTCAATTAAAAACTGGATGGCAGGTTTGGATTAGGCAGACACAAGAATCCACTGAGAGGAAAAGGCCTTCAGTCACTTCTTGTCATTATAATGTGTGGTTGATGTTTGTGTCACAGTATTGATTAGGTCAGGGTCAATGCTGATGATGATTATTAACTTTTTGATTATCGTCAGTAGAAGTATCGATATCGATATTCATTCTGTGCATGTATTTCATGGCTGTGAGTATTTCGTTTGCTACAGTAAGTCACGTATATGACAACACCACCCAATCAGCCTCTTTAGGCGGAATCAAAACAAATATATTTATAAAATATATAGTTCTGAAATCAATATCTCAGCATTGTTTTAAAGATAATGGACACATCTGCGATTTGAAATGCAGTTCCTTTATTTCATTCACCATTGTCTAACTCCGCTCCGCATCCCCCAATCAGCTCTGTAATTAAAGGACTCCTAACCTCATCCCTCCATTAAAAAAGCAGCAGGGAGTTGAAGGTGTTGCGGTTCTGACATTACATACATCACCCTGCGTAGCTGGATCACAATGGGAATATTACACTGGGTATCCAATCTATTGTTTCTATTCGTGGACAAAAGCAATTCACTAAAAGGATTTTTTTTTATAACAATTAATTACACTTATGTGTATAAATGTTTTGTGTTCGCTGGCAACACTCACGTTGTTGACTAGAATAATTAAAATAAACAAGTCATCCACCGTCAGGGCAGTTTTAATATTCAGCCGCATAATGAGCAAACCAGGGGCACAGAGAAAAGGTTTTTGTGTGCGATCCAACGTCAGGCTTTTCGCCTCATGCACACGAGCCAAATTAGAAGCAAACTTTTAATTATAATGTCGTGTGTGCGTTTTTGGTGTGTCATTATTGAAATATGTGCACGACAAAGCAATTGTTTATTTAAATAAGTCAGGAAGGCAAAATAAATAGCAGTTCTCGCAGTACAGCCCAGAACGTGTGACTAATGTCCGAAACGGGAGCCAGAGAGCAATCAGCTCACTCACTAACTCAATTTCTCTATAAAACATCACACCCTATAGTAAAAACCTAACTTGCTATTGGCTGATAACCAGGAAGGGCTGATATTAGGTCCAACACAATGATAAATATTAGGTGCAACAAACCCCTGTAACAATACTAATAAAATCTAGCGATGAGAATGTTTTTGGTTGCTGAGATGCGTATTATAATGCAATTTTAGCCTTGGCAGTGGAAAGCGAGCTTGAGTCCATTTATCTCGGCAATGTGAGGTCTCTGTTGGGCAGGACAGTCTGATACAGCACTTTCACACGGGGAGTTTTGTTTACAGCCTAAAAAACTGTGTCTAATAAACGATTTGGCGGTACCTTGTTATGAATCATAGTTGAAGACTTTGTTTCTCGTGGTGCAGCTGGGGACACAGGACTCCGTTTCCAATGTGCGCTTGGCAGCGGCCTTAGTGTGAAAGGGACCGAATAATGAATTGGGAACTTTCATTGTGAGGCAACTGCACAAGTGTACTCACTTGAGCGAGACTCCTTGTTTGGTTTGGTAACACTTTATCAATAATATATACACGTTACACACAAGCTGCTCGAAATCAGTTTCAGTATTTTGTAGGTTTGGAGACCCTGCACTGTCGTACAGGGGGACATAGTTAAACCAGTGTATTATTCAGTAAAAGCTTCTCCTTTAAATTGTGCATGGGGAAATGCATTCTCTCTCTCCATAATTCCGGTCCTACATCTGGTCAATCACACTCCTAGAAACACGGGCCTGAAAATGAAATGTGACCCCTTCACTCAGACATGCAGCGTTTTTTCTGTCCCTCGATTTCCATTTTGTTTTGGCCGTATTGATTTTGAGGATCTCGTTCTAATCCTCAGAACTTTTTTACTTTCTCCAGCCGTTACTCGGAGGAGTTTGCTGCTGAGCTCCTGGATTGGTGTCATGGCTTGCAGGGTTTTTGTACCATTCCACAATGTACAAAAAAATAAAATAAAATAATGTATTTCTGTGACCACTTATATCGCTCGTAGACATGCAATTTCAGAAAGCTCACCCCAGTATAAAAGATTCAGTGCTAAAGGACTGACCGGGTCAGTGCTTTACTATTCTGCAGAATAGAAGCTTCTACAATAATTGTTTTCTTTGACTTGAAAATCTTTGCTAAGAGCTTGCCCATAGATCACTGAGCGCACTTCAGAGAGGCAGGTGAAGTCATTGCAGCTAACTGATTTAACTACTGCACTGTTGTTTAAAAGATTGTCTTCGAGCAGTAGCCATTAACAGCTCGCCTCTGAAGTTCATTAAAAAGTATACGGACAAAGAAAAACATGTTTTGAAGACCTGCTGGCATGGATGTAATAACTATTGTCAACACAGTAGCAGAAATAAGGATCTGTTCACTGTCTGACCTGGGGGAATCATCGACGGTGGATAGTCATTCTCACTCTATAGCTTATTAGTGCTTTGTTACCGCACAGTCACATTGAGAAAACTTTGATTTCACCCGACGCCACACGTTTCACAAAGCCCCCCACTGTCTTCTATTAGTTTAGTGTCTCTTTTATTATGCTGTATGTATTAATATCTGTATATGTTCGCTGGTTTCATTATCAGTTATGCAAAGGTATAGAACGTTGTTTTTTTAAAGCATGGATTGGAATAATTGCTTTTTTTTTTGCATCCACTTGAATAAACACAATTAATCATGAATTAACACAATATGGTTTTATTTAGCTCGCAGCAGAAGAGAGGGGGTGAGGTTTGTCTCCTGCATTCTCCAATTAAAAGCAGGAGCCGTTTACATAGTGATCTTGCACAAACCCATCTCAGGCGCACTACACACACACAAGCCCGTCTGTACCGCAACGGCGGCCGAGTCTCATTACATCGAAGGAGTACAGATGGTTGTTAGGCGCCCCTCACACTAAATGACCTAAAATAACAACCCAGAATAGAAACCGCAGTCAATCTCTGTAATTAAAACCAGTTTATCACCTCATAGAATCTAATCTCCTCCTTGTACATTTTTACCACTGTTCTGCAGGTTGCTGATATTGCTCCTATTCTTTGATTTCTTTTTCTGTTTTCTCCCCCATTTCATTTTCCATATTTAACCTGCAGCACAATGGAAATCGCATTGTTAAATTTTTAAGCTTGTTTATTTCTCGGAAAGCTGGGGGCCGGGTTGCATTGTGTGCAGAGAGCAAAATCAACATTTCCAGACAATACAATGTTAGAACAATAGTATGCAGCTGGCTGTATATTATTACTTTTAAATGCAATAATAACCCGATTGTGTACTTCAACATATAATATATAGTATCTAGTGGCTTGTGTATTTGCATTTTTTTGTTTACACTTATTATTCCTTAGACAATTAGACACAAAAGAGATAAATTCGTGTTGTACGCTCTACAATATGTAGGCCGGCATTTAGGTACTTTTCAATGCAATACATTTTTTAACCGGATTAAGCTATAGTAAACTTCCATGGAAATTAAAATGCTCTTATTAAATATTCTGTGAGAACTGTGTGCGAATGCGAAACGGCTGCAGTTGTGTGCACGTCTGCTGTAGCGTGCAATCTAATTTCAGTTAGTCCGACTGCTATAGCATCTGATTTCAATGTTCCCTGGAGCTCCTTCACTGGTTTCGCCGCACTATATTTGTCCGGTGTTCAGCTGGGCAGACTCTGGGGAAACACAATGAAAATTTATGAAGAAGATTTTGACTCATTTTGAATTCCAGAGAAAATTGCCGGATGGTCTGTTTGAAGCAGAGTCTTTAGTAACGAAACTTCAATTGGCCGCTTCCAATCAGTTTCTACTAGCAACCATTTAATTGCAAGTGGGTTTGTGAACGTTTTAAGCACAATTGTAATTACCCATATGGCGACATCCCCCACATTTGAATCACTGCCAACAGCATACTTTTTTTAAAAACATAACCACGGAGTAACATGTTGACTAAAAGGTTTCTCTGTTGGAGACTTCTTCCTTACTTTTACCACATTAAGGTTATATAACCAGCAAGCCTAGATGTAATCTGTAGGAAAATAGCAGGATCCAATACAAGTAATAAAGAGCAAAGCCAAGTTGTAATGTATATGTGCTTCTAGATTCTCTCAAGGCAATCCCTTCGCTATATAGGATTATTAGGATTGTATTAATCATTTAATCTTTTCCTTTTATATTTATTTCATGGCAGAAAACTAAACAAGCGGAAGAGAAGCAGGAAGAACCCAAGATGTCCAGCTTCTCTAAAATCTCCCTGGAGTCCCTGAACAAAATCAACAGCAACAGTGGGATCTTCGCGGAGAAGGACAGGAAGACAGGGAACAAGGCCGAGGGGCAGCCGGAGGGCCGTGGCGGGACGGAGGAAGCCTCTTCGAGCTGCTCCGATAAGCCCGGCCTGGAGTCACTCAGCGATTCGTTGTACGACAGCTTCTCCTCGTGCGCCAGTCAGGGCTCGAACGAGGTATAGAAGATATAGCGACTCGGAGATGCCGACCGAGCACCGATGTCCCTACGGAGCACTTAAATTAGAAGTCATAAAAAGGACAGAAGAATCCAGGGTTGCAGGATCGAAGGCACGATAAGGACAGAGAGGCCCGTTTTCAATGTACGGACAGCAATACTGTTAGACTGCGGTTCATGGCAGAGTAACATTGAGAGAGAAAGTAATAAGTTGCAACATTGCACTGTTATAAATACTGTACAAAGATGTGTGTAAAGTTAAAGCGAAATATATTTGTAGCAAAAGGAATAAAAGCAATACATTTTATGTCGGGTTTACAGATCTGTCGTAAAGTATAAATGATTCAAAGATATCGACTGCGCCGTTTGTTAGCTTATCAGTAAATTAGTTTTAAATTATACATATAGATACGGTCTGACAAAGAATGGGATTTGACAATATAGGGAAACCTCTGTGTTGTTGTGGAAAACAAAATGCATTTGACAGGAAGATGGAACGAGTAGAATTACACTCTTTAGTTTTATTTATGTATCTGTTTATATATATATGTTATGCACATTTGTACAGGGTGCAATCAAGAGGACAGTATCGGTACAGATCAAAGACAGGACTGCTTTTAAATAAATTAATAGAAATGACTACAAGCTGCTGTTATTTGTAAACTGGAGTTTATTTTCACATCGAAGGCCAGGTGGTTTCCAAGATTGTTCAATGGTAAAAAAAGATAAAGAAAAAAACATTCCTTTGAACATGAAATCAAAGCAGAGATACCACCCTCTTTTATCATGGAAAACAGAATAAAAGAATGTGAAAAAAGGCTTCCAGCCCTGAACGATTGTTGACAGTTGTTGTTACATATTGCTGTCATCCAAAAGTATTAAACCAGGCTGGAATAAACAGAAATGTATGTGCAGCTAAACTGGGGAATAACATCACAAATAAATATATATAGTCATATAAGTCTAACTAGCATGCATTTCTTAAAATAATCAAACACAAAAAATAAGCACTTGTTTTCCACAACAACCGTGCAGGATTTCAAACCGAGTTCCTCCACTCTTTCTTGATTGTTAACTTCATTTGTACGTCTGTTGCGTATGTAAACAGTGCTCTTTGAAGTGTTGTTTGTAGACGATTCTGCTGCGAGATCAGACACCGGCACAACATAGAGATCTTGAAATGTTATTTAAAAGAAACGGTTTGCAAACTTGATCATTTTCTTTCTTTTTGTATGGTTTTGTGTCTTTTTTTTTTTTTTTACAGAGGAACCTCAAAGTGTCTGTAGAGATTGTAGGCATAAAAACAGATATTTTATTGATGTTCTGTAAAATCTACTGGCACAACCTTCATCACCTTAACACTGTGTTGTGGGGGATTTGAAAAGTCCGTGTCTATACGGATCACTTTAACTGGGGCTAACAGATGGGAAGCAAACTGTATTTCTCGTTTCATGTTTTTCTATGAAACTTTGTTCATATGTAAGGAGAGAGTCTATTTCAAAAGACAACTGTATTTTTCTAGCTGTGATGTATTTATACCTACTTTTGTAAATGGAGCTGTAAAGTAGTGTATTTGTATTATTTCTGATTTTTCCATACTTGTTAAGGTTTAAGATACAATGGTACCAACAGTGTTACTTTGGTAATAATTTGTGCAATTTTTTTTTGCTGTTACATTAGAACTTTATGCCATATGTTATGTAATGATGTTGTCAGAGATACGATTATTTCAAATTTTTTCAGTTTTTAAAAAAACCATTGATTACACTTCATAAAATGAGATGCTAGTTTAAGAACAATTGATGATATACAAATAAACTATTTTTCCTCAGTCCTGTATCAACCAATTCATTTAAAGAATGACATCCTGCTTCAGAAGGGAACATTATTTGTATCTGTTTTGTTATTTGTGATCTTGTTTTCTATGCGGGGCCAATCACAGAGAGGAACAAGAGTCACAAAAGTGAATGTGTCGATATTCAGGTTTTATTCTCACTCTTGCTGTTTTAGAAAGGATGAAAACATTGGTTAAGTAAAGAGACACATGTGGGAAACAACGGACAGATGTTGCAAAAAGCAGGTGTATCCTTAGTTTTGTCCGTTTGTTCGTTTGTGTTGGTTATATTGCCACTTAACTCAGACACTAAAGATATGCAGCTCGAGATAGAAATGTACTCATTTACATACCTTTTTTAATATTAAATATTGAGCTCTCGAATGTGAAAGTGTTAGATAAAAATAATATCTTCATGCATAAAAGACCATTGGGACCTTTGAAATGCTTTATTAATTTATCTGACTGGTTTCTCAAGAGACCTTTGAGCAATTGACTACAAAAAGAGGTTTGTATTAAACAGATATTCAAAGTGGTTAAGCTCCTAAATAAACAAACGCATAAATAAGTACAGTACAAGAACAATAACACAGATATCGGATGCCGAAACCCTGAAGCTAATCATAAATTAATCAATATAATGTGGACTAATGAGTTGCTCTCTGACATTAAAAGAAATTCAGACAGGCTAAAATTGGCTGCAGAACAATTAGTCATGTTCACTCCTGAAGGCATAGGGAAGTTAAATAGGGCGCAGAGGCGAAGGGCAAATTATTCCTTTTCACATTTCAGTTTCTAGTAGAGACTGAGGGATTTATGTGGATCTTCTGATGTCAGAGTAGACCTGATATAATACGGCTGGTTAGATTTGCATATTATAAATATGATGCCACCGTCAAATGCTATTACATTGTTTGAATTAATTTATAAATAATAATTCAATATACAAATGTAGCAAATCCATCTACTGTTTAACCAGAAAGCAGATTGTTGTGTGTCTATCATGGGGTTTTGAAATGCAAAAACAACAAGCTCATAACACTGCAGTTGAAAGTTTCAGTGAGCGGACATTCAGGGTCACTAATGAAAGGAATTAAAATGCTTAACAGCCACGGCGTTTGTTTATGAGTAGTGTCGTTAACGTTTAAATGTAGTTTTGTTTCCTTCCCTTTTGATTCTGCGTCGCCAGTATAATAACACATCTGCCCTTAAGTGGGTGACATCAGCTTAGAGACCACAGCGATTGTGTTGTCGAGTGGAAGGCTACGCAAGAGCAGAGGAAGGTTACGTAGTATTTCATGCAGGATAACGGCTCGTAAAGTGCAATAGTGAATAAACGGTTCTGCCCCAGGGCCGTGGGGTCAAAAGGAGAATGCAGTTAAATACAGAGTTACGCTTCATTTATGATGTACCTGTGGGGGCCAGGGCTGTGATGAGGCAAGAAAGGGATACAGGGACACTTCACTGTGTGTGTGGAAATAGTATACAGGTGCACTTGAAAGTATTCACGCCCTTCTTTTGAAACGAGGAGAACAAACATTTCTCATTTCAGGGCGACCTCGATCCGTGTACGTTGCAGAAGGTTTACAAGACTTTATTTGGCCCTGACTCGCTTGGCTGAGGGTACAATGACTTGGCTAGGAGGACGAGGCCATCAGAAGCCCCCGCATGAGTGGGATGAGATTTCTGAACAACGATTGAGCACAGAGAAAACGATAAAGTCTCCAGTTTATTGATCAGAATTAAGAGTGTACATTTTCACGACTGATTTCTGTGTAGTGGCAGTCCAAAGATGACACTTCCTCCTGCTGTTTAATAACACACTGGAGTTTCTCTCTTCGGGGTTAAGATGGCCATTGATTACGAGAAGGATCTGAATAAAGAAAAGCATACAAAAGCAACAAACTACAATATTTGATCAAGATCTTAAAACACAATATCCCACCACTGCGTCGGCGGCTCTGTTCTCAAGTGGATCAGATAGGGTCAACACGATTCATTATTCACCACAAATGAAATCTGTCGTGTAGGACTCGCACACTGTCGATAAGGCCAGCCGTGAATGGGTTCGTGTCATCGCTGTGGGTGGAGCAGTAAGACCGCAGTACCCAGCAACCATCACTGCTTCAGACGCATCGATTGCCTCTTTCAGACGTGACTGTCTTCATTCATCTGAGCTTGAGTGGCCCAGCGTTTGTTTAAACCCAACACCCTCTGTAATAATCTACGCAGCAGGCTCTGAAATGTTACAAATGAAGCGTGAATGTAGAAATATAGCGCCTGGATATAAACTCCAGCGAGAAGACATGAAGAGACTTGAATATTGATGAAGAGAGGGTTGCATAAGAGGCCCCGAACGTCTGTCCTCAGATGGTCGAGCAGAAATGGGTCACTCTGTGCCCCCACACTTGTGATCCCTTCAAAACAGATTGCACTTTTCATGTTTTTAATGAATTTAGGACACCGAGCCACCAGTATCATTTATTCATCGGATGTTATGCATTTCTATTCCAAAAATACAAAAAGCAAACAAGAAAAGCAGGATATGTAGGCAACCCTATTGAGTACATAAAACAATTTCATTGCATTGCATTTGTGTCTTTTATGTCTTGTATTCTATTAAAGGTCAGCATATCAAGGCCACTGCGATGGTGTTCACAGAAGGAAGCGAAGTGCCCTGACACAATCCACGTCTCCAACATCACAACATCAACCAAGGGCGGTACTTAAATGTGGGTGATTAACAGCTTTTCATATTTACATGTATGCATAGAGGAGTATTACATATTGCAGGTTTTTTAATCAACTCATTTTGATGCGATGGTTCTAATGTCACATATTGCCTTATTTACAAAAGAAGATGCATCATAAATGCCTTGACATAAAACCTGACTTTGCAGAGAAGGTGTGCAGGAAAGACATGCTTGTAATCCTGAAAGTTTGCATCTCATTCCTGCACAGTACAGCACTGGAAATGACTGGATCAGAGCTGCCATATTTCACACTTACAAAATCCATCTGTCTTTAATACATCTCAGGAGCAGTACTTGTATCTAACAGAAAAAAATATGATTTTACATTTTGGAAAGTACACATATCTTTTTGTTTTGTGGGGTGGAGAGGGAATGACCACATTTTTAACATCATTGGTGAAATGCACCTGGTTTCACCTACCTTGGAAAAAATCTAATATTCTTTAAGGGTGCTTAATCATATTGAATAAGCCAGTCTAATCTACAAAAGTAAGTCACATAAATCCCTCAGGAAGAGTCTGTCACTTTCAGATAATCCTGTGTAGCCCTCTAAAATGTTCAGAGAAATCCTCATGAATTGCATTACCAGCTGAACCCGACATAACCATAAGTGAATTGTGTCCGAGAAGCTGTTTTATGCTGTCATTTCCGTTGGCGTCGGCTGTATCTATAGTCAACGATCAATGAAGAGATTAATTGGCTTTCTTGGTTTTTCAATATTGTAATGCCGTATTGTTCTTCCCTTTCTTGGGGCAGTTCAGGTCTTTAATATCATACCAATACCTGTGGAAGTCACCCAGGTATTAGCCTTGCGGGTTTCTTGTTTAAACCTCCCCCACAGTTTTCGCTCAAGGGCTGCCTTAAGGTCACTTTTAACAAATGAACGTTAGCAACGAGTGCAGGGCTGTTTTATACAGGCGTGTTTGTTTCCTGGGTGTATTTATCCGTCCGTCTTGTGAGCAAATGTTTGCCTTTTTCTCTGCAACCTTGAAAGCATTACACAACAAAGTGAGACATCACTGGCTAAAAAGGCAAACACCGCCGTGACAGATGAGGGATTAACACACAAGGGTTTTGATGTCGCTGTAAATTGAGTACTTGTAGTCTGAGTGCAGATCTTAGAGAAAATGCCCCCTACATCAGAGAAGCACAGCAGTAGATGGCATTAATTAGGATATAATTTAGCTGGGAGGTATCAAAAGGTGACTGCAAGTGGGTGAACTTCGAAGGAGGCCGATCTTTCAGGAAGCAGAAGGTGGTCGGATTAACTAGCACTGCTCGCTCTGGAGAGTGAGCAGCGATCACAGGAAATAAAAGTTGTTCTAGCTACGTCTCTGGATTAGCAAAAGTTATTGATGCATCGTTTAACTAAGTGTTTGTTCTTTCAATCAGGAATGGAAGTCGTATCCTCAAATGCCTCTCAACAAATATTCCTCTTAATCTACTGTGGTTGACGTGTGAAGAGCCCTCAGAGAGGTTTGTTTCTTCAGAATTAGAAATGCTGTCAACTGTGCAAGAGACCCAAAATGGCACAACTCACATTACAAAAAAAAGTGCGTTCTCTGATGTAGCCTTCACGCCATCGGTTGATTGTGTCAGCTGCGATTGAAAAAAAAAAAGGAGAAATATTCTCCCGATCACGAAAGAGACACCTTGTACAGTAGATGCTCGCCTGTGGGCCACAGATGGTGAGATGAAATATGAAGAGGGAAGAATGACAATATTGTTATGAAGCTGGTCATTCTCTTTTTTAAAACAGCGACAACAAAAAAAACACACTAGACTCCCACATTAGCGTCAGTGAGTGCCTGCATTAACCATTTTCACTTAAATTCAGTGCCTCTGTTGAAAATGCCATTATAGGTGGTTTTGCCATCTCAACCCCTCAGTCAGCATGTTCTTCTCTGGGCGTAATTCAATTAATACCATTTAACTGGGAGTCTTGAGTGCACTTTGTGGATATCTGTCAGCAGAAAGGAGCCTCGAATGCTAGGTTTTTGTCAATTCCAGAACCCAGAAGCATCTGAATTTGTTTTAAAAGGTAGAGTTATTAATGGAACTGCAACCAGATTTCACGACCTCACCATTTATGTGAGATCTTAGTCAATCGTCGCACAAAGCTCATTCATTTTTACAAGGAAAGGGGAAACTACCTTTTATGTGTTTTTTCAGATGCATATAGAAGTCAAGAATGAGGTTAAAATGCCCCGAACGCTGTCAGTTTTAAGTGATAAAAGAATGATGCAGTAATTGTCCTGCAGATGCCAAGACTCACTCTCGACAGAATGTGTTTTTCACTTCTTCCCTTTTCTCCTTTTGTTTTTTTTGTGCAGCCAGGTTTTGTTATGTAGCCCTTGTGTGAAAACAAATAATCATTTAAAACTAAAGGTCCTTTTAACCTTCACGAGTGACAGGCTGTCTGAGGTAATGACTTCAGTCCTGGCTTTTAGTCACTGTATAAGCTACACGTCTGAACATGATGAATTTGTGTTGATTCAGCATTTAAAAATAACAAGTGCAGAAAGTGTCAAGAATGCGATAGACTTTTACTACATAGAGACTGAGAACTGAGTGTGTCCTCATCCTTTTCTACTCATATTGATGGAAGCTCATTAGATAGACGATTATTAAAATAAACTTCTTGGCATTACAATATATATATATATATATATATATATATATATATATACACACACACACACACACACACACACACACACACACACACACACACAACAACAATCTGGGAGGTGGAGGTGGGTGGATATCTCTCTTTCGTTTACATGCCATGCAGTTTACGGTGATTTCTACCACGATCCTCCCCTGTGATCACTTAACATGGAAATCAGACGCAGACATGAATGTGAATTAATTTTTGGGAATTAATTTTCCCCCTACTGATAGATGACAGGGAGATCAAACGCGTGATATAATAACCGAAAACTAAATAAATTAAATTGTCATCTTCTAGATGTCACAGTCAATCGAGGATATTCTGTGACTAATACGTTCAGAGGTGTTGATTTTTTGGATTTATTTGTAATGGAATCAAATGTTCTCTTCACCCCGTGGTGATGCCAGACTGATTAACTGTTTATTGTTAGGAGCAGGAGAGCAAAATGTCATGGCACCAATTCTGATTCTGATTAAAGAATTTCAGCCATTTTCGTTTGGGTAATACTGTATTTGTGAAAACCAGAAAATGAGGAAAAATGCATTCATGTCAGATGGGTGGGACGTTCAGTATAGACTGTATATTGAATACATATTGTTTTCTCACTCTACAGGTGCATCTTGAGACTTGAGCAAATGCACAGTGTAGCTGTCTGTAGTCCTACAACTATTGCTTAACACATTTCTGAGTGGAGGACTGTATACATTCAATATTAAAACAAAACAGATTACACTATGTAACACAATTTGTGTTCCTGGGTAGTAAGTTATTTCCTAATTGCTTATGTCTCAAAAGTATAGAAAAAGGCTATTATTCCCCACAAACTTTGCTTTTGTGACCAGGAGAGTGATATTTTGAAATGTACAAAATGTACAAAATGTACACGGTATACCACCTTTACATCGGACTGAACTGCATAACACAGCCTGCAATGCAACTAACGAGTAAAAGCCACACACCTCCTTCAGCAGAGGTAGCGTAATGTTTTATTGTAAATCAAATCAACCCTCTTCTGGCTAATCTGTAATACATGGAGTGTATTTGTCAGTACACACTGTCGGCCCTGGTGTGAATTGAGTTTCTGCTCCTTGGGTAGATTTCTTTCAAGGGGAACTCTAATTGGTCAATTGAGCAGCAGGGGAATGCTAGGGATTTGGATTACTAACGATCAATTAGCCACCTAGGGAAGACATCCAGTCTTGAACAGGGAAGAAAGACCTGTTGTTTCTGTTCTAGTTTGAACTCTGGACCGGATTATTTTGTTAACAAAATATAGATTCTGTGCATCCACTGGAGTTTAAGACAGTAAGTAGCTTGTATTTGATTTTTGGACCCTTTGCTACTTCATTCATTTGTTTTAAATCAAGAATCACAGTATTTGAATTATTATTATTTGGGGGGTGTCCCATGTAGGAAGGTGTCTCCGGAGAGGTGAGGTAGGGGACCCACTAAAGGAGAAGTTCCACCAGAAATATTACGGCAGCTATTACTTGGCACAAGGCAATAAACAGTTCATGGCTTTATGAAGCAGGCAGCTGCCTTTTATGGGGGCACAAATGCATGCTAAAAATTCATGATGCTTCACAGTAACTGTAAGCCACCCGTGTTTATGCATGCTAGGGTTTAAATTGTCCCTCAGCACAGTTAAAAGCATACTCTGTCTGTTTATCATTTGATACATATACTTAAACCTGAGAAAGCCCTTGTGCAGGACGCCATTTTTCCAATGAGGCACATATTGAGCTTGTGGGGGGAAAATTCCCCTTCCCTGGCATTGCCATTGTTCTATTCTTAGTTATTATTGCGACCACAATGCCAAAGACATTAATCGCACAACGAATGTAAATGCACTTGATCTGCATGGAATGAAGGAGAATTGTATGAAAAATATTTTCGGCACTGCCAACATCGCTTAGCATCACGAGCCGTACTGGATCCAGAGTTTAGACTTGCCATGGCATATGTTGGTGACTAGAAAATAACTGGCATACTGAGCTGTATTAAAAAACTTTATTTCAAAACTCGGCATGTAAGAGTCTTGTTTGTTTTTTTCCCTCACTGGGCAGACTCAGATCAAAGCATGCCTTCATCAGCTAGGGGTTAGAAAGGCTGAAAGGAGAAGCCACTGGATTGAAAAACAGAAACAGAAAGAGCTGTGCAACATAAACAGACGCACACACACATGCATGCACACACGAACACAGACACTTGCAACTGAACAACTCAAGTGTTGTATCATTTTACCCAACTAAATTATCCTCCAGGAGGCATTTTTGTTGGTGATGAATTCTGCCGTTGTCAACATGATTTGCACTGAGACAGATTAAAATAAGACCCTGCAGCTCCTCAAATGAATGCATGATTATTTTACACCTGCCTGCATGGGCTGTGCGTATTGTCTCACGTCCTGTTAAGCGGTGATGATGAATGTGTACATCTTGTTTGTTAACTGACTTTGCGTCCCGCTCCACAGGCTAGTGCAGAAATTGAAAAGACAAGATTTCCCAGCCATGCTGCCTTTAATCTAGCTCATATAAATAAATAACGTCTGACATTGCTCGATGCAGAGTCAATGCATTTACTTCGAAAGCCTTATCAGGAGACCACAACGACAACGTGGGCCTACTGTATATTTAATACACAAAATTAAATTGTCAAGGTCATGTTTCCCAATATATTACTGCACCCAAGCCTATAAATATGTTATTGGTGTCAGAACTATGGAAATACCACCATCTATTAATACAGTAGGTAAAACAGTTTGCTATAATGAAGGCAGATTGATTGTTTCATTAAAACAAAGCATGTTTTCAATAATACAGCATTCAATAAGTCAATTGTGTAGCGGTGCCACGATAAAGCAGCCCCCCATGATCAACACTCACAGAGAGTTACATCACATGAACTTAGACACGTCACCTAACAGCCAACTATAACTTGGAAACGTTGGAACACTGTTTTCTGGAACAAGAACATTATGAATTTTGGACATGTGTCATATCTTTCATATGTTTACAGTATATTGTGCCTACAAAACCCTTAGATTTGTTGTCTATTTAATCCAAATATCGTCAAATATAGCACTAGCAAGCCTGTTGAGCCATCAAAGTCGTTTTGATCACTATAGCCACAGAGAAAATGCTTCATACAGAGGGGAAACCACTACTTGTGCTTTATTGTGACCACTCAGTTTACCGGACGTGTGTAAAGGGTTAAACTACTGTATAGTATGGAGGTCAAGATTGACTGAAAAACATGGAGGGGGGAAGCTTCTGAAGATGGTTGTTTGTAGATGGATCTCCTCGGCACATTTCTATCTGTAAGAATTATTTTTGAGTTTGAAACTAAACTTTGTTAGTAAACATAAAATGAAAACTGAACGCACATGAACCTGTGTGGACATGAGCTGCACAGCTGTATATATATATATATATATATATATATATATATAGAAGTCCATCTATGTACTAGATGACACAAAGTCTGCATACAAACGCACTCTTGGGGTTCATGTCCTGACTTGGTCTTGCATGATTTTGGTGATGTTAACAAGAAAAGCATGACCATGATTCACACCTCTTCTCCTTATCCCCTCTGTGAATGAGCATCAGTGGAAGATGACTGCTCAGTGCTGGAGCACCAGGAGAGACCCAGGCCGGCAGCCAATGCTCAGACATCAATCTGCCTCCGGTCTTCTGAGATTTCTATCAGGCTAATTTCTCGAAGTGTTTCAAATATTTCACAGTTATGTGTTTAAATTTATGGACGAACAAGGAGTAATTAAAAGAGGACACTCTGCTACACGTTTCCGCACAATCTCTCTCGATATTACACAGGCAAGAACGATGAAAGTCTTTCCAACCTGCGAACGCTCCTGCATTTATTATGTGCTTACTGTAGGCTATTAATTTACTGTGTGCACTACTGTTTTACAAAGCAGAGGAATTTATTTCAATTAGAGTCTCCTGATGGGCAATTATGGGGTATAAATATAACTAATTAATTTGGCTAGTCAAGAATGACTTTCAAAAATGCTGAAATACTCCCTTCCTTGCACTGTGCAACTGAATGCATGAACACAATTAGGCAAATACAAATAGTTCAATAATGGTGGAGCATTAAAAAATACAAACCCAGGAACATGCATTACAGGACTCCTGCAGGAGGGCATGTGTGCAGTGCTACAATAAACATGTTATTAACACGGCCATGTTGGGTTTTTGTAGTTTTGCTTTAAATAAAAGGACTTCCACACTCAAAACAACATACACACCTTTTTATCTTGTAGAAAAATTGACTACTTACTTATATCTTCCTGTATAATGTGTCTATTAATGATTGAGCATAATGTTTAAACTCCATCTCTTGTCAAGATCAAAATCCAAATGCTCAGTTTCTGTCAGAACTGTAGTGATACTGTAAGCAGGAAGTATTAGTTATTATAGTATCGGCATAAATTACAGTGTCAATGAATACTGGCTCCATCCACAAACAGGGTCAGTTTCTGGTAACATGTTTGCCATGCCATGTTTCATTGAAGTGTGGCGCACTTTCAGCACAGGGGTGTAAAGAAGTCACACTGTATCTGTTAGACTGAAATGTGCCGGCAGGTCAGTGTACAGCAAGAGAAAGTTTCCCACAGCGAAAGCATCAGGACAATATTCACAGTCAGTACTGTACTTCACATCTTCACATATCTGACATGCATGCATTCATGGCGTCACGAAAATGAGAGGAATGAAGGGGCTGTATATTATCATCGCAGTGTCAGTGGAAAGCCAACGAAAAAATATGCAAACAAACAAAGAAACAAACACGCCGGGGCAGCACCCTGTTTTTCCAGCTCCAAGCCTAGGCGCATTTCACCTGAAAACGCAGGAAAGTGTCCGGACAGACCCAGCTGCGCAGTGTTTGCACCTCGGATGCGTGCAGGCTGTCACTGTACAAATCAGTCCCACAGACACTGTATCCGCTGAGGGTTATTTGTTACCAACTAAGTGTTTCTGCTGCGTCCTGTCGCCTCACTCACCTGCTCTCTCACATCCACGCAGCGGCTCTCAAACTGTTTCACCTGGCCGTGGTCACTGCAGCTGTGCCACATTTCCCGGGGCTTCCCTCTCCAAGACTAACCAGCATTACATGTGCACCGTGCAATTGTGACACAGTACCATAACACATCACTGTAGGTGTGTGTGTGTGTGTGTGCGTGTGCGCAGGCAGGCTGTGTGTATTATGAATTGCTCGCAGCCCCTCGCTGCTCAGCCCTGGTCACATGGTCGGGCTTGTTTTAAGTCTCTGTCTCTGCTATTTCCAGCGGAGTGGACTTGCAACTCAGAGCTGTGAGGACCTCAAGACAAGAGGCGGTGGGGAAGGACTTACTGGTCCCGTGGATGCCTTTGCCAGCTCTCCCTCCTGCATTTGTGCGCCAGATCTGATGTTTTTTCCAGCGGCGACCCCCGGGAGAGGATGCGGCTGCTCGTTTGCACAACTTTGTTGGGTTTTGTCCTCAGTGCAGGTAGGGTCGCACACGCAGCTCAATTACGCCTGATTCATTGGGAGAGGACTGGCAGTTAGGCTTCAGTGTCAGGGGATCAAGCGCCTCACGAATTGAAATGCAACATGCTAACCCACCTCTCATAAATGGTGCATTTTGTGGTCTTCATATTATTTTTATTTTAGGGTTGCATTTCTAATAACCTGTCTGCACTGAGTTCAGAGATATAGGCATAGTTTCCCATCTGGGTTTCATACTTTGGCAGGTGTTTTAAACGCTCTTGACTTAGTCTGGACCCTGTCTGTTTTATTTTCTTTTTTCCAATTAGGTTTAACACAACATGCATGTGTGATATTGCACACTAGCTTAACGCACTTTGATGCGCTGGGTGGGTGTAGGGGCTGTAAGAGTGGGTGCAGAAGTCAGGTAAGCGAGCCGCAAAAGCGAATGAATGAGCGGATTTACTTAATGCGCTTTTATTACCTTTATCTTAGGAGAGCTATGATTGGCAATTAACAAAGCCCCGTAAAGTTCCTGATTTAGGATGTATTTATTATTGTATATTGCATGTACTTGAATTTCCCTTTATACTTAGATATGATGTAGACTGGACAGAAGAGACCCGGGGGATTAAATCACAGTACAGGATGAAATGAAATCTCTGAACACCCATATAAGCGGGTTTAACGCGGTTCAATTGAAGAACAGGGACTTCCATCCGCAGCGCTATCTTACAACCCACATTATCAATGAGTTACAGCATCTAACCTTTAAATACATCTTTAAATCCCCGGGTTTCCTTCATAACCACAGATAGGCTTGTCTGCATGGAGAGAGTGCGTCTGCGGTCTATTATATATTCTATTCATATGCTATTATAGACAGACAGACACTAGGTATAGAGAGAGATGTAGCTGTCTGTCTGTCTTTCTTGTCTATCAGTAATAAAAACAAGGATATGTATATTATTTCATAGACAATATTGTTACTTCATAATATGCAGCTACAGATTAGTATTTGTTTAGACAAATAAGTGAATCTTTAGACATTATCCATGGAATAAACTGATTCATGAAGGAGGCTTAATTGTCATTGTGTATTAATTATCGTTATAAAGGTTCCTTTAGTCATTCGTATTTTTAATGACTATTATTATTTTTTTATTACTACTACTACTATTATTGTAATGTTTTTTTAATGTGTATATAATTTCTCGACGTATATATATTTGTAACCTTTTCGGACCAAATCAGAAGTTTAACCCCCCCAGCTCCAAAATGTCACTCAATGCAAACCCATTATCAAGTACTATGTTAGTTACTAGAGACCAAATTGGACCAAAGTTATGATTTAAATGTTTGTCTTCAACCTCATTTGAAAAAGTTAGTTTATAGTTTTCATGTGGTGTGATGTTATGATGCAAATTATATTGATATCCATGAAACAGTTTGCCACTAAACGTTGCTGATTCAAATATTTCCATAATGCATTTGCACTGCATTGCTTTTTTTTGCTTGTGTATACACCTATGAACAATTTTAAAAATGCATCTTTCATGATCACATGTTTTACAAGTGTGTGCAAAATAAATGGTGGCGACAGGGGCGTGTTTGTGATGTGTCTGGGGGAAAGAAACAAACTCAAGTGGCTCAAAACAAGCTTGAGATGTGTGCACAGTGTGAGGAAAAGGTGGCAGAAAAGCATTGTTTTCAAAAGTACCGCTGGGGACTTTGACTTCTATTTCAGGAAAGTCAACTGCCAAGATTCAAAAAGGCCCTTCTACTCACATACTAGCATATCATCGCTGGCTATAATGAGCCGTACAGGCCAGCTGAAGCACAGCCAGCCTCGCTGAAACCAGGGGCTCATGAGAAGTGACAGAGCTCTTTAAGTTTTCAAATTGAACAATAAGATGCTGGTTAAACAAAGCCTCCAATCTCCAAGGAACTGGATTTTCTGCTGCTTACAGTTTACATGGGGCTGAACTCCTTTTTTTCTTGTTTGTGGCCTGGATACCCGCATCAGAAAGAGGGCTCTTGTCAGTGGCAAAGAAGAGAGGAGACATCTGACCCCATTACAGTGAATCAGCTGTAGCCTGTAAATCTGGGTTTGGCTGCAAGAATCGTCAGACGGCGCCTCCATTATGAGAGTGGTGGGAAGAAAACAAACGCCTCAGCCCAGGCATTAGACCGATGTGTTGTCAACTGCAAGGGTGTACAACATCGTCCACCACAGGGATTTTCTATTAACCATCAGCAAGTGACCGAATGATATAGCCCTTGCTCAGACATGTCTCGGTGCCGTGGTGTGGGATGCCATTCGGTGTCACTGTGGGGCCATGGCTGATGGTCCCAGGAGGAGCTATAACTGCTGCCTGATACAGAGATCTTCCACATTGCCTGAGAAACAAGAATACTGTTTATTTTGTTTAGGTATTTTACAATTACAGATAAAAACATACACATTTTAAATTAATTTCTTATTCAATTCATTCACTAAACAAGAAACAAGAAGGGAGAAAAAGACTCGGACCACGACGACTTCTTCATGGCCTGGGTTATCCGTGGATATGAACTTTGTGTGGCACTTGTAGGCGACCGTTTCAATGTCTGTACAACTTCTCAGGGAGCCCATTTTCTCAGGAAGTCAGATTTTGTGCCAATAGCAGGCAGCAGCCCCACAGACCGAGATTTCTGAATTCATCAGCACAAAGTGAAAGCACACTGCTAGATATAGTTAAGGGCGGCACCTAACATATTGATCGCAAGTATTTTCTGTCACGGCTAGGTGTTTTCCCAGAATACACTGCTTCTTAAACTGCAGCTGAAATCTTTCACATTTCTGGAAGTTTGATTTAAACCTCAGATGTGCCTTCTGGTATTATACAAGAGACCTACTTGTCAGTCCTGCATTTAAGATGGTGGGTGGACCAAAAAGGGTTTGGTCCTAACTCTGTGTCAGTACAGCCATTTGATGCCCTGTTGAAAGAGCATAACATGAGTATATCAGATGTAGATTAATTGCCATACAGCTGAAGCTGGATAAAATGAATGAATGTTTTGAATTATGACTTGATAGGACATTTAAACACTCACACATGATGGACTACCAATATTTTATTAATTGAAAATGCAATATCTGTCAGTGAGAACTAATGGCAGGAAATAATAAGTGCATTGCCAAATATTTTGTCTGTATTTGTGTATCTCAGTTTGGAGAAACCAGTTACTTGCAAATGGAACAACATAATATCATTTCATGTTTGTTGTAAATGATTACTTAATTTCAACCTAAAATGTAATTAATTTAGTCTGTCTTCACTTCTATTTTAAATATGGGAGTTAACAATATGTTCCTTTCCATCTATCCATCAATCCAACTCACCTTAATGGACCTAAAATGAATTTGATATTTGTCATCTTTATTATGTACGATTATATATTGTGAAACTATTCCTCTCAAGTAAAACATACATCACATATCGTGCACTACTGCAATTGTGGTTGGAAATTATTTTACGATTAATTGAAAATTATATTATTATAATTATATTATTTATATACCATGGTTCTGTCTGGTAAATCTGGAATGGTTTTCATTTGTCTTCATCCCTGCAGGGGTTGCTTTGCAAATCCAGTGCTACCAGTGCGAAGAGTTTCAGCCCAACGACTGCTCTGCGCCCGAGTTCATCGTGAACTGTACAGTCAACGTGCAGGACATGTGTCAAAAAGAAGTGATGGTGACCAACGCGGGTAAGCAGATGTGCTTTCAAACGGTTGCCTTTTCCAGCCAGGAACATCACTTCTTTGGGGTGACCGTGTAGTGTCCTGCCTGATCCGATCTCTTTGAAAACGCCCACATACAGGAAATGCTCATGCTGGTGTTGGGTGGCAATGATGAGTACCTGTTTTGTGCACTTTATTATGGAAATGTGATTAAATGGATGAAAGGCATTTCACTTGAAGCTGCAGAACCAGAAACATTAGACCTCCCTCCATTCCCCCACATTCAGAATCACCTTTCCTTTTTAAAGATAAAAGGACAGATTGTAAGTGGCAGAGCTTTTTCTTTTTTTTTTCTTTTTTTTAGGGCTCTGAATTGCTTTTAAAAATAGTGTTATCTCAAGAACCTCTTTGCTGATCAGCTCTTTTCATTAAATCCTCACCGCGCTGCTTTTCCAAAGACATACTTTTTTAGAGGATGAATATTACTTCTCAGCTGCTGCCAGGTTAATATCGGTCCAAATCATAAAGTGTGCCTGAGTGCAGAAGTACAATAGCGCACTTCATATTACCTTACATGATTGCTTGACATTTCCTTTGTTACCGTGTCAGGTTTTTATGTTCTAACTGGTAATTTTTTTGTTTTGTTGTCTTTCATCTGGCTATACGCTGTTCCAGAGATTGTATCTCTCTCCTGTATTGTTTGTTTCAGATGGGAAAATGAAATAACATAGCAGTAATAGAATAAACTTCTAGTCCTGATGCTCTTTGTGTCGTAATTTAAAATAGCAGTCTTGTAAAATCTAGTGAAAATTATCTTTTGAAATGTTCTTGTGTGAATTTGTTCTTTCTAAGTAAACAGAGGCAGGCATTCTCTGTTCTCGCAGTTTGTGTGCCGAAGCAGTACAATAGTCAATAGTGTGCATGTTGTTTACCTTTGTGAGAGTACAAAAATTGCACTACAGAAGCCATTTTAATAAAATATATATCACCTTCACCATTAGTCCATATCAATCCACTGCTGGATGAAGGCCTGCCAAGATGTTTCCACTTGCTTTGATTTTTTATATATATATATATATATATATATATATATATATATATATATATATAAAGTAAGACTCTGTGTACATTAACAACAGCAGTATAGACTGATGATAAGAGGTGGATGAAATATCCTTCTATAATTGGTAACTCCTCTTACCAATTGTATACAAACAAACACAATGGCCTATCAGGTTTGTGGTCATCAAACGAAGAAGTTTCCAAAATGGCAATATACATTCGCAAGTTGTGTAGAGTATTCTAACAAGTTGTTATATCATTAGAACATGCCAGCCCTGCATTTGCTGCCCCTGACACAAGACTAGACAGTCTTGACGGTCAACTGCAGTGTCATTTCCCACCACAGTCATCCGCAGATAGTCCAGAAGTTGGACAGGACACCCCAGGCCTTCGTCCGGGCTTTCACTTGATTGATTGTCACTAATAGGCAGCTCACACGGTAATGAGTTCGCAAAATATTCCCATCCATTCGAGATGAATCTCTGTGAGGCTGAGTCACTGTTAATCAATGTTGGCCTGATAATCTTCTAAATGGGCTGAGGTTATTTATAAACAACAACTATGATCTGTAAAGAAATGGATGGATAAGAAAATGACATCACTGCAAGAATGATGTTGCTGTTGCTGATGATATATATCATGTTATATCACCATAGTCATAGTTGAAAACATGCTGAGCTGTAGGGCTATAGAGATCTGTCTCCCTAGATCTCCCAGGACGGTCTGGCTTGTGGATGTTTTGCCCGTGTTAGGGGAGGTTGACCCTCCATGAAAGGAAGCTCTTTGCTCTACATCAGGGCTTTCAAAGCGGTCCTGGAGTACCACCTGCCCTGCTGGTTTTTGTTCCAACCTAGGCCTTAATTGCTTAATTGAATGGTATATTGTTTTGTTAGGTCAATTAAGGATTCAATTAAGCAATTAAGCAATCAGTTGGAACTAAAACCAGCAGGGCAGGGGGTCCTCCAGGACCGGTTTGAAAACCACCGTTCTCCATGAAGAGCAGGTTGCCATATGAATGTAGGCATGCACTTCTTTGTTTTGTTTTCTATGGCTGCAAACCACAACGTCTCAGGCTTTTCTCCCCATGCATCATCATCGCTTCACACACAACTAACCACAGATGAAAACCCCAGCAAGTTCTGCATCCCGGGCAGCTCCTTCCCAGCTTGCGTTCCTCCAGGCAGTGTGTGCTCAAGGGCCGTGATGTGTCCAACATCACTCAGGGCGAGTCAAGGATCGTTTTCTAGGAATCCATGATTCAACAGAAGTGTCCCCTAGAGAGGCTCAAGACAAACAGCCGCTTTCAGGACACCCCCTCCAGCACACACACACGAGCAGACATCTAGAAAGGCTTGCACTGGGTTTATATATGAGGAGCTGGGTTTCACAGACCCAGATTAGCACTAGTCTGGACCATAACGTTCGGTAGAGTAGTCCAACTCTGAGTTCTCTGAAATCGTGGAATTTAAAACCCTCTTCAAGGCGAGAAACAAATCTGATGTGTGATACAGTATTTTGCGGGACCCTGTTATTTGCTCTTTAACCTCCTTGAAAAATAAGGAAATCTACACCACAGAGAGAAGATGTTTTCAAAGAGAAACGAATGAAACATTAATGTGATCCTGGCTCGTATTTTTTCTACCGATCTAAAGGAAAGCAGTGGGTAGAGAGGAATAAAACAGGATATAAATATACAGTATGTGAATGTAAAGGCAGGTCTTCTGTAGGTACAAAGAGAGAAAGTCACGCAAGGTCTCCTTTTATGATAAATCCCTGCTGAAATACAGGATTTACAGCTGTTTTGTAACATTTTATCATGTTTCTTTTCTTTAATACAGCGGGAGACAGATTCTTGTAGGACCAGTGTAGCTCAGGGTGCAGATATGAAGGTTAAACCCCCAGCCAAGGAAAGAAAGTCGCATCACGAAACAAAAAGAAAAATCCTGATTGCCTAATGCTTCCGAAAAGTTAGTCGGATATTAATAAAAAGCACTTTGGTTTCGACCTGAATGGTTGTTTTAAATTATGTTTTAAATTATGAACTCTATCTGTCGAGGGATTAGCTTTTCATTTTAGTACATACATAATCTCTGCGCAGGAAAAAAATATAGATAAGGCCAGAAGAATACAAACAGATGGAACGCACTGTTGCGCAACTACACATGGCTGAAGCACGTGTCGATTAATATGGCGCAATCTGAAGTCACCTTATCACTGTACATCACTTTTAATTAAAGGCACAGAAAAGTATTACCTTTTTCCCTTTGGACTCCTAGGGAAAATGTTGTATTCATGTCTACACCGACTGTTCAAAAATTAAATACTTCCAACTCCTATACATAATATACAATATTATATACATTTACATATACTTTGGAGGCTGTTGCGTTAAATTGAGAACAGTAGCTCACATGGCTCCAGTTATGCAAGCGTTTCCTTTTTAATGATGTGAAAGTGTGAGTAGTTACCTGTACATCTCCAGTGCTTATAATGATCAAACCACGTGGATAATTAAAGATGGCTAATTTACTAAGCAGGAGTCCAGTGGTAGATAATTTAATTTCCAGGTCCGATCACCCCATATCAAAAGGCACAATAAAGCTTCAAAACCGTGGCCGAGATGGAAAAAGAATAAAGGGCGGAGAAGAAAAAAACCTAAAATGAAAGAAATTGGCTGTGAAACAAGAATGGCCAAAAGAACATTGGCGTTTTTGAAAAATCAGGCCTGAACAAAACTGAAATCCAGCAGCCCTCGGAGTTTACGAGACGAAAACCAGGTCAAATATCGTAATGATATTGTGCATTCCCTGCAGTAACACATAGACACAGTCATCTGAAAGTTGTGGTTCTTTAGATGGAGCAAAACAGGAGATAGTAAAGTAGTAAAGATAGTAGTCTGTTTATCAACTATATGAGACGTCTTCTAGAAGGCAGCTTGTGGGTGAAGGGTTTAATTGTCAACGTGATAATGACTATAAATACACGGCTAAATCAAAAAGGATTAAACTGATGGGAAGCTACTCACTTGACCTTAACCCCTTATTGTTGTACTATGATCTCACCATTAATATGTTCTGGAAGAAAGATGATCGGGGCGGAATTGTAGAATACCCGAAAATCATTACACAGGTTTCCTACCGTTGAGATAATTCACCAGAAATTGTGTGTCAAGATTCAGCATTGGACCTTAATGCAAAAATAACACGAACAGTCTGATTAATATGTGTGAGACGTCTTTAGCAAAATAATGGACTTGTTTCTACTCTATTATTATTTGGATGGAGTTTTGTGTTACTTTGAGTCTAACCTTCACTGACTCCCCTAAGTGTCACATTGTTTGTTCGTCCTTTTCTATCCTCCCTTTGCTTTGTTTGTTGTTTGCATTTTTATGTTTCATGGTTCATTTAGCTAAGCACTAGGATATGTTCAAAATAAATTGTTCGGCAAACAAAGTGAGTTTTAATATGCTGTATTAATCCTAAACATTTCTTTATGAGATCGATTATCTATGAGGAATCTAATAAGAACAATATTGTGCCATATTGATTCGTTTTATGGAACTATAAAAGAAAATAAAGGAGATTACTTTTACGCCACCTCGGCAAGCAATTGAAATGTGGAGTAAAGTGTGTTGTGTGTTAGGGTGGGTCACGGAGGGGTTGTTGGCCGATGAGGAACAGTTGTTGGCGGAGGGGTTCAGGTGCAATTTTTTAAATATTTAACTACGAAGAGTGCTTTCCGGTGTACTGTGGGAATGAAAAATGTAAAATGTTAAGAGGTTTCTTCTTAACCGTTGAGGGGAAATGTCTGAGATCCGTCCAGGAGGTCACAATGACAGAGATCATTAAGAGAAGGAACTGAATAAATTATAAACCTGTTCCGAAACTTAGAAGCTCAAAATGTACCTTTTTTCACTGTGGCTTACGTTTCAGGACGACGTTTTTAGAACTTCACAGTCATTTGAAAGAGACACTCCAGTTTGTCACGCATGGGTTCCTGCCACACAGCGCATTTGTTTTTGCTGAGTGGACACATATATACAGGACATATCTCTACTCTGATTGGTTACCTTTTCTACAGATTTAAGCGACTGCAGTTTTAATGAGGGTCACTCCTTTCTGTAGGCAACGTCTGTATCGATTGATTTAAAAAGCAATAGCCTCTTTTTAAACGTGTCATCTGTTTCCCTTGGTTCTATATATACCATCGGTTTCTATTTCTGTTGACATAAAGCAATTTTTGTGTATACTGTGTGGGACTTGATTTATGACAGAAAATAAGTGTTTCCATGTTATTTGTTGATATGATTTTCTTTATAATTATTGAAGAATTTGCTTAAAATGCAGAAACCACTTAACAATCAACATTTATTCCAAGCTTTCTTGGGAATACTTAGGGCTCCACCAAATCAAAACTTGACCTGCCCGCCAATTGCAAAGTACAAATCAAGGTTTTATTTATCATTAGAAGCCACTTTATACTGTTTATGAATCAAAACATAAAAAGGTTACCACTTTGTCACTTATGGGGGGTTCAATTTTGATTTAGGCTAGCCCTTCGTCTCACCAGAGACCCATCTTTGGGCTGGATGCAAACTACAAACCTGTACATCATAGTGGTTACATTTATGATTAGAAGAAAGTGGCATCTTACTGAAAATGAATCCGCAACCAAGTACAGTTCTGTAGTTTTTGATTAGCAGGTGGGTCAAAGTTGTGATTTAATCCCAGCATTTGTTTCCAGATTGAAATTGAGTTGTAAAATGTCCCCACACTATGCAATGTGAATTGCACGAGCAGAACAGTTATGTTTGCTTTAGCTGGGACATGAATTCGACGTGATTCGAAGACTCACGCCAACCTCCAGTATCATTTCAACTAATTGCTTTTTGCACATATAATGTATTGCATTCAAATTCTGATTGTTCATTCCTTGCAAGGATAGTTGTCTTAATTGTTAGCGAGGAACACATAATTAAAAGCTTTGTAAAAAAAAAAAAAAGAGAAAACGTACTGTGGAATAATCAAGTGACAGATTGAATAATGCTTCGGAGATGAATCAGTACCTAATCTCACAAATTGACTTTGTTCTCCTTCGCATTGTTTGTACACATTTTTCCATACTAATAAACGTGATTATGCAAATGAAGGCGGTTTGCACAAATTCCTCCCTGTGTTTTTGTAATTACAGATTTTTCTCTACACCAGCCCCTGCAAAGTAGCATCATGTAATCGCTTTTCGAGTCAGACAGTTTCTGGAGGCAGTGAAATACAGCAGCTACAATAGTGCTGTTTCATGTGCCTTTGAACCTGATTTAAAAGTAAAATGCTGCTTGTGGAGATGAAGTTGGTGGTTGCGAGCCGCAACCTGTTCGTTAAGTGCACTCATCCGTCCCAATTGTCCTTAATTTGTGCGGTTGTTTTTACAATATGTCTGGTGATTTTCATGGCGTTTCCTCTCCTTGCGCCCTTAACATCACGAAACGGCCATATTGACTGATGGAGTGCCAGCTGAAGAGAGAGGCCACAACGGAAAAAACTTTGAGAAAATCATAAACAGGCTTCATAATTCGATACAGCTTTCAGAACTTTATTTTCTCATTAAATACCTGCTAATGTATCCATTTAGACAGCATCTAATTTTATCCCCTTTAAATGAACTGTATTAATTATCTTTATTTTCCTCGTATATCACGAAGCCTTTCAAAATAATGAATTTGCGAATTACACCGGTATTATGGGTGAAAATGGAATCGCATATAATAAGCGTTGATGACGGATGAAGTTGTATTATGGTGTTACGATGAGAAATTGTGTTATGGCTAAATCTTTAAGAGGTATTTTGCGTATGCATTTTTAAAGACTGATTCGTCCCTGTGGTAACATCAAGAAGGCAGCAAAGTGAAAAGAGATTTAAATCCTGATGAACATGTAATGGCCAACGTGCTGCCAAGCCGGCATAGAAACCCGATTTTCCTGGTGTAAATAAATGTGATACGCTGAAAGGAGTCCCATATTGTAAGTTAAGTTATGAATAAATGCTGTGTGTTGGTTTAATGGAGGTGAAGAGAAGAATGAGAATATTTTTGACTTGTTTTTGTTGTATTAGTGTTGATTCAAACGACACTGTTAAATACATCGAATAACAAGAGCAGTAGATAAAATAATATAGACTTACAGCAGAAAACAGGAGACACTTCTTCACACAGAGAGGCGTCACAATCTGAACAAACTCCCCAGCGATGTGGCTGAAGAGACAATTTGGGAACATTCAAAAACAGACTGGATAGGATCCTTGATCACTTAGTTATTAATGGACACCAAACGAGCACGATGGGGTGAATGGCCTCCTCTCATTTGTAAACTTTCTTATGTTCTGATAGGTATGGATAGATAGTGTGTAGCTCTTTAAAGTTACACAATGCACAGTTAAGATGTTAACTCACAATTAACATCAGGTTGTTTATTAAATGTTCATGCAGAGCAATCACACCTGTAATGTTAAATACAGATGTAGATTATTACCTGATTTCTTAGCAGACACCCTTATTCAGGGCGACTTTTGTTACAACATATCAAATTATTTTTACATGTGTACCCATTTACTGGAGCAATCTAGGTAAAGTACCTTGCTCAAGGGTACAACAGCAGTGTCCCCACCTGCAGATTGAACCCGCAACCCACCACTCCAGAGTCCAGATCCCCAACCACTACTCCACACTGCTGATACATTATGTTTGTCTTGATATTTAATTTCCCTTGAGTTTATATATATATATATATATATATATATATATATATATATATATATATATATATATATATATATATATATATATATATATATATATATATATATATATATATATATATATCTAATATATATATATATATATATATATCTAATATATATATATATATATCTAATATATATATATATATATATATATATATCTATATCTATATCTATATCTGTACATCTCTCTCTGTCTCTCTCTCTCATATATACATACAAAGAGATATACTGATTGGTATAAAGATGACTTTGAGGAAGGTGAGTTGCTCAGAATTAAAGCCTAATTGTCATGACTATCAACAAATAAAATACGAATTATGAAAGAATTGGCGTACACATAATATTTCAATTGAGATGAGGTTTGCTGCACACTCCCAGTGATATCTCTGGGGCAAATCATATCGTTTAAATGGTATGCTGGCGAAATACTGAAATTAAAACCTATTTTTTGTGCTTATTATTGAATGAATGTGAATTGGGTCGTGTTTCCCAGTTCAATAACGATGAGACACTCAAGAACGGCTGGGCTCAGCTGAACATTTCAAAGCCTGTTGGAGTGTGGTATGAAGCCATATAAGGGGAGTGAAAATCAGACACTATATTGTGTGGGAAACCTTGTTGAACGACACTTTTTCCATGCTGTTCCTACACATGGTCTCTACAGTATATATTAATTGCGAATGTGAAGAGGGAACTGGGGACACAGTGAACACCTCTCATACATGATGAAATATATCTAGGTGGCAAAGAAGCATGAATCAATATCTTTAATGGCATATTATGCGATGCACGTATGTTTAGTGTTTGTGTGTAAATGTATATTGATGTATAGATATACTGCTATTAATAAAGTTCATCAAATGCCAAGCAACATATTTTAAATCTTAAATACCTTTGTTAAAATTCTAATTTAATACGAATTAAACACAATTTAATATGATGTATTATTCTTTGGTTTCTTTACACTTTAAAGGTATATATTTAATGTATTGTGTATAGACTGTCCTTATTCTGCTAGCTATTACACAGAAAGAAAATACATACACTATATCTAAGTCTATATCTAATGTATTATATATAGAAACTATGATTGATAACCTTAAAAAAGATTTTGATTTTTCTCAGTTCTTCATATTACTGTATTATTATCCAGTATGAATTATATACTCCTTAGAACAGCATGGGCAGCATTACTTTATTTGAAGTAATTGACAATTGTGAATATGGTGTGAATTTTATTCCACCTGCCCCCGTGCAGAATTGCTCAGTGGATTGCAAGCTCACTGAGTAATACAAATAAAACTTAATTAAAATGATGCTTCAGTGGAGATTGTAATTATTTAATTTCCTGTTGATTGACAGTGTTATTTGACTCAAATGATGTTGTGTAAAAATACAGCAGGTATTAATTATTATTATTATTTATTTTAAGCCAACACATCCATTCACACTACCTGGGTCCTGAAGTGTCTGTGCAGTAGTGTTGATTGGCATGTTTTGTTGAATGCTGGGAAGTCAGTGGCTCTTTGGTTAAAGGGAGAGAAAGTGAGTGGTGCTTTCTCTGCAGTGATGCAGATTTGGGGTACTTTAAGTGAGTGATACTCTGCGAGATGACGGCATGCTCTTCCCTGTCAGAGCTGATGGCAGCTGTCCTCTCCAAGTGAAGAGTAAAGACTGTATGATTTGCTTATTCGAGCTGCAGTATTGTTTTGCTCCTCGAGTCTCTCGGTTACGTTGACATCTCTGCAGCCTCCAAATTGTTCGAGCTTGTGTTTGGGTTAGTTAGGGGGCTGCCGGAGATCGCACAGCTGTTCTGCAAAATCATGCAGTTGGCAGAACTAGTGTAGGGTGTTGTCTGTCATAAAAAAGTTAAATAAAGCTGTCAATGTGGAATATAATTCTTCTTAAAGTTTTCCACTGGAGGAAAGGGAGGGATTAAAATCTATATTAACGTTTTGAATTAGCAGAAGTTTAATCCATGAAGAATACGAAGAGATATGGTTTACTGAGCTTAGTGCTGCCTAAGAACACCTTGTTTAATGTATAAAGCTCAATTATAGATTGTCTTAAATCTTTTAAGAATAATATTTTATATGGAAACCAATATCTATTTTTTCTTGGCCATCACAAACTTCCCGGTGAAAAGAACCAGAACTGTGAGGCACTGAAACACTATCTTAAGTGTATTTAGTGTTCTAAATGTTCTTAAACATTTTTCAATCTTCCCCCCAAAAGCTTTGAAAACATCTGTCAGTTGGGAAGCAAAATACTACAAAATATTGAAACCCGAGTTTGAAGGCTATGAGAAGAACTATAAAGGAGCATTGTTACTGTTGTCAAACATGACTGCAGTGAAAGAGGAACTCGGATTGCTTGGTAAGACTGGTCGGCTCCTACGTTTCTGAGAGAGAGAAGAGGCAGGTATTGTGTAGCTCTATACACTGTCACAAAGCTCGACACTTCAAGATCTCATTGTCAGAGTTGGAAAGAAAAAATAAATAGAGTAAGCAGAGGCTTTGAGATTGAGGTTCGGATTGAAAGGTTACATTTCACTGAATTAATGTATAATTGTTTTATTGGATAAAGAATTTAGAAGGAAAAATGAATCTGACTACCCAGATGACTTTGGTTTTGTCACTTCACTTCTAGCCTTATTTCCCCAAAGAGGCGTCTTGCCGCACTGTTCATGTATTCATTTATTATGAAAAGGGCATTTTGCTCACAGTGGAACTGTCACATTTTCCTACAACCTAGCGAGAAGAAACACATTCCGTGGTTAAAGAAAAATGCATCTCATTAGGTTATTTTGGGCAATAAAAGTTGTATAATAAAGCGTTGTGTTTAGATTTATTGGTAAACTTGCCTTTTTCCACTTTTGATTAATTGGATTGGGATTTGGGTAAAACTGATTATATTTAATCTGAGTAAATTCTATTTTTTTTTTTTTGTCAAGAGCTCACGCTGAGCTCTGCTGAATATCTTGCTGGGTTTGAAATAAGTCCCATTTCAAAATGAAAACCAATTAATACATCAGATGAGAGCAGACACAGGGCTGCGCATTAATGGAATTCTAATTGTGTTTATTCATCGACTTTTTAAAAATGAAACCGCTTTCACTGGTGTATGATAGCAATTGTTTTTAGGTGTTAATAAAAATGCCTTATTGCTTTTTGTTGTTTTATACTGTGATACTTTTTCAAGTTAATAATGATGCTTTAATTTCATATTGAGGAAACAGAGTTTAGGTAGAAAGTTGAAACTAAGAAATATTGATAATTGTGTTACCCATTTGTGTTGCTGCAGTATGATACTTAACAAGGTGTTGGTTGGAATGGTCAGCCCATGTCCTTCCAGGTTGAGGTGACGCTATACTCAATTACCCCTCCTAGACACATTTTCTTTTCAGTATTTCGATTTAAAATATAATAATCCACAAAAATGCTGATCAATATCATCTGTGTACCGATTGCCTTCCACACTTACAAAGACTTTTACAGTTCCTCGCTAAATAAAACCATTGAGAGGGGAAAGAAAACAAAGGATAGCCTTATATTTCCGAATATATAGAACTGATAAAAACACACTTTGTCATGCTATTGCTTCAGCTTGTTTTTTTAGTGTCAGTTTATAATGTCACTCAGTGTTGTTTTATGCGTGTGCGGTCCTGTGCGGCACATCTGAATAAAACTGAAATGCCGCGGTAGCCAAGGCCCCACTTTCTCACTGTGTCAAGTATAATTGATTTGACATGTGTATTCTATAATTAATTTCACTTTCCCTCAGTGCCTGGCTATGGTAATCATATAAAACGGGATCATTATGCAACTAGTACAATGTTCCGGCACATGACTTTTTGCATTGTAATTGGTCTTTTTACATACAAATAGGCAAATCTGTAACAAGTGCAGGCCGGGGGTAATTGACTTTTTCCATGATGGGTAACTGATAGTGGTATTAAAGGCGGTATTGTCAGAATCCACAATGAAGGCCTCGGAGACGTGTCCCCTTTTCAGTGTCCTTGCCAGGAGAGGCAGCGGGCGATCGCTAGGAAGTCCAGAAATTGGCCTTCGCCAATTCCTGGTTGGGGGAAATTGTGCTGGGTGAGATTCACAGAGTAACCAGGCCAGGGCAGATGCATATTTTAGTTTGTTTGTTTGTTTGTTTGTTTTCAATCAGAGTCTGCCCTGCAAAGGATGCTATACTAAATAAAAATTGATTATTTGGCTGATTCACGTCACAGTGACTGTCAAATTCTTCGAGAAGCTCCAGAATATCTACTGGTTGTGTTCCCTTGGTGGCGAAAGGAAAAACGGCATTGTCAGAGGACGTGCATCCGCCTGCCATCTCCTTGAAGGTCTTATTAGGGACCTGGAGTGTCTGATAATGGACATTTAATCCTCAAAATGGATTTACTCAAAGACAAATCCTTGTGCAGCACTTGTGGTAACAATACAGCTGTCGGTGTACAGTTTTCGAGCATCTTGCACTGACACTGATACCCTCTCTTTGTGTCGTTTCAGGTACACAGTATCGGAAGTCCTGTGCCTCTTCCGCGGCCTGCCTTATTGCCTCGTCAGGCTATCAGCAGTTCTGCACGGGGAAACTGAACTCCGTCTGCATCAGCTGCTGCAACACCCCGCTGTGCAACGGGCCCAAGCAGAAAAAGAGGCCCAACTCATCGGTGGCACCCGCCAGCCAGCTGCACGGCTCCCTCTTGTTGTTGTCTCTTCTACTAGCCAACCTGCTGACATAGGAGCGAGCGACTGCAGCGATGCTGTGCAGGAATCTGACAACAGTGCGGCCTCAACCCCGGTGTGACTTACCCTGTGTGTAACGAGCCTTCAACGAGCATCAACAACTTCAGCGTGATCCTCACAGAGATTATATTATCAGTGTTATAGTGGTATCGTACAAGGACACCCGAACTTACTGTCCCCCAAATAGACCCTTATTAAGGAGGTGAAGAACACAAAATAAGGCGAAACACAAACGCACTCCTCGTCCTGAATAATATTCAATTATCTTGTGGGAGGAAACTGGAACTAATTCAGTGGCTCTGTCAGTGTGGGAGGACTGACAATCGAGCATCACATTTGACAAATGGAGTGTGTGAGCAAAGGCCCTTCAGAGTTGAGTGCAAATACAAATGTAACAGGCCAGCCGACACGTGTGAAAACTCCCTACTTATATAACCACACACATACCTACATATACCAATACATACATTATTTAGTGAATGGCGAGTGTTGAATTCATCAATTAAACCTGCAGTCGGCCAGTCTTAGGTACACAAATACAGTCATAACAAAACAGTGCAGCAGAACAGTTGCAGAATATACATTTTAATATTGCCGTGTAGTGTAGACTGTATACAATACTCGCTCAAAGATAAAATTTTATTTGAAACAAACAAACAAATGATAAAAAAAACAATACTGCTTGTACGTGTTTAAAGCTCCCAGCGGTTACTCCGAATGCTTTTAGTGGATCCAGTTTTATGGAAAGTCCAAATCCACTGTAAAAATGTGGTCGACATATTGTGGAGAGCCTCGCGCTTCTGATTTATAAATAGAATAAACAGAATGATCTGTCGTCCATCTGAATTTTATACTAACATTCAGATTTATTTATTTGTTATTTTATTTAGAGTTTACCCAGAAGTCTGTTTCAACTCTATGCCAGTCATTCCAGGATGCATGTCGTCGTACGATTAAACTTTAAGGCTAGGCGTCTGTTCAGACCTTGGTCCATCATGTTCGTGGATTAGAACATACTGATATGGAGTATAAAATAATGGGCGGGACAGAAAAGGGTCAATAAGCCACTTTAAATAGTTTAAAAGTTGTTTTTCAAAGTTTCTGCTCCACTCTATACTTTGTGATGATGGATATGTATCACCATTACTTAAAGAAATAATAAATTGAATATATATAAATATATAGAGAGAGGTTATTGCACTACAAAATAAGATTTGAGAACAAGCACTTTTTTTTGGCCTTCTGATGTTCATGTATATTATATAAACGGAGGTACCGCGGTCATAGTTTTATCATTGTGGTCTCTGGCGAAGGATTTCTCTTGCACTAAAACTTTAACAGTTGTAAAGACTTGCACTTTTGTTTAATTTTAAGCCTTTTTAAGACAGCTTTCATCTCACAACTTAATGTTGGCTTCTACACAGGCGAGGATTTCGGACGGTCTGAGAGGTAACCTCCAAATATACTCCTTTAGATGTTTTTCTTATTTTCTTTGACAACGTACATCTGTGGCTAAGATGTTACCCTTTCAACGTCAATACTAATTGGCAGCTTGATCCTGTTTTCCATTTATAGACCTCCTTCTGCCTGGGTTTGCTCAACTAGTATATGTATGTAAAGCGGACAGATGTATATGAAGATGAACAACTGAAACCGGTTTCCTTTTCTTGTGTTTCGATCATTTTCTTCCTTGTTCCTCTGAGGATTTTAACTAAGATCTCAGACTTCGCTCTCAAGAACGCTATTCTTTTGTCTCACAAGGTCCACCGCGCTTTGATCGCCGTTGGTGAGGTCCGTGGAGTCGGTGGGCGGACTCGGGCTGTCTGAGGCTGGGGTGGGGGCGGGTCTCTGGAAGGTGGTGAATTTGTGGGATTTGGCCTTGTTGTAGGAGGACAGCCCTCGCCTGATGGAGGCCAGCATGAGCGGGCGTGTGGAGCGGGCCGAGGCCACGTCCGACCGGCGCAGGACCCGCCTGTTGACGTGCTCGATGGTCAGGCGGCAGCGCATCACCTGCAGGAAGACCTCCCTGAATTGTCTGGAGGACAGGTTGTACAGCAGGGGGTTGAGCACCGAGCTGAGGTAGAAGAAGGTGTCTGCGATGGGGAGGAGGGTCATGTAGCCCCAGAAGTATTTCTCCGTCCACTTCGTTTTGGGCTTGACCGCCGTCATGATGCGTCGCACTTGGGTTGGCATCCAGCACACGGCCAGAGCCCCGACAATGAGACCTGGTTGAGAGAGAGAGAGATTTGTTACGGTGTGTGAGGGATGACTAGTTCCTTCAGTCTGGAATACAGATTCAGCTTGTTACGAATAAATGCGCTCGTGGCAAAACAGTGTGATGTCAGTTTTCACTGCTTTGTTTTCCTTCAGTTTTTTTTAATGGAGTCTTATTTTCAGGTTTTGCTGCTATTCATGCTGGTTGTTCAAGTATTTATAACACTGGTTTACAAACTTAAAATGTGTGTGTTTTATTATACTTTAAAAACATGAATACAGGCGATAGACTGGACCCAGTCTGTTGTCATGACTGTAAAATAATGACTTGTTTTGTTTTTGTTGAGATTTTTTTGCTAGTTTGTTTGCTTTTTAATTGAAGTGAAATATAATGCTCCGCACAGGCACAGACCACTTGACGTCATGTGACTTTTTTTCCCCAATGGGAGTGAGGGCAAGAAAAATACCAATTATTAAATACATGTATACATACAATACTTATATTGTAGAGGCCGCAAAAGTAAGTTTCTATAGCTAATTCAGGTTCTCCGATGGGGGGGTGGCTGAATTTTTCACAAATGGACCTAAATTCCCGACTGGAGATCAAATATATTTCTGACTGGATCACATATTTTAGGAGTCAGAGAAAATTGCAACAATATGTATCCATTATTCAGTTCTCTTGGGGTTCATTATATTTTATTGCCGCTTTATTTGATCCGAAACATGTCGCAGCATCAGGGTCCATCTCCTTAGACAAGACCGCCGTGACGGCGAAAGATTTTATGAAGCATTTTATGTTTTATGATGGCTGACTTGATTTGTCTTCTGTGAAGAGTGAATGTATACAACAAACGCGATAAATAAGTGTATTGATGGCGACACCAACTAACGGTCATTTCTGCAAATGTACGACACCTTTCATTTCTTTACAATGGTTTAATAAAAAAGTTAAAACGTGTCATGAGCAGTATCTATGTTCTTTCCGTTTCCAATGGTATATTTATTATTTTGAGACCTTTTTATATAAAATGCTTCTGTGGAAGAAAGCGAAATTCCCAAGATGACTTACCACATCCACCTCCAATAAAGAGAGATCGGTTTTATCTCGGATCAAATCCATACAGTGCTCTCATGTCAAATAAGACAAAGAGGATAATGTGTATAAAATATAAAGGGAGATTATTCCTTGAGAGACAGGGCTAAGCTGACCTCCACGACCTGAAAAAGTGCTCTAAATGCATAAGTGCCTATAGAAACAGTCATCCCATAAAGACTAAATCTGGATTGTGTGAAACAGAACTATCTTACTTTAGCTTTTGACACTGACGCAATTTTATTTTTTTCGTCCTACACTTTTCTTAGCAAACCACTTAAGTATGCATAGACTCTTTAAATATTTATATGTATTGACATTTAGTCGCCCTGGGTTCGAAATATCAATATAACTATACTTCTATCTTCTTATCTGTCTCTCTACCTATCTATGTATCTGTCTACCCATGTATACATAAGAGAGGGAGACTAGTTAAGCTAAATGTGTTAAAATAAGTTTTGTTCCAGTCAGTGAATCAATGAATCACATAATTGAAAGAGGTTCATATCCGACAGGTGATTCTCTTATATGTATGTCATTTTAAAGGTATACATTGAATTTTGAGATAAGGTAACTAGATAAAAAGTATTTACAAAGAAAGGGTGATTTTCACAGAAGCCAAAAAAAAACATTAAAAAAAGATCTTTCCTTACACCCAAGAAAACAAATGACATTGTTTTATTATTATTAGCCAAGCCTGTTACATGTATGAGAGAGAGATATGTCTACACTTCTCAAATCTATTAATAACAGAGATAAACCCTAAAATTAATCTCAAAGAGCAATCCTCTGTGTTCCCAAGCTGGGCGTAATATTTAGACCAAATAATGTGTTTGGAAAATACAAATATAGTCCTAGATTAATTTTACGGGCCCAGGACATAAACACTAGTAGATTATTTTGCATGGTTTGATTTTTAAATAAATAATAATAAATAAATAATAAACTCTTTATTTCCTGATTCATCCATGAAAGAGAACGTGAGTTTTTTGTGGGACACCATTCAAGTTAGGTAGAGTAAATTCACTTAAATGCCCATAGTATCCAGCACCTTCACAAAACAAAACTCTAAAACTGTGAAAGTTTTACTCTTCAATATGCAGATTAAAATGAACAAGGCTTTCAGCAATTTCAAAACAAAACCACATCAACTTTCATATAGAAAAAGTTATTCCAATATTTCTCACTAGTGAACAATATAAGCTGTCAAGCAGTGTAAACAAGTAATGATTTAAATGTATTATTTAAAAATCATAAAACTACCACTAGTATGTACGTTTGAACTTATCATACTCTTCATATATTTTATGCCCCATATAATAAGTCAAATTAAAAACTTTGTATGCCCTTGTTGACCTTAAACCACCAAAAATGTACACCACCACACAAAAATAATTCAATTAGAAAAGAATAATTTCAAACTGCAAATAATTAGACAGTCAGCAAAGTTGGCACCATATCGGATGAGAAACGCATTGCATATTCATAATGAACCCATTAAATTTGTCACATTAACTCGGTGACATCGACAGCAGCCATGAAGGAGCACTAATGCCGGGGACCCGGAGAAAGACGCCTAATGCCTCCTACTCATCTCCTGCTGCAGTGGGACCAGATTTTAGGAGATACGTTAGTGTAAGCTTAATTGCTGTAGCCGCCACATATTCCCATTTGCCTCGTCGTTAATGCTCGTATAAATACAAAACTGTCTGTATTACACCTCTCCGAGGAAGCGCAGTATGCTTAGGCTAGGAATCTGTGAAATACTGACAAGCTGTGCTGTCAGCGCCAGATGAAACCCAACCTGCTGGCGGTTTGGAGGAGAGTGAAGTACTTTTACTCTTACTTCCTTCGTGGCACATTTCAAAAACGGTTAGCAGCAAGGAAGTTGCAATGAATAATTCAAGACAAAAATACATTTAAAAAGACATTTCTTCAATGCATATGTATACACACATACACACATATGTGTGTGTTTTAACATTCAACACTACAAATTAAACTTGCAGGGTTTCCTAGACTGGGTTTGCAGACTTTGCTACAAACTGGAACCACAAGTAATGGCATTGACAGCAACCATCGTTTTGGTAATTGGATATTAAAAATATCTGGAAATGTTCTGCTTTTAGAAATGTATACAAGGTTTATTCTATGCATACATAAAACTACAACAGTCCTGCACTTTGTAAAAATCTAATCTTATTACAAAAATATGTTTGAATTTTAACATTCTGTATGTTCAGTAAGAAACCCAAAGCAGTTAAAAATCCATATGTAAAATGCTAAGATGTCAGAAAGAGTCACATCTTTAGAAAATCAAGTATAAAGAATGAATAATGCTATTTCCCAATGTTTTATTTATCACACTCAAGTACCCAAAGAGCGAGCGCCTCGAGGCAGAGAAAGTACGGTGTGGATGGGGTGTTTAGAAACTTCAAATATGCTGCAGCAGCTCGGTGTTGTTTTAACATATTACATCTACCACTGGCAAGATATGCTGTGTCTTCAAGCCAAGACTGATAAAAAAACAACATCATTTAATTGAAATATCATCATGCAGAACAGCATGCTGAAAACACTGAGATTTACTAGTTTATATGATAATATTGTGCAGGCCTCGGCTTTGAGATCATAAAAAAACCTCAACAATATGCATCTGTGACATTTTGTAAACTACCAATATAAGTCCTAACCATAACAAATTTAAATAACTTTCTTTACGATTTCAGAATGATTTATTCACAGGCTATCTATAAAAAATGAATGCATATCAGTATTGTAAGGTTCACTCACAGTTACAAGTAACATTCAAAGGACAAGTATGATTCTTTACCTATAAATAATACAACTACTTTCCAAATTACTTGCATTTTCTGTTATCAAGTCACTAATTTATTATAACCAAAGTAAACTGCATAGTTTTAAATTATGCTCAGAATAGGATTCAATGAATTAAATCTTTTAATTTGTTGAATGTGCAAAATTATATACATACAGTTAGGTCCATAAATATTTGGACAGTGACACAATTGTCATCATTCTGGCTCTGTATGCCACCACAATTGATTTGAAAGGAAACAATGAGCCCCTAAAATTGGGGGAACCACATATACAAATGTGTGTAATTCCTACACCGTTCACACAATTTGGATGTAACTCAAATTAAAGATGAAAGTCTAAACTTAAATAACATATTGATTGTTTCATTTCAAATATATTGTGGTGGCGTACAGAGACAAAATGATGACAACTGTATCACTGTTCGAATATTTATTTATGTATTTAGTAAATCGTGTCATCTTTCTCCATGAATTATTTTCTGATACATTGATTTATTATTTATATTATACTACTACTACTACTACTACTATAATATTAGTGTTACTTCTATTAGCAGTAGTAGAAAGTAAGAATAAGAAGCAGTCAATGAACTGATTTGTGCAACCACACTAGCCCAAATATTTACAGCACGTCGAGAGTCTGAGACAGCAATGAAGTGGAGCACTTTAAAAAATGCTTTTGCAAACTCTGCCTCACTCGTCCAACCCTCCCCAGCCTATCTCTTCTGCAAATAAGACACAAATATTTGCAATGACTAAGAATTTCCCTCTGGAACGGAAACGGGTGGGTTGTGTTTATTCTTCTATCGTTTTTTTTTTTACTCTTGCAAAGAAAGTCTCCACTACGTGTACACACATCCAATTTCAGAGCCACGCCGTTGCCAATATTGATCGAAGAGTTTACTTGCCCCATGAAATCAGGAAAATGTCTACCTACTGAATGAACTACCGAAACTTGAATCTGTTAACATTAAACACGACCACACGCCCACTCATTGTAGTCATTCACTGCATTGCAAAGAACGGCACGAGCAAAGTTTTAACCTTCTCTCCTGGAGCGATAAACCCAAAACACCGGTGCCATGATGCAGGGGGTTTCAACCGCACTGGGGTGTGATGGTGGCCTAAGAGGCTCATTAACACAGTGAGGCCTGTTACCAAAACCTTAGTCTTACCTTAGGAATGTGATATTATTGACAATATACACCTTTACGTCTGACAATGGCTGTTTCGATATGGAGACACAAAAGCATTATTCAATAAGAACAGGCGGAACTACAGGAACACAGATAGGGGATCGTAAGAAGGAAGCAGACTGTGTGTATCAACATCATTGTCGTTCCCAAGGACCAATCTCAGCGAAAAATTTCATTTTCGATATCAAAGTATCAGAAGAATAAAGACTGACGTCAGTCCAGCCAGTGCGTGACACAGTTCTGTTCCATTTTCTTCGGCGGAGTATAAACACACCGTCGGGTTATTATTAGAGGTTTCTATTATTTTTGCTGTCAGAACAGAGAGATTTTAAGAATGAACCCAAGGAAAATATAACCCCGTCGAATTGGATTCTGTAACTGTGATAAACAGAGCCCTGAAAAAATAATCCTGCAGTACAAAAAAAAAGCAAGAAACATTCATTTTTGCTGCTAAAGCCCAAATTGGGCAAGAAAAAACAACACCCAGAGACTACTGCTTAGTATGTGGGGCACAGGTTTTCGCTAGTGAAGATGATCCATTACAAGTTCCATATGACACTGTATGTGTCTGATTACCCCTGACGGGGCAGTTGGGGTCATATTCCCTTTTTACAGGAGATGTTATTATAACTCAAGTGCACCCTAGTGAACAAAGGCAGCATATAGAAAGCTAGAATGGACTGGACCCTCAATGAAGTTGGCTGTCTGCTGATAGAAAAAACCGCTCCATTCTGGCACCGTGTGACTAAACTACACAAACTACACACTGCCTAGTATGCCAGCATACAAATTGAGCTGATATTGACAACATAGCTACGGCAGTCACCACGAAATCTAGCTTTCAGGGTGTTATACGGAGTTGAACTCTCTAGACGACCGTTAAAAACACCTGGTACGAGTTGGCACAATCTCTCCGCAGAGAGAGCTGGATATTTAAATGTTATCTTAGTTTTAATAATCTGAAATACAACTCTTCCCCCACAAAGTCATGCTTCCCCAGCCATTCAATTGTTCTTGCCTTCAGGATGATTTTCCCTGTTTGGTACAATAATTGGCTGCCTAAAAATATCAGAAAAATGCCCTCAGCCAGCCAGCTGTGCAGTACACATCATACAAATGGAGTTTCATACAGCCATTTAGCAGGAAGTCCCTCATGGATCTCGTGTGATGTGGATGGGCTGGTAATCTGAGAGTCCTGGGCTGAATATGGCAGCGACTGGTTGTTGAACTTGGCTGAACCGGTCACAAAGCTTGGGGAAAATAAAGCTCAGTTAGCCAAGTGGCAGACATGCTGACGTGTTAGTCAGCTGTGGGGAATTTTGTTGTCTGATGCTGATGCGACGGACAAACCAGACACACAGAAGACACTGATAAAGCTGTTTATTTAGATGGAATTAATTGCGACTGTCTGGACCAATAGCTGCGTGTTCTCAGTATTCTGTTGGAGGCTTCACTTCATATAAGAACATAAGAAAGTTTACAAACAAGAGGAGCCCATTCACCCCATCGTGCTCGTTTGGTGTCCATTAATAACTAAGTGATCCAAGGATCCTATCCAGTCTGTTTTTAAATGTTCCCAAATTATCTCTTCAGCCACATCGCTGGGGAGTTTGTTCAGATTGTGACGCCTCTCTGTGTGAAGAAGTGTCTCCTGTTTTCTGTTTTGAATGCCCAATAATGTTTTAAGCCCAATTTGCATTTGTGTCCCCGGGTGCGTGTGTCCCTGCTGATCTGGAAAAGCTCCTCTGGGTTGATGTGGTCGATGCCTTTCATGATTTTGAAGACTTGAATCAAGTCCCCACGTAGTCCTCTCTGTTCCAGGGTGAAAAGGTTCAGGTCCCTCAGTCTCTCAGTAGGACATTCCCTTCAGACCTGGAATAAGTCTGGTTGCTCTCCTCTGAACTGCCTCTAGAGCAGCGATATCTTTCTTGAAGTGTGGAGCCCAGAACTGTCCACAGTATCCAGATGAGCTCTAACTAGTGCATTGTACAGTCTGAACATCACTGCCCTTGTTCTCAATTCTACACTTTTTACAATATACTCTAACACTCTGTTTGCCTATTTGATTGCTTCCCCACATTGTTTGGATGGAGAAAGTGAGGAGTCCACATAGACTCCTAGGTCTTTCTCATGTGTTACTTCATCTAGTTCTATTCCTCCCATAGTGTAATTATAGTGGACATTTTTGTTACCTGCATGTAATACCTTGCACTTGTCCACATTGAATTTCATCTGCCAGGTGTCGGTCCACAACTGAATATTATCTAAGTCCCTTTGAATAGCCTGTGCTGCCAAGATTGTATCTGCTGACCCACCTATTTTAGTATCATCTGCAAATTTGACAAGTTTGCCAACTATCCCAGAGTTCAGATCATTAATATAGATTAGAAAAAGCAGAGGCCCTAGTTCTGATCCCTGTGGAACTCCACTAACAACCTCACTCCAGTTAGAAGCAACTCCTCTAATCGACACCCTCTGTTTGCTAGACATTAACCAGTTCATAATCCATCTACTTACATTACCCTGAATGCCTACAGCTTCCAATTTCAGGATCCGTCTTTGGTGAGGAACCTTATCAAAAGCTTTTTGAAAATCTAAGTATATCATATCATATGCAATATATAAGTATATACACAAGCACACACAGAAATGACTGTAATGGATGTTTTTCTTTTTTAAAAGCTGTAGCGATGGATAGATACTAGCTATAGTGCTGTAGTGATGGCAGGTTAGTATAAAAAATGTAAAACACATTCTCCCAGTGAAATCACAGAAATTACAGAAATTAAAACATCAGTACGACAATCAGTAAAGGTGGAGTAAAAAGAGAACAGTTTGAAAGGTTGAAAGGCTGATGTATTCAGGAGGCAATGGAGTCGATGTCGAACTGACATAGAGGGGTCTATTGCAAACACACACCAGTGTCAATCAGTTCCAGTGAAGCTCCTAACAAATCTTATGTTGTGAAGTGCAATGAGTTGATAAAATTACACATTTCAGAAGAACGTCATCATGTATTTGTGCTCTTGACAAACTGTTTCAGCAAAACTAGCTTTAGAAGGAGCATTACAGTGCTTGGAAAGGTACAAGGGATGTAACCATATGTAGCTCAATCCCATTTTCGCCTGTTTTTGTTGCTATAACACTTATCCTGACCTTTAACCTGAGAAGAAGCAACAGCAGAGAATCACACAGAACATGATGCACTTGCATATTAATACAAATATAAAAATAAGATGTAAATATGCAAAAGACAAAGTACCTTTTTGACTAAACAAACACCTGTGTTCTATAGGGTTATTTAACCCACATATAGCTTTCAATGTTCACTGTCACTAATGTCTACTGAACTTACTAACACTATCAATAATATATCTATATCTCTCTATATATAGGACAGATAAGAGCATCAAAAGCCACAGGTCACTGTCTCAAATGATTTCTCTGAACTGAACATGAGATTATGTTCTCCCGTTTCAAAGATCTGCCAATAATGTACCAATTATTGCGTGTTCAACCCCTATCCTAAAGGAAGAATATAAATCGCAACCTTACATACTTAGTAATCCCGCCTGGGTCATGAACCAAAAAGCTTTACAGTCTACTTAGCTTGATTACCAGAAAACTTGGTTGGAAGTCAATTGCTGACTTCTTGTTTCCTGTGACCCCTCAGTGGCCTCTTTCATTGCTCGTGTCTGAGTGCAGCCACCTGTAAAATTGGTATTGTACGAGCGGGAGGCTGCTATCAATAACACGTGGCATAAAAATTGAATCACACACAGCATATATATTCTTGGCCCGTGTAATGCCAGCCACTTCATCAATAAGATAACGTCGATACAGTCCACACAGGTAAATTTATTTGGAAGGATCCATTCATTTAGAGGATTGGATCAATACCCAACTTAGAGGCAGCAGGTATTCACAAAGGCACACACCAATCCCACATCACTTTCATTTTACTCATAACCACCCATTTGTGTGTCAATATCTTTTCAGTCAGGATTACTATTGACAATGTGTTACAATTATTGTACACAGACTTTTATTCAAGGGGCTCCCTGTCCGCCAGTAATTCGGTAACATTTGCAATGCCTGATCGGTGTCAATATCAATACCCAAACGTTTGAAATACGGCTAATAATAGTGACTTGATTTGATATGCATTAAAAAGTAATTGCTCAGCTACTCCCAACAAATACAAAGACATGAGAAATAGATGAAAGACGGACCATCAAAGACCATGAATGTTAATTAATGTGTAACTGTGTGTGTTTTACCTTTTGTGTAAGGACTCTTGCACAAAAAAGGTTAACTATCATTTACTATTACATGAGTCTGTGATTGAATCATGGGCCTTGTGGTCAGACAGTAGTATAGGCTATGTGTTTGTTAATATAACGTGCAGCAGACTTGTGCATGTTTGTGTGTGTGTGTGTGTGGGTTGGAAACTGACCAATTGCATATTTCACCTGGATCTCTCTTTGTTTGCTGCACAGAAATACCCAGTCATAGTTTATTTATGTGCCAAATGCCTGTTGTTTTATTCTGAAAAGGCTGCACTGCAGTGACAGGGCATATGGGTGTAATTGCAATATATTTTTATTTAGTGAGGGGACTGTGAACAAAGTAACAAAGCAGGTTTCCAATCAAAATTAGATTGATAAATTCTTTTAAAAAATGCATTTAAAAAATCACATTCATTATCCAGGGCATGCAAGGACTGGTATTGGCCTGAATTAATGTCACAGAGTATTTTCATGTAGTTTAATACAGACAACATTGACCATTCGTCTTTACGAAGACTTCTGCTTAATACATACATACATACATACATACATAAATAAATAAATAAAAGGTTTCCTGATATGGTCGAGTTAGATATGTCCCTATTTTAATTTCTGCGTTCATATTTGAAGGTTATCTCAGTTAAAGTAAATTAAGTGCTGTTAGTTATGTGAAGTTATAATGAAGTTGCAACCTGCAATATTTAGTTTGATGTTGGTTTATTTTGTACCTTAGCAGCCTCCGTAGCATTGAACTCCACGCAGGAGGTGTTGTGGAGTACGCAGCGATCCCTACCGTGCTTTGTCCTTACGGTTTTAATTGTAACATAGTTTAGAGCAGATTGCTGTGCTTTCTTTATTGCTGGGCCTTTGTAATGAAGTCATATACGTGTGGCAGGAAGATCAGGTGCGGCTGATGTTCAACTGCGTATTTGTGTGTTAATGCGTTTCCAGTATCTATTGCGGCACAGGTTCCCGGCGAGCTCGTTTCAAACTCACATTTGCAGCTGCAGGTCATTCTTATGTATTTATTTTACCGTAATTATCACCTCACTTAAACTGCAACAGGAAGGAATTTAGTGGTTAATATAAAGAGTAATATACCGCGCTATATTTGTAATGAACTACTATTTAATCCTGTCTATTTTTCTCAAGAAACGAATGGTCGATTGTACACTTTATGATCTAATATATAACTTTTTAACACTAAGGACCCAGCACTGTTACTTGTGGAAAACGACGAGAAAGCAGCTGTGAGTCTGATTTCACTGAAAAAGTTGTAATGGCTTTTCTGTTGAGATGAAATGTTAATCGTTAATGTACAGAATCTCCTTGTTTAGATGTTAGTCCTTGTAGGCTATATTGGACAATAGTGTTAAACTACACTTCTAATTTTGATCTGAAATTAGTGTTATTGTATGAGCAGAATACATAATATAATAACCATAACCATAAGTATAATCATATATATATATATATATATATATATTGTAGATTAACAATTGTACAGTATCCATAACAAATGTTAATTCCAGTCAACAAAAAACGTGTGCTATACTTCTAGTACCTTTTGTGATTGCCTGCTTTCTTGCTTGCTACGTTTAAAACATTGTGAGTATGCATGCATATCTTCCCTTGCAATGGAAAATGCCTGCTTTGAAGATTGGGATTCATATTTGAATTGCCCACACTAAACTATATTACTCTTCCTTACTGTATTATTCTATTTGAAATGCTGTAATGTTTTAAAATGAAACTTTATAATTCTTACTTGATTTTCTTCACTATACACAAAATAATACAATCAATAACATAAAATTAAATGTAACCCAGAATTCCCGTTCTTATTTCTGTATTAATACATTTGCTAGATGGATTCCGAGTGCATTGGTGAGTATCTGTTTTGAGTACGTTTTACTAATAGTAATAATGAGAAATAAGAATTAATAATACAATCTTAAGTCTGGGCAGGAGTGCAGTGTGGCAAGATGGGACTGTTACAATAGTGTGGCTCTGCTTATGTTAACATATTCATGTAATCTTGCTGCTGTTGTTTGATCAGGATGTGCTGGACTTGATAGCGACTGTTTTGACAATATTTATTTGTATGTATTTCCCCCTCAGTACATGAGGTTGATGTCATGCATGCCTTTGACACCAGCAAGCAGGTGCAAAAGGTGCACTTCCAGGACAGCATAGTGGCTCGCTCCCACATCATAAACCCAGACCGCTTTAGTCTGAAGTGTCTCAGGTACATTCAGAGGTACGCCGAGGTGAGACTGGAGACCACTCAGCGTCTCTGTTTGTCAGCAGGAATAATGCCAAGAACGCCATGTTCCCGAAACAGTGCAAATCAACTTGTGGTTTGGACAGTGGACTGCAGCTTTTCTTCTGAGTTGTTTCTTCTTCCAGATTCATTTTCTGGAACTGATCTGAAATCTTGTAAAATGTGTACATTGTATGATGTAGTGTTTTTCGACATTCTTCTTTCTTCAATTCATTTTACGAACCAGTGGTGGGTTTCTGAATGCTTTACATCAAAGAGTTTCACTCGGCTGTTTCTCTGTCATGTCTGTCATTTTCTTTTCATTGTCGCACCTAGATGAGTTCAGGTAAAAACATCGCTCCTGAGCTGCTCTCCTGCAGGCCATGGAGAAGGTTCTGGGAAACCCAATTGAGGCCGTCAGCCCACGACACAGCCAGTAAGATCATCACAGTGGCTGTTGAAAAGATGGTCTTCGATGCGGTGAGCCATTTCCTCCTGTTTGTATAATGGTTCTTCCTTCTCACTCACATGTGAACCACTGCTCTCCCCAGAAAGCCTTCTCAACCTCACCCTACTCCTCTTGTCTTCCCCTGACCCAGAATGTGTCTCCCGACGTGCAGCGGGCATCCAGCAATGCCCTGGTGGCCGTGGGACGCAGGTTTCCGGGGGAGATGACAGTTAGCCTGAAGTTTGGACTGGAAAAGCAACCAAAGCCCATGTGTTTAAACACACTGGGTAGGTAATCACCAGCCAACGGTAAGTCTGCCTTCTCCTTCGATCCCTGAAGCCAATGTGCTTCATCAAAGGGGGTTTCTCGCAGTTGAGATTTGATGGCTGTCGTGGGATCCTCATTTGTCACCCTCTCCTTGCATGGCATCTGCACACTATATGTGGACTGATAGGTGGCCTGTTTTTCTATATGTTGACGTGAAGACTGTAACTGCCTGTTGTATGTGTTTGCAGTGTCCGGCGTTGGGCCCCGCTTCATGACTATTCTTGACCACTTGATGCCTGTGCTGTTCGAGGGCACCAGCACTAGGGCTGATGTTAAGCTGGCAGTCTGCTCAGGTGAGTTAGGGTCGCAGCCGATTCCCCAAAAGTGACGTCGTTTCTGTTTTTGTTGAAGTCGAGTTCAGTGGAGCTGAGCCGTGTGTATATCCCGGAGAGTGAACCCTGCGTCTGTCTGTCGTCTCCCAGCTCTCGGCAACATCAACCAGAGTATCGAGGAGTGCACGTCTGGCCCTGGAGGGAGCGCGGACCCCGCAGTGAGCGAGGAGGACTTCGCCCCTGTCATGAAGTCTGCATTCTTGACTGTTTTAAAGTGGTGGTATTCGCCCCACAGCTGTAGCCTGCAAGTATGGACATCCGGGAAGTGTTGGGAGGAGGGGGTCCAACATCCAGCTCCACACGTGACCAGTCAGGCTTCATGGCCCCCTGATCCTCTGCCAGCTTGTTATTTTTATGAAGCTGAGGTGATTTATCTACAGGCAGAGGATTGCCGTGGCATCAATAATAGTCATTCTCACCCTTTATACTGATTGCTTTCATATGCTGGTGCTGCTGGGGTGAGCATCATCTAGTATCACATGCTCTGAGAGATGCTTTCCTCCTCAGTACGCAGTGACCATGTCTTTCTCTTGCAGTTCATCGCCCGCCAGGAGAGCTCCTCGGATGAGCACAGCGAGGTCCCGAGGTCTCTGATGCTCATCAGTACGTCTCGCATCAGCACCGATACTGGGGTACCTCCTCATCGCTGCAGGTAGCCGTAATCTGTCAGCACTTTGAAATACGCAGACATTCTCAACTGGGTGCTACATTGTTTCTGATGATTTCTGTCATTGAATCGTTTCCCTGTCCTTCCCCCGATTACGATTACGAAGGCCGATTCCTTGGCAGCAGGTGAACGCTGTGACGGTGATCTGAACTGCAAGCTCTCCTTCTCCCAGGACTCAAGCTCCATTTTCTACAGTGTCCTGGAGGCCAAAAGATCGGAACTGAAGGAGCGGTTAAGCGCCATGGGGCCAGACTGCAGGAAAGGGTCGGGCAGCGACAACCAGTCTGTGCATTTGCATCCCAGCAGTCTCTGACTTTAGGTGGCAGCAGCATCAGTTTAATGAGGCAAATGATCCTCCCAAACTGTACCTGAACTCTTCAATGCTTTGGTGCTGTATAGTTCTCCACTGTGTTTGGTTAAGAATATAGATTCATTCCTCTAGGAGAAAGATATGGTGCTGTGGATGCTACACTTTTTAATACACCCCTTTTGTTCTGTATATCGTGATCTTGGGTTGGAGTGTAGACTGGGTCGAATGGCCTCCTCTTGTTTGGAAACTTGGTTATGTTCTTATGTATCGTGCAGACTGAGCACCTGTCTCCTCCTTCCTTCAGGTCTCTGAGATCCTCGGGTCTCTGCAGCCCTGCCTGCACATCCTGATGAGCACACAGCTGAGAGTGGTCGTCCGCCTGGCTGCGCGGAACTCGAAGCAGGCCGCGGAGAGCTGGGACCTACCATCGGTCAGGTGAGCCATACACAGGGGCACCATCTTTTATAATGATCCACTACTGTTAAGTCTTCGAATGGCTGTTTTGCCAAAGGGCATCTCAGTGTGCAACAGCGAGGAGCTCCTGTGTGTCTCTGTCTCACTGTGGCCGCCCTGTCTTTCCCAGATCCGGATGTATGCTGTGGAGGGCCATGGGTGCTAAGGACAAGCTGTCCCACAGGCTGCTGGGCATCTTCATGGGGAAGCTGAGCCCCTCACTGCCCCGGGACATGGCGAAGGACTGTGTGTCGGCTACGCGCCAGACTGTGGCTGCGAGTACCCAGAGAGCGCTGCCAATTCACATTTTCATGTGCTTGTGTGCAATTGCTCACAGTTTAAACCATGCCAGGAACATAGCAAGGCTTTTTATATTAATGTTATAAACTAAACCCGTACAGCCCAGGTCTGAAGCAGCTCTGGATATATACAGTCCCTGGGAGATTTCTTTGTGACACTTTCAGAGATATATTCCTCTGAGCGAGGACCTGTCAGGAGCACTGAGTGTCTGCAGGTGATCGGGGTTTCTGGACGTGGTATGAATTGTTTATAAATGACCAGAGAAAGCAAGGAGGGATGTGAGGCTCCACAGTGTGAGACGCAGTTCATTCTGTTGAGTGTCGGTGCTCTACTGAAGTTGCAGCAGACCCGGGTCGAGCACTGTCCTCTCCTCTCGCCTCAGAGAGACTGTACCAGTTGGGGACAGTGACCGAGCAGCTGGACCAGGAGGCCACCTGGACGAAACTGTACAGCCCTGAGAACCACCATAGGGACGTCCGTCTCCTGGCCAGGTACAGGTCTCTCTCAGAGCTGGGCGCTCATTACAAACAGCGCTGACAGGAACACTTCACAGTTTCAGTCCAATCTATCATTATCGTCTCCTTACCGACTGTCCCCTCTTTCTCCAGGGTCATGGCGGGGCACGGTGGCACGGTGCTCGTTGGCATTGTGGAGGCCCTCCTCGCTCTCCTCAGCGCAGACCGGGAGCAGCATGGCGATGGACTTCTTCGAGGTGGGTATGTGGCTGAGTTCTGCTCTAATGGTGCCTCACTCAACAGGCTTCTGGGCAGCTCGGAGCAGCCACTGAGGGCCCTCCTGTTGAACAGCCTGATGAGCCGAGCCCAGGACTGCTCGGTGCGCGTGAAGCTGCTGCTGTTCCAGGGCCTGGGGAGTGCCACTGCCACCCAGGTAAGGACAGCACAGGAGCACCTGCCATGAGACACGACACTAGCACTTGTGCTCTGTGTGTCTATGTCTAGACTGGATAGGATCCTTGGATCACTTAGATATTAATGGACACCAAACGAGCACGATGGGTCGAATGGCCTCCTCTCGTTTGTAAACTTTCTTATGTTCTTAGGTGGGAGACCATGGCAAGGAGCTGCTCGCAATCCTCCACTCTGGCCTGAAGCGGTCAAAAGCTATCCTGGGAGCTCTGTCTGAAGCGGTCAAAAGCTATCCTGGGAGCTCTGTCTGCTCTCTCGCAGGTCCTGCCCCACCAGTACAGTATGGACCAGTACGTCGTCGTAGACATCTGCCAGCGGGTTACTCTGCTCCTGGAAAGCGCGAGTCAGTTGCTCTGCTCTTACGGATTCCCCTGCAGTGGAGACCCCTGTCCTGATGTTATGTACAGTGTAGTCCAGTCTGTGGTGCCGTTGTGCTCAGTGTGTCACTCTGTGCCTGACCAACCCCTCCGCTTGTTTGCAGGCCGATGCTGAGCTGCGCTGTGCTGGCGCCAGGCAGTGAGGGCCCTCACGATGCATTTGCTGCAGGAGGGGCTCGTGCGCCTGCTGCTGCACCTCCGAGACCCCAGCCCAGAGATGACTGAGGTAAGGGCGGCTCAGTGGCCCCGGCCATTCTGTACCCCCCACTGGAGCTGGGCAAACCCTGGAGGGACTATTTTTAAGAATATAAGATTTTACAAAACGCTGTGTTATAGCAGTGCTGAGTGTTGAGGCTCTGCTTGTGTCTTGTGTGCAGGCCAGCCTCCTTTCCCTGATCCACAGTGGGCTGGTGCTCAGACTGAACACCACTGAACACAGTGAGGGAGAAGGGGAGTTGGGTGATGACGACTTCCTGGATAACTGTGCTGCGTACTTGGTAAGGGAAATGGCATCCTTGTGCACTTTCTTCAGTTGAATTGGCAGTTACACTATCAAGCACTGCTAATCGGAGACAAGAGCTCTGGCCTGATGGTTCCCTGTGTTTCTAGGTGTCCGATTTCCCCGAGACCCTGGGCCGGTCCTTCAGCTGCTCCGTGGACTGCCTGAGGAGTCCGTTTCCAGGAGTCGGAGCCAGCGCCGCCATCTCGATAGGTGAGGAGATGAGAACAACCTGGGCAGGATATGGCGCTCATAGGGGCCATTGTAGCGTGGATCAAGTCTCGGCACAGTAAACAATTGCTTTGAAACCTCAATCATTGGGGAACCATAATCAACGATCAAGCTATCGGTATGGATATGCTCACAATCGTCAGTTTTGGGGATGGCAGAATGGATTGGTATGAGAAGCAAGAATCTGCAATGAGTTCTAATTGATTTTTTTCAAATGGAACTATTGGGGCAGCCAGGATGACATGTCCTTGTGTTCAATATCTCCGTGTTGAATTGCTATTCAGTGTTGCTCCCTCTGATCTTTAGGGTTCCTGATTAGAGACACACCAGAGACCCTGTGTCCCGGATGTAAACAGATGGACGAGATCCTCCGAGGTAAGGGAGCGTGGGAGTGAGTATCTGGGCCTCCAGCAGAGTGCGCCCATTCAGCCTGTCCTCTCCCCGTGTCTGCAGGTCTGATGCGGAACCTGCAGGTGGAGACCGACGCAGAGGCGGAGAGCTGCGCCGTCGAGGCCATGGGCCACTGGAGCGACTCCCAGCAAAAGGGCAAAGAGAAGAGGCCATGGTGGAAGAGGAGTCCCTGCTGCCACCCATGAGAAGAGGCTGAGACTCCTGCCGGCTAACTGGGGCAGGGTAAGCTACAAGGGCGGAAGAATGTAAAAATGTATCGTCATAATTAATAATTATTACTGTATTAGTAATCATTTTGTTTTGTCGGTTTTCAATGTTGTCCCTGTTGTCATAATATAATCTCTGACGCCCCCATTACGTTGATGTGCCACTGTGAATGTGTTCATGGAATGTATAGTATTGCCAAAATAAAAAATATCTTACAAAATAACAGACCAGTGTCACACGGAATCCTAACTGAAACCTGATTATCAACCAAAGACACAAACCCATCCGTAACGAACGGCACAAACTCCTGAAGCAAAGCGTCTGTCCCCGCCTGGAGTGACGCATGAGGACCAGAACCACAACAGGAAGAATGAACAAAAACAACACTTCTGTTTAAAAAGGGGGAAACACTTGTATTGTCGCTTTTTTACACAGTTGTTATCAGGGGCGTTTCTGGCCAATCTGGCACCCTAGGCCAGATCTCTAAAAATCACCCCAAACCCAAAACAAATAACAGATCAAATAATTTTAATAATTAAAAATACATATTTATTTATTGGGGGGTATATATTGTTTAGGGCGGGGGAGTAGATTATATTAATGTTTAAAAGTTCTAAATATACTATTAATATGCACTCACATATTCTCTCCCCACTTACAAGCATTAAATATATTTATAAAAAAATTACAAAAAAATCACATAAATCTGGGTAGACTTGGTATTTCCGAAGAGGAGCACGAAACAGAACGTTAACAGAAACAGGCTGGGCTGAAGAGGTGGAGGAAGGAGGAAGATACCCCACCAGAGGGTGAGAATCAGGAGAGGGATTGGGAGAAGAACAATGGAGAAGATCCACCATTATTAGCTGTTAATGGTAGCAGTAGCAATGGCAGCATTATGCCTAGAAACCCATACTACTAATGATATTAGCCAGCTTCCTGAAGAGGGACCAAGGCGCCACACACGCCAGCATGAGTCTGAAATGTCTTTATTTATGAATGTTTATTCCAAACACTGGTCTCCTACAATCACCGGCCTCCAATTGACGCCGGGGCTTCTTGCAGTTATTTGGAATAAACGCTGGGCGCGTTTAACTGAAGTTTTACAGTATACGCACTCACATTTTTAAAATCCTTACAAACAGGTTAGTAGCGGATCAAGTCGGATAATGTATTGTATTTTAAAAAACAATCACACACTGAAGCCAAATTCTTGCCCTAGCCAATTGAGCCCGTACATCCATTACATACAATTAAACCTCATCAAAATACATACAATCTGCCAGTCTTTGTTAAAATGCCAAAGGATTATCTTTTAACCAAACGAATGAACAATCACGACAAAAACACCAAGGACTTCAACTCGGCCTCAAGAACAGGCAACACCCTTCCTCCAGCCAACCCATTCCCTATAATATAGGATACACCTTCACGGGCAAATTAGGCAAATTCTATTGTCATTTTTGGTTTTTCTTGCACAGTTGTTATTTGTGCTGATTTCCCTCAATAAAATCCATTTGGTGACAAAGCATCACTTTTAATAGTCTTATTCTTATTACACAACCAGCCATCACATGACCACGCTTTGTGCTATAGAAGCACAGTTTAAATTGATTAATTGCTCAATTCTCCATTGATCGCAGTCTTAGAACTGATGTGTTCAATGTGATACTTTGTGTTTGTTCAAGGACAACACAATTTTGTCCATGTGGTTAAGAACACATTATTGTGATAAAACAACTCGCTATTTTGTTGTAATTTGGTCAATTTGAACATAAAGTTGTGTTAAATGTAGTACATTAGTTCTAAGGAGTTACAACACCCTCGTATGAGTTTATTTTGTATTTGTTTCATCATCACATCTAATACAAACCTCACAGGGACCCGTGGGATAGAAAGGGTGCAACAATTAATAACACATAATAATGTCCAAAAACCTGAATCATTTTTAACCATCAGTTTCTGCAGTTGTGACTTTTGATCTTCCTACAAGTCACATCTGACTCAGGACTTTGCTTTTTCTCCGTTAACTTTTCAACTTTTTTGATTGTGTAGTTTTTCCATGTTTGTTTACTAAATTAATGTCCCTGTATTTTCTTGCCTACTAATGGAGATAAATGTCTCCATTTGTTATAAACCGGTCAGTGAATTGATACATTGGTTCGAGAAAATAAAAATGAAGGATGAATGAATAAAGTGGATTAGGTAATTAAAAAAACATAAAAAATCCCAGCAAATAAAAAATAAATGAATATATAAATAGAAATATTTATGTATTTATTTATTTTGTATTTTAATTTATTTATATATCTCGTATTTAATTTCTGTATGTATTATTTGATGAATTTATTGTTTTATTAATGTCGTTATTTATTTAATTTGGGCTCAACTGTATTTGCTCGAGGCGGGACGAGACGCGCATCGATGGTCTGCGCACTTTGCCTGCTGTTTTTTAATTATTATTTTTCCTGGACTTAAACTGAATCAGAGTAGAACAAACAATTAAAAGGCCATCAATAAATGTTTTACAAATCTCTTAATTGGTAAGTTTCTACTACTACTACTACTAATGTAGCCTTCGACCTAAGCGATTCAATCACAATAAAGCGGCTGCACATACAGACACAGCGGTAATTGACGTGCAGCTCATCAACACAAGACACGCCAGTAACGATACACACCACGGAAAAACAATTCATTTTAAACAGCTCCTCGCTTAGAAAGGTTTTTTTTGTTTATTTTTTAGAAAATACAGTGCTTCTGATAAAGCTAATGGGCGTTTTAATTATTATTAGTATTATTAAGCAACTTCAATGTATTTGAAGGGAGAGTTATTTTTAGCCTATAATAATGTATTTACATTGGTTTCACCGCTTTTCTCGGCTCTCGTTGCGGTTCCGCCCCGCTGTGCAGAAATGCCGGAGGCGGCGCAGGACGCAGCCCGACCGAGAGCTGTACTGTGCAGGCTTTTCTCCGGCTGGAGCGACTTCGCTGCTTATAGCTCTAATTCTCACTAAACTCTTCCTATAACTGCCAAGCGGGCCCCGGGCACCCTTATTTATCACCTCGCACCCCGTGACCGGCTCCCCCAATCACGGCGCGCCCCGTGTTCCCGCGCGGGGCCGACCCCTGACACCGGAAGTAACTAAACCCCAGTTACATAATAGGAAGTACACAAACACACCCACATGAACCCCCAGTGCCAGATCGCTATATATATATATATATATTGGAGGAAATACATGGATGAAAAGATTGTGCCGAAATTAAAAAAATGAAATAAATACATAAATAAAAAATGAAATAAGTGAAATCATAAATAAATAAATATATAAAATACAAAATAAATAAATAGATACATAGATGAATGTATATCTGTTTATTTATTTGTATATTTATTTAGTATTTGATTTATTTATTATTAATGTTGGCACGGACATAATTGGCATAATTTAAATTATATCAAATTAATATATATTACTCTTAATTGTCCTACTATTAGACAATTTCTACTCTGAGACTCTGAGTTCCTTAAGACAGAGACCGCAGAGATGACACTGAGTTTCATTATCACGTCTTTGACATTGTAAACCTGGATGCACACTCGATATCCGAGCCACACAGAGAGAGACGCCGAAACAAGAGGAGATTAGAAGTCAAGCGATTCTGAATTTCGCATTAGACTGACTGGCTGCCACACGACCTGAATCAGTGACTCCGTCTGTACATTAGATGCAGCGCTGCAGTCGGCTCCCCCCAGGATAAGTCCTTAATTTTAATTTAATGAAGATGAGGCCTGCATTGATTTTTCAGTTTTGCAGTGATAGGAAACTTCGCCCCTCTTGGTAATGGCCTATTGGAAAGCGTATTCCAGATGGGTTGGTGGATATCCTATGCCTCGGGCAGGGTTTAGTGGCATCATCTCCCCCATTTGAGTCCTGATGGTTCGTTTGCAGGGGACGTCTGTGTTCGGCAGGCTGAGCTCTCTGTGCTCAGTCTAATCTATCGTTTCAGCTTCGCATCCACGCGATCCGAGGCCTTTGTTTACGACATGATGCAGTAAACCCGACTGTCACTACACGAGAGGGCGAGAGATATGAGAATGAAACCGCTCTCCTTATGAGATTTCACCTCCACAGTGCACAATTAGCACTAAACATTACACGGGCCTTCAGTGCTCAGTTTAAAATGTAACTTTCTCGTTTGCAGGTAGAGATAACCTTTGACCTTCTCCAAAAATAGTCAGTGAATGTATCATCGCTAGGAGTTGCTCCCTGTGTTCAAAGATTCATCCTCAGCGATGTTGTTGTGCACAGAGTAGGTACTCAAAGGCAGGGCAGCAATTTAGTGTACATATAAGAGCGGTACTGTGCAAGAGAGAGAGAGACAGGCAGGGAGAGAGCGAAAGAGAGAGAGAGAGAGTGAGGGGGTCTCAAAGGGACACAGATTTATTAAAAGATATTTTAATACCAGAAAGTAACAGACATGTCAGTCGAAGGAATCAATCTACATGCCAAAGTGACTGATGGCTTCGGGATTTTTCATTCAGCTTTTTTATAACTTTGATTCTCCCGGCCTAATGAAGCCTTTCAGAGAAACATTGCCAAAACGTCACACTTCCGTACTTGCTTTTCTCTACTTATTGACTCCTTTAATCCACAGTGTTGTGTGGCTGTGGACCCCTGTCAGAATAAGAGGCCTTCCTGTAGGTAGATACACAGGAGAGCATTGCCTGAGGAAAGCACGGGCCGAACTGCGTCTTTAATCAGGAAGTGGCGCTCTGAGGACGATGATGTCATAACCCATATTTGGATGTATGACACAGACATTAAATATGTCATATATACAAAAGCGACACACTGATAGTCTGAAAATAGTGTAGCTTTACTGACAATACTAGACACAATAGTGTGGTGTAATTTTAATAGTCAAAGGAGTGCTTTATTTATTTACTTATTCACTTTTTAAGATATTCAGAGTTGGGATGAGGATTCAGAAAAGGTGGCCCAATAAAGGCAACACAGAATGTAATGAGGTAAAAACCCGATGAACTGAGAGGAGAGACTGTAAACTCGGCTCAGATCTCTGGTATTGAAGACGCCGGATGAGCAAAGGTTATTAAGTAATAAGGCTGGGAGGAATGGTAGGAGCACAAGACCTCAATTATCTATGTGCAAACTGGACATATTAAGAGGTGTTTGAAACACAGTCGTTGATCAGGGACTGCTTAATATCCCACATGTTCATGGTGTTATCTTTTGTCTGAGCAAAGAACCTTAAATGATTAATATCTGAAAGCCGGCAGCGGCCTGGCAACTGTGGTTAAGTCTGTTGCGGAGGAGGGGAATCAGCACTAATCAGCAGGTGCTAAATTACAGGTTATGGAAACGCTGACTTAACTGTTTCAGACGGAGGCGAGATCGTATTTTGGGGATGGGCGGTTTCCAGGCCAAGGCCCCCCTCGATAAATGCCGATGTCGTTCAATCAGTTGTCGACAGATGACGTGGAGTAATGCGGGAGATACATCTTACACCTGAGTCACAGAGCAAAAAGAACTAAAGCGACAGGCAGTGTGTGTCACTCATGAATAATGTACACTGTATTACCACACAATAATGCATCTATACCATCCAAACTTATTATACCATTCATTACAGCCAAGAGTGCACCTGGATCCTATCAAGCACCTCGTGAGCAGCTCTCGGTCCTTTTTTTGTAAGTTTCTTGAATGTAAATCAGCTACTAATATATATCTGAAAGTTGTTATTTTGACCTTTAGTATCTCATTTTATTATGTTCCGTAATTGGCTGACAGAGAACACCCACCTGTTCATATTCGAACATGCAATTTAGCTTTTCATATTCTATCAAATGCATTTTCGTCAATTACAGGTGGAAAACAATGTAATAATGGTACTTGGGCAATTAAACTGAACTAGAAATCTATTCTTCTGATTCCAGAGAATGTTATTACATAATCTGACAACATTTTTTTGTTACCAGACATCTATCTGAAGTCATGTGACAAATATATTTTTCTTTTCTTTTTTCTATTATATGCTTGGATGCAAACCTGCTTCTACTAAAGCACTTAATTTTAGTTCATATGGTATCATACACAAGTGGCTTAGTCACTAAAAACAGCTGAGGGAAAAGTCGATGGATGTAAGATAATGTAGGTTTGGTAAAAAATGAGCCCACACTAATAACATAAGATAAAGAAGCTGACCAATATTGACCATTCGTCTTCAGAGATGTCTCTCTCGTGTATATTTTCAATAGTCTCTAGACTCTGCAGGCATCACTGTGGGCAAGCTGCCCACTACATAGTAAATGAATGAGATGGGCAGAACATAAACACTTTGTCTACAGGGAAAAGTGGGTCTTTTTTCTTCATTAGCCATTTATAAACACAGTTACATCACTCCAAAACAACGCAAAAAACAAGCAGAATGAAACACCATCTCGGCTAAAAGCAAATTATGCCGAAAACTAAAGGGAAATAAAGTTAAATGTTATATTTGATAGGATTTGAAGATTTAAAATCCAAAACTGTCGTCCAACTGCGGCAAAGCCAAAATAATAATCCGGGGATGAGTCCTCTGCGGAGCATTTTGTATCTAACATTTACAAAAGCTTGTTAGAAAGGATTTCTAGCCTTAAAAACACATAAGCAATCCAAAAAAGTAAACGTGGATGCAAAAAGGCAAAAACAAAACTGTACACACATTGTTCTATCACATACGTGGAACGTGGTTTCTGCATCATATGTACGATCTTCAGTTTGAATGATTTTTTCAGTATTTTCTAAGTGAAGGCCCTTAAACCCACCCACCCAACTTTCTTCTTCCTCCACATAACAAACACTGGCAGATAACAGGATCAGATTTAAGTCAGGCCTAAAATAAAACCAACCAATACCGGTATTTATAAAACCAAATACAACCAAACGGACACACACCAAAAACACTTTCAGCACTTTTCAACTATAACTATAACACCCCTCCTTGATAAAGGCAAGGTCAGACCACTAATAAACAACCGGAAACTTAATAACGAATGAGACTCTGCAAAGTTATAGGGTGTGTGGAAGACACAAATCTATATAATTAAGCCAGGAATCACATTAACAAGCCGCCGGTGACACTAAATACATCACACCCCAGAAGAACAAAGAAGATTAAGAGTCTGTATTAATCGCAATAATGTTGTGGAGAAACCTCGGTGAAATGACCAGTCGTTTTATACTGATTAAAATGGGACACAAACTATGGAAAGCCATAATGATGGTTTATGGAGGCTGGGACAGGAGTGGGATGACAAAGATGCAACATTCAGTTAAACTCCTACACTTGTTCCTGTTTTAATGTTAGATGCACAATTGTACTGCAGGAGGAGGGAAATAAATATGGTTAGTTAGTCCAAGATTTTGCATTCACCTAACTACAGCAAAATAAGAATGAGAATGGGAATAGGAATATAAGAATAAGATAAATGAGGGCTTTTGAAAGAACCATTTTATTACATAAGAGTAATAAAAGTAAAGGTTTTGTATTCCGAGGTTTCAGTCCAAGCTCAGAAATGGACGCCACAAAGCATGTCTTAAGACTTATAAGGATGTCAAATCTAACATGCAAAACATTTGATCTAAATTATCACAAAATACATATACAGTGAGGGAAAAAAGTATTTGATCCCCTGCTGATTTTGTAGACGTTTGCCCACTGACAAAGAAATGATCAGTCTATAATTTTAATGGTAGGTGTATTTTAACAGTGAGACAGTATAACAACAAAAAAATCCAGAAAAACGCATTTCAAAAAAGTTATGAATTGATTTGCATGTTAATGAGGGAAATAAGTATTTGATCCCCTTTCAATCAGCAATATTTCTGGCTCCCAGGTGTCTTTTATACAGGTAACGAGCTGAGATTAGGAGCACTCTCTTAAAGGGAGTGCTTCTAATCTCAGCTCGTTACCTGTATAAAAGACACCTGTCCACAGAAGCAATCAATCAATCAGATTCCAAACTCTCCACCTTGGCCAAGACCAAAGAGCTGTCCAAGGATGTCAGGGACAAGATTGTAGACCTACACAAGGCTGAAATGGGCTACAAGACCATCGCCAAGCAGCTTGGTGAGAAGGTGACAACAGTTGGTGCGATTATTCGCAAATGGAAGAAACACAAAATAACTGTTAGTCTCCCTCGGTCTGGGGCTCCATGCAAGATCTCACCTCGTGGAGTTTCAATGATCATGAGAACGGTGAGGAATCAGCCCAGAACTACACGGGAGGATCTTGTTAATGATCTCAAGGCAGCTGGGACCATAGTCACCAAGAAAACAATTGGTAACACACTACGCCGTGAAGGACTGAAATCCTGCAGCGCCCGCAAGGTCCCCCTGCTCAAGAAAGCACATGTACAGGCCCGTCTGAAGTTTGCCAACATCTGAATGATTCAGAGGAGAACTGGGTGAAAGTGTTGTGGTCAGATGAGACCAAAATCGAGCTCTTTGGCATCAACTCAACTCACCGTGTTTGGAGGAGGAGGAATGACCCCAAGAACACCATCCCCACCGTCAAACATGGAGGTGGAAACATTATGCTTTGGGGGTGTTTTTCTGCTAAGGGGACAGAACAACTGCACTGCATCAAAGGGACGATGGACGGGGCCATGTACCGTCAAATCTTGGGTGAGAACCTCCTTCCCTCAGCCAGGGCATTGAAAATGGGTCGTGGATGGGTATTCCAGCATGACAATGACCCAAAACACACAGCCAAGGCAACAAAGGAGGGGCTCAAGAAGAAGCACATTAAGGTCCTGGAGTGGCCTAGCCAGTCTCCAGACTTTAATCCCATAGAAAATCTGTGGAGGGAGCTGAAGGTTCGAGTTGCCAAACGTCAGCCTCGAAACCTTAATGACTTGGAGAGGATCTGCAAAGAGGAGTGGGACAAAATCCCTCCTGAGATGTGTGCAAACCTGGTGGCCAACTACAAGAAATGTCTGACCTCTGTGATTACCAACAAGGGTTTTGCCACCAAGTACTAAGTCGAAGGGGTCAAATACTTATTTCCCTCATTAACATGCAAATCAATTTATAACTTTTTTGAAATGCATTTTTCTGGATTTTTTTGTTGTTATTGTCTCTCACTGTTAAAATACACCTACCATTAAAATTATAGACTGATCATTTCTTTGTCAGTGGGCAAACGTACAAAATCAGCAGGGGATCAAATACTTTTTTCCCTCACTGTATATAAGTCCACATTTTTACCTGACTGACCAAAAATTGTTTACAGTAATACAGTAAAGGTGTCCAGCTAAGCACCGGTATCTAGAATGACATCTCTTTTTAAACACAGAACCAAAAACACAGATTTTAAAACGCAAACAAACCGAAAAGCAATACAGAAAGTCACAATCACAATGATTGTTTATTACACAAATCTGCCGCGTCTGGCTTTAATAGCGCTCTCGGAGAAAAGGAATGCATCACAGTCCAGCAGCAATAACAGTATCCCTATCAGGTTTGATATTTAATAAATACATCAGCGTTTAACCCATTTAGTTTCTTACAGCTCGAGAACTTAATCAGAATGAAAATATACAAGCGTCATAAATCAAACTGTCACCAAACCAATTCGAGCTTTGTCAAGTGCAAACTCTGTACAGGTCTTTGGGAATGTATTAACACACACAACGGGCAGAACCCACTCCGGCACTTTCCAGGTTTCTTTCTTAGGTAAAAACGAATAATACAAATGTAGTAGCCTATAAAATATTTTTGTTTTTCTTTTGCCAATCATTAAAACTATAGGTCAATATTTTTGATTATACCCAAATAAAATGGTATCCCTACACCTTATTTGGGCATTGGATCAACTGAGGAAATTAATATTGATATTTGTGAGTCGCTTTACATAAGCATGGCTTGTTCATTTAAGGTCACAGACAGGAGCTAACATTTTATAAGGCAAAAGACATATGGAGCTTTGCAAAATAATCACATTTATATACTTGGCTGTCTCCAGACATGAGAATTAGATATTAATTAGCTGGTTCCCTGCATATTGTTGCTTTATTGAGGCAGCACTATAAGACAAAAGCTCTCAGAGTGCACAGAATGTCAAAAATGCCACCATTTACAAATATAAAGCAAAAGATGCAAGAGTTCAGTCTTTTAAGAACAAAAAACAAGAAGAAAAACACTCTCCAGCGTTGTGAAATCTGCCCATGACAAATCATAAATGGATAGAGATACAGATAAACAGGTTACAAAAGTCAATAGTTACTCTCTGTCTCCTGCACTGTTGTGAATCTGAGATCACCTACTGAGAAACGCTACTGAGATGCTTTATGTTTAGTATGGTCACGATAATGAGTTTCTTTCCCGTCTCTTTTAAACCATTATCAATGCCAGTCTTTAAGAGTCATATACTTGACTAACATTCCTGTTCAAATCTATTAATTAACCAACCCCATTGGTCCTGTCTGGCCTGAAATTATACAACAGAATATAGTGGTCTCTGGAAAGAAAAACAGGGACGGCAGCAAAGCAGAAAGTCTCAAATGTATTCAACGGAGAGCCATGTCACTGATTACACAAACGAGAGTGAGTGTTGATTAAATGAGCTTGGATTTTACAATGGATGCCCAGCCGATACTGACACAAGCAGAAGTAAAGACAACGTATTCAAATGGTGTTGGAGCCAGATAAGCTGCTAACGGCGGAGCAATTTTCTTTGAGATGAGCTGATCGGTGATCGCATCCCTATCCTTCTACAATCTCAGCACAAAGGGTGCGTGTGCTCGGCCATGCCAATATGTATATAACAGAGACGTTCAATCACAGCCACTGAGATTTATCAACCCTCCTCGGAAATCTATCGCAGGGTGAAGTTTGGCGAATGTATTATAAATGTATTCTCCCCCGGGACGTCGTGTTTCTTCCACCTTTTCCAATAACGCCGGACTTGCGGCCTCCCATCGATTTCCTGCGTTCATGCACTGGCTACCTCTCAGCGTCAGAGTCTATTATTACACTATTGCTTTAACAGCTTTGGGATGAGTCTGTTTCTCATTTCGGCTGATTGGAAAATAATGAAATAAACAAATTAATGTAGAGATATTAATCAAACTTGAAAATAACATTTTAATGCCAACATTAAGGCCTTTACACTACATTGCCCCAACATGTTATGATAAGATTCACGAAGCGGATATACTCATTAATTCTTTCTTTCATATTTCTCTCAGACATCCAACGTTGGAGTTATGTGCCATTATTTTCTTAATAGCAGTTGTTCTCACTCTCAAATCTGCTCCTTTGCAAAGGTTCATAAGGACTCGTTGATATTAGAGTTTATTCTGTTGTTTTGTTTTAATTACAAATAATTTTCTGTTGAGTAATATAGCAGAGGGAGAAACACAGTTTATTCCCCCTGCTTTCCTGTCTTCTTTGTTAGATCTCACCTCTCCTGGGGCTTCATTACGAACCCAGGACGAGGGAACTGCCTGACAAGCTCTCGTCTGTTCACTCGGCTCTTTAGAGTTGTATAATAATTGTTCATTAATAGCACGTTATGATAAGGTCCTCCTTGTTTTTCAAATGCTGTCCCTGCGGCCCCAAACTATTAAAAAACCTTGATTGTCTGTCAGAGCCATAAAATTAAAAATCAAAGCTGACACAATGAAAGTTTAATAACTTGTCACGGGGTACATTTCTAGTTGCCCGGCTCGAGTGTGCGGAGTAGTATCAACTGTGAACACCTTGCATGTGGAACACATCCCAAAACACTCTTATATAATTATAAATAAATGAATAAACCAACCAACAAACAAATACATAAATAATAGTACAAATCTAAATCAGGACCACAGGCGATATTCCACTGCTGTGAAATCTGAAGGGATTGAAATACATGAACACACGTTGTTCAGATTGCTACCTTCTAAGCCCACATTTTTCCCGCGGCTTGGGGCTCTGGGTTGTGTTGTTGCATTCCACGGGTAACCCTTCGCACACTGCTATTGATATGTGGTTACTAGTCTAGTTGACCTGTGGGTTGTCGGACCATCATGAAAGATTCATATCTTTAACATCGCTCTCGACATCCTGGAAACTTCATAGAAACTAAGAGAGAGAGAGACATGTAGACAAGCTGATTGAATTATTCAGGGAAAGACTGACATTTGACCTTAGCCACAAGTTTTGGAGTGAACCCACCCCCAACATAAAAATAAAATAAGACAGAAAGGGCAAATGCAGGAATAAAACAAAACAAATCAGCCCTGTTGTTAATTTACAGTAGTCGTTAGTGTGTGTATGTGTGTGTGTGTATGGGGGGGATGTTTTATTAAACAGTTTTCATTGAAGTGTGACATCTGAACAATTGATTGCGGAAACTAAAATGATGCCCGAGTGATTAATTCATTTAGAGACCGAATCACACTGACAGATGGAAACAATGCATTATTATCCCCGTCGCTTTGTGGCATCTGAAAGGCAAAACCCGTCATGATAAAAGTTTGAAAGAGTGGTGTGTAGAGAATGACACTAAGAGTGTCTACAGGTTTGTAAGAGCAGATTGGCAGGATTCAGTTGTTTCTTTAGAGACTTGGAAATCAATTGTGCGCCACACATTCAATCTGTTCAAAAGCAAAAACACAAACAACAAAAACACGAACAAAGCCCCCCTCCTTTCTATTTCTCCTTTTGTCTTCTTTTCATTTTTCCTGCTCCTGCCAGCTCTACTCTTCTTTTCTCAATAGTGTGACTCAGAGGAAGTGTGTGTATATCCTACAGTCATCAATGAATTGGATGCGATAAACCTCAGACTAATGAACATCTGGTCATCCCAGCACCTCCGGGCGTCTGATATATTCGCTGTTATCCACACAATCTCATCTTGGTTATAGCCTTGTTTTTCTTTTTCATTGTTACCCCTGAATCCTGTTTCACTCTTTGATAAGCAAACATTCAAAACATTTATTCTTGCCAGTTTGAATTGTGGTTTGGAAGCATTGCTCTGTAAAACAGGAAAAATACTGGACAGAGTCTAATCCTGAACACTGAAAACTGATTTGTAGAAATGTATGTTATTTTAGGAAGAATCACCAAGATGTCTTTCTATTCACATCAGGATGTATGTCAGGTTTTATAATAACTAGTTATTAATAAATTAAACCTTTGTTTTGACCAATTCAGAATATTTTGATGGTTAAAACAATGTTTACATAGAATGTTGACCAGCTGAGAATGCAATTAGAACATCCAATTCATTTTAATTTTGTAGGATTTAGAAGACTGACACTCAACAAATTAGAGGAATATTTTAAAATATGGGTTAGCAGAAGACAATGTCTCTGACCCCTGATGCATATATCCATAATATCTTGTAATACAGAATATATAGGTATATGTTTTCTATTCTATTCTGTAAAATCTATTTACTCATAAACCTCGCTCTGCATTGGTGAAATTGCTCAAACTGAGTTTAAATGTTATTTCAGTGAGGTAGGGCTGATTTAGTAGGCAGATATAAACTATTTTAGCATATATATATATATATATATATATATATATATATATATATATATAAACCTACTCTCACCCAAATTTATGATATTTGCTGACCGGAAAGTTAACATCCCTCCAGGGAAGAGGTTGCAGTCTGTTTGAACCATTCTGTCTTCTGGAGGTTTCACAGATTTCAGAGATCAAGGGACTTTGGCAAGGACCAATCAAACAAAAGCTCCATGACAGTAATGCTGAGAGTTACCCTGGAAAAACGTTGTCTCTTTCATCTATTGACCAAGTGACTGACACAAGAGCAGCTGCATATGAACCAGGTGACAGAACCCACACTGTCCTTTCTGTCCATTGTCCACTGCTAACATGACATCACAACAACCCGTGTCAATACCCTCGGTGTCACATCTGCTGTTAAAGTCCTTGTATAGTGAGGAAATACAAATAAACAGCATGCCATGACTTAAAGATATGGCACACCTAAACAAAAATGAGCAAAAGTCAAGTGAAAAAAGTACACAGTAAAACACATATGTGTATTCCTCTTACTATGATTTTAAGAATCTGTTGGATGTATAATTGTCTCCATTTAAAAGCGATTCTCTCATTAGTCACCACTTCCGTGTAACTCGCCACCTATTTAAATACCGGCCTCTGCAGCTAACCTTAAAACACTGAACCACGACCGAGTTTTGGAGAGATAAATCACCAGGCCTATTGATTTCTCTAATGTTTGTATGTATTTTATGCCCGGTCTAGGAGTACGATTTAAAGCTGTCGAACCTCCATGTGCGCTTGTGTCAAGAGATGGAGGTAGCACTGTGTGGGTGGGCGCATGAATGATTTATGTTAATGGAGAGGGAAAGGGCACAGGTGGAAAGCTAAAGGCAGAAAACAAACTTAAAATTAATTTCACAACTATTCGCTGCATGTAAAACAAAAGTATTGATAGGGCAATTCAATCTTGGTCTGAAATTGGATATTGCAGAACGGAACCCAATTAGTTTGAATCACACAGACATAATTAATCGCTGCTCTTGATTAAATTACATTGCACTGCTCTATTTATTTATTTTAAAAAGTATTCTACTAATAAAGGGTTATTATTAGATTTAGATCAACTTTTTGAGAAGTACAATAACTAAATTGATCAGAACAAAATTTCTTCTTCATGTGGGAAACTTATTTGACTACATGATACAGTTAAATATAATGTGTGTGGACTATAAATTGCCATTCACTTGATTACACATGCAAAGTTGAAGTTTAATATGAGCTCTGAAGGGCACAGGGGAATTAAAACCCCTTTAAATTCCACTCAGGGGATTAATTAATCTATGGTCCACTAACTCCAATACATTTTTATAGCTCCTTTCCCAAACTGGCTAATTTAGTTCTACAAAATAAATTTGACAGGAATGAGCATTGTTTTAGTTCAAGTAGGCTCCTGTGTCAACAAACTAACAAACTTTGCATAGTTTGTACTATGGGCAGATTTTAGTTTCTTCTGAGTTCTTTCTGTCTTTCTTTCTTTCTTTCTTTCTTTCTTTCTTTCTTTCTTTCTTTCTTTCTTTCTTTCTTTCTTTCTCTTATGTATTTCCCCCCCATAGTTCCATTCTCATAAAATCGCTCCAAGAAAATGATTTTAAAAATTAAATTTCGAGAAGACAGCAGGCAAGCTGGCATGATTAAAATAAGCCAGGGGCAAAGACATTTCATCTTACTGCTCTAGATTTATAATGTTTACAAGCTGGGCTGCTGGCTGCGAACAGCACACTCTCAATACTGACGATAACGTGTTGAATATTCCTCCATCACGGTTTAAGTCATATTTTACATTTAAAACATGGAGCTGCAGGACATTTTGCAGTATATAAGAGTTTATTTCAATGACATACACGCTTTCAAAACAACAGGAACTTGTTTTGCCAAATGCACATCTCATTCCGAACAAAAGGGAGCCCAAAAGTTGTGTGTGTTTCCTTGCCATTTGATTTTCCTGTCCTAAAGGTACATAGCTGTAGGTCTGCAAATGAGAGCACCTTGCCACCTGCTGGATGAATGCAGAGAAACATTTCCACCTAGACCATATCATCTGCTTCATCTGCACTGCAGGGACGGGAAGGTTTCAGCAGTCAAACACACACAAGATCATCAAAATGTTCAATGCATGTATTTACTGAAGCGTCTTAAAAGGCACAAACAACAAACAAAACGAGGTAATGTCTCCTATAGAGCACCTTCTGTTTTGTAATTATGCTCCTGATATCTTCTGTGCACGGCTTTCTATTACATAAGCAGAACATTTTGCATTTCATACCAACCCAATACATTAATAGTTCAATGAAGCGGAGCAAAAAAAAGTGAAACGTCACGACCCTTGAAAACGAATTTGGGGCGCAGAACGGTTTAATTGGCAATTATTTCAGCTGCAGAATTCCTATTTCGTTCAGAAATATTCAGAGACTGAACATTTATAAAAGAGCATTTTGCTGCCGTAGAAAGGTAGCAAATTAGTGGATGTATTCCTAAGTTCTCTTAAAAGCTTTACATTTTGTATTAATGCATTGTAGGGTATCTCAATGGTTCAGAGTATTTAGAAAACACACACACATATAATGATACATTTTCTGTTTGTTTAATTATTGTTGTATTTTTTGTGGTGTGTTGTTGTGTTGTACGCCATTGACACTGAAGACAAATTTCTACCCTGAAAAAATGACAATCAACTGAACTGAATTTGAATGTGAACAGCAGTAACGGCCAAGTAAATAAGGCTCATTCAATTCTAGAATGCACAGCGAGAGAACAAGCTGAAATTAAATATTAACATTCTCTCCATGTAAACATCCTGCAAAGATACACAATATAAAAATACATGCAGGGTTTCTGCTTAAGTAAAAAATACATGTTCCTCCTGTAGACAGAAAGAGGACAAATGTATATAACAAAATAATTTAGTGTATCTATTGCCAATTTCACTGAACAATATTGGTACAATTTCTGAATTAATTTAGGTCTAATTTGACTGATTGTAGTTCCTTATTAATACACTGAATGACTGATATATTTCAATATCCAGTAAACAAACCAATTATACCAGTGAGTGTTGCCTCAGCATTGCTTTAATTAGGAAGCTTGATAATAACAAGGTGAGAGAAAGATAAAATAAACCTGGTAACGCGTCCACATGTGTGATATTAACTAGATGTGTATTTATTCCATGACAGTAATTTATACACATGTCTTAACAACTACAGCTATATGAAACTGTCAGATGTGATCACCAGATTTTGTTTAGACATGTTTGAGTCTTCAGCAAAAATTATACCCAGAGGACATTTGTCAGCCTGCAGGGAACCCCACTTTGAGCAGGTGCTTAAAAGAGCCATCTAAGCCTTCACAGAATGGAAAGGCAAGACCACTGCATAATTTTAAAAGTATAATTTATTCTCAAAGGAGGTCCGCTCTTTCTATTGAAACCTATTAAAATATAATTGAAAAGATTCCCTGCACAGATCCCCAAAGGATAGACCAGACTTTATTAATATTTTTGTTGCCGAACTTTGATCATAGAAATGGAAAGTGAAGTGGTAATATTTTTTAATAAGGTTACATCCTTAGGTGCTAATAAACAATTTACATAACATTAATAGATAATGAATAACAACCAATAACTGTGTTATAAATACAGCTATTAACCATCATTCAAATAACCTTTATGGGTTCGTATAAACCAATCAATATGAAATGAAACACCTGTGATTAGTTGTAAGGATACCCACAGGATTTAATTTGACTTGGTTGTATTCCGGAGGGTGATTTAAAATGTTTCATAAATGTGCAAATAATATATTTAAACAATGCAAAAAATAGTATTCTCATTTGCTGCTGAAGGTTCAGCCAACTTGGGCTGACGATCAAAATGACATTGTGCAAATCCTGGGATGCCCAACATCACGTGCCATGTTAGGCCAAAGCTGGGACAAAGTTGGCTTGCTTACTAGGATGCAGAATTAACATATTTACTCTCTGTGCACATCCGATGTTTCTAGTTTTGTATGAACGCCAGGAGTCACATCATTAGGGGGTTTTAGACAGCTTCAGAGTTGTCTAAAAAAAAGCTGGGAGAGCATTAGCAGGTTTTTTGTTGCTGTTGTTGTTGTTGTTTTAACACAGTGAGAATGTGCCCAGGCCATGGCAGTGTTGCGCAAAAAACACTGTTTTTTGTTGGTTGTTGTTTCATTGATTTGATTTAATGTGCTAACATTTTATTGTATTTGAATCCAGCCCTAAATCAAGCACAACAATACGTTTTGCCATGACCTCTTGTCAGAATCTTTATTATAAATAAAATATCCTAACCATGTGTGTTATTTCACCCCCTCTCTGTAGGGTGTCTCCCCACCGCGACTCTGATTCACGATGATGTCACATCTGCAGGAGTGACACTGCTTTGGCAGCTCAGTGTCAAATGACTCCCCCACAGACAGAGAGAGCAGCCACACAATAAGATTTGTGTGTTTTTAACCACAGGAGACCTGGCATTGGAATTGAGCAAACCACCATGAGCAAACAACATTTTCTGCTAAAGATGCAAATCCCTGCCTCAAGAGATAGGGGGACAAGGAACACTCAGGACCCGAATCATTAGAATAACACCAACGTAGTTCATTCAACAATCGGAGACGGCCAGTCGGGAAGATTCGTCTTAAGTTTTTCTAAAGGACATACTATCATATAGAGGAATACTCCCTTTGGTCGCTGGCCAACCACATGACGTCAGTGAGGTACACCAAACTTTATCACATACTTCATTGTCATTTGACCTCGACATGGTTGTGAGTTGTGTTTATTCTACACTGACACTGGACTAAACTTGGCCAACCCAGAGAAATACACAAAGCTGAAAAGCACATAATTTACTCAGTCTTGCTGCACCAGTGATATAGAGAGAATATATCTAGCATTTAGGCAGGACACTGTCCCCCATATATATATATATATATATATATATATATAAGTTGGAAGCCGGTGTGTTATTAACAAGGATCAGTACGCAACACATGCAACACATCCTATATAATGTATCAATATTTTGAGATGTTCTTTAGTTTTCAGAGCTTTCTTTTCCTGTTAACTTCTTACAGAGGTAAATACCGGTGGCACTTGACTATAAGCTATGTACTAGTCTTCAACCCTAGGCACACAAAAACACCTTGATTAAGTACTGAGAACTGCAGTGCTACTCTCTCGTTACAAGTGTGAGCATATTTGAAGTAATCAATTAACCAATCGTTTCACGCATCCTTAAGCATTCTGCATATGGGGAGCTCCCTTGCTGAATTATGCATTTAAATCTTCACCCTTTCCTGTCTACTGTCTGTTAAAAATACTGATTCTTGAGATGTGCAAGTTGAGATGTGTGGTGTTAACCAAGATAAAAACAGAATCCAGGAGTCAGAAGAGGAATTTGTGCAGTGAGTAGAAAATATTAAAGACAGAAAACTTGATGTGAGTTAATGTTATGGAAAAAATGAGCTCTCAGGTTTCGTGGCACATAAAATCCCTCTCTTACAACAATGTGTTGTTTTTCTACTTTATTCCATTCCATTAAATATGACAGGTAATAACAACATATTTATACTCGACCCAAGTTTTTGTCTAGGAGTTTTATATAAATAAGATTAAAATGCAATAGATATACGCTGGTTATGAAGGCTGGGGAAATACCCTTGGTGTAATGTGCAATGGTTAATATTCAAGAACATATTAGGATCTATCAGGGGAGCTCATTCGCCAAGAACACCAAATAAGAAAAGCCTAAAGCAGTCAGCATCATAAAATGCAAACTCTGATCTCATGTAAAGGCTGGGGGAGTACTTTATTGTTCTCTGTGCAGAAAGTTATAGACCACTTCCTTTGTTTTAATGGAACTAGGATTCAAATTTGCCAACTTGTTCAAATGTGGGATTAAATCAAAACTTTGACTCTCCCGCCAATACAAAACTACAAAACTGTACTCAGTGGCGGCTTTATAATCAATTTTTTGGATGCACAGTTTTTGTAGTTTGCGATTAGCTTTTGGCTCAAAGTTTTGATTTAATACAGCCCTGTGTCTTTCACAAAGTCATCCTCAGCTGTGCATTAATCCACTGCTACGTAATACAGCCACATTTTTCTGGCTATATCCTCATTGATCAGGCCGCAAACCCCTAATAACAACCGTTCTCTGTGTTATGAGTGTATATCAAGTGAAAATCAAGCATGAAGAGGTAAGTGCTGTTTCAAAGCATGGCCTAATGATTACTTATCCTCGTTTCATAATTATAGATTTAGGAGGAACATGATTGGATGTGTTTTCATCATTTGCTGTTCCATTTAATCCTTTCTTTTAATCTTGTTTTCTATTTGATGTTGGGTACATGTTATTTTAGCCACATTAAGGAGTCGGGGATGGAGGGGCAGGTAAGTACACTAGTATTTAAGGACTTACCATAATAGTGACTACGGAAGTTATCAGTCTGTAGTGAATATAATTCCTTCCTATAAGTCAATGGAAACCTGCTCCATTATTATATCCTAAGATTGAACAAATGATGCTTATTACTAAATCAAATGCTGCCAAAGTAATAATGAAAGATCTACTGAAATTCGTCAAGGAAATATAATTTGTTTGCCACCAAACCATAAAGTTCAGTTTGTCAATTTCTCTGTCTATTGTGTAATGACTGTTGTATCAAACACTTTTGAAATAGAGTTAATTGGCAACCATTTACATCATTAGTATTTGCTCCCTTCAATTACAAATATACATACAATACTGTATTAATGACCAGAGCAATTACAGCAATTAGAAGGCTACAATGTATAGTTAAGAGTTTAAAGTGTGATCGTACATCGTTCATTTTACTTCCCATGACATTTTCTTCAACATATCATCAATTTAATTTAGTGCATTTTAAACTGTCAAACATTATATCATGTAACCCTTAACCTGTTTAGGGGAATTAGCCGCCACGGCAGCAGATTTGTCATTAGGTTAGCTGTGCATATCCAGCCTTCCCGATTCTCACTGAAACCAATTTCAAATGTTAATTAAAATACTACAGGGGAGCGGACAGCTATGAGTCTCATAATCGAATTAAGTCTCATAATGTATCTGTGAATCTGAGCTACACATGGCTGCTGACATATAGGTAAGTATATCTCCCTTCCATCTCTCTCTCTCTCAAACTACAATATGTGACATCATTGAAGGATTGAAAATGTTCAAATGGCAGTGGGCCGGACAAACACACTGCAAGAAGAACAGATCAAAGATGGACAAAGGAAGTTATTGAATGGATACTGAGAGATTTAAATACGAAAACAAAATAATAAAAAATAGTTTCCCTTATGGAAATTGTGTAACACTTTATAATAAGGTGGTGTCTATGAATACCACAGGATTTAAACACCAATACTCATGAATATCATCTGACCCTAACTATCTAACCTATCTCCCTGTTACACATGTGATTAACTCAGAACTCAGATGAAGTGCATGACATATTCATGTGTTCATCCCGTGGTATTCATATATTACATATTTTAAAAACATATCCATTATTGTGAAGGGGAGGGCGCTGATATCCACATTTCTAAAGGCATCAAGACTCCGCAATAAGGACGGATAGTTTACTCCTGTGCTGAATATGCACATGGCGAAGACCGCCTGCGATTAGAAATGCATAGCCTCTCCCATGTGAAGGAGAAAACTGGTGTCTCCTTCTGCAGTAAAAAAATTGCATGCTCTCTGCATGAGCTGCCGGCTAATTATTCAAATGTTACATTAAATAAATTACAGCACTGTCACAATATTAATCATCCTGCTTTAGAGACCTCTAAAAATGTAAATGAATGAATATAAATAGGGGGCTATTTATTCGTGGTAAATAGTGGGATTGCAGGTTTATTTTTGCAGTTTCTTGGAGGAGAGCCAGAAATGCAGATCTAACAGGGAAATGAGGACGTGGGGCTGAAGGATGGATTGACTTATTTTCTTCTGTAACACCTCTTTCCGGCAGAGTTGAGATCTTCGAGTGTAGATTTAAAACTCACATTATGAGTTTGTTTACCTAATTTCTTACACAATATGTGATTTTAATCAAAACATCCACATTTGCTGCTGTCGGTGGTGGCTGTGACTCTTAATTTACAACCTACACCAAAGCGTGAAATAAAGTTTGAGAGCAGGGATGAATACCGAAGCCGACTACAGACCTATTACAATTGCACGCCCGTTGTCCTTTTCTTCCCCTCTCAATACATCATTTTAATTTATGTTACAGGGCCTCCAATATATTAACCCATTTCAAATGTGCAATTACTCAGAGAGCACAAATTGCAGCCCCAGCGGCTCATTGTGAAGTCAGTCCCAGGTGGCCGAACATGGGGTGAGAAGGAAAGCGTGAAGGTTCGTGTCTAATGGTGGTGGTTTGCTTGTCTTGGCAAGAGACCTGTTGGACAGTATTAGGGATATTATACAGCCTTGACGATTCTTTATGCAACTCTAGACCAAGTACTCTTAGATGAGAGTGTTCTGAATGCATCTTTATGCTTCCAATCGTTTCACCTGGAGGTAACAGACATAAACCTGTGCTCCCGAACATGAGGGTGAAGGGGAAAAAAGGGAAATTCAGGGAAGTACAGGCTTAAAAAAAAGTGAAACAGAGGCAGACCTGACCTCATTCGTGTGTGACACAGGCGTCTGAGTTTCAATACCCTTTCGGTTGTTGACCTTGTGCTTCGCGGGTTACCCAGCAGTTCCCTACTGATTGTCTTTGCACACCTGTGGATATTTTGAAACACTAGCAGAGTAAAGTGCAGACATTACAACATAAACAGTAAAGCATACAGGCAGAGGCAAAATAAATACATAAATGCACAAATTAATGAATAATAATAAACACTAATGCAGAAATGCAGAAGCTTAGTTATTATGCTGAATGTAGTTTGTAACTCAAATAAAGCAAGGTAGATCTTCTAATAAAGAAACAGGTGCCAAAGAGGATGACTCAACCACCTGTTCAATATGTTTTCAAAACCAACAATTAAACATTTGGCTTCAGTGGTCTAGCATTACTGCTCTGGAAAGAAGAACTGTCCTCATAAAGAAAATAAATCATGCAATTGTACCACATCTGTAGTGAAATCTGTATGAGGTGTCTTAAGGTTTACAGGGAGAGGTTTATAGTGGTATTAACATTTCTCAACCAGAGTTCAGTGTTGCCCATTTTTGTTTTTGATCTGGGGTCAAAATGTACCGGTACAGCAAGTCAAGAATGTAGGAATGTAGAATTGAATAATGGAGCTTCTTCTTGCATTGATACCACTGGGTTTTTATTCTGTGTACCTTCACCATGTTGACCTGAAATTAAACTCAGCTTCCACTATTTCATTTAAAAACAATGAGCAACAATGCATCAGAGGTCCTGTACAAAAAATAAAAAACAAAAAATATCTCTTGGTATGTGAAGATTTCTCTGTGGTTGTTCTTTTTCCCCCTCACATATCTTCTTGATTTGATTTGATTTCCGTGTTTGTTTGATGCTCAAACGGTGACAGTTACAAAGATTGCTGGCATTTCTCTGAAGATGACTTATGTCTGTATTGTAAAACTGGTGCGTATTATTGTAAAGCATTTAAAAAAATACATTAAGTTCTATGTCTTTACCACAAATTATAGGTTGAACCCCAACTGATCAACAGAATGGAAGACCAGTAACCACCTCAAACCATGAAGCACATTGTCCTGTCAATGTGTCTCCCATGCGTATTTAAAGCCTGCAATTTCCCTTTTGAAGGATTGATTTGGAAATGCTGTTGGTTGTGTTATTATTTTAAATGAGACATGTATCATCAAGGAAAGTAATTTCTGTCCTAATGCTTATTCATACATGAAGATATCAAACATCATTCAGAAAAATATATTAAAAAAACATGAGATGCATTGATTTTAAATACGATCCCACACGGGTGGGGTGGGAATACTGTCATTATTTTCTATGACTAAGGAGTCTACAGCATATTTACATGAGCATCCAATCTCCTCGACACATTACAGTACATATACTTTGGTTTCATTTACATTTCAAAATAAATGGATTTTAAAAACCATGCTTTTGGCTCGAGTAGATTTCGACTCCAGGTTTCCCTTTTCAGTCGGACACTTTGGCTCAAGTAGTAAAATATATTACAATCCACAAACATGCTTGACATGACAATCCATAAACAAATATATTGGCTTAATCTTGTGTGGAATATATAAATCATTCTGTATTTTACAGTTTGTCTGAAATATCTTATGAAGGCTGGTTATGTTTAGTCATCTCACTAGCCTTGCCATATATTCAGGAAGAATCGCTATAGTAAATGCATTTTTTTCTGCCTGTTTTTTGCTCCTTTAATAAAAAACCACTCAGAGTACATTTGCGATAGCATAAAGATTAATTCTAAGGTCCCTAATGTTCGGAATGCACTCATTTTTCACAGTTTATTTTAAGCATTTTTTATTACAACAAAAGCATTGCCTGGTATTTGTTTCCAAGGTAACAAAAGTGGTGGTATTTCTAATTGGAAAATTGAAAAATACTTTTCTAAAATGTAGTTTGTATTAATGCAGCAAGGCATCTGGTTAAGTATTAATACTATTAAAATTAAATCTCTCCCGGGCCCTCGAATTTGTTTTTAAAACGCAAACATTGAGTGAAACAGTATAAATGTAGCTTTTGTAATATTAGAATAATTAGAAGATAACCATTAATTAAATCACTCACAACAGTTTTAAATTATTTATGTAAATACATTGGTAAATGTAATATTAATTTGGTTCTAAATAACATGCACTTTCAGGTGAATACACTTTTAGTTTGACTCATGTGAATCTACTTACAGACCAGACCAGAACAGAAATGTGTATTAATATTATTGCTTTTTAGACTTCTGAGAAATGACCTTATTGTAAAAGGCCTGTAGTGTCTGATACTGAATTCAAATTTCCATCGGGAAAAAACTGCAAGTGTCTAATGCACAAACCCACGACGCCAGAAGACCCCTCCCTGATGTAGGAGGCCTATTTTCTCTTCAAAATCTAGGGCAGCAATGCCACTGTAAGAGGTACACACCAACAGTTACACAAAGGTCAAGAACTCTCTGAGAACGTCGTGGTTCTCAACTCAAGTCAGAGAAGAAATCAGCTGTGATATCGAGTATCAAGTGCACAACAAACAACCGTGTGTGTTGACAGGAGAGGAATTCATCCACCTCTGTCAAAACAATCTAAAAGTTTTGAAGGCCGCAGTCTGAGGGAGTTCAAAGCAAGTATGACATAGAAAACTCACAGACGTGATCAAATGATTTAAATGATGAGATTTTTCACAGGCGGCCTGTCAGAAACATATATTTGCTTTCCACGCAGTAGATATCAAAAGTAATTTAAAGTTATTTCAATTAATGCCCTCCCAGCATCACATTTACAAGATGCTTTTCTACAAATTCAAAACAGATTAGCAGTGAATGCATTGAAGACCTCCTCTGTGGTTTATATTTAAAAAATAATAAATCAGAAAATAAAAAATAAATAAGAAAATGCCCTGAAGCACAAACTTGATTGCAATCATAAAACAAATTGTGGTGCAACACTGACTGATGCCAAGCAGCCTCTTTTCTGGTTGACTTCGTTAATTTACTCCCTGGCTGATAATGAGTAAAAATCTCTACTCTGCAACAATTTAGAAGTGAAAATGCAGCAAATAAATCATTTTGAAAGACTTATGGCAATTTAATATTAATGAAGACGGTCGTAAATAAAATATATAGCAAAGATCCTTCAGGGCAAAAAAGTAAAACCAAGTACTTATATACTGAGCTTCATATGCATTGTGACAGGAATATGCTAACAGCAACAATCAGACGATGTTGGCATGTGTGAGAACAACACGACAAGATGTGTGTTTAGGCAGGGACTGGTGTCTTCAGGGATAAGGACACTTGTGTAGACATAACAATGGGTTTATGTGGTTATCTGAATCCAAATATGTATTTTTTCTCTTTACATGCCATTTTACAAGTGAAACATAGTGTGTTGTAATACATATAGGTTGATGATGATGAGATATATACAGACAGGTGACAAATTAAAGGAAACCCCTGAATAAATGAGTGGAGGAATATAATGAATGCAGATGCATCCAAACAGGTGTACTGCATGATACAATTAAGCAATTAACATCCTATCATGCTCTGTGGCATGTATACAAATGCTGAGCAGGCCCAGCTGACATCGATTTTGGATCAAGATGGCGAGAGGAAAGGATCTAAGTGACTGTGAAAGAGGGATCATTATTGGAGCACGAATGGCAGGAGCTTCAGTGACACAGACGCTCAACTGGCTCGTGTTCTGGACAAGTGGGCGAGTGGATGTATGATGACACCAAGAGAACGGGACAGGCCTGACTGCTGGACCCCTACAGTGAGGGGGTCCGGAGGCTTTGTTGTGCTGTGGGGGGCATTTTCCTGGCATGGTTTGGGTCCACTTGTCCCCTTAGAGGGAAAGGTCACTGCAAATCATTACACAGTTATTCTGAGAGATCACCTTTATCCTGTGGTGACACATTTCTCTCCTGATGGGAGTGGTCTCTTCCAGGATGACAATGCCCCCACCCACAGGGCACGAGGGTCACTGAATGGTTTGATTAGTATGAAAATGATGTGAATCATATGCTATGGCCTTCACAGTCACCAGATCTCTACCCAATTGAACACCTATGGGAGATTGTGGACCGACGTGTTAGACAGCGCTCTCCACCGCCATCATCAAAACCCCAAATGAGGGAATATCTTTTGGAAGAATGGTGTTCATCCCTCCAGTAGAGTCCAGAGACTCGTACAATCTGTGCCAAGAGCATTGAAGCTGTTCTGGGGCTCGTGGTGCCCAACACCTTCCTGAGACACTTTATGTTGGTTTTTCCTTTCATTTGTCACCCGTCTGTATGTATAAACTTGTATGTATTTATAAGTCCTCTTCTTTTTAACAAATATGACTCTATGACAGCCACGTTTTTATACAACACACAGGGCAATTGTTTTATCATCCAGAAACATACTCTCCAGATCAGAAGGGCAAGAAATGAAAAATAAAAGAAAAATAAATAAGCACAGGCATGTAGCCAGCAATGCTTTTAAACAATTTCACGATTTATGTGTTGTGGTAAAGTCAGAGAGAAACTGGAGCACTTAATAAACCTATAGGTTTTAGAAAACTGCAAACAACTAGATGATGTGATCAAAAGACGATCAGTTAACAATGGTGAGGCAGGAGAAAATTTCTGCTCAAAAACGACATAAAATGCAGCAATTCTGATTTTTATTATGTTTTATATTCCATATCAGGCACTGGATTTGACAGAGACAGACACCAAAGAGAGATGTTGTTTTCAAAACTAAATCACTTCAGTTATCAAACCCCTGACAAAAGTAATACCCTACCCACACCATTAACCGAGTCTCTCTTTTCCAGCCAGGGAAATAAATAAACTGCACTCTAGGTACACAGCGGTCCCCAGTTTAACAGAATGTAGCTCCAGTCCTATCTTTTTTCTTGGATAATGGGAGTCTTAATATTATTATTTTTTCTTTTGGCCCTGGTGAAATATTTATAAGTTATTTATGCAACTACCTCTAGATAATAAAGTACAGAGAAATTCAGCTTGAAGTAATTCCCATAACAGCATATATATATATATATATATATATATATATATATATATAGACAGAGCAAAGCCAATTTGAGTCATAAATAATTAACTTAATTCCAGAAGACATGAAGGTCACATTTATTCACACCTTTAAGTATTCCTTTAAATAAAATCATAGAAAAGCAAATCTACAACAACTTTCTGCTCTTTGGAAATGCAATGGAGGCTTCTGCATTGATATAGAGGCTTCTGTTGGTTTCCTGTTTCCCTGGGGTATAAAAGAAGGTAACACACACAGGAGACATGTCTTCAGGATTATGACAAATCTGGAGGGCACTGTATATATATGTTTAAAAACTGTATGAAAACTAACACAAATAACATTAATTGTCAGGAAGAATATAAATGAGCCATGCTTTGTCAACGAAAATGTAAAATATCTAGTAAAATAGGCAGTTTACACACCTGCATTAGTATGTATGATATTTAAAGCATCGCTAGCACACTTTAAACTGAAACTTTGTGGTTGTGGTACAGGTGGAGGTGTGGTGCTTTGACAAACTACATTTTTGCAATATATCCACTTTTATTAGCAATAAATCTGTCAGTTTGAGAGAAGTCTACTGTTTTGCCTTTCTGAAAATAGGATAAATGAAGCAATCTATCTATGTAAACAATATTAATTCACTTCACAGTTAAACATTTGATTTTCTATATTGTGTTCTTTCACCACAGTTGTGCTCACCATATGGAAAATATGGTCAATTCAACTTAACTTGGCATCACATTATTGTGAGCCACACAGCAAAATCCCACGATTAATTACTGAATTACTGGAAGGTCAAACATGACAACGAAGGACCCAAAACAACTAAAAAGTGTGAATGTGTGTTTTTTACATTGTGCTAGATGTTCAGTTTGAAATGAAAATGAAAAGAGTCAGTATTTTCTATGTGACTGACGCAGTCTGCTTAGAAATGTAAATATGATTGGACATTTCTAAGCACATGATAAATATACACTATTTGCAGTAACAGTTCCATATTAAAGATAGTACTGTAGATAGATAGATACACACACATATATCTTTATACAATAAAAACACAAACAACAGAAAATAATCCAAACAACGGCTACACTCGAGGATAGGACTTCAAGACAACTAATTGTAAATTGTTTATAGAGCACAATATATTACAAAGGCACTTACCAGACACACATGTACATTGTTATGTTCATGGACACAACATACAAAGTGAACACACAAACGCTGTTGAATTGTACGATGAGGTTCATTTACATGCAAATACACACAGGCCAAAATGTATGGAAGAGCTTACCTAGGAATAAGATGGTCTGCTTCCTCGACGCTTTGCTCTGTGAACTCTCATGCTTGGGCAGGTATTGGACGTCCTTTTGCTTTTTGTTCCCAGCCTTTGCTCCCATCAAGACCTTCATCATCTTCCTACACATGAAGGTGACACTCACCAGGACCATGACGTAGACAATGAAGGCACTGAAAATACTGGCCCGGTACACGGTCCACATGGACAGGAGGTTAGTGCAGATGGTCCGATTGGATTTCTGCATTGGGCAGAATTGCACCATAGACACATCGATCATTTCCTCTTGCTCCAAGGGGTCCTCGATCCCAGTGGTGAACAACAAGGGCAGGGCTACCAACACGGACGCAACCCAGACAGACACAATGAGTTTGATGGTCCTGGACCCCGAAAGGGACTTGTACTTGAAAGGGTGACAGATAGCGATGTATCGTTCGAAACTCAGCGTCGCCACGTTGAAAATGGTGGCGTAGCTGCAGGTTTCAAAGAGAAAGTGGTATATTTTGCAGCTGGCGTTCCCCGAAGCAGTGGAGAAGGGGAACCAGATGACGCTATACATCTCAACGGGCATGCCCAACAACAGGACCAGCAGATCGGAGCATGCCAAGCTCACCATGTGGTCTGTGACACTCTTCTGCAGGTAGCCGTTTTTCAGGAGCACCTGTGTCACCTTGATTGTGATACTGTTCCCGGTGATGCCAACCAGAAAGATGAAAGCATAGAGGACAGTCAGGAGGATCTTGATCGTCAGTTTTGGCTCAAACCCATGGACAAGATCGCGGTTCATGTATTGCAAACAGTCTTCTTTATTGGTGTCCATTCTCTTGACGGTATCTAGGATCGGCAGACGACCAAATTCATGCCCCAGCTGAAGATCCCAGTGGTTAGAAGTGAAGTTCCCGCATCTGCCTTTTAAGACGGAGAAATAAAAGAACTGCAGCTCAGTTTCAGTCTGATGAAACTTGTGATGAATTCATTCCCAGTTCCAGTTACAGGAAACCCAAACAATACACACAACTCGAGAAATGACCGCACTCTGCCAGACAGGAAGGTAACTGATTCATTCCTGCTGAGGAGATGGGACGGTTAAATATTAAACTGTGCTCCATAAAAGGCCTGTTTACCTCTGTTATCATCAATGAGATATGAACCCTGAGTTAGTCCACAAGGAATGCTGTGTTGCAGTGTTTCTGGGTGACGTGCAACTCGCACAAATAAAGGTGGGGTTCAAATATACTTAAACGTTTAAACTCTGTCAAAATGCTTTGTTCGTGGTCTTCTGGATACATTAAGGGATGGAACTTACCTGGCTAGCAATTGTGTATGAAAACAAAATAGCAAATATTAATCCCAATAATAATACATTATCTAAATAAAGTATTTGTAAGGATGAAGGAGTAAAAATAGATATATAACAGGCATGCACTGACAAAGCACAGATTAATTTAGCTATCCCTGACCTAGCCTGTCCCAGTCCTCACGCATCAATTAAATCTGCCGCTGAGGAATGCTGTGGTTAATAATGTATACAGCTAATTCAACAACATTTAGGAAATATTCCAAGAGGTCAAATGTCCAACTGTTGCACAAAGTTCAGGAAATGAAAGAAGACCAACGTCAGACTTACAATACATCGAGTGGTCATCACAAGAATGAAAGTAATAGTAAAAAACTTATTGTTTATGTGTGTAACCGTCTGATAATGGAAAATATCTGTCGCAGGCTTGAGGATGTCTGAGTTTCTTATAAACACAATGATGGGCTGTTGGTTGCAATTTAAAAATCATAATCACGCAGGTGTATGTTTTGATATGGTTCAGTTCAAGCTAAAGTTCAAGTTGTTTATATAGCACAATAGCTGTTCTTTATTTTGCTTTGTTAATGATTTTTATTTTGCTAATTATACTGATTATATATAATTTATAATTTAGTCAAGGGGGCCAAGTTCCAATCCAATATTGGAGTGCAGGAAATTGTGTGTTCAGTGTATAAGGGAGACTGTCTGGAAGAGACAACACAAGTTGTATTTCTCCCAATTTCCCCTTTTCCCACATTTACACAACTGAGTTTCTTCAAACCTTTCCTTATAAGCAACAAAATAAAACAAATTCTATTATGCAGAAAATAAACGTGTTGAATCAGTGTAAGATATGCAAAATACTGTTGTAATATTCAGTAAATTAATGTAGGACTACTATTCAATAGTTATTTTGAATAACACTTATTCTAGCGTCTATACCTTCTCCTTTTCCATTTTCTCACCTGGCTTCACACAGAAAAGTGCTGCTATGTGTTAATTCAGTCACCTTCAAAACTATTAAAATACTTTACAGTCATAAAATGTATTAAAGAGAAACTGATTTTATATTTTTCAACCAACCATAATCATATTTAAGGATTCAAAAAGATTATCATTAATGACATTAAGTACGATCATTACTAAAAGTTATTTAACATGGAAAAGAACTGCAACTATCTTAATTTGTAGAATTATTTTGCCAAAAATAAATAAATAATAATTCAAAGCAATAATTTTCTGAACTTTCGAACTCAAAGCGCCCCACCTCACTGAACTTTACACTTTATCCCCGTTATAATAAAGACTTGGACTTCCAGATATATATACTTCCTTAATAGATAATATTCATTGACACAGAGCTAGAAAGCTAATGTTGCTTAACAATTAATTATCATTAACACAGTAATCTCCAAACACAATTTTACAATGCAGCCCAAAGCAATGCTGCAAAAAGACTGCCAATTATAATTTAACCATCAGCTGTCCTGTAATTAAACAAAAAATGGTTTCCTAGTATACCTTTATTTTGTTTTATTCAGAAGTCAATGAAAAAAAGATGTGTGTGTGTGTGTGTGTAATAAATAACACCAGACACCCACAATTTGAAAATATGTCACACTGTTTATATTACACAATCAACTGAAACCATTACAATACAAACTGGTATACTACACAGAGAGCAAAACACTTGGACACGAGTACTTTCAGTCTGAAGGACAGCCAGGGCCTGAGCTAAAATATAAAATGGCTGAACTGTGTTACTGTAGCGTCACTGACTCAGACTTGGGGGAAGACACAATCAATCAATATCCGAAGCACGTATACATTAATTACTGTGCCAATGTGTTCGTGTCCAAAGACAGAGGAGAGAAAATACTAAAACAAACATTAGGCACCCTGTCACATATGCATACTTACTCATAGGTAATGTGGAGGTATTGGTGTAACTACCATGGGCTTTTCATTGAACAAAACATGGTGCAAATTGCACTTCGGTGATTGCACTTCTCAACTAACAAAAAAAAGGAACAAATTCCTCAGTGAGATAACTGGCAGGTCTATACATTTGTGGAAGGTTGACTTACTGTTAGACGGTTTTATAATAACTGTTTTTGGACATTGCAGAGCAGGAAACTTATTACTACACAACCATACTGAAGGATAGACAAATCATTGTACACGTTGGAGAAAAGGGTATTTGCTATAGTACAGACAGGACAATTCTTCCAGATTATTTCTTATGAAGGGATGATATTTATATTACATTGGCAGTATATAGAATTATGGAAGATTTGTTTTCTCTCAACAATTTACAATATACAAATAAAAGTGTTTAATTGCTTAACTAATCAATACAGTATGTATCGGTAGCATTTCTGTCTCAATATATGACGTTCTAATTCATTCCCAAGTAGCTAATTACTTTGCTTTGTTAACAAGGATGGGGTGGTTCGTGTTGCCTTTTAAACGATCCGTCACCATTTCAGAAGGGATATCCAACCCACAGCTCCATGCACAAGTCCTCCAACTTCCACATGTTTTCATTGGATTGTGGATTGTTGAGATTGTGACAGATTTTGTTTCCTTAATCATCTGATCATAGGAGAAAAACAGATACACTTCCATGCTATACTGTTTTGTTTACTTTTAAAAATGTGAACGTGTACTTATAAATAAAAATAACTATAGCTGACAGATATGCTACTTTTACATACAATATTGATACACAATTAATTCCTTTGAATCATTTGTATAGATAAATACTGAGTGTACACCTGCATTGTCTTGGTAAATCCACATTTCATAACACTATCTGAGTGGTATGATTACATCTGCATGCTACTGCATCTCTCTAACGCTAACTGACTGAATTATGACCGGATGGTGTTATTCTGAAAATAGTTTTATTTCACATATTCAAAAACAAAACATAAAACATGCATAAGGAATCTTTCAGAGTAAGGCAAATAGGCCATAAGGAATTCACCCATTTGCAAAAATCCCTGGAATACTTTGTTCACCACAGATCATGAATTGTGTTTCCAGAACAAACTTAACCGTTTCATGAACTGAGAAAGTGGGGGCAAAAGCCTACAATACATCGGACACATTCATGGTATAAAAACAACCATTATGCATTGTAAAGGAGGAAAACAAAGTATATAATATAACAGCTTAGTTCTGCTCTCCTCTTTAGTGTTATACATGGTCACAGTTAAAAATCCTTCACAAGAAATATCAGTTTAAATGTAAAATATATAGAAAAAAAGGCTCTTCAAAAACGGAAAGACGGGTTTTTACAAACAATAGAAAATGTCTGACCTTCAGCAAAAAGACTTCTCTCACAGTTCCCACATTACCTGAGACCCCTAAGTCATTCAATTTATCTTATACACACACGGTAAAAGCACCATTTGTAGATTCAGAATAATTATATTCCATAAAAGAAAAGGTTTTAAAAAAAACGTTTTTATACATATTCAAACAGATCAAAGTTAATTTTAATTTTGTATTTAATCAAACACTGAAATATTGTACACTATGTATACGTGTGTTTAAACTTGCCCTGGCTGTAGTGAGATGCATTTTAGCTACCAGATAAATAGTTTGAAATATTAAAACGGATGTGTAGCGATCCTAAAGGCAAATAAGGGTTTGACACATACTAGGACTTCTAATTAAGCTGATAAATGTCATCTTAACACTTAATAAAACCGATGTGACTGACAAGACAGCTTTATGAGCTCTAGCTGGCATCACAGTAATGTTTTCCTGTTATTTCCGTCTGTACTTGTTCCTTATCTTGCACGTCTAGGTTCCTCCTTAAAGTTATTTTCCTTAAAAACGACGGCTCAATGAAAAAGGCTTCTTAAGAGTTTAAAGGAAAGCATATTAGCACTGCACAGTTTATGAGATTAATAGAAAAGGACTTTGAAATAACACTGAACTCAAATCCGAAAGCAGAAATTAAACAGAAGGGCATTTTAGCCAAATACTAGCTCAACATTTCCCATTCTGCTGGATGAATTCTCCAGTTTTGTGAGCTGCAAATTCGCTCCAAGGAACTTGGCTTTAAGAAGTCATGTCAATCTCTTTTTTTAACAGCAATGGCTCATATGCCAGTCCAAGGGGAAGCCACACAGGAGAAGACAAGACATACTCTGATACAATATGCAAAACGGTTCAAAAATTAATAACAGGAAAATGCAGGTGATTTACAGTTCTTCCTCAAAAGAAAACAAAGACGACAATCCATCAAAAAACAATATCAGATTCAACAAAACACACAGAGATCGAGAACACGCCCACGATTAAACACATTATTGCCATCAAGCGTTCCAATCCGAATCTATTAATTTCCGTTACATCACTGGAGTGTGGTGGGTTGGTACAGAGGTAGATGACATTTCAAATACATTTGTATCAGATTTCGAATTGTTCCTGTGCTCCAGTTTGCTACTTGACACTCAACGTGTGGGATTCTGTGTCTGCGGGTCGTAAGTCTATCAATAAGTGCAATTCCCAGGTCACACGTCACATAACGCACCAGGATTGTACCTTCCAAAGGACAGGAGGGCCAATCGGGGTATGAACGGTCTTAACTGTGCTGTGTTTGAGTTGTGGCATCTTCTCTAGCATTACAAAATAACATCTTAGTGTTGCTCAGGTCCGATAACAATTCAAGGGATGGCCTTCACTCATTACTCTTCACTACATCTACATTTCTGTTCATCATGATAAAATATAATACCTCTTTATTCATATTAGACTTCTTATGTACAGGTTCTGAATATTCCAAACGGACGACAAGTAAACGCTTCTGATAATTCAGCTTGACATTTTTGGTAGTCGTACCAGTTCGATTATTTACACGCGGCTTACCTCTCGGTACACCTTTCGCTTAGCCAGCATCGACCGACAACGGACAAATATAAAACGATGGATTGTTTTTGTGCTGTAGTGTTCCACGAATGCGTTGCGTTTCAAGTGGTCTCCCCATTTTGTGTTTTTTTTTACGTTTACATTCAGAAAGACAGGTCGGTTCCTCCACAGGTCGGCCGCGGATTTTCTTCCACGTCTGCAGACGCGTGTACCATTAAAAAGTTAAATCTAAAGAAGCTCTGAATGAGGAGCAAATCAGAGAGCAGGGATCAATTGTCTGAATTTCATATGAAGAAAAAGATCAAGATAAAAAGAGGCACTGGAAAATAACGTTTCCTTCAGTCTTCTCCAGGATTGTCACGTCGGATTGTATTCTTACCGAATCTGAGAAGAAAGTGATGAAATAATATGTTACGGTTTGATTTTCCATTGTTTTCAATTCAATTATTCATTATTTTATCAAAACAAAACAATCAGAAAAACAAATAATATTCAAGAGATAAAAAGCAAAAAAACTAAATCAAACAATATGTTGTGCCAAGAAAATGCTGAGAAACCTCTATTCTTCAGATGTTTGTATTTGATAAACAGGAAGTACATTTTTTCTGGCTTTGCAAACTGTAACACGGTATGAAAAAATACATACACTAATGACCCTGTACAAACTAGATCCATATCTGAATTCTGCCATCAACAACAGGTCTGAAGCTACGGCAAATATTTAGAGGATGTGCGTGTCCACATTTCCTATTCCCATTGATTGAATTATAGTCAACTCTCAACAGATGTTCGGTGATTTAGATATAATTAATCTTCATGTGCATGAATTATAACTCCTTATACTGAAGTCAACAAAACGCCACGAATCTCAGACACCAAATAATATAAGAAACCTTTAACAGCAGCTGTGTTACATGGATGAAAACGGCATGGCTGAGAGAGAACACATTTGCATTTGAATTCATAAAACATGCAAAGGAAACATGTCAAAATAACTGTCTTCAAGGAAGTTCAGAGAGTGTTGACGGAACAGATAACTTTGGAAGCATTTTGGATTGAAAGGCCAAACTGAATACCTGTAGGAGATTTCCTGATCCTGTCAACATGATTATGTTCTTCAAAACGGGGAAACTACAATCAAACTGACCCGAAAGGTGTGATCCTATAATACTTACACCTCTGGCTTATGAGCAGCAGCTGGTGGCCTCATCCTGAGAGACGCCATGCATGGGAATGAGGCTCTCACTCTGTTCGCTGTCCTCCGGGGTTCTGTGTAATATACGACACCTCTTTAACTCATTAACACAACTACTGAGGCCAAAACCAACTCTCGCTCCTTCTAAGCTCCTAGAAGTCATCAAAACAGAAAGAAACAATTGTATTGATTATAAAAGGTAATCATTTAAATCAACTACTGTCCCCTGGGGAGCTCTTTCATTTAAGAAACTGAAATTGCACGTACAAAACGATAAACTGCAACATTAAGTGACTTAGGAATGGATACTCTTAATACTTGAGTTACAATAGCTTAAAATTGATAACTTTTGTTTCATTTTCATATTTTCGATTTGTTTAAATCCACTACCAATACTTGTTGTGCAATCAATACTAGAAACCTAAGGGTCTTTGTGAATTTGCCTTATTTTATTACGTAATTAAATAAAATTCTGTTGAACGTTTAAACTCAAAATATCTGACAGGACACAACCGATTAGTTTTCAGGGACCTCAGTGAGAGTTAATTAAGGGAATATACTCCGACTTTTGGATTTCAGCAAGACTGTCAAACTCCCGTATTGTTTTACCAAGACTAATTAGTGTATTTTAATGATCTGCTCATTAATTAATTAATTATAACTATATAAAAATATGAAGGCACAAAAATAGTTTTAAAAGAGTCAAATGAAACGAGTGAAATGACAAATCAAGGCACAGGATATTCACACAAAAATAGCAACATGCACAACAACATACTATTCATTAGAAAGCACCGTCCTAATTATGAAATTAACAATCTAGAGCAAGAGAAAAAAACATCTCTTAACGAGCTCAAACTCCCACACGCGTCCGTGCCCTCTCCCTACCGCTGGATCCGATGTTTTCGACAGATGAAGGCGAACACCCTCCTGACTCCCACCATCACGGGGTCCCAGTTATTGTAGTGGCACAACAGGGTGGCAATGAAGAAGGACAGAAACACAGGAATGGCCCCGGCAAAGAAGAGCCAGGAGAACCGCACCTGGGAAAGACAGAAGTCACGTCAGTCTGGTCGTCCGCCTGTGTGATTTCAAACGACAGAAATTAAGAATACGAGATGTTCCCTTACCTTCTGCATGCACATATCGGCTATAATGGACAGAGGGATGGTAAGGCTCAGAGCCAGGGTGCCAATCAGGGATGAGGTGAGAAAGCATCCCCTAAACAAGGAAAACAGATTATAGCACCCAGACTAACAGACTGCCACCAGGCAGGTCATTTCAATGTGAAAGTCTACACTGTAGCTCTACTTCTCAGTGCCCTGTTACTTAAGACCCGCTACAAAACTTAATCCTAAAAACCGTCTTTAAAAAGGCTCGTTTGCAGTTAAACAAATCCATCCGGAGAGTCCAAGAACACTAGTTTCAGTGAAAGAACAAAGAGCTGTGCACCACTAACGAAGAGTAAAGTCATTAATTTCTACCTTAATTGGTCTTTAGGAGCTGGCAATGGCGCCGACGCCGAGGGAGCAGCTAGCATGTCTTTTCAGAATTTATTTTAGTGCCACTATTTTCTTAGATACCGTAAATCGTATTAATGATCGGGGGGGTAAACGGTAATATTATATAGCTGGGATTAATAAATAACAATGGGGTTGGTTCAGATGTAGAAACTATCTTCTGAGAAGAAAATAAGTCCTTTTAAAGAATTTAGTTTTAATGACACCCAAACAATGAAAGAACAAGCTAACCGCTTTAAAGATTCATGTGAGATGAGTGAGTTTAAACGCTACTCGAGTTGCAAACTAAATTATTCATGACCATTTCCATTGTGTTAAACATCCGTCTATGAAACAGGCCTTTTCCAATAAACAATTCAGTACAGAATACTAGGTTGTGGTCCTTAATGAAGGTCGACTTGGTTAATCCCACTGTTGACACCAATGTACCATAATTACATCAGTGATATACTGTTAATAACTAATCAAAATAGTGTATGCATCCAATTTGCATCATTTGACATTCTAGTAACCTGAAAAGAAACTGTGCAATGACAACATAGATATACTGGCACAAAGAGAAGTAACGTTTCCAAATGAAAAGGCTTTTAGGTAATTTTTAAAACCACTATATGCTGAACCTGGGTCATATATAACTAGACGGGTGACAAATTAAAGGAAAAACCTGAATAAATGAGTGGAGGAACATAACGAATGCAGATGTCTCCAAACTGGTGCTCTGAATTATACAATTTAGCAATTAACAATGCAGCTGTGGCATGTATACAAATGCTGAGCAGACCAAGTTGACCTTGATTTTGGATCAAGATGGCAAGAGGAAAGAATCTAAGTGACTTAAAAGAGGGGTCATTATTAATTATGTGAATCATATGCTATGGCCTTCACAGTCACCAGATCTCAACCCAATTGAACACCTATGGGAGATTGTGGACCAACATGTTAGACAGCGCTCTCCCCCACCATCATCAAAACCCCAAATGAGGGAATATCTTTTGGAAGAATGGTGTTCATCCCTCCAGTAGAGTCCAGAGACTCGTACAATCTGACTGAGACACTTTATGTGGGTTTTCCTTTAATTTGTCAACCTACTGTATATGTGTATATATATTACATTCTTATATAAATGCAAGCTTAATGAAATGTTATGCTGAAGAACAATTTACCATAGCCATAGAAACTCTGAAAGGACCGTTCCAATCAGACCGTTTATGATGATATACATCCAAACGAGCTTGCTGGGTAATTCGAAGACCTCAAACCCAGTGTAGTGCAGCAGCAAAAAGCCTGGCCAAATCAGCAGTAGGTTAAACAGACCAACAAAACCTAATATGGAGAGGGACACAGAGAAAAAGAAAACCCAAGATTAGAAATACAGAAACAAAAAATACATTCTCGACATATTGCCGCCAACATATCACTCAATTATTAGTCTAAGCGTATATGTGACCATAAGCTTTCAGACATCCAAGGACAGATTGTGCGTCTGCGTGTATGCAGGAGAAAGGCTGTGAAGTCCTTCGGGGTCTGACAGGAACCAAAGTAATGATAAACATTGTCTTCATCTCCTTGATTTGATGATTCTTATAAAAGCAATGTGCAATGTGATAAATGTGTCATAGAAAGGGAGGAGAAAGGACGAGTGCCCACATTCGTTCCAGATTAAAATGCGCAGTGAAGACCGGCGTCTCAGAATTATGAATCAAGGATGGGGGGCGAAGCACTGATATTATCGCAGCCTCCGTGTGTGCAATCAGAGCGGCAGACATCTTGAGAGAAGAGCATCGTCTACCAGTTGAAAACGGCCCAATTAACTCGGAGAATCAGCTTAAAATAGTCCATGTCAAAACCACGTCCCCACATGGGACTCGATGAATGGAATAAAATTCAGCACTCAGTTCAACGGTCAAAGCTTCCCAGGGCGACAGGTATAAAGACACAAAAGCACAAGTTTTCACAAGTTTCCCAGCCCTAATTTCAAGAGGTGTACGATAGGAACGTCAAGCGATTCAGACGGATGAAATCCCAGTGTGGTTAGTCTGTGGAAACCAAAGGCTTGGCCTAGAGGCTAGTCCGCCCTCGCAGACTGGCTTTTCTCCCTGCGGAAGGAGGGGGAAGGCAGATCATTGCGTTCTTGCAGCAAAGAAGTCATTCCCACTGTGGCCGATTCCAGGAAGAGAGACACACAATAGAAGAGAGTCAGAGACAGTGGAGGGATTCGAAATCGGCTGCACTAAGGCGCGGAGACCCGCTTGGTTCTGATAATGTCTTAAACATGGACGATACAATACGTGTGACTATCAGTACACGTTCAGTTGAGAAACTAACATCCTCATCCTCCAAGAGAGACATTTCCCCCAGTCTTGTGAGATAAGTAAGGCTGGAGAGCTTAAAACCATCTCAGGACACATTAGATAGTCTAAAAGCACACGAGGAGAAAAAATGTCTTCCACTCACAATGTCTAAGTAAAATTATCTGATATATAAAATACTATACCGACTTCTTAACAATCTAAACACAAACAGAGCTTATAATTAAATGACAAATTCTGTTTTCCTCCTCTCATTTTAGTCAGTAGCAGGTGCTTATCAATAAAACAGGCTTAACCAAAGACGGGACGAACCGAGGTATCCCAATGTGAAAAGATGCATCTTGGTCTATCAGACTGCAGTGACACTCGAGCATCTGCAATATTCAGCACTGCTTCTGTACTTAGTAGCTGCAAGTATGAAAAGTCACAGATTCACTGAAAATATAATTATAAAAACATACCATTGGCACTTTGTGGAAATGAATAATTGTCAAGTAGCTCTCCGCTGTGGCGACCTTTATAACCCTGTAAATTCCACCATAATTAAAACTCTTCGTGATTGCGCGGGGCACATGAGAAAAACAGATTGTGACATATTCGTGATACAGCAAACCCAGAGCACTTATCTCAAAGGGGAATACTAACTCCGGCAGCACTCTGCGTCTGTGGGAGGAAAGTTTAAATCACGCTTGTTGTTGGTGGAAAACAAGAACTTTTGTGGGATAAGTGAAATGGGGAGAAGAGGAGTTTAGGAGTCCCACCACACAATATCCTCAATTAACTAACTCATTTAATGCTTACAACTAATCTTTTATCAAAGAAGAGCAACACAACATATATATAAGTATTTGACACTCAGTTTTGGGATTTCATAGATTTAATTTTAATGCATCCTGCTCACTTTCTAAACATCTCAGATTAGCCCTTTTCTAGTTTAACGGATTTAAATAGTTGTACAGACACCGAGGGACATGTAAAGTGAGTCCCCAGCAACCTGCAAAGCACTCTGGGATATATATGTTAATAATAATCATCGCCGTCATCCGAAATACTTCTCTTCCCCCAATTATCGAAGAATAGGATTGGATTAGTGTTCGACTCACCGAAAAACATGGGTATATCGAGTTTATCTTCCCGATCGACTTTTCTCTTAATCATCACGATGTACACGGCATAGAGTACAGCTCCCATCAGCGACCAGAGGGAACCTTCCAGAGAGAGGATAGAGAGAGAGAGGCAGCAAACGGAGAACTGGGGAATAACTGGCACAGTCAGAAAAACCTCACTTCTGTTAAAACTCTGGGGTTTTGTTGTAGCAAAGGTCCACCTAACTGCAGCCCGAGCTGCTGTCTGCCCATACATCTTCTTTATCAGCAGCTCGCCATGTGGTCCGAGGCACAAGACCTGCAGTGTATTGAGGTTCGCTGCTATTCTGTCTGGGAGGGAAATCAATTATCGCATCTGTGCACCTAGCGCGGACTCCTGAACTGCCCTTCCCACAAACATCTGGGATACATCGTTCAGACCAGCTAAGATAAACAGCCGCGCTCTGTAATATCATAAAAACAACTGCATCTATGGTCTGTGTTTCATGTCAGAGGCCGTGACACGCTTTGAACCCTAGTTTTAATGATAGATTTTACGTTTTTGGGCAACAAATATGAACCTGTGCGTCAGATCTAACGATCTGCGGGTAAAACAAGCCCACGTTTCTGCAAGAAGCTTTTCGTTTATTTTTCTATATATTTTTTATTGTTGTGTTGCTTTTATCCACTCTCTTAAAGCATCAATGAATAAAGACCTTATTCAAACGTATTGTATATACTTTTGTAAGATTTTATATCAAACCACAGAAAAGTTTTTCCACCTCGTTTTTTTTTTTTATCTTCAGACTTGTCCTTGGCAGATGTCAGCTACATTAATGTATTTTTTTTAATCATGTGGTTTGGATTGAAATCTGACAGACTGCCAGAGAGAATGTAGCGCTACCTGATAACGAGGCCTGCTCCCATTTACGTCTATTACTTCAAAGCACTTATGTTTTATAGTCAGGGTTATAGACTTGGATTTAAATTCTCTCACGTTGGGCCAGTTCGGAGAATATTTCCCTGCTGTTAAATGTTACTGCTCTGATAATGGAGCAATGGGATGTACAAGGGAAATCAGGAGATTTATAGAAAGACTTGCGATTTTATTCTGCATCTGATACACATGTTTTGCTGTTTTCTTGTGTGTAGAATTAATACATAATTATACTACAATATATACATTATTAATACCAGGTCTTGTGAAAAAACAAAATACTTCTATGTCCCCACTAGGGGGCACGTGTTCAGATCCAATAAAAAACAGGACATTTATTGTAATTGTATTTCATATTAAGAAACCAATTATGATGATGAAATCCTGTTAGACAAGTAAATGGGGCAAAAACCAGTTCAGATGTTCAATTTCAATGAATAAATAAGTTACCTATTGTGTTTGTCCCTTCCGAACTTGACAAACTCACAAGCGCAACTCCACCAATACTGGAAAACAAAGAAAAAAGTCAAGTTTAATACTCTTACAACCAGTCAGTAGCTTTACAGCCTAAAATGAACAAAACGTCAAATAAAAAAGTGCTTATGGTAATAAACTCAATTTATGGCCACAATTCGGGCAAACAGTTTTTTTATGGGTGTCATTATCGTAGGATATATAACAGGATGCAGGATTTGTATAGTGACAACTGGAAGGAAATCAGTCCATTAAATTCACCTAAATTTAGTTGGTCACCTGCACTATTTAACTCCGGAATGGAGGTCCGGCCCTCATCAGACATGAGGTAATATCCGTGGAAGATCCCCAACGCGGCCTTCTCACAACAGATTATCCTCATTAAGTCCCTGGCATTACAGAACTGCACACGTATTTGGGCAGCACTGAAAGTGTTTTTGCACACCTTGCATATTATGAAATGTCATTTGCCAGCTGGAGAGACGGATGGAATTGGCTTCCCTCTAAATCATGATTCGATGCTATTCAATCTCAGACGGAGCACATGGCTCTTCCGAGTGGGTGTGTTATGTTGCGTAGAAACCTATTCACATCAATGCATGAAGTATCTATTATCGTATAAGCGTGTCTACTTTACCATCAATAAAAGGCAATGTATAAAAGCTTTACCAAGACACTGTAAACAATAAAGAAATGAAAAGGAAGGACTCCCCCCAAGGACATAAACCCTTCTTTGTGGACAGCATCCTGAAATTCAGCAGTGTTTATGTCTGTCAATACCACAAATGGAGAACTTTACTCTCGGCCGGTTTACTCACCTCAGAATCACGGCTAAAAGCTTAGAGAGCGTAAAGCGGTCACTGCTGTTGCTAGGGAACACCGCTGCGAGAATCAGAGTGAACAGACCTGAGGACAGAGAGGAGCAGGCTGCTGTGTTGATTTGGAAAGACAGGCCGGAATTTAAAAATATGCGAGTCTGTATCCGGTGTAGACGGTGTAATGAAGAGCAGAGTAACAGCCCAGAGCGCTGCGATCACGGGACTCACCGGAGGTGGACGATAAAATGTTCACGATGGCGACCTGTGTGTCGGAGAGCGCTTCTTGATAGGAGAAGTTAGCTAGGAACCACTGAAAGAAGATAGATATTATGAAAAACTAATCTTATACCATATCATTGGTCCTATAACAATCCAATTTAAAAATGTCCACATTTTCACACAAGTATATCATCTCATTATCTTGTAAACACTAAATTGTGGCTGGAAGTGAATCTTGAGCTATAGTGGGTTGGTGGGTGCTATCCATACTCCCAATTAGCTCCCAATTACTTAATTGAACCTTTAATTGAAGTAATTTGCTTACATTTGACTTTTTAAACTGTGTAACTGATGAAAAAGGTTCCTTAATAAGAGAAGTTCCTTATACAATTGTATACTTAACTTAAAACCCCTACTGTTTAAAATAACGAAAAGGCTCTGATTTAGGAAATTATTTGTTCAATTAAGGGTTCAATTAAGTAATTGAAAGCTTGGCTGGGACAAAATACCTAATAGTATTCCTCTCCGTTGTCCTTTAAGAGAGAAGACGATGCATACGTATAGTCTCTCGCAAGCTGGGTAGTAATGCATGTCTCATGGACGGTGTGCATGTGAGGACACTCACCACAAAACAAAAGAAGAAGCTGATTTTTGCCACCTGCGTTACAGTTAACTTGCCCACTGCTTTCAGCATCGATTCGTGGTCTTTTGCTGCCGGGTAAGACATCCGTGAGAGTTTAGCCTCCAACGCATGCGTGGAGGGAAGCTGCCGCACCTCCATGATGTTGCTAAATCGAACGCGGGTCTTTTTAGAAGCTGCAGTGGAAAAACACACATTGACTTTTTAAATAGATTGACTAGTATCTGTTACACAACAATTTCAGGGTAAATCTTAACACATAACGGCTGGAGGATCAATGCAAGTATTCCTGCCAAAAACAATTGCGTGTGATAAAGCAGGTTTCACTCAAGAATGCTCATCTATAGTTTTTGTTTTTTTTAGTTTTTTTATTGCCAAAACACAATACAACAGGTTAATTTTTCCATTGCATTATTTAAATTGACAAATAAATCCCATCACATTTAAGTTTAAGTACACCATAAATCTCAGCATTATTCAATATCATTAGTGTCTAGAGTTTATACAGACACTATCACATAACACACAATGAAATGGTTTGCAGGGTCAATGAAGTTTCAGTATATCTGCAGGTTAGAACCAGTGCAATCTCTCTCTCACTGTAGTGTTTGATTGCTCTAACGAAGCCATCCATCGATTAGTCTGTGGTGCAGATACAGATTTGATTTGCACACCGGCCTATGTTTATCGAAGGGGAACTTATCTGTGACTCAGATTCAATCGGAGCTCAACATCTCCACCTGCTGTGAAACCCTAGAATATGTTCTACAAAATGAAAGCTTGTGAGAGCAAACTGTAGCTTCGTGAGGGTGGATAGAAAGTGCACAGAGATGATAAGGAAACAGCCCGATACAGCGAGGGTCCCACAGAGGCCCTGAGGGCATATGTTGCTCTTCTTCACGGGGGCACAATCTTAAAAGGATCTCTCCATACTCACATGCTTCAGAGTCACTGCTGGCGTCGCTAGCTTTCTCCGTGGGCAGGTCTGGAAACCTGACAGGAACGTAAAGCGGCTCACTCTGAGAGGGAGAACAATACGTTTCACGCTATTTAGCAGGTCTACAAAAAGACACATCACAGTCAAGGAGCCACAGCCGTTTCGATATCACGCATCTCGCGTTCTTTTCACCCCACAACTGAACCGGCTTTTAAATGTCGTTCAACAGATCGGCTTCCACTCAGTGCATCGCTTAGGTTCCTCACAAAAACACGAAACCCTCACATCATCACTCATTTAAATCATTCTCAGCGCCTCTCTGTGGATCTGTAGGTATTCCTGTGTGAGTTCCCTAGTTAGAAGTTCCCTTTTCGTTGCAGTAACAACCAGCAAGAGAGAGATCAATTGGTGAACACTGAATTTGATATGTTAATGAACTGAGACACGGCATTAAAATGTAAAATCTTCTATCCATGTGTTTTGGTGGAGAAAGAGAAGTGAGACTGTCCGGGAGGAGCGGTGGAATGATAGAACGCCAATCCAGTCCATTTAATCAAACCGCAGAGCGCTCATTTCAGCAAATGCCGTACATGCATCACTGAAGAATGACATGACAGGGGTACAGAAATATTTAGTTAGGCTGACTAAACTCGCGCTGAAAGGAAAGCTTTTCATGTAGTCACTGCTGACAAGAACAGCAGGAGGAGACATTTATCCTCTTCCTTCTTCAAATACAAAGTGGCCTAATTTACTTTTTCGTAATCAGCGCAAGAAAAGCACTGCGGTCGCCCCGTTTTCTGGTTATCCTGACGGAAAACATTACAAAGTGTTCCTTTGAGGTAAAACTTAAAGAAATTGCATAAAAATAATTAAATAATGTACAGAAACGGATTATGGGTAAGGGAAGGCATTGCATTTAACTGTAACAATAATTTACAGATCTCAATTGGTCACATTATGTATTGTACAGAAACACAGACAGATTTGACTAAGACAACTAAATATACCTGCAAAATATACTGTGCAATGAATGATACGTGATTCAAAACAGTACATAACTCTGTACTTACTAGGGAGTTGTTTAAACCATTATCAGTTGTGCATGCTGTGAAGTATCCCTCTGCATCAGCAAACTGTAAAATAAATACATACATAATATATTAGAAGGGAATATATACATAGAAAATGATATGTATCAGAAGGGAAACAGATACATATGTATGATTGTATAGTTTTTGACATACAGTTATTCGGACAGTGACACAATTGTCATCATTTTGGCTCTGTACGCCACCACAATGGACTTGAAAGGAAACAATCAAGATGTGCTTTAAGTGTAGACTTTCATCTTTAATTTGAGGGTAAATCATCCAAATTGGGTGAATGGTGTAAGAATTACACCTATTGGTATATGTGGTCCCCCCACTTTTAGGGGCTCAAAAGTAATTGGACAAACTAACATAATCATTAATTAAATTGTGAGTTTCAATACTTAGTAGCAAACTGAAGGCAAAACGGCCCAAGAACAAGCAGGAACTAAAGACAGCTGCAGTGCAGGCCTGGCAGAGCATCACCAGGGAAGAAACCCAGCATCTGGTGATGTCTATGGGTTCAGACTTCAGGCAGTCATTGACTGCAAAGGATTTGCAACCAAGTATTGAAACTCACAATTTAATTCATGATTATGTTAGTTTGTCGAATTACCCTAAAATTGGGGGGACCACCTATAATAATGTGTGTAATTCCTACACCGTTCACCCAATTTGGATGTAACTGCCCTCACATTAAAGATGACAGTCTACACTTAAAGCACATATTGATTGTTTCCTTTCAAATCCATTGTGGTGGCGTGCAGAGCCACAATTATAACAATTGTGTCACTGTCCAAATATGTAAGGACCCAACTGTATAGGCTACATATGTACTGGAAAATCTTCTTGTCAACAGTGTGAGTAAAGCACCATTTGAAACCTCTTCATCTTGATGCAAATTGTCAGATAAAAAAATCAAAATCTTACAAACGCTGCGTGTCGACCTCGGAAACCCCTGGTGCACTGCTGCCTCCACGGCTTCCACACGAGGAACCCGAGCAGGTATAGGAGGAACATGGTGGTCTTTGCAAAGGTACTGAAGAAAGGCTTTTTATAATCTTGTTCCTTGAATATGTACTAGAAGGAAAGAGGGGGAAAGATATGATTGAACCATTTGCTCCAAGAACATGGAACTATTCCGCAGTCTGTTAACAGAATTTCAAAAAGGGTTGCTTTCTTCCAACACTCAGGTTATGTCCGACTGCAAAACATCACTGCAAGACGGCCTGGCTTTATTCAGGTCGCTGACCTACCCATGAATTCTCACTTCATTTAGCATTTCCTGTGATTTTACAGCAAGTGAAAATGCTTCCTTCCTTTCTGTTTTAAATAACTGCCCACTTCCTCTCCTATTTTAAAACCATACAATTAACAAAATATCTTTATAATATGGCTTATTCTTAGAAACAAAGTGAAATGCACTGTACTATACTACAGCACTGTAGACTGTACCTCAGCTGCATCGGATATCCTTCCCAGACACTGACAAGAGTGCAAATAAATATATTCAGAGAAATAAGGTGGAAGGCTCTAGTGAGACACTGTGTTATAATCTTGATGAAGACTATTCATATTTTTTATGGTAAGAGAGGGAATAGAACATAAATGCAAACTTTTTACTGAAGGATATCTTTTTTTAAATGCCATTAGTCACTGGCCAATAACCACTGAACAATTTGGTCTAGCTAAGTGTGTTATTTAGAGAGAGAGAGAGAGAGAGATACCATGAATGCCTAACATACCGATGTGAGCTCTGAGGAAGCCACCCAAATTACATCCACAAGCAGGAGGATGACAATACCAAGAGCCATGCGTCGCCGCTGAGCTGAAGCATTGCTCTGAGAGCTCATCCGGTTCATGATAAAAATCCAAACCATTGGGATACTGCAACATGAACGATGTACCGTTAGGATGCGGTTAAACTGCTACTCAAACATAAGAGTGGCAATGTCTTATTAGCAACACACAAAAAGGTAATTACGTTTAAATTTTTACTAAATACATCAATGAATAGTGACAACAATCACAGTATTTTGCTACACTGGGAAGTGTACGGCAGGACAGAGGGAAGTTCAAAGAATAAAAAGACATGCAACAGACTTGGGAGAAAACATTCTGAATTATAGCTTTTAATTTTGGATGTAGGCTAAATGGCATTTTCTCATGGTGTTTACCTGTTTTGGTCAGATACAAGGATCAGTCAATAACTAGCCACCTTGTCAGGCTATTGGGCAGGAATCTGAAAAATATGGTATAATCTACAGTTATTATTAGTTATTTTCTAAATGAGATGAAACTGTAATCTGACAGTTACTGCCAAAAAGGTCACATAATGTTTATGAGATTAGGTTACTGCTGCTGCCAAAATGAGCTCATTATTTGATTGTTAATCTAAGTATTGTACAGGCATAAACACAAGGCCTTTACTAAAATGACCTGCGACTGCAACACCGTTCTGAATGATCCAAGTGGAGCTTCTATTACAGAGATACAAGTTAAACTCTACTAATCAAGATTAAGAGAATTTAGATGAGATGACCTATGTTCTAGAATATATACGGGACTCAATAGACGAAAGTTCCGGGGGTACATTCCAATGGACAACAGATAAAGAAAAAAATACTACACCTTTCTTCTGACAAGGTGACGGCTCCCCTTGCTCTATCAGCCAGCTGTCAACGTGTGAACTAGTAAGGTGACGTTGCAGACAAGGTGGTGCATCACAGTGACCTATCCTGGACTGAAACGACAACGAAAAACAGAGGAGTCTATTTATACATGAAATATAAATCGGTGAAAGTCAAGGCAGCCACACAACATGAATTAAGGGCCTTGAAGGCTTACTCTTCTGGTGTCCCATTGTCTGCACCGGGGCTTTATGAAACTGTAGCAATAGCTCGAGCGGCTGGCAAGACCCCAAAATAGCCATTAAGTTGTTCCACTGATGTAAATACCCATGCTTGGTCTGAGGGCAGCATCTGTATTTTAACATGTAGTCGGTGACCCACAAAATGCATAACCAACAGGTCTTAAAGTGTCCGTTATTTAAGGCACACAATAACAGAAAATACACAAAGCCCATCGCTGCTCTTCTTAGAAACTGAAATAACTGTGTATAACTCATAGAGCAGGAAGGCAATTGAACCAGATCTTTGGTACATTATATAAGTTTACATCTGCATAGCATAGAATTGTTATGTATGCAGTACATAGCCACATTATGTTGTGTTTAACCCTTTATATTCCTAGGCTAGTAAGAAAATTACATAACTAAATACATAAATTGGGTGGTTAAGACAACAATTCAGTATTTCAAATGTTGCTACACCTAGACTGGTCCTAATTTGGCTACAACACACTGGGTTGTACAAAACTTAGAGAAGACTCTAAAATGAAAGCAACAAAGCACTACAAAACATAGAGCTATAATTGGATTTGGCAAAAGAAGTACACAATATATGAATCTAAATAACAATTTCAATTTAATCCAAAGACTATGAAAGTAATATCTGCAGATCTGATGCAGTGATACGGCTTGTATTGATAAAATTAGGCCAGCAGACACACAAAGCCCAGTCAGTGAAACTTATGCTGCAGCTCGCCTGGTACATTAATATTTCATTCACCACCTGACACCAAAGATCCCCAGTATGACTCAATAAAGCAACAGACCACTCTCCATTACAGCAGGACATTACTCCTGAAACTTTTCATTATGAATTTCCACACTTACTCATATTGTTAATGATTAGGGCAATTAAAGAGATGGCGTTCGCTACTATTTGCAACAAACACAATCGACGTGGCATTAGTTTCTATACGCAAATAATAGTTTCAAAGTAAAGTTGATATGCACAAATAACGACCAGGATACGAGCGTGTATGTGCACTAACACTGACACATGCATGGAGGTGCAATGCATATGAGGACGCAACGATTATATCTGTCTTGAAAGTCCAATCTGACACCCCCAGGTCAAAATCCAGGTTAGAAAACTGTACAACACGGTTAATCTACCTGTAGGATACACCACGACAATGCACAAACTCAAACACAATATGAGCCCTTGGCGTGTATTCAGATATAAACTAGTCATTCCTGTTACAAATCGTCCAGCTAATTAACAATTGCAAGGTAATGTAACTAGGCTACCTGGCTTATTTATCTACCTGTATGGCTGTGCCAGCGGGACATATTTCCATACACTGAATGCTGTCTCTGTATTGTATCACTATATGAATCGTCACGGTGCAATAGTCTTTACAGTACCTGTTTGTGTAGAATAAATACCTCCAACCTCAGCCTGTAAACACTGACACCCTCTGACCCTCTACGTTCCTTCCTGCTCATGTGACTGCTCCGGTCCACGCTGACGTCATCTTGTGCGACGCTGGAAGATGCAGTCGCTGAGGGCGCGTCCGCAATTCTGCGCAGATCTGCACAATCCCGCCGATGCCATTGGTGGAGCCGCGCAGATCGGCGCAAAACTGAAGACATCGGTGAGACCCGACTTTTTGGCGTTCACAGATTTAAAAACTACAGCCCCCAGAAGAGAACTTGGTCGTGTACTGAAAACAAATTAGTCGACTGAGGTTGTACCTAATGATACTTCACATGCAAGACCTTAACATAAGAGCATACAATAGTGTCCATTGCAATCATATTGGAAGTAATTGGGTAAGATAACACACAATCTTGCATGTTCTAGTGCATCACTTCTCAAAGTACAAAGGCATGTGTACCTAGAAGCATTGATGCTGTTTTGAAGGCAAAGGGTGGTCACACCAAATATGGATTTGATGTCGATTTTTCTTCTGTTCACTCACTTTGCTTTTAATTAATTGATAAATATAATCTACTAACATGTCTATTTTTTTAAAGCACTTTACAGCATTTACAGCACACCTGCCTAAAACGTTTGCACAGTACTGTATGTAAATATGACAAAATGTGTAGTCGTTATAGTTAAAGGGGTATCTGCTGATGTCTGCTTTTAGAAAAACATACTTCCTATACTGTCTGTTAAATTATTATGAATGTCTGTTGTTCCCCAGGTCAACATTGTTTTTTTATTGTTTATTATTAGCACAGAAAGGTTTATTCTGCATGCTCATGAGTCACAATTTAACATTTTACATATAATTCACTAACCAAGATGATCACAGTTGAAAATACGTTGAAAATATGTGAAGTGCTTTTAAAATCTGCCCAATAAATTTACCGATTTACTGTGTGTTTATATACATATATATGCAAAGTATTATGAATCTGACTAATTAACAGTCTAATACAAGATTCCTGGAATAATTATACTATATGATTATCATTACACAATTATATGCACTGCTTGGTCATGTTTGATTTAATTTATATGTAATAAAGAAGCCTGTTATTTTATGGAGAGGGGCCCCACAGTTCATACAGACAAATCTTTATAATCCGCCTCAAATTAAGTCACCAGTTCAGTTTTTTGAAGAAGAAAAAAAAAGGCTAAGTTTAGTAAAGCTGTCATTGTGGTTAACTGAATAGTTGAAACACATTTTCTTTTAGCTAGGACTGCCTACTACCGAGTTATTTACTCTGACCAAATAAAGAAAGGTTAACTTACCTTCCTGTTTTTTTACCCATTTCCTCTATATTATAGCCATTGAACTAAGAAGAACATAGGGATACACAGAATGAGGTAAAATAATGTGGAAATTAAATTAGAAATGTTTAATAGTGTCATTTGACTACAATGTAGCATGTGTATACTTTGAATGGTTTCACCTTTATCCACAAAATATGAATGTTGACAAATAATGTAAAAATAACATTAAAAGGGAAAACATAATGAATTAAAAACTGAAGTAGCGTTTTGATCATCTTTGTTTCACACAACTGCACAATCAAGATGCACACATAGCTTCTCAGCTACGATTACTTCAGATAATTATTTCAGATAATAAAAAATAGTAGTGGATGAAGTGACACAGCTCACACAACTAGCTTAACACATAATCATATATTTTGGATGCCAACCCAACTTAACCTGATTTTAATTTGCCACGGTGTTCAATTGATCTTTATTATCTTCCAGCCAAACTAGATATCTGAACACCCCCCAAAAACCCCCAACTGGGCATCTGATTCAGAGTAATGTAAGATTAATAAATCAGTAGGTAAAATTGCTCAACAGTATAAGGTGCGACACATATTGCACACAGCACAGTCAGTCACAATGTATCTTTCTCCACTATCTTTATTGATACCGTGCAACCACTTCATCCTGCAAATGCACGTCTTTCACTTCAGAATAACACATCTCCCCCTTTTCTTCTCCTCTCTACCAATATGTAAGGCAGAGGAGGTGGGCCTCTAGTGCACGGAAGAAAGACGTGATTGACAGCCCTGGCCCTGCCTGCCGTGGCGGCCCCGCGTCGGCCATCTTGCCTGGCTGCTGCTGCACCGAGCGAGTGCGGAAGTGGAAACTGCACTGAGGGCTCCGGGTTCCGCCTGTGGATGGTCAGATAGCCAGCTCTCCGTCAGCCCAACGAAACGCACCTCTCACAGGACGATTCTCGTCTCCAGACCCCGCTCGCAGGACCCCGAGAGATGGCAGGACGGTTGCCGGCGTGTGTCGTGGACTGTGGCACCGGGTAAGCGGCCGAAAGGCACCGCATTCCTGCGCGGAGGTGTGATGGGGGAGTCGGGGCTGCGCCGGGGTGTGTTTGCACATTCAGCCCTGGTTTTGCGTGCGGGCTTGTGTTGCAGGGTTGCGTGTGTGTTGCAGGAAGGGATCGGGTGGGTTTGAGTTCAGTTTTTAACGGTGCATATGAGAGAAATACAATCCGCCGTCTGTATAATAGCCGCGGGGTGGTATTTGCTTTCATAGTCAGAAAACCATCTTCCTGTCTGAGCAGGGGTCCACCCAGAGCTCGGCACTGCCCGTCCGTGTGTGGATCTGAGGATGCTGGACGGTTCAATACGAGTGCGTTTTAAACAAGGGGGTGGAATGAAAGAGCACGCCATTAAATCAAGTTTTAATTGTGGCTGCAAATGTGTTTTTCCATACATTAGAGATCTCACAAAAAAAAAAAAAAAAAAAAAAAAAAAACTGCCCGGTGGGAGCATGCGCAGAACGACTTCCTGGTTGTGTCAAAAGCTGCTTCCTGATTTACGCTTTTTAGTCCTTATATGGTGTCCTCGGCACCAAAATAAGCATTTTAGAAACCCGTATTTTAACCACAATATAAAAACCTGACCATCTGACCATGCATACGCCAGTTCGACAAGTACGGATCCTGTAGCGCATATGCAGGTCATTATATATTATTTTGCATGATCCAAGTGTGTTTTGCAGATGCACCAGTTTCCAACTCCCGGTTCACTTCCTCCTTATATGCCTGTATTTAACTTAGCTGAGGCTGTGCATGAGCTGCAATATAGCATTTTACTTTAAAAAACACAACTGGAAATAGAAATACAAACACAGGTGCTAGTTTTCGATTGTAATTTTAACCAGGTATCCGTAGGGAGGAAATATGACTGAAGTAGATGGGCTGCTTCCTTGGCTGTGCGGTTTGCAAACACTTTTTAAAGCTAACCTTAAAACAGCCCCAATAACCCAATTATTATGTAAAAATCAAAACAAATAAACAAAAAAACTCCTTTAATTAGTATTTTATATATAATGTGAAATGCTTACAGGTCACTACCTCAGAAACCCAGACATTTATTTTTAAGGAAGAACAAAAACTTAGTTCATGGATACAATAATATCCATTTAGAAAATAATAATAAATAATAAATAATGATATGTTTGAGAGAGAGAAAATGTATCTTGTTGTACATGCTGCTACACTTGCAAGAACTATCTGTGAATATGTCACAAATAAATAATGACTGATCGCAGATTCATTGTTAGTCCACACCTCTAAAATGAGAAGTGGCCGGGGGGGGGGTTGCAGCAATTGCTCGGTTCTGCTAATTCACAGAAGAAAAGGAAACCACAACAGTGAATTCTTAACTTTCAAGACCGGCCTCCCTCCTGCGAGAGAAGTGTGTGTATGTGTGACAAGGACAGTTATTTTGACTCCCTGTGTTGTTCGACTGTGTCATCGCACACCATCTTTGTGCTTAAAAATGAACACCAATATTACAATTTATACTTCCATTGTTAAGGCAGGTATTCCCGACCACCTGGCATTCCATGTCCATATCATTTATAACTGACCAATGCAGTGAAACCTACATGTATAATATGGTTCAAATACTACATCTAGACATTCATATTCAGCAGACAATTAAGACAAGTCAATTACGTTATATTAATGAATTGCACAATGTAGAATTCGATTCAGTATGGTTGCACTATAGATAACTAGAGTACGACTACATCCCTTATGGGTTTCTCGTTGCCATCCAAAGAACAGAGAAGAAAAGCAATATCTGGATTACAGCACCGTGCTTCAACAGCTCCGTACTCCTGTAACGTGTACAGGCTTGATCTGCTTATCGCCAAGACGCATACCGTTTTTCTTCTTCCTTTCTGACACTAATAGGTATTTAGGTAAACCACTGTCTCTGTGAGTTTCAGATATGTAAAAGTACTAGCAAAAAATTGTCTGTATACTATACCATTTGTTTGGGATTAAACCAAACAAAAATAATCTGTTTGAATGTTGAGTGACTGCTGAGCTTTAAGATACAAAAAGAAACATTCATATTTTCTCCCTCTATTTCATCAGGCAACAGAATACATTGATATAAATGAAAGTTTTCAATCTTGCATGTACCAATGTTCAGCCTTTTTATGATCTGTAGAGATACAATTTGTGTTTTTAAAAATTGAATAGTACCTACACACTCGCATATATGTTCCCAGAAAAGTTTATTAAGCCTGAGACAGATCAATGTTTTTATCTATTGCATCAGGATGAACTAAACAGAAGCCATTAACATTAAACTTTTATTATATTTATATTCCTTTTAAGAATCAGATCGTAGGCAATGCATACAACCTTTTACACCTGAAACTAATGTATAGACCATATCCTGTCAGTGTTTTGTGGTTGTGTTATGACACTCAGTTCACAGGGTGGTGCAAAGTATTCTGAATGAATGCAGATTATATCCTGTTTAGGCGATAGTCTTGCATTAAATACAATCTTTCCATTTTCTTTCTTGCTATATGTTACGTTCCCTCACTTCTGATTACAGGTTTCGAATTGAACTTGGAAAATATAGTAGAATATAGGTCTAAAAGTAGTACTGAAAAAACAGTGGAGGTGATTAAATGTTAACTACAACACCACATGGCATCCCACCCCTGTAATAAGCATTTGTTTTAAAATGTGTTACATAACGCAGCAGGCGTTTATCTTCCAAAACCACAAGGCTTGTTTCATGGAAATGTACTGGTCAAAATCAATCCGTGCAAATTCAGCTCTGAACAGACAGTAATTAGCACATCGCAGACGTAACGAGGTCAGGTTCTAGCATATGCATTTAATTTGACTAAACTCAATAACTTCAAATCATTTAAAATAAAATACTTAATTCTACCTGTTTCTTAAACCCAGAACTGTTCTTTACAGACGCAAGCTGTTGTTTTTCCGATGCTGTGGATACATTGCCTGTAGTAGAGAATACTTTAGTGTGGCCTGAGACACTGGAGACTTGTTTTAACAGATTAGTTTAGCAGGTGATTGTTGCTGGCAAGTCCCGATTTCAGTCAGGAATGTAGTTGTGCTCCTCCCACAGCGAGGAAAGGACAACTGTATCTCTGGAGAATCAGGACGGCTAATAACAAAATCCACACTCGATATCAAAGGCATTTGATAAGGTAAAACTTTGAATAAGTCAGTGCACATTTCAAACACAGTAGTGACTGTCCTTTAGGCGTTCTTTGGCTGTTTATTTTTCTCTCATTTTCTAAGTGAATGATAGTTCCTCTACTCTGTAGTGGCCCAACATAAGTCAGCTCTAGGCTTAGGTCAAATCTGGATGACACATCGACTGTACAACCCACCAGCATTAATGAAACACTTCTTAGGGATCTGCTAGTGCTGCTGAAAGGCCAGAGTTGCCACAGATCTGGATGATTCAGAGGCTAACGTTGCAGAAGGAAGCGATCCAGCCCGCCCGTCGCTTCAGCTTTTACTGGGTGGCTTTGCTTTGCTTGTTCCTCGTCCCGTTTCCTTGATGCTGTGTGATGATGTTTAGCGATAACAGGATCACAATAGCATCAGCAGCCACTTCTTTCTCTTGCCTTAAACACCAGGCGAGTGATGTTGTAGGGATTTAATAGCATAGACTGAAATCGAGGGATCTCCCATCCCATGTCACTCGCTGGAAGCATTTGTTTAAGCTTTTATGACTTGTGTGCTGTTTTGGGTTTTCTGAGCAGTCTCAAATTCTTTAACCGTGAGTCACAGGTTTTTCCGTATTGTCAGTGTGCTGAAATGTTTTTACTGCGTATTATGTGCTAAAGTGTCTAAGCCTTTACATCTGAACTGGAGAACTTGAAATTACACAAGCTCTCTATTTAATAAACATGCTTTTGAGTATTGTAGTGAACATGCATCTGATGCGTTTTGCAGAACCGGAAGAGAGACTAAGCTGTTCTTGTTCTGCTTGTCCTACTTGCAGTACCTTCAATTACTGTCATTTCTGATGGTCAGAAATGTCCTTCTGTTCGGGAATTATCCTTGATTGTCTGGCATTTCAAAGCACTAGTGTATATTTGTATTATTTTATGCATTCTTCTAATACATTCTTCTTAAATCCAAGCATAAATCCCTTTGTAGAAAAAATATTTGTTTTATATTAGCTAGACAACAACTATATTTGATTAACAGCAGATATGCGTGCTAACAAAATATTGCCTCTTAAAATGATGGTCCGTAAATCCCCATTCAATCCCTTGTTACTGATTTGTAATCCAGTATTCAAACATTGTGAAAGAATGGTCAGACAATTACATATATTTTTACAGATGAACTACAAACATTGATGTATCATTATTTATAAAATGATGAGTTTTGATCTTATATTAAATAATCTAAACAGTAATTTGTCTTCACTGTAAAAACATGCAATTTCCCATGTTAATTAATCTGTTCCTGTGTTGTTTCTTTCAGGTATACAAAACTTGGATATGCTGGGAATACAGAGCCTCAGTTCATTGTTCCATCATGTAAGTTTTTTGTCTGTTTGTCCTTATTATGTGTATTTTACAGCTGGATGATGTAATTGTTAAATCTGTAAGTTGTTAGTGGTCACAAAATTGCAGAGCCTGTTTTTCACAATTAGCATTTTTTTGCATGAACTTGTATATTCATCTCTGGAATAATGGTAAGTGTAGTTTGTATATTAAGTATCTGGAGTTAGGCCTCCATTAGTGTTGTCAGATTACACAATAGAGTCCTCTATAAATAGCATGGTATTCCTGCTGGCTTCCATTTAGACCTGACCCTTAAGAAAACCCCTTTCCAGTGTTTCCATACGGATAAAATAACAGCAAAATATGATGAATGGAGTCCATTGAGTTTGTAGATCAAAATTTGTCAGTTTCTCTTAAAACGGTGAAATACCCAGTGGCAATTCCAACGCCGCATGAAAGGAAACAATTTTCCAGTCATCACGGACCACAGGAAGTCCTTTCAACCACTCTCTGGACTGAATAGAAAGCCTTTTCTTTCTTTTCCTTTGTGCGTCCGAGTGTGTTGTCAGCTGGCGATGATGTTAAATTCAGTTAGACTTTGTAGAGCACTCCTGAGGAAAAGCACACCGCAGTACAGATCTCTAAAAGCCGATCTGCGGAGAGAGGAGGACCCTGGGAATGAGCAGCGTTTAGTGTATTCCTTATTTGGTGCCGTTTCTGTTCTTTCTGCATTCTAGAAAGTTCTCATCCCCCTTTCGCAGAATGTCAAGAGTTTATGAATTGTGCATCTAAGTGTACGGATCTGTGTTGACATCCTGAGTTGTGTGCATCGGTCATAGGCGTGATGTCACAGACCGTGTTGGCACTAATGCACCTGCAAACTGAGCACAATCCTCAAATCCTCCCTTCCTTCCAGGTATTGCCATCAAGGAGTCGGCGAAAGTCGGGGACCAGGCACAGCGGAGGATGATGAAGGGTGTGGACGACCTGGACTTCTTCATTGGCGATGAAGCAATCGACAAACCGACATACGCAACGAAGGTAGTGATCTAAACCATCGCCCATCTTACTGATTTAGTTCAATTGCTCTTCTCTTTCCAAGGTGTCTTGTATTCAGTCAAAAGTTACACAACTCTTTTGAAGAAAGGAGAGTTAGAAAATGTAAGAACATAAAATGTACAATCGAGGAGCCCATTCGCCCCATCGTGCTCGTTTGGTGTCCATTAATAACTGAGTGATCAAGGATCCTATCCAGTCTGTTTTTGAATGTTCCCAAATTGTCTCTTCAACCACATCGCTGGGGAGTTTGTTCAGATTGTGACGCCTCTCTGTGTGAAGAAGTGTCTCCTGTTTTCTGTCTTGAATGCCTTGAAGCCCAATTTCCATTTGTGTCCCCGGGTGCGTGTGTCCCTGCTGATCTGGAAAAGCTCCTCTGGTTTGATGTGGTCGATGCCTTTCATGATTTTGAAGACTTGGATCAAGTCCCCACGTAGTCTCCTCTGTTCCAGGGTGAAAAGGTTCAGTTCCTCAGTCTCTCAGTAGGACATTCCCTTCAGACCTGGAATAAGTCCGGTTGCTCTCCTCTGAACTGCCTCTAGAGCAGCGATACCTTTAAGGAGTGAAGCCACAGACAGAAACTGCCAATTCACATCATTGATATTGCCAGAATGATATAATTGTGTATATTAAAGCTACCCTTCTCATTGACACTCTCCACTGCATTCTTTTTATAACTCGAGTGTTTTTTGTGTTTCCTCTTCTCTACAGTGGCCGATTCGCCATGGTATCGTGGAAGACTGGGATTTGATGGAGAGGTTTATGGAGCAGGTGATCTTCAAGTATCTGCGGGCAGAGCCAGAGGACCATTACTTCCTCCTGGTAAGAGACAGTGATGCAGTGTGCTTTAAAGCTGGGGCTAAATTAAATGTGTGCACAGTTTATCACCCTGGTCTTTGTGCGGCGCATTAATGTCAGGTGTTCTTTGGTCTTAAATTGCAGCCATTTTTAAGAATAATACATGCATGACTTTGCATGTCAGATTAAAGTAGATGGAAACATTTTTCCTTCTGTCTACTGGTTTAGTAAACAACTCGCTCTGTCCTGGAGGTCTGTCTTGCATCCAGTGCATATTGATACACAGGCAGTGCAAGGTGTGAGAAGAGTTTATTTTTGTATATATCTGTATAATGGTTTTCTCTTTGCAGACGGAGCCTCCGTTAAATACCCCTGAAAACAGAGAATACACGGCAGAAATCATGTTTGAGTCATTCAACGTCCCAGGCCTGTATATCGCCGTTCAGGTAATGATATTTTGTGAACATACCCGCGTACGTGTTTCTATATCCTCTCTGTTTGCAAATCTTCCCGAACTAGATTTGTTTTTAATTCTCTTCGCTCTGCAAATATGTTCTTCAGTTGCTTTCATATAAGCCTACTTTTCCTGCCAGTAGCCTTTTCTTTTGGAATGATGAGTCGGGTGAAAAACAAAGTGTAAAGGGCATAGATTTTTAATTAAAATGAAACAATCCATCATTGGAGGTCTTTTAGTCTCTGCCAAGCTTCTGTAAAGCCTTGTTTTTATTTACATGGCATATAAAATCTTAACAGGCCTACAATAAGCAGCATTAATTTGTAAAGAACAAAGAAAAGAAAGGAATTTAAAAGCCCAAGGTTTAAACTTCAGTTCTAATCATTTGCATTGAATTTGCCCTCTTAATGGATGTTGATGTTTTTACTAAACCGCTTTCACCTTGAAGCGGCCATTGTGCGGTGCGTTGTGTTTACTGATCTTTGGCAACAATCCGCAGCGAACGCACGTCCTGTCGACAACACTGGGCTCACTGTGTTCGCTTCACAGATGCATCAGTCCTCCGTCTGTAGGACTTTTATTCCTTCGGTCCATTACAATTCTCGGGGGCGAGGGATGTGGTTGACTCTCCGTCACGCTTGAAGCGAACAAGACAATGTAGATGTAAATGGTAGTTGTGTATTTTAAAGAATAATTAACTCGCAACTTATGAAACTAATGTAAAATTGAGAACAAGTGTAAAACGCATCCCCAAACAAGCAAAGTGTTTACAGGAACAAGGCAAATGTTTATCTGCAAGAAAATAATGGCCAGGTCCTATATATGTAAAAGAATATATGTAAACAATTAAAATAACCATACAAAAAGAAACTGCAGATGCCTATGCCATTGAAATGTAATTGTATGTTCTTGAGGGATGGATAATCCTTCTTTCTGATGAGGTCTTGTCATGGTAATTAAAACATGAGGAGTAATACTGTTTTAAAAATGTATATTTATATTTTGTCTTAGGCTGTTCTTGCCTTAGCTGCTTCTTGGACATCCAGACAAGTAGGAGAGCGAACGCTGACGGGGACAGTAATAGACAGCGGAGACGGCGTCACTCACGTCATCCCTGTTGTAAGTAAATTGCTGTTTTTTTAATTAATAAATTGTCCAGTATGTATGTGAAATGCATTCCCTTTCTTGTCCTCTTGATGGTGCTATGAGCAACAGACTGCAGCAAGGATAGCCTCCAGTGTGAGCATTGCATGAAGCAGGATCTTCTTAAGTGATGAAGATTGTTAGAGTATATTTGTTTATTGAGGAATTATGAATTGGGACGGTGTAGAGAAGTTAACGGGAAAAACGCAAACGTAACAGAGTCTATAACCATACATCTACAGTGCTTCTTGCATATGGGTATCTTTATTAAACCTACTGTAGCAGTACTAGTTTAAGAACATAAGAAAGTGTCCAATCGTCATGTGAAGAAGTGTCTCCTGTTTTCTGGACACCAAATTAGCATGATGGGGCGAAGGTACCTTCAAGAATTAGTGCCAGGGACTGCAATAGTGAGCAGGAAGGATTTCTCCAGTATCAGCAACCACTCTCTGGGTGCAGCACAGTATTCTGTAGTACTCAGTTGCTAAAATTAGACTTCCTAAAGGACTTGGCCAAGGATGAAACCAAACTGTGAGCCTCAGCGTTTTTTCACTGTTTTTTACTTAGTGGAGAATTGCCAAAATGTACGTCACTTTTTAATCTGGTTTCATTCTGCAGTAAAGGGAGTGGGATAAAAAGGACGATTCAGTTGTTTCACTTCCGCTACCGTTGTGGTTTACAGTTCAGGAGTTCCTCAGCCTGTCAGTGTTGTTGATGTCATCGGCATTTCCTGCAGATCGCACTAAGCCGTGAAACCGAAGAGTGAGCTTGAGTCGAAGCACAATTGTAGTTTGTTTCCTCATCTGTAATTAGTGTCTGAACGCGATGCTTTACTGTACCATATTCGATTCCTGAGCACTAAGAAACTTGGGACTGATTTGAATTCCCCGGTGAGTAAGACACTTATACAAGACTGCCGTTAACCAGTCATTGTTTTTCTTCTGCTTTTCCAGGCTGAAGGGTACGTGATCGGCAGCTGTATAAAGCACATTCCCATTGCTGGGCGGGACATCACATACTTCACCCAGCAGCTCCTGAGAGAGCGGGAGGTGGGCATCCCCCCCGAGCAGTCGCTGGAGACTGCCAAGGCAGTAAAGGTAAGCCGCAGTCACCTCTCTTTGTGTATTTATTGTGTGTGTTGGCTGTTTTAATGTGTGTGTTTTATTAGCACTTTGTGGTGAAGTGAAAGGCACTATATACAATAAAGTTTATTATATATAGGTGTGCATAGTGCAGGTCACACTCGGTATGATCAGTATATTTCCAAAGGATAAGTAGTCACTGCTGTTGCCTCAATACATTTGTTTAAGCCATTTCAAGATGTATTTCAATGCGTTTGCTTGGAAACCCTGAGCGGTAGAATCGAAGTGATGGTCTATAGTAGTATAAATGATTGCTATTATCCAGATATATCAGCAGGTGTCACTGTAGCTGCATTTACACCATCTTTCGTCTCCCTGAATGTCTTCCAGTGTTCAGGGACCGTTTTGTGTTCTTGACTTCCATACTAATTTTCATGCTCTTCATTCCAGGAGCGGTTCAGCTACGTCTGCCCCGATTTAGTAAAAGAGTTCAGCAAGTACGACACAGACGGTTCGAAGTGGATCAAGCAGTACACCGGGATCAACGCGATCAGCAAGAAAGAGTTCACCATCGATGTCGGCTACGAGCGGTTCCTCGGACCCGAGATTTTCTTCCATCCCGAGGTAAGTATTTGACCGGATTTAAACATCGATTACAGATTAAGCAAGTGTTTAAAAATGATTTGATATGAACTGTTTTAAACTATTTAATGGACATTAATCTTCTTAATCTGTGTTTTTGTTGCTTCTATAAAATAATATTAGAAAACGTTCGTTACAGTGTTGCCTTTGTAATTGACGGACAGATATTTGTATCTACCTGTTTTCTGAGGCGCTGGACTCGTATTTAAGTGGTTCGTTTGACCAGATGGGCCAGTTGGAAACGCTTCAAAATATTTAATTTCCGTCTGTGTCTTATCTGAGGGCAAAGTTCTAACCACTTGCTGTGTTTCTGCAGTTTGCCAACCCTGACTTCACCCAGCCCATCTCCGAGGTCGTCGATGAAGTCATTCAGAACTGCCCCATCGATGTGAGACGCCCGCTTTACAAGGTGAACTCAGTGGCCCGGTGACGACCTGCCCCACCCCGGTTTATTCCGTCAATCCGGTTTAAATATAAACGCACAAGTCTCAATTTCAGTGTGCGTTTGTGTCTCGCAGAACATCGTCCTCTCCGGCGGCTCCACCATGTTCAGGGACTTTGGACGGCGCCTGCAGCGGGACTTGAAGAGGACCGTAGACGCCCGGCTGAAGCTCAGCGAAGAACTCAGTGGGGGGAAACTAAAGGTCGGTGTTTTCGATGCGTTAAATCGAAGGCTACGCAGCGACTCGTTTGCAGACATTGTTTACAAGTCTCCGTTTGCACACTATATATCTGCTTTCCCTTTTAAAATGCTGTTTTTTCTGATTTTTACAGCCAAAACCCATTGACGTACAAGTCATCACTCATCACATGCAGAGATATGCGGTCTGGTTCGGTGGCTCCATGTTGGCTTCGACTGTAAGTTTATCCGCCCGTCTATTCGGTCAAATATCTAGAGTTTGTAACGGTATTGAATTGGGTGATATTATTTAGAGCTAAATTGTTGTTTTTCAGTAGTTTGTCGAGGTGGCATCACATAAGTTGGTCTCGTAAAAATAAGCGGGAGCAACATTGGCTTGTTTCAGCGATTTATAAACCGTTGCGTATAAGAATGATTCTAGAACTTTAAATCGCTGAATTCTTGTATCTGTTGATCAGTCGCAGGAAAGCATCTTGCCGTAGTCTTAAATAGGATAAATTAAGAGTTTAAACTACTAATTATATTCCTTTAGCTTGTCAAGAAGAAGAACCCAATCTTGTGTACCTAAGTGCTGTATATTATCACCCACAGTTTTCACTTATTTTAATTATTCCCCCCCCCCCACAGCCGGAGTTCTACCAAGTGTGCCACACCAAGAAAGATTACGAGGAGATCGGGCCCAGCATCTGCCGTCACAACCCCGTGTTCGGAGTCATGTCTTAAGAGTTGACCTTGAGAAGTTCAGGGCCGGGGGGTGGGTGGGGTGCTTTTGGTTGTCTGTTATGTCTGGACGGCTGCAATCGTGAAACTGTAAAAGAAAGATCATAGATTAAAAAAAATAAAAATAAAGACCAAACGCAATCAGGCTGGGAAATTTGTAGTGAATGTCTCTTCACGACGAGGGAAATAATACTAAGCCAAAACAATTTGAGTTTCATTTTCATATCTGCTAAGCATTGTGGGAACAAAATTAAAAAGAGTTTTATTATGAAACTTTGTTAATGGTTTGAGAACTTTGCGTGCCCTACTTTTTTGTATGTTGATGAGTTATCCAGATCTCGACAGGGTTTGAATAGTTTTAGTCATCGGCTCTGTTCTGCAAGAGCTTGTTTATATTTCATACAGAAGTTTTTATACGTAAAGATGGGGGAAATTAAAAAAAACAAATTTAAGTATCCATAACAATAAGGTAAGATCCAGTGACTAACTAGTAGTTTCCCCAAAAGAAAATGGAAAACCTCATCGCATAGTCTGCTCCAAAAAGTGATCAACCTCAGTTTTTTTTTTTTTTTTTTTTTTTTTTTTTTTTAAGAGGTTACCCGGCCAAGCCGCTTTGGGAATAAATCTTAATTCAGACTAACCCATGCCTGCTAGTGCTTTTCTGATTACTCCACGCATTCGTTTCTTCTCTTTCTTGCTGGAAAACTATAAAATAATAAAAATGAAAAGACTGTTGAACCAGTATTGTAGCCTAGAGTCTCATTGATTGATTTAAAATACCAAATAATTCAATGATTGGTGTATTTAATGCCTAGCAACATTCCAATAAAGGCGCAAAATTCTTTCTACGCATTTGTCTGAGTTTTTTTTTCCTCTCGGGCTGTGAGGAGGACGGAGATGTCGAAGTGTCACGTTTGTAGCGAACCATCGTAGACTGTAATGCCGAGGACAATTCGGTTCAATTACAATTCCATTGTTACCCTGCCGGTAATGGTTTTCTCCTTTTGTAATTTAGATGATAATGAGCACAAATATATTACTGCTCATTGAAATAATGTTCACATTGGTGGCTGTATCCTCTTACTTCAGTTGTCCTGAAGGAATAAACTGCTTGAGTTTTTCCCCATTTCCGTTTTTCTCTGTTCGGCTACATTCTTATTCTGACGACTATCGAAAGATGCAGCTCTACAGAAACAAAACATATGTATAAGTTGTAATAATATGGGTTTTATATCTGATCATTCATTTGGAGATACTGATGTTAGAAATAATTCTTACAGTTTAAGTTTGAGAATAAGAACAAAAAACTAAACTATAACGTTAGAAGACGTATGTTTAAGCAACACTAAATGTCACTATCTTTCAAGACCCGGCAGTTTTAATTTCAAACTGAACATATGAAATGATAATCCATCTAGTCAAGCTAGAAAATATTCTTTATATCCGTCTGTGGGAATAATTATTTGCCGATTCTAAATGATTGCTTCTCAGTGGCATTTGTTGAACCATGTGTAGTGTTTGCTCTGATTTAGCATGAAGGAAATTAACATCTTCTCACTGACAGTGTTGACCCTCTGGGACTTATGTTTCTGGCTGACTGAAGACCTGCCTGTTCAGTCCAAATAGGAAACAAAAAATCAAGATGTTCTCTTATAATCATGAAAAGCTAATTAGTATGTATTAGATAGCATGCCATATGTATCCTATCAATGTATATCCCTCATATTTATTATTTAAGTAATAAGAAACCTAAGAAAGTATCCAATCGAGAGTAGGCCATTCACCCCATTGTGCTTGTTTGGTGTCCATTAATAACTAAGTGATCCAAGGATCCTATACAGTATGTTTTTGAATGTTCCCAAATTGTCTCTTCAGCCACATCGCTGGGGAGTTTGTTCAGATTGTGACGCCTCTCTGTGTGAAGAAGCGTCTCTTGTTTTCTGTCTTGAATGCCTTGCAGCCCAATTTCCATTTGTGTCCCCGGGTGCGTGTGTCCCTGCTGATCTGGAAAAGCTCCTCTGGTTTGATGTGGTCGATGCCTTTCATGATTTTGAAGACTTGGATCAAGTCCCCACGTAATCTCCTCTGTTCCAGGGTGAAAAGGTTCAGTTCCTCAGTCTCTCAGTCGGACATTCCCTTCAGACCTGGAATAAGTCTGGTTGCTTCTCCTCTGAACTGCCTCTAGAGCAGCGATATCTGTCTTGAATTGTGGAGCCCAGAACTGTCCACAGTATCCAGATGAGCTCTAACTAGTGCATTGTACAGTCAGAACATAATGGTAGGTAAATATTTGTCTTGGCGGCAACAAGTACCTCTGAATAGAGAAAAATAATTAACTGAATTAGGTGTGCTACTTCTAATCAAAATAGTGAAATGAGACATCAGCATGTGGATTACATTGTGCCTGACATAACCCTACTGAAAATGATGAATACGCGGCGTGGAAATGTAATAAGAGAAATGGCGTTGGCAGAAATGCATTCAGTAAAAAACACTGGTTGGGTTGAGACGTTTAAATGGTTTGATATGATGATAATGACTGGTCCTGCATAGAGATTTGGCCTTATCTTTTTTTGGCAGTGCCCGTCCTGGTCTTTTATTTGTGAAGAAGCGCGTTTAATGGTTTCAATTATATCCCAATTCAATTATATTCAATTATATAAAAATATTTTGTTTCCTTTCACGTCGGCCCTGTTTTCGGTGACAGATTAAAACGCAGCCCATTAGCTTTGTGAATGGTCGGCGTTGTGCAAATACAAACAGAGAGAGCTTGAGAACAGGAGCCCTATTTAAATGTAGAAGTCATTTTAGCTACAGGGATTTGTAATGAGTTTCACTCGAAATGGGAAAAGCACCTAGGGAGCACAATAACATGGACTAAATGTGAGAGAGAATCTGAAACTCGGAAGATTGAAGTACTGCCGCCAGTGATTCAGCCAACAATACAAAATGCATTTAGATGGCAACAGTTTAAATACATAATTTCCATTTTGTATATGGGAGAGCCGGGACATGAAATTAGGATATTGGTGGTTACAAATGTACAATGACATTTGCTTGAATGGTGTAATGTTGGCTGCCATGGTGGGAAATTATTGTGTGTTTTGGGTGAGGCAATTACAAAGCTGTGCAGTGTAGAAACATGCAGGTGGATGTATTTCCTGTTTGTTTATTTGTTGTCTAATAAAATAAGCTTCTATTCCTGGTGCCTTTCAGATGCCATCCAGTTGTGTGCCTCCTAACCAGTGAATGTCTGTCAGGTGGGAAGGAAAATGGCTACCCAGGCTTACTAATTGGTTCAATGTGTTTTTTCTTTCTTTTAATTGAAGTGATGTCACGCCTTCGTCTTCCAAATTGTGGGCGAGCAAATTCTTCAAGAGCACAATCGTTAACGCATTTTTTGGCAGGTTTTTAAAAATGGCAATTTCATTTTGTTTGTGTGGCAGCAAAAAAGATCTTTCATCTGCACTTGATTCATAACGGACCTGTGAGAAAATCCCTTCTGAAATGTCTTTGTGTCCTGTCCTTTCTGTGTTCAGTATTAAGTCAAGTGAACCCCCCCCCCCCCACACACACACACACACAATCCCTTTCGAGTTGCTACTCTCTTGCTATTGTGTGGCACCAAATTCCCATTTAATTATGTTTATAGCTTTAGTTTATTATTGACAATGCAGCAAACATAGTGGTGTAATAACCTTGTGAGTCGGACTTTAGCTATATGTTTTCTGGCTGAGTTTGAAATGAAGGCTCTTAATGTAAATGTTATCATGATAAATAGCAAACAAGTGGAGCTATTGCTTGTATCAGTTACATTTCCATACATACATGGGAAATAAATCAACCCAAACAACAGAAACAAACACCTTTATGGACAAACTCATTTTTATTTCTCCTGTAACAATTGACATTTATCTTCAGGAATCACAACACATTGTAGACTGACTTTCTTGCGTGATTAAGCATATTTGCACATTGTCGACAGTGAGGACATCAGTGTTGTAAAGTGAATAGGTTTTGTTTAAACTGTGAAAGTGTGACATTACCAGTCTGACAACAGCAGTAGTTATAGATGACAGAGCATCGTCAGTGGTACAATTCTTCTGCAATCTTTCAAATATATCAGTCGGCTGTCCCTTAGTCAACCACCAGGTGGATCTTTCCGACCGCAAACGAGGCATGACTTAACAAAGACATTTCCATGAGTAGAGAAACCGGGAACATCGCCTGGAACTGGGAGTGTTTTTTCCTTGATACAACTTCCTCCAATAGAAATTCTTGTAGGTGATGAAAAACAAACAAACAAACAAAACCTTTTATGGCGAGATGTGAGAGGATAAAAGTAATCTTTAGAGGCAGGCAAGCGTCCCCCGTTCGCCACGCAGTGATAAAGAATCTGAGACCCACAGAATTTCAGTAGCTAATGAAGTGAGCAGTTAATATTGCCGGGAATAAAAATACAGAGTGCATCTTTTCATAGGCCACTGCGCCACGCAATGCATTATCTCCTGGTTATTATGTGTTTCTTTTATGATCACTGTCAAGACACCGCAGCATTTGTTTTAAATAGATATACAGGCACACAGCACATGATGCACGTCAAGAACAAGCAAAGGAAACAAACCGATGCAGAGAATCCCACCATTGATCAACAATGCAGTGCAGAGGTAAGCAGAACCAGTATCCATTGCTTACCATTAGCAGGAAGTGACAGGAGAATGACTCAGCCAACCAAGTTCCTCTTTTTATATCAGATGTGTAGTTTAATTGACAACAACTTTGGATTATTCTATTACCAGGATGGAGGCCACAACATGCTTCAAAACACAGTATATATTCAAACGGGTGACGAATTAAAGGAAAAAACAAAGTGTCTCAGTAAGGTGTTGGGCACCACGACCAGCCAGAACAGCTTCAATGTGCCTTGACATAGATATCCCTCTCTATGTCATTCTTGATGGACTGTTCTTGCTGACACAGTCTGATCACGTCCTGCATTGACATTCTCAGTCACCTGGAAAAGAGTCGCTCTTCTGTTTTTCCTTACATATCGCAGTAATGCACGAGTCATCAAATGTGCACTTTCAACCACATTTTCCAACCCTGTTTACTGATGTCTTTCCCCATAGATCTAAATACAGATGTAACTTTAGTCACTGTTCCTAATGAAACACTAGCCAGTTGAGCAGTCTTTGTGACTGAAGCTCCTGCCATTCGTGCCCCAATAATGCCCCCTCTTTCAAAGTCACTTAGATCCTTTCCTCTTGCCATCTTGATTCAAAATCGAGGTCAGCCGGGCCTGCTCAGCATTTGTATACATGCCACAGAGCATGATAGGATGTTAATTGTTTAATTGTATCATGCAGTAAACCTGTTTGGAGGCATCTGCATTCGTGATGTTCCTCAACTCATATATATATATATATATATATATATATATATATACACTCACCTAAAGAATTATTAGGAACACCTGTTCAATTTCTCATGAATGCAATTATCTAACCAACCAATCACATGGCAGTTGCTTCAATGCATTTAGGGGTGTGGTCCTGGGCAAGACAGTCTCCTGAACTCCAAACTGAATGTCTGAATGGGAAAGAAAGGTGATTTAAGCAATTTTGAGCGTGGCATGGTTGTTGGTGCCAGACGGGCCGGTCTGAGTATTTCACAATCTGCTCAGTTACTGGGATTTTCACGCACAACCATTTCTAGGGTTTACAAAGAATGGTGTGAAAAGGGAAAAACATCCAGTATGCGGCAGTCCTGTGGGCGAAAATGCCTTGTTGATGCTAGAGGTCAGAGGAGAATGGGCCGACTGATTCAAGCTGATAGAAGAGCAACTTTGACTGAAATAACCACTCGTTACAACCGAGGTATGCAGCAAAGCATTTGTGAAGCCACAACACGTACAACCTTGAGGCGGATGGGCTACAACAGCAGAAGACCCCACCGGGTACCACTCATCTCCACTACAAATAGGAAAAAGAGGCTACAATTTGCACAAGCTCACCAAAATTGGACAGTTGAAGACTGGAAAAATGTTGCCTGGTCTGATGAGTCTCAATTTCTGTTGAGACATTCAGATGGTAGAGTCAGAATTTGGCGTAAACAGAATGAGAACATATATATATATATACACTCACCTAAAGGATTATTAGGAACACCATACTAATACTGTGTTTGACCCCCTTTCGCCTTCAGAACTGCCTTAATTCTACGTGGCATTGATTCAACAAGGTGCTGAAAGCATTCTTTAGAAATGTTGGCCCATATTGATAGGATAGCATCTTGCAGTTGATGGAGATTTGTGGGATGCACATCCAGGGCACGAAGCTCCCGTTCCACCACATCCCAAAGATGCTCTATTGGGTTGAGATCTGGTGACAGTGGGGGCCAGTTTAGTACAGTCAACTCATTGTCATGTTCAAGAAACCAATTTGAAATGATTTGACCTTTGTGACATGGTGCATTATCCTGCTGGAAGTAGCCATCAGAGGATGGGTACATGGTGGTCATAAAGGGATGGACATGGTCAGAAACAATGCTCAGGTAGGCCGTGGCATTTAAACGATGCCCAATTGGCACTAAGGGGCCTAAAGTGTGCCAAGAAAACATCCCCCACACCATTACACCACCACCACCAGCCTGCACAGTGGTAACAAGGCATGATGGATCCATGTTCTCATTCAGTTTACGCCAAATTCTGACTCTACCATCTGAATGTCTGAACAGAAATTGAGACTCATCAGACCAGGCAACATTTTTCCAGTCTTCAACTGTCCAATTTTGGTGAGCTTGTGCAAATTGTAGCCTCTTTTTCCTATTTGTAGTGGAGATGAGTGGTACCCGGTGGGGTCTTCTGCTGTTGTAGCCCATCCGCCTCAAGGTTGTACGTGTTGTGTATTCACAAATGCTTTGCTGCATACCTCGGTTGTAACGAGTGGTTATTTCAGTCAAAGTTGCTCTTCTATCAGCTTGAATCAGTCGGCCCATTCTCCTCTGACCTCTAGCATCAACAAGGCATTTTCGCCCACAGGACTGCCGCATACTGGATGTTTTTCCCTTTTCACACCATTCTTTGTAAACCCTAGAAATGGTTGTGCGTGAAAATCCCAGTAACTGAGCAGATTGTGAAATACTCAGACCGGCCCGTCTGGCACCAACAACCATGCCACGCTCAAAATTGCTTAAATCACCTTTCTTTCCCATTCAGACATTCAGTTTGGAGTTCAGGAGACTGTCTTGCCCAGGACCACACCCCTAAATGCATTGAAGCAACTGCCATGTGATTGGTTGGTTAGATAATTGCATTCATGAGAAATTGAACAGGTGTTCCTAATAATTCTTTAGGTGAGTGTATATATATATATATATATATATATATATATATATATATATGAGTTGAGGAACATCACGAATGCAGATGCCTCCAAACAGGTTTACTGCATGATACAATTAAACAATTAACATCCTATCATGCTCTGTGGCATGTATACAAATGCTGAGCAGGCCCGGCTGACCTCGATTTTGAATCAAGATGGCAAGAGGAAAGGATCTAAGTGACTTTGAAAGAGGGGGCATTATTGGGGCACGAATGGCAGGAGCTTCAGTCACAAAGACTGCTCAACTGGCTAGTGTTTCATTAGGAACAGTGACTAAAGTTACATCTGTATTTAGATCTATGGGGAAAGACATCAGTAAACAGGGTTGGAGTTTGGAGTTCAGGAGATTGTCTTGACCAGGACCACACCCCTAAATGCATTGAAGCAACTGACATGTGATTGGTTGATTAGATAATTGCATTAATGAGAAATTGAACAGGTGTTCCTAATAATCCTTTAGGTGAGTGTATATATATATATATGATATACACCCTAGCCAGCCACAGAACTCTGTCCAGTAGAACTCGGTCAAATTAAATGGGACTTTGTAGACCTTAGTGAAATGAGAAGAAAAGAAAAATAACTAATTCAATTGAAGAGTGGATATTTTATTATGGAACAAAGCATGGTCCCACCAAGTGGCCTACGATTCATTATACATTAGAGACGGAAGAATAACATCATAGGATGCACTTCTGACAGAGCAGAAATAATACTTTTCCAGTTATCAAAGAGATATCAACTCCAGATAATCCAAGCCTTTGCACCTACATCAAGACACACTGATAGAAGGTTTTTATCAACTGCATGACGAGAAATCAACAGGTAAATATGTTTATGGAGACAGGAATGAAAGAGATTATAGATTTGTGTAATTGGCGGAAAACACAACTCTTTTTTCCTCTTCAAGAAAAAGCAACAAGAAAATGAACCTGGAGAAATCCTAATGAGGGAAACAGTGAAATTGAAATTGACTGAAATCTTCTATATGTTTTCTGTTTGTTAAGATTTCCTCCTAAACATATTCAATACTGGAAGTGGCCACAGAATGGTTTGGTGCATAATTCATCTCAATACCAAAGGGGAAAGAAGAACACTAATGAGGAAACCAAACAAGTCAATAGACATAAGAATCTCAAAAATAGTCGGGCAGAGAACAAATTAGAATTGAAGAACTAATTGTTTTGTACTTCATGACCAGAAAAAACACCTCAATGCATCACAGTTGTGTGATAGAATAACAAGTAACAACAGAAATGGCAAGATAATTTGGAGAAAAAATATCTCCTGTGAAACAAGAGAACTTATGGAGAAAAGATGGGAGATACAATATTACATTTAGTTGGGCAAAACAGTAAAGTGTAAGAAAGTTTAACAAGCCATTTAAGAAGAGGTCTCAATGAACACAAGTGAAATATCAGATGTGATTCCACAAGAAGCAGCTATGCCATAAAGAAGATGAATAATGGAGAAACACCTGGGGATGATGAAATCAAAGTAGACATCCTGAAAGAAGCTGGAGAAGATTCTTTCAAAACATTTCACAAAGTGTCTCAGACTATATACCAACTCATCATCGGGCTTCTTGAGAAATCAAAACATTGAGGAGACATATATAACTCATATTAAATATATCTACAGCAATACCACATCAACAACCCCACTCCACCAAGACACTGACAAGATGAAGCACTTCAAAGGAGGACGTCACGGAGAAACAGTCTCTCCACAACTCTTCACAGCAACCCATGAAGAAATGTTCGAGACTTTGGACAGGGGAGAAAAAGGAATGGAGATAAAAGCAGCTTATGTGAGCAGCTTGTGATTTCCCAGTGACACCTGCAGAGCCACAGCTTCAAATTCAGCTGCAAGCAAGAAAACTGAACTCAGAATCAACTTGAGTAAAAAGTAAGGTTGTGTTTAACAGCTTTGTTAAATCTAAGAGGAAATGAAGGAGATCAAAGGTTACGTGAAGCACTCAAAAGTTGTCTACCTTGCACAACAAATCAGTGCAGATGGAGACATTATGGAAGAATTAAAATGGGATGGAGTGCATTTGAAAGAAACAGCCGTCGACAGGAAATCTACCCATTTGCCTGACGATAAAGTGTTTGATCAATGCACATGACCAGTGCTCACTTGGTCACCAAATACAAAAATGTCACAGAAACTGCAGACAACACAGAGGAGCTTGGAAAGATATAAGCTTGGAATAACAAGACATCGAAAAATAAATGAATGGATCCAAGAACCAAAATATGTGCCATCATTGAAACAGTGGAAATGATAAAATGGCAAGAATGAGATGCTGCTAGAAGAGCAGATCAATGATGGACAGAGGAAGCTAGAGAATGGATCCTAAGAGATTAAATAAGATGTAGAAGAGGATCACACAGAAGATGGGAACTTTGCAGGCGTGATGTGGAAAAGAGAAGCTGTAAGTCGAAGCAAGTGGAGACATCTTGGGGAGCCTTCATCCAGCAGTGGATATATATTGGATAATGATGATGATTATGATATAAAATTTATATATGTATACAGTATTTCAATTGAACATTGGTATTGGTTAAGATATTTAACAGATATGTTGTATTTTACTGCCTCAAACTGGATAATGACTGGATTTATTTAAGGTGAAATATTTACAGCTTTCAAATAATGCAAGATTAATTCACGAAATATACAGATAATGCACATAATGTCTTTATTAATTCAGAACTAATACATTTTCATTGATCAATTTAGTCAACCTCAGGGAACTAAGTGTTTCAAAGTGATCTCATTACCAAACAACAGAAACAGCAAATGTTCCCTTTGCAGGACAATGGCTTTACAAGTCATCCGACACTTTCTACAGTTCCATCAATATCAGCTTCTCCATCTCGCTGTCTTTTTCCCCACTTTATAATTTGGTTGCGTCCCAAAAATGTCCTTCTCTGCCACATCTGAGCCTTGAGGACGCAGCCGCAGATCGGTGGCAGGTTTCTGGGGCATCAATGATGATGTCTGATTCCACGCTGCATGAATACAGATGGCCCTGCATTGAAGAAACAGACTCCAGCAGCAAACTCTGTGGTTCCACACATTTATTGACACACTGCGAAGCCTCGTCCCGTCTCGTGCTGGAGGATTGACACGGGCCACGTTCCCAGCGCTGGCGTGCTTTTCGGACCAGTGAGGGGCTTCTCCAGCAGAGGGGGCGGCAGCAGCAGTCAAGGCTGTGGAGTCTCACACCCTGCCCTACCTGAACGTAGGATCTGGGTTCAGTCCGTGTCCTGAGTGTGTGGTTTTTCTCCTCATCTTCTGCACTGAGACTGTGGACTCTCCAATCGGGCTCTTTCTCTCGTGGCATCGGAAACGGAGGCCTTTGGTTAATCTCACAACATCCCTAACCTCAGTAACAGACCAGGGCCGAGCTTTATCTACATGTGGATTTTTAAACATCTCTCGAGTTCCCTCTCGCTCTCTCTGGACTCTCGCTCGATCGGGCTCCGCTCTCGGCTTCTCTCCGTAGTGTCTCCGCCTCTCGGCTGCCACCAGCTGGACAACCCTGCACTCGTCACAGGACCAACGGAGGCCACCTGAGAAGAAACCCACCCGGTTGGACCCCCAGGTACGCCACTGGATTAAAGCGCTCTGATGTTGGAACCGGCACAGATGGCGCACACTTTCCGTGCACGCTGACCCACAGGGGGCTGCACTCTGGATGCCCAAGTTTTTGCTTCAGAGGCGCGTCTCCAGTGGGAGACTCTGGAATGCTCGGGAGGGGCAGACAGGGGGTCTCCAGCCTGAAGCTCACTAGCACAGCACAGGAACTTGAACACACATCTTACTGGCAGAGGGCAGCAACACACCCTCACCGCAACAGCCCAGGATCAGTAACACACTTGGTAACACACTGACAACACCTGGTACTGCAGCGATCTGGACTGTGTTGAGGAAGGGACTGCAGGGTGTCGTATGTGTGTGTGTGTGTGTGTGTGTGTGTCTGTCAGTGCTGTGCATTGGGTGGGGGGGGGATAGTTCGTTTGGGGCAGGGATTCCCAATCCAGTCCTGGGGGACCCCCTGTCCTGCTGGTTTTTGTTCCAACTGAGCCTTTAATTACATAATTGAGCCTTGTATTGGATTTGTAATTCTATTAAGGATGCAATAAAGCAATTAAGTTCTCAGTTGGAACAAAAACCAGCAGGACTGGTTTTGGAATCGCTGTTTTGGGGGATCGATGTGGTTTCCGGGGTCGGAGGGTCACAAGGCCAGACTGACCTTGGATGGAAAAGTAAACATCGCCGCAAGCTTCTCCATTGCGATGTTCCTGTAGTCTGGCTTCAGCGCCCCCCGGTATTACAGACAGCTGGTCACCCTGGGAAGGCACGTGTTACACACCAGGTGTCCAGCCTGGCACTGAAGCATGGGCGGCTGCATGTAGTGAAAGCACACGGGGTACTCGAACAGGTCCGCCAGCTCCTCCCTGTGGGCCGCAATGGTGTCGGCGTCGGCAGCGCTGCAGGACTGATACAACGCAGGCAAAAAACACTTAAAAACACATCTGATCACAAATCGAGGAGGAAAAGGGATCGTCAGTCAAGGGAGTTGAACACTGCTTTGCTCCAAACTAATGGGACAATAGAGATTGGCCTAGAAATAAATCTAGAGTCTGCTTATGTAGGTATATGTTATATATATGTATATACATGCACAAGCAGAGAGAGAGTGAGATAATCAAAATACATACAATATTATACATACAATATGTTGCATACAGTTTGTATTATGAAACATCAGTACTCAATTACTAAACGCACAATGAAAACGGAAACATACACAATAATCTGTTAAAAATATACCAGTTAATTTAGGATTGAACAAATCACCTGTATTCAATGAAAGTGGCCAATAATAATAATTCTGCGCGCAGCTCTCCTCACATCAAAGCTGTACAGCTTTTGGTGGCCAAGCAATGAGAATTAAATTACAGCAGGAAGCAAGAAGATCCTGGGGTACAAATATGTGTATTTATTACACAGAATACATCCATGGCCTCCATCAGTATTTTCAAACCTCACCTCATAATGCCCCGCACAATAACCTCACATTACTCACTGCAGTCACACTTGTGTGTGTGTGTTTATAATACAATACAGTTATATAAGAGCAGAGCAGCTCCCGTCGTGCATCGTACACACATATGAAGGTGATGCTTTTGATTTCAATTGAGCATGAATCTGTCCAGCCAGCCTGATTGAACAGCGCACACAGATCAGCATGTGTGCAATCTCACCGCAGCGCTGGCTCTTAAACACGCATGTGCAGGACAGCACACTGCTCCGGGCACTGCGGATTTATAGGCTGCACCCCAAATTGCACACTTGCTCTCTGCCCTTGCACAGTGGCCATTTTAAGGCGTGTCCCAATCCCGCTTTTCCCCAGTCAGGGAGCGAGTGAAGGAGCCTAGTGGAGCCGTTTGCTCTTCACTGCTCCCTGCGGCGGAGTGCGCACCAGAGGGCACTGTGCGCAACTGTTAGCGCTGAAGTCCCAGAGGTCTGTGCACTAAAGGCGCAGACAAGGCAATAGGGAGAATATCAATCTCATGTGAATATTGCCGGACAGTTGTAGAGATTGTTCAATTATGTATCAATGCAATTATAATGCATAGATAGATAATATAACATGATTCTATAATCATGATTTAAATGTATGATTAGAACATGTCGGCACCTATCAATTAATTAATTACTGAGGTAGTGTAGAACAAGGAGGCGATATTAGCGCTTTTACCTCGGAGTTCAGGCCCAGTGTCGACGCCACCTGCTCCAGTGCGATGTTCCTCAGTGGGGGCTTCAGGGGGCCGCGACACGTGGGGCAGCTCCCCTGGCTCCCCCGGCTCCAGCCCTGGCGGCAGCGGACGCAGAGGAGGTGCTCGTCCCATCATTGCAGCATGGGCGGCCCACGATGCCGGAGCACCGAGAGCAGGCCAGGAGCGCCAGCAGGGCCGAGTCGCTGAGGGCCTGAGACACAGTGAGAGAGGCACGTCAGAAACACAGCGATTGAGTGATTCATTCATTAATTAAGGAAGAAAATGACTCAACAATGGAGGAAAAACTCACCGCATGCTTTGAGTTTGATTTTACTCCCTCAAACTGGATAATGACTGGATTTAAGGTGAAAAAGTTACAGCTTTCAAATAATGCAAGATTAATACATGAAACATACAGATAATGCACATACCTTATTTATTCTTCAGAACTAATACATTTTTATTGATCTATTTAGTCAACCTCAGGAATTAAGCACTACCAAGAAACTTATTTATTTTTGGGGGTTTTAACTGGAGTGTGGAGTATATATAGATGCTGAAACTTGTGTACAGAAACAGCAAATGTTCCCTTTGCAGGACAATGGTTTTGCAAGTTTGCCAATTCAGGTCACAAATCATCTGACAATTTCTCAAGCTCCATCAATATCAGCTTCTCTGTCTCGCTGTCAGTAAAATTCGATCTTGACATGCATGCAATCTATTGCTCCAGTGATTCCTGGCATTGTGGCGTTACAGTGAAGAACAGCGTGGATAACCCGTGCTTCATCTTTATTAGGCATTCAGATCTGCTAGCTGAGTTTTCCTGCAGTCACCTACAAGTCGTGGGGAACACTCTTACGAAGCACAATTGCATGAACATCAATCAAATCACTCCAACTAAAATATCAACTATCAGTAATCAATACCTGGGTGGTGTGAGAAAAAGAGGTCAATTTTACTTGTTAGCTTCTTTCAGGCAATCCATCTTTCGGGACTCTCAGCTCAGCCACTTTCTGCGCCCGTTTGTGCGTGATAAAACTGACGTTTCTCCACTGTAGTCCAAACATGGCCAATTGAGACTAATTGGTCAGCACACCAGGACTTAATTTGCACAGTGGAATCATTTCTATTTTCTAATCATGTACGAAGAACCAGAAGCTTCCAGGGGGAAATCCAGGAGGAAATTCACAAAATGCATTACAGAAAGTGTCAGTAAACCTTGTTCGGCCATTACCAGGTTTATAAGGTTCCCTGATGTACATAAACTCTCAGGAATACTGTCTTTGCAAACCTCTTTCCCTACCACAGTACAATATACAACTAGAAACTACTTTATGTTATGAAATGATATATAATGAATTGAATGTGAGTTATTTTTGCTTAGTACTGGTATCTCGCATATAGCAAGTTGTGTTATTCAGATCCTATCCTGTTAAATACATATTATTATTTACTGTGTAGTGCTGTGCAGGAACCCAAAATAAGTCCGCTTTTCAATTTGCAAAACAAATCTGGCACGGTTGTAGAAATGGCTGATGCATAAATATAACAATTTTGTCATTTTGGTTGAGACTTCCGTTCCGACTCTGTCCAGTATCAAACTATATTAAAAGATGGTGTGACATTTGTCTCAGCAATTACTGAAGCAAGTGGCAGTGAATCAAAACAGGAAAGCAGCAGGAACAAGTTGTCAACCTATACAAATTTGATGCATACAAAAGCTAAATAAAATGTACAGGGTATGTAAAAATACAAAGAAAATGCTGTTAAGGTAAATGTTATTATTGGTTTCAGTGGGGTGACTTTGCAACTGGCTCTGGTGTACAAATGTAAGAAAACAACAACTGGATTTATTCCTCTTTACTTTCAAATAAAATAGCGAATTACTATTGTTGTTTGAGACTAGTGACATCGTTGATTGTACAAACCTGTTTACAGTAATTTAGGAATATTAGAACTACATAAAATAACATCAACCCTAAAACCATAGAAACTATATAAAATGTGGTAGCGGCAGACTGATTTAGAGATAAGTAATCCTCACGTTACAGTCTGATGTATTGTCAACGATTTCAACTTCTGTCCATTCAAAGTCTGGGAAATTAATTAATTCCAATCTCTGGCAGAATCAGATTTTCCATTCAGTAGCACAAATCAACAGTAAGCGGAGGGTCAGCGATCTATTCTCCGTGGCTTCATTGTCCATCCTAATTTGGTCCTTTGTCGAGTCATTTATTTCAATAGCGGGCCTGACATGGCAGAACTGAATGCCTTAAAATCCATCTAGGCTGTCTATACCATCTATCTATCTGAGATAGAATACACACTTAACTTTCTTGGGCACTAAACGTGTATTGTTTGTCGGTGGTTTTATCATCTGCAGGTCTTTTCAAGGTCAATATAATTCCTTTTTTCTCAGAGCTTTATCTGCTACCTGCATGAATACAAAATAAAGTAAAAACCCTTTTCAGATAAAAAAAATATCTATCAAGAATATAAAATCCCGTAATTTCCATGATCAAATTCTAAATCTTAGTATGACTTTAATGACTGCATTTAACTAATTAAACAAAATGGGCATTTCATGTGTTTACTTGAAAATATTTGATAATTCTGTCTGAAATATATATGCTGCTTGTCTTTTGTGGAATTAAGGACCCAAATTTCATTTTTGCTGGGTCATGACATGTGTCCTCTCCCTGATAATTTTGCTCCTTAGGATTCGTCTTTTCATTAGGTGTAACAGGATCAATAACGCGGTGTGCACCACTTTCTCAAACTCCTTTGTTAGACTCTTAAATCAGCAAGGAAGGCTTTGTGTTACAGTTTGTTGCTGCAATTTAAAAGTTCAGATTTCATTTCCTTGATGATGTCAGCGCCTCTTCGTTTAATGTAAACTTGATTAATGGAGGCTTCAGAAATTCTCCGTGTGAGTTAAGGGTTCATATTATTGGAGTTAGTGAACATTTGTCATTAAGAGCACATGCTTAGTGGATGTGTTGTATTTTCATGGCCACTGAAAACAGCTTTTTGTTTCGCTATCCTTAAGGACTTGTATATTTTATAAGCAGTTCTGCCTAAATCATTCTTGAAGACACTTTGATTTCAAGGCAAAGCGTTCTGTATGTCCAAATATAAAAATGTATGATGTTGGATGTCTCAGTCGGCTGGTCAGGAAGTCTGCTGATGAGCTGGTGTCTTCCGGGACCTTTCTAAAATACAGCTGTCTCGGGCAGGTCAGGTTCGCACTGGGGTTATATGACTTCTACTGGGATAAGAGAATGGTCTGAAATTAAGTCCCTTAAGAAAAGACAAACAAATTATATATATATATATATATATATATATATATATATATATATATTAATCATTTCCTGTTAATTGATGGATCATTAGAACAGAAAAAAGGTTTCATGCAGTTTGTGGTCTTTCATGACTTGTGGTTCATGATTCAGCCAATTAAATATGGTTGATTTGCTCTTTTTATCCACTCAGAGATCATTGAATCATAAAAACTAGTTTTGAAAGGAAACTAAAAAGGCTTTGTTGATGTGCTCCTAATGTAGGATGTTCGTATGCATTACTATTACTCCTAATACGATCAAATTCATGTTTTTGTAACTTAAAACTTCCTGTGTACATATCAATCAATCAATCAATAGACACATTCAATACATATTTACAGAAAACAACCAGTAACAGAGTGAGGATTTTAGATTAAACTGTGATCTAACAAATGTGCTTAGATTTAGGAGGAAAAGGTGGTTTTAAAACATATTAAATCTGCTATTTAGCTATTTAGAGCTAAGACAGGAAACAATTCTCACAAAGATTTGGGTATGTATAGGTGCCTATTTGCATTACATTAAGGGATCGGTTTGTAGTATTTATTGGATAGAACTGTAATACTAAATGGCATTTAAAAAAATGCCTATTTTCAGTCATAAATTGAATGACGCAAAATTTGAAGATGAAATGCATTTCCTTTTACCTGTGGCCTTGTCTTGTGAACAGGGAGTCTGATTCGTATCAGAGTAAATTGAATAAAGTGTTTGGACTGCTAAAATGGATTGGCTCACATTCTCAAGTTGGCAGGATAGCCCAGAGGTGAAGTAATTTGAATTGGAAATCAATTCCAGTAAGCTCGGGGCGATAAAAGCTGTTTATCCAAGAAAAAGGGGAAGAGCAATGCAAGATTCAAAACTGTTATCCTCGTGAGAAAAGCATCTTTTAGTTTCCCCTAAACCAGCCCTTAGAAAGTTAGACTACAACCATTTCCACTGATAAAAAATGGAAATGCATCTGCGCATTAGTACCTGCGTTCAATTGAAGAGGAGACAAAAGGAAGAGGACACAAACTGAACAGGTTTAGGGCTTTGAAAAATTACCTGAAATCAGCAAGTGCTCTGCAATTTTGTACAACACAAGAATCCCAACTGCAATCACTGCCGCTCTGTCGTGGTTAATAATACTGCGCCTGAAACTGCTCAGAAGCACCAGGAAGCATATTACACTATTATACTATAAGATCATCTCTAGAATATCGAAATGCATTATATTTTAGAACATTATACACTTCTATTTAAATTCTGCTTCAACAAAGTATTTACTAACCTGAGGACTAACCTGCATAACATGTATAAATACACACACACATTCATACAAACTGCATGAATTTCATAAATAGATGACAGGGCAACTTAAAGCTGTCACAAAAGACACACATTCCAAGGAACAAGGAACAAGACAATACAACATTCCACACACAAAAGTCACATTTAAAAACATTTAAACTATTTGTAGCTATTTAAAATGATCTGAAAATGATGTCATACATATTCATGGTTGGCTGATGAGAATATTTTTAGTAATGAATTAATACAAAAAAGAGAAAGAAAAGATGTTCACAGTCCAATTACTGAGCCCAGAAGTCATCACCACTGCACTAATTTAACTCCGCTGCTGACAGGCCTCAACATGGAGACACCGCACACACTGTAGTCTTGGCTGTCAAGACAAATCCAAGAAGATACACAAGTTCTCAGCTTATCAAACACGAATGAGAAAATATGAGAGTTTGCCGGGTGATATGTGAGAATAATTTACCATCCACGTCGTTTGCACATTGTTTGTCTTTGTCCCAGGCAGTGCAAATCTGTACTGAATGTGTGGATTTGCATGCTTTATTGATGGAAAACCTTTCAGATCTCAGGAAAGCCACCTCCTCATCACTCACCTCCTTCTTCTCTCTGTGCACAGATCGGTCGGGGGGGATGTGTGTTTAGGGACTTACACAATCATTATAAGATGCATGGCGGCGGCTCTTGCTTTTTCGGATTTCAATTAACGTCACCAGGGATGCTCTCATGGCCGAGCGTTAATTCTTTAAGGATCTATTGTACGAGTGATGCTATCTGCCTCACCGGCATCCGGGGAAGAGGCAGGGTTTTTGTGTTTCCAGTCAAGCTCGTTACAAGTATTATGGAAATGGAAGATGAACTGTAGGTCTTCTGGGTCGCTGTATTTATGTGTGTGCCTCGTGAAGATGATCTTTCTTTAATCCAACACGTGTTTTTGCTTTCAAATGCTTTATCGTCGCAAAAACATGCACGCTGTAAACATAAGAGAAAAACTTCTTCACAGTCATAAGAACGCCCTTCTTCTCATTCATTTTGGTGTTTACTGTTGTTGGACAGCTCCGTGCAGAACAATAATGCTGGAGTTTTCTGTATGATGACTTAAGAAGTTATACAACAAGAATAAAACATAAAATGAAATCAAGAAACCGTAGCTGTAGGGAAGATATGACACCCAGCTTACTATATGCTATATATATGCTAGCTTTATTTACAGGCTAACATATATAAATCCATTCTATTTTAACTTAACTTCAGTTGTTATTTTAAATTTCACTGTCATAGAGAGCCTCATTTCAAAGTACTTTACGGCCTTAAAAAACATTTCTTAAGATGAACAGGCATTTATAGTAAACCACAAATCGTTTTCTGGTTTCAAAATGAATAGTTATACATGGTATGTCAAATAGAAATTTAGTGTATATTGAGGTGAACAAGCTATAGATAAATGCTGGCACATTCACATTTTGTGAGACACAACATTCATCGTATGAGATACAAAGTTTTGTGAAGAAAATATCAGGGCGTTCAAGGAAAATTGAAGAAGTCAACGCCAAGAGATTGTCTCAAACGTGATGCAGGAAAGGAAGTGACCTCTACAAATGTAAGGGCACAGGTGCAATATGGGTAAAGGAAAATTCCCCTCTACTGAGTTCCCAAACCCATAACCTCATCATGGGGAACTGACCCACCGAATATCAATATCAAACCTGATAATGAAGCATCAACAGCGACCAATTTGTATAGCTGTGGGACAGTCATCTCCGAGAGAATGTCTGCTATAATTGCTTTCTTTGCACCAGCTCCGCTAATAGAATTATGCGCATTAAAAACGTGATTAAAACAATGAATCTCTTCAAATAAAATAAGGCAAAAGGGGAAAATAAAAAATATTACCATGAGGTCCCTGCAGAGTTATGATATGAGTTCCTGGCATTCACTCCTGTAATAATACCGTATTTTGAATTGTTTTGTTATTGCAGGCTGAAACCATTGTGAAGGTATTATTTGGAGGCCGAAATCTTATTGCATTGCAGTTTATGATGGAATACGAACTCTGTGGTGTACTTCGGTTGGATTATTTTCAATATCTGAACACATACAAATTAGAAAGAAAACATCTGGAAACGATGTTGATATATTTGACACTCAATATCTTTATATAACTAAATAAAATAAAGAAAAAGTGTCCTTTTCAGATAAACACAGTTTAATTGCACAGTGAATCAAACATTAGCTTAGAGAAACAGTGAGAATACGACACAGAACACAATGTATATATTAACAGGCATTGAAGTATAGATTTTGATATAATTTTTCTTTTGATTTACACAGACCTTTTCTGGTTATAGCCCCCCAATGCACTTATTGCACCCGAATATTCACTGTGTCACTAGTGGCTGGATAGTCATTAGTAATATGCTATCTTTCTCACCAGACACTCTTTATAACTCCGCTAAATAGACTCGGGCTGTTAGTGATGACTTTCACATTCTCAACCTGCCATGTCATCTTCACAAATTAAGTTCAGCACTGTACTGTGGTGTCTGCGGTTTAATCCCACCTACGGGCAGATCCAAATCCTCTCTGTGACAAAACCGTGTCCGTGGCTGCGAATTCGGGAAACACGTCTCATCTGCTATGCACCCCCAGCCTTACAGAACGCCGCCTCAAATTGCCTGGCTTTAATGACACGTAGTGGGGTGCTAATCATCATGCAGCTTTGATATGACTTGTGGTGCATTCATTATCTCAGCACGCCGATGAGGGCGTTGCAGTTTATAATGCCGGATTGGCATTCTGCGCGGGGGAGGCGTCATGGAAAGGCCTTGCCCAACAGTTGCCTGTTTCTGAAGCCGCAAAACTAAGTAAACAAACAAACAAAAAACAAATATAGTGAGAACAACTGAAGGAAAGTCAAGAAGAAGAAAACTGACTTGTATTCCTGTCTCTAGTGGATTATATACAGCTTTTTTATACCCAGGAAATACAAGCGGTACTTTTTGCATAAAATATTAGAAGGTTCTGTTTCTGCTCTAATCCTTCCATGTGGACGCTTGATAAATAATACATTTCATTCACTTTTCTTTTCTGGAGGAGTACAGATCTGAATTTGAATTTCTTTACTTGTTTTTCTTCTTCTGTTTGTTGCTGAACATGGAGTCGGGTGTTGCTCAAAGATTAACATCAATAAAATGGAAAGTAAAGTAATCAGGGCCACTGTTTGCCTTCCAGGAGTCTATATGTAATGATCAAAAGGACAATATTGTTTTATAAATATGTTCCTGCCAGCTGACGCTTTGAGCTCTCAAACGGAGATCTCTTTACTCGTCCACACTTCACAATAATGGGCACCAATTCTTCATGGGTGGATGTCTGAACACCACAGTAATAACACATGATTACCTCATGCACTTTATCTGCTGTTAATCATGTGTGTAGTGAGGTTAGGGTCAGGCTGAGGATGGGGTTCAAGATTAGGTCTGGGGGGTTAGGGTTCAGACCTGTGATCAGCATCCGAACATGAGAGGCCTTTGCGTGTTCCTCCCGTGGGGTTCATTCTTTAGTTCACTGCAAGTGTTACCCTCTCATCAGCTCGCTTCTCTCTCACCTCTCGAGCAGCTTTCTCCGTCTCTCCGCATGGTATAGATGGAAAGCAAGGGCAATGAAAGCAATTCATTAAATGTCTAAAATGTACATATAAGCAATTTCAAAACCAGTAATTAATCATTGTTTTCTGCAGCAGCTGGATTATTACCAATATGCAAAGTTTTATATAAGAGTGAGGAATCTGCTGTGAAGTACATTATATAAATGTGTGTGAGAGAGGGAGAGAGAGGGAGACAGGGAGGGAGGGGGTGATACAGAGAGTTTGAAAGTGTAGACTGTTGCTTAGATGAATACAATCAAACGTCGCCGAGCTTTTTCAAAGTCCTTGATCGTTCTCGACTCGGCTTCCCTTTCTTCCAACTGCTAAAGCCTCTTCCGTATTATTCCGACTTGCTTTGTATTAAACATCCCTGAAGCAATTCTGGTGGAAAACATGCGCTTGTAATACTGCTGTTACCCAAACTGAAAAAGGTCCTCTCTAGCAGTCGATATAGTCACGTGACCAGAAAGCTGTCGGAGGATATCTCACAGCTCCTCTGAATTACAATGTTTGATGTGCTTCTTTCAGAATAGCCACAGATCCAGGCGACTTATTTAAGTTTGCCCAGAAGTATCAAAATGTATTGTTCTTGATTATTTCAATAAGAAAATCTGCAAAGGCGCACAATATTAAGTTGCCTGATGCTTCATAATTTTCCCACAGAGATACTTATTTACTGTCGCCAGCAAAGTCATGGTTTGGGCAGGAAAAGTATTCAGCATATTAAAGACACATTAGATTAGCCCTCTTTATCAAGTAACACATTGCCACCTCTATTGAAAAAACAGTGATCAATAAACAACAGCATCCAATGCGCAAGACGAGGCAGGAATTCACTCGTGTCTCACTGTGCATTCGAATGTGCTGCGTCTCCCCAGACTCAACCTGCTTTTTTGGGTCCAGAGAGCAGCAGCTACACTTTGAGGCAAGTTAGGTATTGACCAGTGACTCTGATGACAGGGTTACCTTAAAATAGAGAGTGAGAGAGAGAGAGAGAGAGAGAGAGAGAGAGAGTTTCTTGAAAACTTTTAAACTGACACTACAGAGACTTTGTAATTAGTCGAATGATATCCTATTATTTCTTGAATGTGTGTGGACGTATTTAATTAAATTGCCTTCATTCAATGTATTGCTTACCTGAAACAGCTCCCAAAGACCATCTTAAGCGGAGAGTTTGCAGTAAATCAGTACTTTAACAGAATAACGTCTACGGTTCTGTTTTAGCCAGGGTTGAATTAATTAACACTGAATTAATTTTGGCAATGAAGTCATGCTTGCATAAAGAAGTAACATCAATGCATGTATATGGAGATATATTTATTTAATAATAAAAACAAAAAACGTATCTTCCGAGACCATAGCACCCCCTTTGGTGTGACAACAAAATCTCACTCCTAAAGCATTAGCGTAGAGTGTTATCAACATAAATTTGTATATAACTGACAGTGAACTCCAGAGAGATATTCCGAAACATGAAAAATAAAGCAGAGAACTAATCAAAAGTTAATAAGGCCCCCTGTTACCTAGCTTTAGGGTAGGCAGGGCATTGCAGCCCAGTCTTAAAAGCTAAATTGTGGACTGTGATGTTCCTGCTATACATAATAAAGAAAAAAGACTCTCTGACTCTCTCTTTCTCCACGTTTATGAATGTAAACATACCATATACATTGAACATACATTGTTTTAAACATGTCAGCAAGGTCTCATTAGCGATGCTGGTGATGGCCAAACTTACTTAATGATTAATGCATCTGAATCACAACGTCAAAATACAGCTCTGTTGAATTCAGAAATAGACAGAATATGTAATGAAAGCCCTTGCTATGTATATTTGTTTCATGATGTTGCTTTCAGTTGAAACTTTGTACTGTTAATTTGTAGAATAATATATTCACAAATTAAACCAACAGACAAGAATGACGAACATCTAATAATAGCAGGGGTGCTTTTTTCTAGAGGGGTGTTATAAAGCCCACAGTACCAGGATCAAATTTGAAATGGTGGAGGGGTTATTTTTTCCTGCTCCAAAGACTTATGTGTTTCTTTTCTTTTTTACCTGTATTTATTAATTTATATAAAGGGTACAACAAAAAAATGTAATAACCAAACTCCAAAGAAATGCACCTGCCTTTTTTCTCTCCTTCTCTACTGAAAGGCACTTGGATATGATATCCTGTCCAGGTAAATAAGAATCACCCTGCAAGGCAAACTTTGAGATTTCCTGCTAGAGAAAAGCATATATTAAAGTTGGGGAAAGACAATTTCTCTGCTGGGTGCTGGCAGGGAATAAAGACAGGAACTCACAGATGTCACCGTTTCGGAGGCAGCTTGTTGAACACATGAATGACATCCACTCAGTTTTGCCAAACAAAATGTGAAGCTACAGCTGAGGCAGAAAACATGACAGGACACGGATGCATGTGAGAATCTCACTGAAGTCATATTCCCTTTATAGACTTACATGATGACTTTAGATTCCCGCCAGGAGCTGAGAGATTACTGATAGAATTTGTGACATTTGCTTCATGTAAAATGTTCGTTTTAAGCACCAACTGAGAATCCAAGCCCTCTTCTTATTAGGAAAATGCTACATCTCTTTATTACCGTAACAATAAAGTACACTGAGTTATTTCAGACTTGTATATCTCTGAAAAACAACTATTCAACAATCTGGGCCACGTCAATCACTTATTATTCCATAAACTAGTTTGCCACATTTCTGCAATCTATACGTTCAGTTTGGGTCACTACCCTGTCCTCATGCCTTGACCAATATGACCCTCTTGCCATTAAAGGCGTCTCTGCGTCTCTTCTTCAGCGGTCTGTCCGTATCGGCTTCGCTGCCCTGAAAAAGGTAATCATTCACTTCAGTGGATTTCACAATCAGACTTACTGAGGTGGGCTCGATGTCAGATGGCTTGTGGGGTTATTATCGCATGGGTTTATAATACTCTCAGTTGTGTTGATAGACAAAAGTCAACTGTGAAGGCGGCGAATCTCAGCTTTACATGGATGCCTATATTCACCAATGTCCCCTGATTGCTCTCCACAGACGCCATGTGGAATACAAATATCTCCTCCTGAAGGGCGTGCCATATCAATTGCATCCATTTCAGTCTCACAGTCCGGGGAATTCAGTGTAATCGCACATAGTGTTGTGTTTCATGCAGTGGACCACTTGATTATGTTTATTTATTATTCTTTTTTCCTTCACCAGTGAGCTGAGTAGTTTGAGGATTTGAAATCCCCTCCTTCATTTCCATGCGGCCGAGAGCCCATGTAGAGCTCTCTCTCTGTAGTGCTCTAAATGTTTATAGTTGTGTCTCTGCCAGTGTGAGATTGCTCTGCTGTGCGGCGCTCAATATCAGTTAGGAAGATATTGTCCCACAGGAGGCTTGTAAATAAGCTATAGATGTACACTCACATAAAGGATTATTAGGGACACCATACTAATACTGTGTTTGACCCCCTTTCGCCTTCAGAACTGCCTTAATTTTACGTGGCATTGATTCAACAAGGTGCTGAAAGCATTCTTTAGAAATGTTGGCCCATATTGATAGGATAGCATCTTGCAGTTGATGGAGATTTGTGGGATGCACATCCAGGGCACGAAGCTCCCATTCCACCACATCCCAAAGATGCTCTATTGGGTTGAGATCTGGTGACTGTGGGGGCCAGTTTAGTACAGTGAACTCATTGCCATGTTCAAGAAACCAATTTGAAATGATTCGACCTTTGTGACATGGTGCATTATCCTGCTGGAAGTAGCCATCAGAGGATGGGTACATGGTGGTCATAAAGGGATGGACATGGTCAGAAACAATGCTCAGGTAGGCCGTGGCATTTAAACGATGCCCAGTTGGCACTAAGGGGCCTAAAGTGTGCCAAGAAAACATCCCCCACACCATTACACCACCACCACCAGCCTGCACAGTGGTAACAAGGCATGATGGATCCATGTTCTCATTCAGTTTACGCCAAATTCTGACTCTACCATCTGAATGTCTCAACAGAAATCGAGACTCATCAGACCAGGCAACATTTTTCCAGGCTTCAACTGTCCAATTTTGGTGAGCTTGTGCAAATTGTAGCCTCTTTTTCCTATTTGTAGTGGAGATGAGTGGTACCCGGTGGGGTCTTCTGCTGTTGTAGCCCATCCGCCTCAAGGTTGTACGTGTTGTGGCTTCACAAATGCTTTGCTGCATACCTCGGTTGTAACGAGTGGTTATTTCAGTCAAAGTTGCTCTTCTATCAGCTTGAATCAGTCGGCCCATTCTCCTCTGACCTCTAGCATCAACAAGGCATTTTTGCCCACAGGACTGCCACATACTGGATGTTTTTCCCTTTTCACACCATTCTTTGTAAACCCTAGAAATGGTTGTGCATGAAAATCCCAGAAACTGAGCAGATTGTGAAATACTCAGACCGGCCCGTCTGGCACCAACAACCATGCCACGCTCAAAATTGCTTAAATCACCTTTCTTTCCCATTCAGACATTCAGTTTGGAGTTCAGGAGATTGTCTTGACCAGGACCACACCCCTAAATGCATTGAAGCAACTGCCATGTGATTGGTTGGTTAGATAATTGCATTAATGAGAAATTGAACAGGTGTTCCTAATAATCCTTTAGGTGAGTGTATATTGTGAGATATCTGTTCTAGATAAATCAGTGATGATCCTGCAGCACAGGAATTAGCAGCTTGACATTCATAAAAAATATATATATATCAGCCAAAAACTATGGTGTTCCTCAAGACACCATTGAGGGTCATATAATTCTCTGTCTACATGCCAAATTAGGGACTTTTATACCTGTAGGGCTCTGTTTTACACAAATGTAATGAAAAGTAACATTTGGATGTATCCATACTGGTAATGAGGTGTAATTAAAAGTTGATTGAGCAAGAATAAGCAGCTATATGTTCACTATATTTCAATACAAAATATACAGCTCTGGAAAAAATCACTTCAAGTTCAGAAATCAGTGTTAAGTGGTCTCTTAATTTTTCCGGAGCTGTATATAACAAGTAAAGCATTGTATGACTATCAATATGGTATCTAGCAATAGCTTGTGTAGGCAATAGCTTTTATAGAACACAATGTACACTTTTCATTAATACAAGTACATTAATATACATTGCAAATAAAAATAAAACAAAATAACATTCAATAATGAAAAATCGTATTACAAATCTAGGAAATAGAACTTTTTTTATATATGGATTAATGTCTTCTACATTACCTTTCCAAACCAAGGAAGCATTGTGTTGTGATAGTTCAATTACACTGTGGGAATCAGTAACTGTACTATTAGGCCGTCAGCGCCCGCCGAATATTCCAGACAGGATTGATTTAGAAGCCAGTGCTCCGTTCCAAAATTGAAAACAGAGAAAAGGACATTTTGTATCTGTTTTTCAATCATGTTATTTTCTATCAGGCACATATTGGAAAGCTTTTTTTTTTCCACCGTCACGTCAACAGCATTGACAAATTGACAATGTTTCCCGTCTGATTAAGACAGACTCATATATACCTCTATCTCAGCTCGGCTCCTGATTAAAACAATGAGTCATCACCCATCTTTTCACTGGCCCTCTGTGGAGAATGCCTTTTACTCCTTTCTGGGTATACTTACAAAATATTGTTCCCAGTTTACCCATCATGCACCCAACCGTAGTCTGCATTTTTATGTGGTGTATAATCATTGTGGCTTTCAGACACTGTCTTTTACAAAATGAAACTCATCCACTAATCCAGGAAATCTCAACAGTTTCGGGTCACTTCTGGGTGAAAAATACAGAACTTTGTGACCTTGTAAGTCACACAATAGAAACATTTGTCATTCCCCCCCATAGTCTAAAACCCAAGTTATTTCTTCCATAATATTTCTCTGCTAACACTCAATCAAAATCATGCTCGTTATACTCTGTTATAGTATTTCACAACCTGCACTGTCCTCCTATTGCTGCCTGTATTTAATTCAAGTTACACTGCTCTCTTCTTCCTACACTCACTCACTTCTCTCCCTCTGTATCCTCCCTCATCCTCTCTATTAATCTTCCGCAGGTTGACTAGTCATGCCTTCCCACAGGTTTCTGATTGCCGATATCGGATATCGGTCTTGTCTGCAGCCTCGCAGCAGAGGAATACATCACCTCAGAGCAGGAGACAGACCTGCCATGTCTTCACATTGATAGAAGCTTCCTGAAGATACATCTGTTTAGATTTGACCTTTAGACCATTGTGATTTCCTCTTACTTTTCACTGTGATCGGTAGATGGATTTTAAAGTGTGGTTGTTAGAGCATATGTAGAGCATGTCAGCAATTTTTAAACCTTGTAAGTCTGCTAAGAAAATCATGCTAAAATAATATAATCATATTAACAACTTACAGTATTTAGGAGGATAGGATCTTGTTTTTTAGCAATTATACGACTTTTAAAGAGACTGTTTACATATTTTGAACACACTCTTAGGAAACAGGGAAACATACTACATACATACATACATACAGACAGGTGACAAATTAAAGGAAAAACCAACATAAAATGTCTCAGTAAGGTGTTGGGCACCACGAGCCCCAGAACAGCTTCAACGCTCTTGGCACAGATTCTACGAGTCTCTGACTCTACTGGAGGGATGAACACCATTCTTCCAAAAGATATTCCCTCATCTGGGGTTTTGATGATGGTGGTGGAGAATGCTGTCTAACAGGTCCATCCAAAATCTCCCATAGGTCTTCAATTGGGTTGAGATCTGGTGACCGTGAAGGCCATAGCATAAGAGTCACATCATTTTCATACTCATCAGACCATTCAGTGAGCCCTCGTGCCCTGTGGATGGGGCATTGTCATCCTGGAAGAGACCACTCCCATCAGGAGATAAATGTGTTACCACAGGATAAAGGTGATCTCTCAGAATAACTTTGTCATGATTTGCAGTGACCCTTCCCTCTAAGGGGACAAATGGACCCAAACCATGCCAGGAAAATGCCCCCCACAGCATAACAGAGCCTCCGCACCCCCTCACTGTAGGGGTCCAGCAGTCAGGCCTGTCCCGTTCTCTTGGTGTCCCACACATGCACTCGCCCACTTGTCCAGAATATGGTGAAGGATGACTCATCTGACCATATCTATTTTGTCCACATCTCTGTAGACCAGTGCCTATGGTTTTTGCACCACTGAACTCTCACATGCACTGCAACCCTATTATAATACCCCTCTCTGTGTCATTCTTGACGGACTGGACATTGAAATTCTCAGTCACCTGGGAAAGAGTTGCTCTTCCTTAAATACCGCAGTAATGCACGAACATCATGGTCATTGAATGTGTGCTTTTCACCACAATTTCCAACCCTGTTTACTGTTGTCTTTCCCATAGATCTCAATGTAGATGTAACTTTAGTCACTGTTCCTATTGAAACACTAGCCAGTTGAGCGTCTGTGACTGAAGCTCCTGCCATTCGTGCCCCAATAATGCCCCCTCTTTCAAAGTCACTGAGATACTTTCCTCTTGCCATCTTGATCTAAAATCCAGGTCAACTGGGCCTGCTCAGCATTTGTATACATGCCACAGAGCATGATAGGATGTTAATTGGTTAATTGTATCATGCAGTACACCTGTTTGGAGGCATCTGCATTCATTGTGTTCCTCCACTCATTTATTCAGGTTTTTCCTTTAATTTGTCACCCGTCTATACATCTATGTCATTTCAGTAAGGTATTAATATTGTAGCAGTGATTTGCACATTAAATAATTAAGTCAAGAAGCAGGAAAAGAGGAGTGCTTGTTTTGTATCCCTTGCTGTTTTGTCGAGCTGTGCTTTAGCTCTGCACATATATGCATATCTGCCCAGAAGGGATTTGAGAATTTCAATTCAAAGAGCATAATAACATCCCGAAATAAATTAATCCATTGTTTTGTACTAATGTCACCGAACTCCCATTTGTTCTACATTCTCCGGAGATATGAGCTATGCATTGTGTTTTGCATAATTCAATTTAGTTTTACTGATAGGGCAGACATTATGGCAAGTTGATTAGATCGAGTTTGTTAAGGAACTAATTTTGCTCGAACGCGGTAAATAACGATGCTATGCTTTCGTGGGCTCCGTTGCAGGCAATCTCGTTTGCTTTCTGGGTAATGAAGAAAGAAAAATGCTAGTGTTTGTGATAAGACAAGTGATGTCTTTATGTTCACATATTTCATGCTTGCTTCTTCATTTGCGGAATATAAACCAACTCAATTACTGCATGTAAGCGGAACATATTCCTGTTGAAGCACAATTCAATTTTAGTTGCTTGCTCTCATTGTATTATTTTTTAAAGTGTGATGGCACAGACGGTCCAGGCCTCTCGGTGATGCTGTAATGACCCATCCTGACATAGTGCCAACCGCTGGGGTTCAGTCCCTTACCCAGAATGCCTTTCCCCTCCAGCACTACAAGTATTGCAAAATCGAAAAATTGAGAAGGTGAAAATAAAAGTACTGCAGACTTGCTTTCTGATTTATTCGTAGATAGTTAAGACTGACCAGAGTCTAGCATAGTTATATTGATAGTAACACAAACCCTTCCAAATGGAAAATGCAAAAATTCAAATACCACTGTTGAAATGCACTCACAGTGTCCAAAACAAGACGGGTTTGTACTTCAGTTTTACCTGGAGCAATCCAGACGGAGGATATAAATATAGGTTTTAGGGCAATTTGCTGTCCCAGTTGCCTAATGATGCAAAATGTGAGTGTAGGTTTAGAAATTATTATTATTATTAAAGTGAAAGCTCAGGCAGCATTACGAAATAAGTAGAAGGACCTAAAGTTTGGAACCTAAATATGAATTAGGAAGAACATAACCTTTTATAATCCATTCATGTCTCGACGTAATAAGACCTGTGAGTCATACCTGGTGATTTTACCCACGCAAGATGTCAATGAGTTTCAGACAAATAATTCAAATTAATATCGGTTTATAACACTTTATTTGTAACAAATGCAAATTCTATCAATGCTTACTTAACATATGGTAGGGCCAAGTTCTTGTGTTTTGTTTGGAAGACACTGCAAAGTTTGAGAATACTTAACAAACACTTACATAACGAGATCGGTTTACCTGAAAATAATTGCAGAAAATAATGAATATAATGATTTTAAATATTCAGGATATGTGCGATAGGTTTATGTATCAGCAGAGGAAGGATATATGAATCATTCATTAAATGCATGTGGGGATTTTTAATTAACATGCAAAGTAAAATAAATATGTAAATCAAACTTCTAGAGGTGAAACATTTAATGAGATTTAACAATAAGGATTTTAAAAATAAAATGCATCATGATTTTTAAAGGGGTTCTGTTTTTTAATTGCTTAATTGCTGAGAGTCTCTATCTGAACTATTTTCACTATTTTTAAAGTAGTTCTTATGAAGTAAAAAAATAATATAAAGAGTTACCCTAAGTTATCAAGAGCTCAAGGAATGAAAACTATATTTTTACACCTAATTCTTATGCAATACTTGTGTTTCCCAGTTATCAGCTCAGAATTGAGACTGATTTCCGTGGAGCCATGGAGTTTAATTTGAATTGAGTTGAGAAGTTGCAGTGGGGACTCAAACTGGAAAAAACAAAACAATTTGGGTCAAATGCCTTTTTAATTAATTAGACCTGTGACCTGGTGTTTGAGAGGAAGGAATCAAACACAAACATTGTTGTTTCAGCATCATTTGAGCAGTATCTGGCTGCAGCACATGATTGAGCTGGTTTCAGTTTTTAAAACGACTGGGTTCAACTGTCCATCAGGCATTGTCTATTAAACTGGTTGTAATCGTAGTATGACCTACTGTAAGACATGTTATGTACAAAATAAATGTAAGATTCAAGTTGAAAAACAACCAACCAAATAAACAATCACAAAACAAAAAACAAAACAAAAAAACAAAAAAACAAATGTGAAATTGGGTTATTATATCTACATACATTGACAAGGACAAGAAAACAATTGTAGGATGTGTACTAACAATGTACGGTTTACAATAAACATACAGTTCTGGAAAAAATGAAGAGACCACTTAACATTGATTTCTGAACTTGGAGTGGTCTCTTAATTTTTTCCAGAGCTGTATGTTTCTAGGAAGACACAGCTTACAGATAAGAACATATGCAAACCACGTCAACGACGGGCTGCTATTTCATATCTTAATACTTTAATTGTTCAGTCAAAATATGCTAATAATATACGATTGAAAATATTTTCTGCACAAAGAATAATGGAGCAATTATAGATAATTAGTTCAGTACTCAAGCATATAATATGGATGAGGCATGGTCTTTATGAAATTAATTTATGTAAAAGAAGCCACTGCTTTTTACATAAGATGCATTGTCTTGCCTCCATTACAATGAGAGAGACAGCTGTTTTCATATTCGTGTGTAAAGAAGTGCTGTCTATAAAATGCACATAAACAATTGAGTGGAGTGCAAGAGATTACAAGGAAAACTCACACAAAGTGAATTATAACATCATATACTGCATTTATTCAATGATATTGACTTTTATTATTGAAGTTATATAGCATTTTTAAATCCTGATCAAACATGAACATTTCAGAGCCAATTTAAAAAGAAAAGAAAAAAAACACGTTTCAGGGAAATGGGAGTTCATGCAACATGCAGAAAAAGGTAAACATACCATTGATGGAATTGTGCCATTAGTGAAATCTCGGGTGGATTTGGTCTGGGAAAATCCACACAATTTGGCATTGTGGTAAAAATATTAAGTGAGGAAGCTTGTACTGGCCACAGCCTCGATAGAAAATTACATTTCATCTGGGAGGCACTGTAGCATGAAACTTAGGTTTCAAATTTCAGGACATAGCAAACCTTTACAATTGCAAAGCAGTGTACCATGGAAGATCTTTCACAAAATCCCCTTTTATTATTTAATGGATACAAAGGAATTTATAAAGCATAGCCTTTCCTTTGCAAGACAATGGGGCTTACAAGCAGAATGGCCTAATGGCCTCAATTAGTTTTCGTTAAAAGAGATACTGCTGTCTTTTATGCGGATTGCTTTAAAGCATGTACCTCGCCAAAAGAAATACGACTGGAGCTCTTTGAAGGAACAAGAGGAGCAGCGGGTAAATGAAACAGTGTGTGAATGATGTGCGAGTCGCCTTTCGCAAGAATCGGTTGCTGGGATGCAAATAGGATTGTTTCCTTTAATTCGCTTAAAAACATCCAATTACCATTATTGCTTGTCGTGCCTGAATGTTTTGCAATAACAAGGAAGGCTGTCAGAGGAATTGATGCAATCGGGTTTTGCATTTACAAGCAAACACATATGGAATGTTTCTTTTCTTCTAATTATTATTTTTAATTAGATTTTTCAAATTTGGGAGTGTTAATGAACCCAATTAGAGTTATATAAAGGGATTGATAGTACATGAATGAAAAGGTTTGAATAATACCACTTGGAAGCACACACATATACAGTGAGGGAAAAAAGTATTTGATCCCCTTCTGATTTTGTATGTCTGCCCACTGACAAAGAAATGATCAGTCTATAATTTTAATGGTAGGTGTATTTTAACAGTGAGAGACAGAATAACAACAAAAAAATCCAGAAAAACACATTTCACAAAAGTTATAAATTGATTTGCATGTTAATGTCGGAAATAAGTATTTGACCCCTTCGACTTAGTACTTGGTGGCAAAACCCTTGTTGGCAATCACAGAGCTCAGACGTTTTTTGTAGTTGGCCACCAGGTTTGCACACATCTCAGGAGGGATTTTGTCCCACTCCTCTTTGCAGATCCTCTCCAAGTCATTAAGGTTTCGAGGCTGACGTTTGGCAAATCGAACCTTCAGCTCCCTCCACAGATTTTCTATGGGATTAAGGTCTGGAGACTGGCTAGGCCACTCCAGGACCTTAATGTGCTTCTTCTTGAGCCACTCCTTTGTTGCCTTGGCTGTGTGTTTTGGGTCATTGTCATGCCGGAATACCCATCCACGACCCATTTTCAATGCCCTGGCTGAGGGAAGGAGGTTCTCACCCAAGATTTGACGGTACATGGCCCCGTCCATCGTCCCTTTGATGCAGTGCAGTTGTCCTGTCCCCTTAGCATAAAAATACCCCCAAAGCATAATGTTTCCACCTCCATGTTTGATGGTGGGGATGGTGTTCTTGGGGTCATTCCTCCTCCTCCAAACACGGCGAGTTGAGCTGATGCCAAAGAGCTCGATTTTGGTCTCATCTGACCACAACACTTTCACCCAGTTCTCCTCTGAATCATTCAGATGTTCATTGGCAAACTTCAGACGGGTCTGTACATGTGCTTTCTTGAGCAGGGGGACCTTGCGGGCGCTGCAGGATTTCAGTCCTTCATGGTGGAGAGTTTGGAATCTGATTGATTGATTGCTTCTGTGGACAGGTTTCTTTTATACAGGTAACGAGCTGAGATTAGGAGCACTCCCTTTAAGAGAGTGCTCCTAATCTCAGCTCGATACCTGTATAAAAGACACCTGGGGGCCAGAAATCTTGCTGATTGATAGGGGATCAAATACTTATTTCCCTCATTAACATGCAAATCAATTTATAACTTTTGTGAAATGCGTTTTTCTGGATTTTTTTGTTGTTATTCTGTCTCTCACTGTTAAAATACTACCATTAAAATTATACACTTATCATTTCTTTGTCAGTGGGCAAACGTACAAAATCAGCAGGGGATCAAATACTTTTTTCCCTCACTGTATATGCTTAAGTGAGGGGACTTTCTAAAAATGAGTAACAGCCTCGGCCATGAGAAATTTAAATTGACTCTTTAATTAGATCAAATATCTCTATATCAGAGGATTATATTAGTCAGAGGAGAACGATCATCAATAGAGAAAGCTAATCTGTCCTCTGGTATTGAGAGGCTTAAAGCAAAAATTGCATGATGGAATAAAACCTCCCTGTGGCACAACTTAATGCCCTCAAAATGATCTTGGTTTCTACAGTAATTACCTTCTCTCCTTTTTCCTCGACGAACCACAGGGGCCTTTTCTTTAAAGGAACAAAGATATGTTATTCGGTGGCCATCGACTAGGGAAGTGACACAGCAGGATTCATGTGTGCGCTTTTAGGGTTGATTTCACGACACACCCACACCGAACAGCTGGGGCACAGCCGTGGACTGAAGCTGCCTCTGGGGTGCAGATACAGCCCCGACAGCTGATCATTGTTGTTTCTTCCCTGGGTTTCGATAACGGACCCACCCAGAGCTGATTACGTTTCTGGATGATGCCTCAATGTGTGTAAATAGTGGAGGCTCTTGTAGCAGCAGTAGCAGCTGGGACAGTAACTGTTGCTCTTATTCCCAGTTATTTGTATTTTATTGTTTTCCATGTTGGAAAAGAACAGTTACATTTCGCAGTTTTATTTATTATCTCTTGCTTTTGTCTTCCTTGTGAAAAGAATCCCGTAATCCCATTTGGGCAAGATTTAATATCCCAACACAAGCGATCTGAGCTCCGAGACATTAGATCACTTTAAAGTTTGGCGATATCTGTGGAAGTGTGTCAGCTGTGTGGAGCAGCTGGCGAATATCCCAAGTGTCAGCAGCTCTAACCAGACTTACTCCATCACTGTGTGCAGCCTGTCTATAGTAGTTCATCACATATTGCTTTTTATTCTCGCATAACAGTGGATCGACAAGACACGAGATCATAAAATAGCCAAAACAAATTAGCAAAGAACAACAGAGGAAGGTCTCCAGGTGCCTTAGAAATGAAATGGTTGTGCTCAGGATCCAAAGGCGGAATCGTGCATTTTAATTCAAAACGTGCTCCTGACAAACTCTTTATGGTTGATTAATTGAGCTACAGCCTTCTGAAAAGAGCAAATCCCCAAAGCTGCACTAACCTATGCATGCTCAATGAGTTAGTCACGGATCTACGCCACTTCAAGACAACCGGAGGAAAGTTCTGGGAGAGCGGGCTTGACACTTGGCCATCAAGCTTGTTTGATGAATATGCAAACTTTGATGAAAGTGAAACATTAATGCATTCAGAGGAAATTGGGAAGAATTCAGAGAAATGCAATGAGAGTGGGTGTGGTATATTTGGATCATTAAACCCAACAAAACAAGAAAAACTCAACAACACCAAACATACAAAACCACAAATGTATTTATTACAACCAACAGAGCCTTAAATACAGATTTCCAGTGTCCTTTGGAAGGTTTTTGTGTATGTTCCACAAATTATAACATAATTCTGACATGTAAGATGAAAACAGATGTTTAATTCTCTACAACATCACTACAGGTGTGGGGTCTGAGCAAATATAGCCATTATTTACAATCTGAGTGATGACTAAGAAGGAGAATTTGCCACTTTTTTCCCCCCAACAGTTACATGTCATCGTCTCATTAAGCAGATGGTTTGAGTCATTGCTCCTGTCTCTGCTAATGCAGTATAACGCCTTCATAATGATTACAATGCAACAAAGAGCTCTGAATTTTGTTTTGTAAATTCCCTCGACTCACTTTTTTTCACAAAGGACAAAACTGAGTGAATCTCACCTTCATCTTTCAAAAATATGTAAATATGTAAAAGACAGGATGTTTGTTCTAATTCAACAAAGTTGCTCAGAAAGTTCAGGAAAAGCTTCAATGTGACAAGAAAGTGTCCAATCGAGAGGAGGCCATTCACCCCATCGTGCTCGTTTGGTGTCCATTAATAACTAAGTGATCAAGGATCCTATCCAGTCTGTTTTTGAATGTTCCCAAATTGTCTCTTCAGCCACATCGCTGGGGAGTTTGTTCAGATTGTGACGCCTCTCTGTGTGAAGAAGTGCCTCCTGTTTTCTGTCTTGAACGCCTTGAAGCCCAATTTCCATTTGTGTCCCCGGGTGCGTGTGTCCCTGCTGATCTGGAAAAGCTCCTCTGGTTTGATGTGGTCGATGCATTTCATGATTTTGAAGACTTGGATCAAGTCCCCACGTAGTCTCCTCTGTTCCAGGGTGAAAAGGTTCAGTCCCTCAGTCTCTCAGTAGGACATTCCCTTCAGACCTGGAATAAGTCTGGTTGCTCTCCTCTGAACTGCCTCTAGAGCAGCGATATCTTTCTTGAAGTGTGGAGCCCAGAACTGTCCACAGTATCCAGATGAGCTCTAACTAGTGTATTGCACAGTCTGAACATTACTTTTCTACACAATTCTACACTTTTGACAATGATTGACATCTATCCTGTTCCATTGAGCAAACATTTTTTTCAAATACAGCTCTGGAAAAAATTAAGTGACCACTCCAATTCAGAAATCAATGTTAAGTGGTCTCTTAATTTTTTCCAGAGCTGTATTTGATATAGTGCCTTGTACAAATAATTAATCTCAATGCATTTGTATTGCTTCCTTTTCAATCTGGCATTACAGTACAGATGGCTTCATAAACTAAGCTTTAATGTTGTCAACAGATATAGCTTTTAATTTGACATTAATCATGTTGGATTAGGCTGTTGTTTATTGTTGTTTTGTATTTACATTTTTACATATGCATGTTTATACACACACACACACCTTCATTTTCAGATAATTTATGTTATAACAACTTATTCAACGTAAGCAGAACTGTCCCATTCATAAAGAACCATAATATCGAATGTGTATTGTGCCTGAACAATAACAGTTTTCTCTTTGAACACATTACTGAACCCATTAATTATAACATCGATTCAAAACCTGATACATTTTAAAGGGAATGACACCCAGCGTTCTAAATCAATAAAGTGACTGTTCTAGTTCTGTTTCATTGATCTGTCATTGCCGTTGTATTAAATGTCATAAATATGAAACTGTTTCTATTCATTCATTTCATGACTAAGAGTAAAATTTATGGAACTAACAATTACTGCAGTAAATACAATGTTTAAGACTACATGCTTAAGATGATCATATATATATATATATATATATATATTTACTGGTTTTGTACAAGTGATACCATCAACCTTGTCCTATCCTCTGACAGAAAAGTGAAGCTAAAAATAGTCAGATGTAGACAAGGGAAGTGACACAGCAGAGATAATGCAGGAGACAGTGTATGTAGGGGCATTTTCACTGAAGTGCACCAGCTTTAATAACGATTTATAATAAAAATCTGATAAATGTAAAATTTATTTGTTTTCACATTTAAAACAAATGCTGCAGATCTAGCTTTGTGATTTATCTTAAAATCACAAGTTTTATAATCCCTTCTGCTATTCTTTGATGCTAGATAAGTTTTTATTTTTAATCAAAACTATAAATATATCAAATTAAAGAAAAACAATTGCAGCATCAATTGGAATAAACATAATTGCATACATTTTTTTCCTCCCATAAGATATAGGCATATATTTAAAGAAATGTGTTTGTTAATCTCCTGGTAATTAAATGGTTATGTGTTTGTGTACAGGAAACTGCATTTGATTTTTCCCTTTCTGTAATGATACCTTCTGTCTCTAGGTAAGAAACACAGAAGATGATTGATTGAAGTGTTGATTTTTATAACAAAGAAAGTAAAAAAATAAAAATAAAGCAACAAAAATAATTAATTAGATGAAAGGGAATAATAGCATAAGAACAACTCTTTACTTTTGTACTTTTGATAGTTTTCTCATACCTGTGGGTTGAGGTCATATATTTGTTATATACATATAAATCATCTCTTATTCCCACTCTTTTTCTATTGATTTTTCACACTGCTAAAACACACAACACTGCTAATTTCGGTGGACGGGACCCAGATAGGAAAGGGCAGACAGGTAGAGATCGGTGATGAAAGTGGATAGCTGGCAATTCGCCATTCCCCAGGGAGCTTTATAGAAGAAAGAGAATAAATAGACAGGGCTGGATGTGCAGAAGAGGGGGCAGGAGAAACCTCTTGACAACAGGGGTTATGCAAGCCTTTTTAAACCGAGAGAGAGAGGAGCCAGAGAGTCGAGAGTTTTTGAAGAGGGTGAAGAGTCTGGACAAGAGCAGGGATAGGTAGTCCGAGTGACAGGGTTATGAATTGGGAGAGAGGCGCCGAGGTCAGAGTCAGACAGAGGGCGAGAAAGGGAGAAGGGAAGGGAGGATGGAGATTAAGGACTGCTGAGAGGAGGTTGTCTTACGTGGGAGAGAGGTGATGCAACAAAAATAAATGGGGGGCAGATTTCAGAGGTTTTGGAGCAGAGGGAGGACGAGACATCCGGTGAGATTGGAAAGCATGGGGGAGTGAGGAATGGAGGGAGGATGATAAAGTGGAGAAGGGGATATGTGGTACTGTGCAGGACATTTTCCCCAGACTCAAAGTGGCGAGGCTACTGCTTGGGGTCACAGCCCGTGTTTGTACCTTTCACGACAGCAAGACGCATGACTGCAAGTTAGCACGATTGTTATAAAAGTGTGTTTGAGTTTTCACAACACCGGGATTTTTCCTTTCTCGGCTTTCTGTGAAATGAATCCATGGTCATGAAAGTGGAAAATCAGCAGAGCATGGCTTCAAAATGACGCTCTGTTGTCAATTAAAGAAGAAATAAGTATTTTGGGGAGAGGATGAAGGGAAGGGGTCATAAACACATGATGTCATTCTCAAAAGACACACTCACAGACACAGATACAGTATTTTTCTATGTCTTACAAACCTATATATTGGCATCTCTTGGGATACCAACTTATCTTGTTGCATATAAACATTTTAGATGCAATTTACAATGCTACCAAGTCTGCTGTCTCTCCATATTTGTCTTCTCCAGTATCAACTGACACTTGAAAGGGACTGAAAAGGTCAGATTCATCAATATTCTTGTCTTTCTACAGCGTGGCACATTGGGGGGTTGAAAAGTGGCACAGTTTATACTGAGAGAGGAATTTACATCTTTTGGTGGAGGAAATACACTTGATTCTAATTAGTTTTCTTTGGGGGTTGGTTGTCGGGGGTATCAGCGTTTGTTTATGCATTTGATGATATTAAATCAACTTCTGCTTTTTAATGAAATGCCTGCGGCTGAAGGGTTTTAATGCTAATAGGCCACTCAGAAGGTAAATATTTTTGTTTTCCAAAAAGCCAGAGATCCTCTGAGAGATAGCACTTGAACTACATTGTTGGAAGAGGCATTATAATTTGTAATAGATGCTGTGCTGCTGTGGGTCTTGCTTAGTAATACATTTATTAGTAATTACTAATAGGCACCAACTCATCTGTGGAGAGTTTGTACCCTTTTGACATGAGTTGCGTTTCTCATCTTCATTTAATAATATCAGACCTTTTCCTTATCGATCCTTAGCATTTTCTTAGCTTGTCAGTTTGCTCAGAGAATCCTAATGCAGTTCTTCCTCAAGAAGATGCTTCTCGGTGTGATGAATTGAAAAAGGGAAACCTAACGATATTTCATAGAAAAACAATAATAACAATAGTCAATATTTCATCTATTCCTTAATTAATACAATGTGCCCGTCTTGGGAGTCAGAGGTGCGCGGTTCTCATCTGAGATCCTTTTAATTGTCTGGCTGCCTTTCATTACTGCATTTCATTAATTTCAGAGACGTACTGAATAATTCATATTAGTCATCATGTGATTTCTGTTGTAAATGAAGCTTTATGCAAAAACTGTTATTTTTCTAATTTAAGAAAGGGGAAATTATTCAAGAGTAATATTTTCCAATTAGACATTTAAACTGGCTGTCTAATTAACATTTATATTGGAAAGAAATGAAATGCAGAGAAACTATTCTTGAACAATGTTACAAATTTGAACAAATGTCATTTTACAATCTAACCTCGGGTTTTGGGTTATTTTTAGTATGCAGATATTTGCAGGTGTGTTTAATATCTTGTGTCAGATTAAGAACAGATATGTGAGCTTTTTCATTCTTTCTCAGAAACATTTTACATCTCAGTGTCAAGCCTATAAGTTAATAGGTTGTGTGAATTGTGTCTCTTATTGTATAAGAGATGTCAAGTCACGCAGTTCTGGCTGCACATACTGCACAGAATGGTAGAGGAATTTGGGGAAATGCTGCTCTCTGATTGGCTGGTTTTCATATGTGATTTTTTTTATACAGATTATTCAGTCCTCTCACCCAAACGTCATACAAAATATTAACTTATAAAATAATGGTCTGTTCCAAGAAGAAATAAAACACTTTATTAAGGTTCCATTGACTTTCCATACCATAATTAAAAGCTTAACTATGATTTTTTATCCAAATACAAACATGTAATATTGTTTATCCTTCCTGTTGCCTAAAGATGAAAATTTTGTAAAAAAGTTAAAGAAAATGTCTCCTGATTGGGACATCTAGGCAGACTTGGATGTGTCCTAAAGGCTGAATAAGATGGTTTAATGCCACACTATGCCATCGCCACACACACACACACACACACACACACAGATATATATATATATATATATATATATATATATATATATATATATATATATATATATATGCACTACATGGAAAGCTTAACATTGGAGTTGTTACAAAACTCTAAAAAGAAACAAAAAAGGTTCCGCAACAGTTATTCCCAAATCCCCAGAGTACTTGGCAGCAACCTCTGCTTCCATTACAGAGAGTGATTTCCGATGCACAGTTCACGTCTTCTGTCTGTAATTCTGGCAGCCTTATTCGATTATAAACACACCCATATTCATACGCTTCAAACAGGGCTTCATTGAGACGGAAATCTCCCACAGTTACATCAGTGGCTCCATATATCCCCTTTATATACAGTCAGCAGTTCAACATTGACAGAGGCCCACAGGAGGAAAACAATTAAGGGCAGAAAGGCCCAGATGTCTGACTGAAAATATAATGCTGCTATGGATATATTCTGCTCTAGCTAACCATCCCTGCATTAGGCTTCTCCTGTCCCATTAAAATGACATGCAGTTGTAAAACTAACCGCTTCTTCTTTTCGCAAATTTAACTGCAGTCTGGTGCAAATCTGTCCCCTTTCCTCTTATAGCAGAAGAGGAATCAGACAGACACTAAAACACTAATTTGCGAAGAACGCCAAAGTGGTTCTCATTTTCAGAGGAATGGGCTGAGATGCCGTATCTCCCACTAATCACCGCTGCCATGGAAAGTATAACATCTGTTGGGAAATTGGAAGGGGTGTCTCTCACGTCTAATGGTGTTTCCCACCCAGTGACTGATAATGTAATAAAAAACTGAAGTGGTGAAGCCTGTTCTGTGAGAGATGGAAACTGTTTGGGTCAGTTTTAGTCAGAAATATCTGCTGTTGATACAAATGTTGTTCACTAGAAAATATTATTGTCCCCACTATATAGACAGCAGGTAGTTGGCATAAATACAGTATTATTAATATTATTATCTCTTGGTAGATATATTAATTAAATTAATAGCTTAAACTGGTCAGGTATACACTAGAGGGCTTGATCTCAGCGAGTTTGACATTTCCACCGCATAGCTCTGATCGATGTCAGCTCAGTCACTAAATATAAGTTTGATATCTTTGATAAAGAGCCTAAAGCCGCCACCTCTCCTGTAGTTCAGTGAACATTGTACCAATCCAAACGGTTCACTGGGAACCCCACGGTGTACGTCGGTAACAAATGAAACTTCCCCGGTATTTTTCACCCGTTCTTTTGAGTTCCTCAGTACGTCCCTTCACAATCTAATTGAGTACCACCGCGGTAATTAGCTGTCTAAAGGCACGCAATGCAATTCATAATGCTGCGTTCATTTATACAGCAGAAGAGCCTTATCTAACATGTAAATGCTTTTACCCCATGGCTCACACAGCAGCTGCAATAAACCACAATGACTGATAACTTACTCTTTCCCTGTTTTGGTGCATGGCAGCCGTTAAACTAAATGTCAGCCTGAGCTCGAAGTCACAGCACTTCTTTCTGAGGGAAAAGGGAAATGTGTGGAAATGCTAATTACTTGTCTTTTTTTTAAATTATGTGCTTATAAATTAGTGGCCACTGATGACCTTTGGCAGGGCTGTTGAACTGTTTACTGGCAGTGATAGATGGCTGTTTATTGCATGCTAATTAATTGAAATCAATTTCCCTGGAAAGTTTAAATAGTACTTATACAGGAGGACCCCATCAAAAACACACAAATCCTTTTGTTTTCTAAAGGCATTTCTTATTGACTTGTAAAATCCTACTTTTTCAGCAAAATGAATCATACAGAGATGTTAAACAAAATAAAATTACAAAGTTACGTATTGAACTGATGCACTAAAAAATACCAAAGTACGACTCTTTTTATGTTTCTGAAGAACAATTATTCTTATAGAAGAATATTCCCTTGTTTGCTGAACAGCTGCAGTGAGGTTACTATTCCAACTGACACTTAGAACAGGGGATGTGCCGACCGACTGGAAGACAGCAAATGTCATACCAATCCACAAGAAAGGGGACAAAACTGAGCCAGGAAATTATAGACCAATCAGTCTCACCTGCATCACCTGTAAAATGTTGGAAAAAATTATTAGACAGAAAATAGAGGAGCATCTTAATGAAAACCATATTCTGGGAGATAGTCAACATGGGTTTGGACGAGGCAGATCATGTCTTACTAATTTATTACATTTTTTTGAACACGCAACTGCAGCTGTAGATCATGCGCATATGATATGATATACTTAGATTTTCAAAAAGCTTTTGATAAGGTTCCACACCAAAGACTGATCCTCAAATTGGAAGCTGTAGGCATTCAGGGTAATGTAAGTAGATGGATTATGAACTGGTTAATGTATTGGAAACAGAGGGTGTCGATTAGAGGAGTCGCTTCTAACTGGAGTGAGGTTGTTAGTGGAGTTCCACAGGGATCAGTATTAGGGCCTGTGCTTTTTCTAATCTATATTAATGATCTGGACTCTGGGATAGTTGGCAAACTTGTCAAATTTGCAGATGATACTAAAATAGGTGGGTCAGCAGATACAATCTCGGCAGCACAGGCTATTCAGAGGGACTTAGATAATATTCAGTTGTGGACCGACACCTGGCAGATGAAATTCAATGTGTACAAGTGAAAGGTATTACATGCAGGTAACAACAATATCCACTATACTTAGACTATGGGAGGAATAGAACTAGATGAAGTAGAGCATGAGAAAGACCTAGGAGTCTATGTGGACTCCTCACTTTCTCCATCCAAACAATATGGGGAAGCAATAAAAAAAGGCAAACAGGATGTTAGGGTATATTGTCAAAAGTGTAGAATTGAGAACAAGGGCAGTGATGTTCAGACTGTACAATGCACTAGTTAGAGCTCATCTGGATACTGTGGACAGTTCTGGGCTCCACACTTCAAGAAAGATATCGCTGCTCTAGAGGCAGTTCAGAGGAGAGCAACCAGACTTATTCCAGGTCTGAAGGGAATATCCTACTGAGAGACTGAGGGAACTGAACCTTTTCACCCTGGAACAGAGGAGACTACTTGGGGACTTGATCCAATCTTCAAAATCATGAAAGGCATCGACCACATCAAACCAGAGGAGCTTTTCCAGATCAGCAGGGACACACGCACCCAGGGACACAAATGGAAATTGGGCTTCAAGGCATTCAAGAAAACAGGAGACACTTCTTCACACAGAGAGGCGTCACAATCTGAACAAACTCCCCAGCGATGTGGCTGAAGAGACAATTTGGGAACATTCAAAAACAGACTGGATAGGATCCTTGGATCACTTAGTTATTAATGGACACCAAACGAGCATGATGGGGCGAATGGCCTCCTCTCGATTGGACACTTTTTCATGTTCTTATGTTCTTACTAAGGGACCCCAAACTTTATCGCAAATTTCTTTGTTGTCTGTTCTCTGTATGGCCTTGGATGGAATTGTTTTTCTAAGAATCACAGAAAATGTACTGAACATGAAAACTGCACAATATTTACACAAACTTGCAGCAACAGTAACACAAATGGAGTATGCTTTGGTGTCTAGACAAGTCAAGATAAAGTACATTAAACCACAATAGGGTACAGATTTGTACTTTGTGATTCACAAGTAGGTCAATTTTTTTATTTGGTTTAGCTCTTAGTATTAAGTGTAAGCATTCTGGATACAAAATTAAAGATTCAATGATTATAAGTGATTAAAGGGTAATCAATGTCTCTAATATTAATTTCTCTTGAGCTTTGCTGTTTCTGTTGCAGCTTTAGGTTTAAGAAGGGCTTTGGCAAAACGTTTGCTTATTTGAATCGATTACCTAGTCAATTAAAGATGATAATGTTACAATTGAACCCATTAGTGTAATTAACAGGCGGAAGCTCGTACATTACATTTGTGGGATGTGTGTATTAATCAATCAAGCCAAGCGTGAAAGAGAGAATCGCCACTCACCCAGATAACATTCACTTTGCGCTATTCGTATCATGTGGATTTCACCACCAACCAGAGTTTGGTCTGTCTGTTGTTTTGGGGTTCATAACCTGCTGGCGAGCTTTTGAAGCCCTCAGTCTCACCCCGTAAGACCCAGCTCCACCCGACTCGAATCAGAGTGGGCTTCATATAATTTATACATTATGTTTTCATACTGCGCCGACAGTATCACAATAATTATAACAGAGCCGTCCCTATCTCCCACATCAGAAAAAAACACCACAATAGGAGAGTAATAATGTGCTTAATAACCTGAAGAAGTACGTTTGAAGTCCTTCAGGTAATCTGTCTTGGAGCACAACGATTATCTTGTCATTATTACACTGTGACAAATCCCTTTACTGTCCTACAAGTGTTTATCCCTGCTCGCTTTCCTTTCCCACAGCAAAATATATTGAGATCGATAAGGTTTTGGAAGAACACTACCCCCCCGTTCTTAAGCCGACGTACATTTTTTCCTCTTTCATTATTGAGACATTTAAACTCATCAATCATAGGAATGGACTTTTTTGGAGTGTGAATGTGTGTTTACCCAATATTTCTCATTAAATGAAAACTTGCTTATGCTATCAGAAACGTGAAAAAGGGCCACTGGAGCTTTTTTTTGTTTCACTTGTTAAAATGAGTTCATCAATCCTTATTTATTACTTCCATATTTGTAGGATGACAAACACAATAAATTGTGTGAATAAAATCGCTGAATAAACCTGTTTTATCTGATGCCGGATTTTAAAACTTTCGTTTTACATAGCTCAATGTGTATTCACAGAGGAGGAGAAAAATCCTGCCAAAGGAGGCAAATTGATTCCAAGTTAAGTGGGTAGAAACCATATGACACAATTTAAATCTTACTACAGTAATTGAGACCTGTCTATTGTGTTTACAAGCGACACGCTAATTGTACGGATTGTATATAACGGGAATGTTGAATTCAATAAAAACAAACCAACAGGTACGCATTCAAATTATTCTTACATTGTTCTTGTTTATAAACAGAACAATCCTACCGATCTGTAGAATATTAATCTACGATGCTTTCTATTTTTGACTTTTTGAGTCAGAGCCTGGGAAACCAGCCAACCGGGGAAATAAAAAACGACGGATTGTGCGACACTCCACAGTACGACAACGGTTTCCTGAAAATCACAGTAGGTGGCAGCACTTGGTACCAGCATTGCAAACCAGATATTACCAAGCAGGCCGAGGTGAATCATATCATGAGGGGAGCGATCATTTGGGGCAGAACAATGCCGTTTTATTATGGTGAACAAAAACAAACAAACCAACAATCAAAATCAAACCTGGATGGAATGTACAGGACCGTGATTCACAGACAGACAATTGCTGTTTTCATTTACAAGTTATATTCGGATGATGATACAGTGTACACAAACATAATCATAATAAGAATAAGAATCATCATAATCATAATAATAGGAAACAGCACCTTGTCCCCTATGACACACCTTGTCCCCTACCACACACCTTGTCCCCTACCACACACCTTGTCCCCTAATACACACCTTGTCCCCTATGATACACCTTGTCACCTATGACACAGCTTGTCCCCTGTGACACACCTTGTCCCCTACTACATACCTTGTCCCCTATGACACGCCTTGTCCCCTGTGCCACGCCTTGTCCCCTGTGCCACACCTTGTCCCCTGTGACGCACCTTGTCCCCTGTGCCACGGTTTGTCCCCTGTGCCACACCTTGTCCCCTGTGACGCACCTTGTACCCTGTGACACACCTTGTCCCCTACAACATACCTTGTCACCTATGACACACTTTGTCCCCTATGCCACGCCTTGTCCCCTACGACATGCCTTGTCTCCTATGACACTTGATGGCTGTTCTGTACTGTATGACTCTACTGTAGCAAAAAATTATCTTCCATTTGCAGTAGTGTTTATGTAATTTAACAGAAATGTAAAGTGAAAAGTGTTGTTACATTCAGTAGAAATGTTTTCATTTAGAGTCGTTGCACTAAGATCTTTTGATTGGTACATTATTTGTAGTCGTATAGATCTATGATAATGTATACAAAGTAATTAGACCAGGTAGTATAACATGGCAGCGTTTTCAAAGCAGGTCAATAACAGTTGAGGATTTACCTTGTGTGTGAAATAATGAACCAAGGAAGACGAACAATGCTGAACCACACCACAGCTAAAAAAAAGAAACAACCTCTGTGCAGTGGCAGTTATTTGTTACACATAGTACACTAAAACAAGGAAGTCGACTTAATGAGGTATTTTGGGGCGATATTTGACTATGAGACGAAACACAGGGCAATTCTCAGAGATCCTGTTAGAGGAAATACACAGTTTAGGACCAACATAATTAGAACTGGAACCACTTTTTCCGAGTCTCTGTACTGTGTATGCGGGTGTTTTCCACTCTGTCAATAACAGCAGGAACCGTGCAATACTGTCCCTTTCAGGTAGAGAACAAAACCACACCTCATGGGCTTGAAGCCGTCCTAATAATTATTCAGCTTCTGTGATGCCCAGGGGACGGCAGTGCTGTGTTCTCTCTCTCTCTCTCTCTCTCTCTCTCTGGGTATCTCAGCGCTGTTTGAGCTTGTCTTTATAAAGGGAACCCTTGAGCTGGGAGGCTTCTGTCAGCAATCTCACTTCATTTCTAAATCCTAGCATAAAGAATACAGGCAAACACACACACACACACACAAATAAACACACACGTTCTCCTTTTAAGGTTTCCTAATGTTTGAATCATAATGACACATTTTATATTTTATTTTGTTCAGTCCTTATACTTTCCATATTACACAATGCTTAGATGACATAGTCCATAAATATTTGGACAGTGACACAATTGTAGAACAAATCTTAGAGACTTATTGATGGTAATTATAAATGTGGACACTGGGCACAATGTAACTTGACCTACAAATGTTCCTCATTTTGTCATCCTGTATCTGGTAAAAATATTGCAATTAAAGTCATTATCACAAAACAAACAAAAAGGAGTCTTAAGACTAGGATCATCGAACACAGAAGCAGTATACGTAGACCAGACTTATTGAATCCGGTGGCACTACATTTTTTACAGAGAAAACATCCTATTGCGTCCTTAAAATATAAAGGGACTGAATGCCTTAAGACATCAAGAAGAGGGGGGACATTAATCGTTTGCTGTTACGCCGAGAGACATTTTGGATTTACTATTTAAATACGATGTCTCCCAAAGGACTTTTGGAATCAAAAGAATTTGATTTAAAACCTTTTTTGTGTGGGAGAATATATTTGTAAACTTGTATGTTTTTTATTAGGAATATGATTAATCTTAAAAAATACATGAAAATAACCCTTGCTGATGTTTAACAGGTTTTTGTTTGATATGAAATTGCATGTATCTTATGTGTATTTATTCATGTGTGATTTCGTGTGCCATTACTTAATTATTTTAACCTGTGTCTTGTGGTATTTATCAAATTAAAATGATTATAAAAGAGATGATGTTAGCAGGTATTTTGATGAAATTGTTGCAAGATGATGTGTATTAACGCTCATTAATGAGATTGAATAATTAGTGTTTTTAATCACTTGTCTGTATTTGACATAATTTAATAAGTATTTAAGCAGACAGTTTGCAAGTGTTTCATATCCTGATGAAGGTCTCTGGTAGATCAAAACATTGCTAAAAACCCATGAAGCATGGGCTAAATAAATACTATTTTTTTTTGGAACTGTAGTGACAGTGACACAATTGTCATACTTTTGGCTCTGTATGCCACAACAATGGATTTGAAAGGAAATAAATCAAAATTGTGCTTTAGGTGTTGACTTTCATCTTTAATGTGAGGGTAGTTACATCCAAATTGGGGGAACAGTGGAGGAATTTCACCCATTTTTATATGTGCTCCCCCCAATTTTAGGGGCTCAAAAGTAATTGGACTAACTAACATAATCATGAATTAAATTGTGAGTTTCAATACTTGATTGCAAACCCTTTGCAGTCCATGACTGCCTGAAGTCTGAACCCATAGACATCACCAGATGCTGGGTTTCTTCCCTGGTGATGCTCTGCCAGGCCTGCACTGCAGCTGTCTTTAGTTCCTGCTTGTTCTTGGGCCTTTTGTCTTCAGTTTTGCCTTAGAAATCAAAACAAACCAATCAGAGAGATAGCAAAAACATTATGTGTGGCCAAATCAACTATTTGGTACATTCTTGCACTGGTGAGCTCAGGAACACCAAAAGGCCCGGAAGACCACGGGACAACTGTGGTGGATGACAGAAAAATTCTTTCCCTGTTGAAGAAAAACCCCTTCACAACATTTGGCCAGATCAAGAACACCCTCCAGGAGGTAGGCGTATCTGTGTCAAAGTCAACAATCAAGAGAAGACTTCATCAGAATAAATACAGAGGCTTTACCACAAGATGTAAATAGGAAACAAGAAGATCAGATTAGAGTTGGCAAAAAAAAACATCTAAAGAACCCTGTACCGATCTGGAACAACATCCTATGGACATATGAGACAAAGATCAACTTGTACCAGAATGATGGGAAGAGAAGAGTATGGAGAAGGGAAGGAACTGCTCATGATCTGAAGCATACCTCCTCATCTGTGAAGCATGTTATGGCATGGCCATGTATGGCTGCCAAGGGAACTGGTTCCCTTGTATTTATTGATGGTGTGACGGCTGACAAAAGCAGCAGGATGAATTCTGAAGTGTTTAGGGCTATATTATCTGCTCAGATTCAGTCAAATGCTTCAAAACTCATTGGACGGTGCTTCACAGTGCAGATAGACAATGACCTGAAGCATACTGCGAAAGCAACACAAGACTTTTTTAAGGCGAAGAAGTGGACTGTTCTGCAATGGCCACGTCAATCATCTGACCTGAATCCAATTGAGCAGCATTTCACTTGCTGAAGGCAAAACTGAAGGCAAAACGCCCCAAGAACAAGCAGGAACTAAAGACAGCTGCAGTGCAGGCCTGGCAGAGCATCACCAGAGCATCTGGTGATGACTATGGGTTCAGACTTCAGGCAGTCATTGACTGCAAAGGATTTGCAACCAAGTACTGAAACTCACGATTTAATTCATGATTATGTTAGTTTGTCCAAATACTTTTAAGTCCATAAAATAGGGGAGAACACATATAAAAATTGGTGTAATTCCTACACCATTCACCCAATGTGGATGTAACTACTCTCAAATTAAAGATGAAAGTCTACACTTAAAGCACATCTTGATTTGTTTCTTTTCAAATCCATTGTGGTGGCATACAGAGCCAAAAAGATGACAATTGTGTCACAGTCTGTGAGAATGCAATATATTGGTAGCTGAATTTGACAGGCTTTAAGAAGGATATTGACTTTGAAAGTATTACACATTAATTCTGTGTACATTACATTAAATACCAGATTTAAAACCATTCTCTAAACTGTTTCCTGTATGCACTCTCAGTAGTGTCTTGGGACCTGTGCACAATGGACCCCAGCACAATTTAGGTGCTGACGTAATCCCAGGCACTTGATCTCACAGAACAATGTAAATATATAGGCTTCTTTAGTTTCTCATACCGCCTTGCCTCACATTACACAATGGCTGTCATCATAGCCAGTGTGTTTGCATTACCGGTGAGCAGATGGATCTTTACGCTTATTATTTTTTAATTGCCTTTACTTTTAAAGCCAGTTGTTCATCCTGGGGATGTCAGTGAGTGCAGCACCCACAATGCACTTGGGCCCCTTTAACATTCCCTTCACCTACAATTCCCGTTACTTCTTGTGCATCTAATTTCCTCCTTGACGTTATATATTTTTCACCTCAAACGTAATTTATTCTCAGTATCCTTAAGCAGTAAAAAGGCTTGCCTACTTCATTTGTCATACAACCCTTTACCTCCTTTCTAAACCAATTTGGTCCAGTGCTTAATTCATCCCCCACACACACCCACGTGCCAGCGTCTCATGTTGCCTGTAGCAGTAACGAGGAACAATCTTTAAACTAAAAAAGAAATAATTATATGTATTTCCTTATCTACATTGGTAACTGAGAAAAGGGAAACATATATATATATATATATATATATATATATATATATTGTGCATGCTTCACTGCCAAGAAGCATAAATATAATTTAAAAACTGAACCCACAGCTGAGAATTATAGTCACTGCATCATCCCAGATACAAAACCAACCAAAGTGCTTTTAACAAACTAGTTTTCAGAGTAATTTTACTTACATCTGCCACAGACTTAATGCAACCATAGCTCTGTTTGGAAACACAGATTAGAAAATATACCAATTAGAAAATAAACAGTCGTAGTTAAAACAGAGTACTGTGAATTTTCCTCCACATAATTAATTCCTTTCATCAGATCCCCCCTAAACTTTGAATTTACCTTTTATTCCTCCGATCATTCTCCCTATATTAATTATGTGGCTTCGGGGGTCTGCAGAGAAATCCAATTATCACTTTACACCCTTGCCCCCCTCCAACATCATCTTAAATTATTCCTGTTCACTCTCGTTTGTTTTATAGGACTGTCTTTTAATTACGATGGAAATTATAATTATGAAATGCTGATAATTTATACACCCGACAGAATGGTTTCCAATGTGTGAGGTGTCTTGTAAATGTAAGGATCATTTGTTAGGAAATCTTATCCACATTTTAGTATCCATCTTCTTAATCATAAGTGTGGAGGAAGACAGTCTGTTTATTAAAATATTATACAGTACTGTGGAAACTGTACCAAAACTGTACATAACAATCATATAATGATAATAAATGGTACATGTTAAACAGCAAAACGAAGTTGAAAGTATATATATAAATGAGATTCCTGCCATACTGCATGTCTTGCCCCCGTATTTAAATTTGGCATGAAAGTACAACTGCAGATTAAAGCATCTGTCCCTTAATCTCATTTCTTGTTTTTCTCCTTTCTTCTATAACAGTAAAGTGGAAACTGTGCTCTTAAGTCATCTTCACTTGTTTAACCTGAAAGCTTTGGTAGGATTATGAAATATTTTAAAATATTGAGTTTTGTGCATTTGTTCCAAGGTACAATACTTATTCTTTCCTAATTAAGGGTGATTAGAGATGCATTTTGTGTTTATTAAGTTAAACTTTTTGACAATGTAGTGCTTCACAGCTTTTTCAAGCCCAAGTCACACTTACATAACCTAAAATACTGTGTGAAACAACAACCCCCTATGCCCACCACATGACAAACTAAAACAGAACGTATTGTCAGGGAGAAAACGGGGCTTGTATTGAAGCCCAGGGTTGTGTAATTCTGATAGGAATTGTTCATTTATTTCACTTTTTATTTCTCTCAAGTGGTAAGTTTTGAATACACACTCCATACGTGTGTTAGCTGAAGAAACTCTGACACTCTGGTCACAGAGATAGGAATCGAAAACATATCGATCGTATCCAAAACGCGGTTGGAAAATGAAAAATGAAATTTAATATAAATGCTAAATATTCCACGCCAGCAAAATGGATGGACATAATAAATACTAAACGGGGGGCAGTGAACTCGAACAGACAATCTGTGACAAGGAGCTAGCTGTTGATATTGACTCATCGATGTCCACATACAGGGTATATAAGGAACTGATTCAAAATTGTAGGATGTACGTTGAATTCAAGGTCGGAAAACTATCAAATCGGTGAATATGAATAAATGGTTCCAGTCTTCCTCTCTCTCTCTTAAAGTATTGTTAAAAGTATCTATTGAGTATTTTATCAAAACAAGAAAATGTACACAAATGAAAAGACTACACAATATGTATCTATTGGGAGTGGCAATAGTTTTTGAGATGTTCTTTAAATAACAGCTTTTTTCCTCCCTTTCTTCACACATTTAGGCATAAGGCCCTGCTGAGTGGGAGGTGTGTCTGTTCACAAAATAAATGCATGCATGCTGGGACTATTGTAGCAATCTGAGAACTGTATAGCTCATAGGTAACATTTGCATGCACAGAAATGTTTTACACTAAACCATTTAATGTATTCTTTCTATTAAGATGTATTTTGTATGGCTTAAAAGCTTACTTGAATTTAAAGTAAAGATGGTCGCTTGCAGGAGCTTCCCTAGTGTGTAATTATGTGTTAACTTGGCTTAATCAGACACTGAAATATGGTATGCGGTGCAAGGAAAGAGTGTACTTAAACCTCAGGGCTTAGTTTACCACCTGCTAAGATGTCCAACTGAAGTTGATGGGATATATTGTGGACAATCATGATTGAAATCATCTTTGATTATGGAGCACCGTTTACTGACAAGTCTCAATTATACTGACTTGATTTGGCTGCTGTCTTCAGATTGCGGCAAATCATGATTTTGACAGCACATTATGGTTTTAATTTTTATTTTTGTATCCATTTATACTTGGCTTATATCCAGTTGTGATGGTTAACGTCCAAAAAGGTTTTCCAAACATCCTGAATATATATATTTTCACAGAAATAGTTAAAGAGCACCTAAGTGATTTTTATAATTCATCTCCGCAATACGTATGTCTACATTTCTAATTAGTGTTTTCCTTTCCAAATGAAGAAAGCAGTATTAAAGGAAATGCAGGACAAATATCTGCAATAAAGACACCCCCAGGTTCTGCTCATCTCTGCCTGGGTGTTTAAAGATAAGACCTGATGTTCTTAAACCCAAATTCTGTAATACGTACATCTGGTAAAACGCAGCAAAACATCATTTCAGAGCAACAAAGCATTAGAAATGTAGAAACATGTGTCTATCCGTGATAAAACGGAGATGTATAGAGTGGATTAAAGGAGTCACACTGTTGTGATTTCTTGTAGCTTTGGTAGTTTCAGATGAGAATGGAAAGGATATGTCTTTAAACAATTAAAAAGAAAAAAATTAATGAAATGAGAGAAATCTTGCAAAAAAAGATGCATACAAATGCCCTTTGATCCTTTAATCCAATTAATCTTGATTTTTAAGGAAAGAACCTGACAACCTTATTCTAAAGGAGAATAAAACTATTCTCAATCGAATCATGTGTATTTAAGAGAAACAGTTGTTTGGATTTATTTCATTTGAGATCTGGCAGTTCGAGTTGCTTGATTGATTTTGCTGTAATATTTCAAAATTAAGTGAAAGGAAAAATACTATTTTTGGTTTCATAATATTAGCACTAACGATTAGGGAAAATGTAATAAAGATGAGTCAATATTGTATGAATTAACAGCAAATAAAAACAGATTTTATAGTGACAAATTGTTAAGCAATAATATATTGTTTAAGATCAGATTAAAATAATATAATGTCTTTATATACTTAATGCCAAAGTAAATGACTACTTTAAATTTGAAGTTAAATTTGGTAAATTTGATTAATTTCTTCTTTTAAAAAATATGCACAAAATGATGCCTGAGGAGAAACACTCTAGTTCAGTGTTGAATATTTCTTTACAAATTATTGTACTTTGTGATGCTTTAATTCTCATGGGACGCTGAATTTATAAAAATATTTATTTTATTAAAAGCCTTGGAATGGCAACACAGAGGACGTACTGCAGCTACTTTGACCTAAGTTTTACCCTTTTCATACTTTTCCATATAAATCCCTTACTGTAGTTAATTGTGTTTTACCACTCATTAAATTATGTTAACTGTTTTTGATTTTTGTTTGGCTAGAAGCTCTGCTCTACATTTTTATTTGAAGCATGATGACTCAAAACAAAATCAATATACCTACTGTTAAAAATACTACAGCATCGGTTTAGGTAATATGGCTCCTATTTGACACCATACTTTTAGTTTTACAATATTCTTGCCACTGGGAAAAACAACTGGTATAAAACAAAATATTAATTATACAATACAATTTTGTTACTGACATTATCTTGCATAATAAAATCCTCTGTGTTTAATTATTATGATTATAATTAATAAGAAAATTATGTAATTGCATCAACAAATAAAATAATCATTATGATTCAACTAATTATAATTATGTAAGCGATGAAGCCTCCACTCAAGCAATCCCAGTCTCTAACCTGCACGGCTCTATGGGCTCAACTCTATTCTGTATTATTTTAACAGCTCTGTTGCCTGTTTCTCCAGTTATTTATCAGAATACAGTTCATTCAATGTGATTTCATTACAAATGTACACCAAGAGTGCACTTTTACATCACTTAACCCATGTTTCTTTAATCTGCACTACCTATGAAGCTGTTATTCAGCAGACCGTACGTTTCTGTCCAAATATTTCTCTCAAACACTGTTTCAATACTCAGGCTTTTAAAACCAGACTTTGCAATAGTGTTTTATTTGAATACAGGATGTCCCTACACTCCCCTCTGAAACACCTCAAACAAGAACATGTTGTATGTCGCAGGTAATATGAAGCAATTTAATAATCGGAGGCTTAACAACTTCATATTAAACTTCCCCAAGAATCTTGACCCATCAAGATTTTGTGCTGCGCTATCTCTATGTCTTTAAGTGCTACCTCAGTCTCAGTCGGAAATATAATGATTTCTTATACACTGCTCTTAACGCAGGGAAAAGACTTAATAAAAGCTGACAGTTGGCAGCTGGCCCTTCCTGCAAGAATGAAGTGCTCCATGCTTTGCATTTAAATTGCCTTAAACTAACATAATAAATATTTTATCACACACACCACTTCACAGGTTCCATGGTGAACAAAATCATTAAAACAAAATAATGCCTGAAGTATTTTTGTTTCTGAATGTGACAAAGGTAAAGGAATATGTTCCCTTTTCTACTATTAGGTTACCATCTATGAAACCTATTCATGTCTCTCTTGCTGATGTAACAGGCGTGGGAGACATGGCCACAGCATTCATACTTAAAACTATCGATTTCATAATTTAAAGATCACAGATTTAGGTCTATCTCATTCCATCTTCCAGCTGTGTTTTCTCCGGCACAATACTGATAAAGATTAGCAGGCCCTTCCACACCTTTGAGAAGATGGATTTTATAAGACAAATCAAAGTGTGTTGGCTTTATGGTTTTCTGTGTCAGCATGGGCCATTACTGCTCTGTTACCAGTCCAAAGATGTTGGTAATCGTAATAAAGCACAGCAGTTATGCACGTTCTTGTAGTTTTTATGTTTCACATTTTTTCAAAATTCAAAGAAGGGGCGAGACAAGCTTTCTTCCATAATATATTGAGTGCAAGTCTTCAAAATGGAGTTGAGTGTCAACTATTTACTGTAACAAAAGTGGTCAGGATTCAAACTTGAAAGAAAAATGGTGGCCACCGACTGCTACTTAGAAAGTGTCAGCTACTTAAGAAGGCTAGGTGGCCTAAGAAAAGTTACCAGGAAGTTATGATGATGATTTTCGTTTAAACAGTTCATGTAGAAAAATAATGTACGATACTTGCCATATAAATACCATTGTTTTCAGGAACCCTGCCATTCGCTGAAGAAGCATGAAGTAGCAGATCCTGTAGAATAAAAATTGTGTATATATATGGTTTTGATCCTTGGGTGCCTTTCACACCTACGACCTAAAATCTGAAAAGTTTGAAATGTGGTTTGTTTCATTTGAAGCTCAATGTGGAACCTGATAGTGAAGAATTACACCAGGATGCGGATCAAACCACATGGACCAGGACCACTAGCAAAGGGTGCTCTTGGACCATTTCAAAGCGAACTCTATACTTTTGACAGGTTGGTCCAACCATTGTTTGTGCAACATGAAAGCAAACACATTCTGGTTCACTTGGAAATGGACCGCTCCACATAGTGAAACAAACTGTTGAAGTGAATCAGATGAATGTAAACTGCCAGCCTCGCCACTTTGTTGAAGCCCTATAATCTACTGAAAAAATGTAAAGATTTTCTAATCACCTGATTGATTGTCCTCGGTGGAAATGCGAGCTCATAGTAAAAGGCCTCTGCAGTAGCTGCCATAGTTCACACCTTCTAATATTCTTTAGATGTCGCAAAAGGAAATTTTTTTCCACTGAAGACTATGTGGGGACTTTTCCAGATCAGCAGGGACACACGCACCCAGGGACACAAATGGAAATTGGGCTTCAAGGCATTCAAGACGGAAAACAGGAAACACTTCTTCACACAGAGAGGCGTCACAATCTGAACAAACTCCCCAGCGATGTGGCTGAAGAGACAATTTGGGAACATTCAGAAACAGACTGGATAGGATCCTTGATCACTTAGTTATTAATGGACACCAAACGAGCACGATGGGGCGAATGGCCTCCTCTCGACTGGACACTTTCTTATGTTCTAATGAAATATGTAATCATCTTTCTTTTTTTCCATTTCTTCTGCAGTTCTTCAATAAAAAGACAAAATGAATGAAAGGCAGAGCAAGACTACAGCGTGTAAAATATGTTTTATACGGAATGACTGCTCACATTAAGTGCAAGACAACCCGGTGCATTTGGAAAAGTGAAACCAATTGAATTCGGGTCCGCATGAAGCTGCAGGGGCCCAACACACACCAACTGGAATTCACTTTCAAAGAAATTTAAGTCCGATTCAATTGTCCTGGTGTGAAACAAACCGAACCTAAACCGAAAAAAAAAGTCAGTTATAAAGTGAACCACAATTCGAATTATTTGCAAGTCAACTAGGTGTGAAAGTGCCCTTCCTCACTGATTCCTCAAACTTGAGCTATGTTACTGACTGTTTACATTTTTCAGCTATGAATGACATTTTTAGATTAAGCGCACGCACTTTCTCTGCCGAAGAAAGAACTGACATAATTAAATTAACGTAATGAAGGGTGGATAAAAAAGCGATTGGAGTTCAAATAAATTATTACACTAATCTCATGCCTTTGTCACCGGAACATCAATAATAACATTCAGGTTCTCTATCAATCAAAGCAAAGCGTAGCTCACTCTTATTCACAGGCATGGGTAAATAATGGTAAAAAACGATGACTGAAATATAATCTACCCTTGCTATAGATTTTGTGATGACAGTAATGCCTTTCTCTCCAAATGAAAATCTGATTGACTCTTGCAGGAAATATGAAGATAAACATTTCCACATATTCTCTGTCTGCTGCAATGCTTTTTTTTTCTTTCAAATCACATTTTTTATTTGTCTCATGCTCTAGTGCATGAAGGTATTGAAGTTTTGAACATTGTATCAAATATTTATTAATGCCATTGCTCACATCTACGTAGACTTAAAAAAAACAAAACGTTTTCTATGCATACAAAATGACAAAGCATCATTTGAGTTATAACTGTCTCATGTGGTTGTGTTTTGTTGTGGAAGTTCCAATTAAAGTCCAATTAGATTAAATTAGCTTCTCATCTCATGACATCATCACTGCCTGTGTTCAACTCTTTCACCATCACGAGTCAATGATTGTGTTTACAATGGCTAAACATGATTTTACCTTCCTGTTCTAGGGTACACACATATTAAATAACAAAGGTATAGGAAGAACAAACCGCATATTGGATTACAAAGACCAGAAAAGTCAGCTTCACCACTTAAACCCATTATCCTTGTAATGAAAACCAGGTGTTTATTAAAATTCTGCTTTTGCTAAGTATCTAAATAACTATTTATATCTCCTGTAAAGCCACAGAGCCAGATCATATTTGTTTAAGTCTTTGAAAATGATAATTATATTGCGGCTAAGCTATAATTTGCTCATGTTTTATAGGTGTGCGTACAGAACAATTAAACCCAACTTCTTTATTTCAATGATCTATACTGTTGAAGCTAAGATTTAAAATATTGACTTTCCTTTCAGTGAATCCTGTTTTTCTCATTCTGTTTCCGATTTCTCTTCTGCGAACTATCTCTGGGAAATGTGTTTCAAAAGAATCTGAGTGCATTACAGGACCCTCAGCGAAGAGCTTTTCAATTATGATGATTCCCTAATAAATTGCTGCAGATAGGAACTTTGCTCTGAGGATATTTTTTATTTCAGCAATTCACGTATAGCTGGAGGGAAACTCTTTTGAAGAGAGCAAAGATAAGATTGTGGAGAGATCTGGAGATAGAAACATTAATCTTTGGAACTCCTTAGATTTTAAATAAGTCTGGGCAACAGACAGATTGGATCAAACGCTTAAAAAAATGTTCCCAGTGGATTATAAATCATGTTTATAAGTGAAAAGGTGAATTGCAAGTGCAACAGGTGGATTTCTTGCAGTGGGACTCAGACTATGCAACCCTCTTTTCTTAAAAGGAAACTCTCTCTCTATACCATATTCATATGAATCAGGCATTTAGAACATAAGAACATAAGACAGTGTCCAATCGAGAGGAGGCCATTTGCCCCATCGCGCTCGTTTGGTGTCCATTAATAACTAAGTGATCCAAGGATCCTATCCAGTCTGATTTTGAATGTTCCCAAATTGTCTCTTCAGCCACATCGCTGGGGAGTTTGTTCAGATTGTGACGCCTCTCTGTGTGAAGAAGTGTCTCCTGTTTTCTGTCTTGAATGCCTTGAAGCCCAATTTCCATTTGTGTCCCAGGGTGCGTGTGTCCCTGCTGATCTGGAAAAGCTCCTCTGGTTTGATGTGGTCGATGCCTTTCATGATTTTGAAGACTTGGATCAAGTCCCCACGTAGTCTCCTCTGTTCCAGGGTGAAAAGGTTCATTTCCTCAGTCTCTCAGTAGGACATTCCCTTCAGACCTGGAATAAGTGTGGTTGCTCTCCTGCCTCTAGAGCAGCGATATCTTTCTTGAAGTGTGGAGCCCAGAACTGTATACAGTATCCAGATGAGCTCTTGTGTGTTTTAACATTACTTTTCTTTTCACTTTTGACAATATACCCTAGCAGTATAGTTTATGATTGACATCTATCCTGTTCCATTGAGCAAACATTATTTCCAATATTTGATATAGTGCCTTGTACAAATAATTAATTTTAATGCATTTTTATTGCTTCCTTTTCAATCTGGCATAAACGTACAGATGGCTTCATAAACTAAGCTTTAATGTCGTCAACAGATATAGCTTTTAATTTGACAGTTATGTTATGTATTGTTGTTCTGTATTTACATTTTTACATATGCATGTTTATACAAACACACACTTTAATGTTATAGCAACTTATTCAACGTAAGCCTTGAATGCCTTGAAGCCCAATTTCCATTTGTGTCCTTTTACATCTTCATTAATGTATTTGTTACAAAATAAGTATCACCTTATGATGGCAACCTAGGGCTGAACAGAACAGAACAGGGCACAACTGTATCTCAACAACAATCCCTTTTTGTGTCCCTAAATCATTTACTAAGGAATATGGCTTGATATGAGGCAGCAAAGAAGAAACAGAAATGGAGGGGGGTGGTATGGCACTAATCAAAATTAAATTAATGGAAATTGCTAGTTATTAACTACTGGATTGCCTGGCCCAGTTAATTTGCTATTTATTTCCATTATAGAGACTTATTTTAATTAAAGGAGAAAGGAAGTAATTTCAATTTAAATGGAAATCGCTTGCCAAATCTTCTGCTACTTTCTGTTTAAACAAAAAGCGAATATGAAATAATGTACCTGATTAGCATAATCAGGGAAACGAAGTTTATGTTCTAATTCTGTTTGTGATTCTATATGCATTGTCTTCCCATCCCCAGCGCCACGGTGCACGGGCTGATCTGTAAACCTTTGTAGTTCCTTGGAGAAACACTTTTGTTGAAAAAAAGCACGGATCACAGTGATTAGAACTTTACACTCCACATAACAAGGGGTTTAACATAAAAGACTTGGTGATTGAAAACTACATTTGCTGTGTCTGTTTGTTTCCAGCTTAGTTTCTTGTTTTTCGGATTGAAGGCAAGGCAAATTCTGCTAACAGAGCGTGATTTTATAAAAGCACCATTGTACATTTTAAAAGCATATCACTCAAGACGAATGCAATTAACTGAGAAGGCGAATAGGCTTTGTCAACTGTGGTGTGTGTTTTTTTGAGCTGTTGACTGTAGCTGTGTTTGTGTGTGTTTTTAGTTTATTTTAATGATTATCAACTGGCCGGTCTGTTTCCTTTTGACTCTCCATTTTACAAGGTACAATCCAGTACTCCTGTAGCTAAACGGAGGCCTCACAAAATACAAAATAATTAACTTAACACCCATCTGTGATGAGCCTTATGAAGCTGCCATTAATTATTCACAACTCTCTTGTGGAATTTAGGAGAAGGTGAATGAGTGATCAAAAGCAAAAGTCTACTGAAACGTAGTTGGACTTTCTTTCAAAAGGAAACTACAATGAAGGATTAATTAATCTTGAATGAGCTGCAAGAATCTTCTGCAGCTTTGTGTTAAAATACCCATATATAAAGATGTCGTAAAACATCAGGTTTTGTCACCATTTATATAAAAATCACTGCAGTATGATGCGTAGCAGACGGCGTTATATAATATATGATTTTAAATGTTTAAAGTATTGTCATTTGAGCCCAATTGAATGACAGTGTCAAAGGACCGCTTTGGTAAGTCTGCTTTAAGGATGATTTCTCCGCAGTCTGCAGTTCTTTAATATCCCGGGCCTACAATTACAAAACGAGACCTTCAGGTAAAACATCTGAGGTGCAGCGCTTCAGGTTTTTGAATCTGATCAAAAGTGCCAATTTTGTTCCAGAGATTGGCATGTTTAATGTTTGTGATATTCTACCTTCTACTGATGAATATTTGATGCACGGGAACATGGGCCTTTATCAAAGAAGTTGATCAGATTTGACAAGTGTTCTGCAGCCCTGAAAATCCACGACTGGAAGAGCAAGTACAGCTTTTGAACTAACATGGCTGTATTTTAGAATAGTTTCTAAATGTACGGACAATTTCCCTTTATACTGAAATCCGTTTCACATAAAGTAGATGTATCTCACTTGCAACAGAGCTACAGTCATTGACTTGTGCATGGCTTTATGTTCTTAATGCAAGAAACAAGTTCTCCTGTCTTTAGGGAAAAAACTGATTCCATATATAATGCTACACGAATCCTTGTGTAAACTGACATTACTGTTAAAGGATGAGGAATATGAAAATTAAACCGAAAAAAAATAAGACGAAGCTGAAAGGCAAAATAATAATTTCCCATTATTCTGAAAGCTTTGTAATTTGCATTAATTAAATTCTAATATTGATGCTTAAAAAGCATAAATTCTCATGCAAAACAGTTACAGTAATTGGCAGTACCTGAAGTCTCATAGCTTATTTCTAAATTAAAACTTCTACCAGAATCACAAAGAATATTAATGAAGGTAGAGCAGTTTAGCAGAAACTCATAACTTTGAGGATGAAACATTTTGTTGCCCAATTAAGTCAGTTTAATTCTGCACCTCTGTCATTTGGTGTCGGTGTTGAGAATGAAAGCAATGGTCACAATCTTGTCACGACCAAACAAGGAAATTGAACATTGTTAACTCAATGGGTGGTCAGCTTCTGGGATTGATGCAGTGGCAATAAAAATGCACCAGTAAATGTAACAAAAATCAAGTGCTGCATTGATAATATGCTATTGACAATGTGAATAACATACTGTCATATCTTTACATGATTCCAAATAATTAAAACCAAATTAGCATAACTATCATTTACACTGTGTCAATTATATTAACAGCAACTGAATACAGTCCTATATCATGTTAAATGTGTTCAAATTGATGTGAAAATCCATCATTATGGCATAGTCAATTAGTAAAAGTAACATAACGACCATATTTTATTGCCTTGAATATAGTGCAAGTTCATTCCTGCAGAATAACCCATGCATGCATCCAAACAGATACAAACGAGGTTACAAAGACAAGGCATGAATACCAGTGAATTTATTGTTGAATATCAATCAAGAGATCCAACAGAGGATAAATGCCATGCTACTATTTCTGTTCCATATATAAAAAAGCATTTGCTTTGCCCTTTGCAATAATCAACTATAGAAACCAATATTCTATCTCTCGTTCCCTCTCGTTTGGCACTAGGAACGAACAATCAAATAATGCATAAAAACAAGAAGCAATTTAAATGCAACCTATTATACCAACATCCCCCGTGCACTATAACGATAATGCCTGTTTGCTAATGTTCATTTTCTGCAATATTGTGAGTCTCATCAATGTGATTCCCTATAATTTGTTCAATGTACCCTTGCCAACAGCTGATATCAAATGAGCATGAGTTCAACGATATAATTAAACCTCAAATGGTTGTATATAATAATCTATCTGTCTGACTTATCAGAGCAAGCCTCTCGATATTGGCATATGCTTTACAAATGTTCTTCTCAAAGGTTTAGGCTAGATTTTTTATTCTGTTGGAGGTAGAAACTTCAAACAGAATAAAACAATTCTGTGAGAAATTATTTTTGGTAAAGGCACCAATAATTATAAAACTACTCAGAGAAATATAATTTGGTATTGGAATGTGACATAGTAGTTTGTAGAATGAAATGTCAACAAGACACCTGGCAGATGACATTCAATGTGGACTATATGTCCACTATAATTACACTATGGGAGGAATAGAACTAGAGGAAGTAACGCATGAGAAATACCTAGGAGTCTATGTGGACTCCTCACTTTCTCCATCCAAACAATGTGGGGAAGCAATAAAAAAGGCAAACAGAGTGTTAGAATATATTGTCAAAAGTGCAGAATTGAGAACAAGGGCAGTGATGTTCAGACTGTACAATGCACTAGTTAGAGCTCATCTGGATACTGTGGACAGTCCTGGGCTCCACACTTCAAGAAAGATATCGCTGCTCTAGAGGCAGTTCAGAGGAGAGCAACCAGACTTATTCCAGGTCTGAAGGGAATGTCCTACTGAGAGACTGAGGAACTGAACCTTTTCACCCTGGAACAGAGGAGACTACGTGGGGACTTGATCCAAGTCTTCAAAATCATGAAAGTCATCGACCACATCAAACCAGAGGAGCTTTTCCAGATCAGCAGGGACACACGCACCCGGGGACACAAATGGAAATTGGGCTTCAAGGCATTCAAGACAGAAAACAGGAGACACTTCTTCACACAGAGAGGCGTCACAATCTGAACAAACTCCCCAGCGATGTGGCTGAAGAGACAATTTGGGAACATTCAAAAACAGACTGGATAGGATCCTTGATCACTTAGTTATTAATGGACACCAAACGAGCACGTTGGGGTGAATGGCCTCCTCTCGTTTGGAAACTTTCTGATGTTGCTGGAGGTAGAAACTTCAAACAGAATTAAACAATTTTGTGAGAAGTTATTTTTGGTTAAAGCACCAATAATTAAAAAACTACTCAGAGAAATATAATTTGGTATTAAAATATGTAATAATAGTCTATGACCTTTGTAGAATGAAATGTCAAGTTGAATCTGTACATTCTTCTGCTTCGCAGTTTTTGAGCAAGTATCACCTAGTCAGATCATGTCAGAGTCTAGATGACAGAAAACGTGGCCTTCACAGGTGTTCTTGGCACTTCCCCTAATCACTGAGTCACTCAGTGATTAGGGGAAGTGCGAAGAACACTTTTCAAACACAGCCTGGAGGGAAACTGGCCTCCGTGTGTGATGTCCCACGCAAAGACTGGTAGTTTGGCCATGTTTAATCCGGTGTTCTCCAGATCAGATGTCTCTCCCTGGGCGCTGTGCAAGAAGGCTGTTTAATGAGGTGAGCCAGTGAGGAGTCGCACAATTCTGTATATGATTATATTGTGTCACATTCAAAGAGACGCAAAGACCTTCTCGAACAACCGTTTTTTGATCCACCACAGAAACGTGGGGTTTAAAAGCTTTGTAATCACCCGGAAGGAATGAATACATACAGTATGTCTTTTTCTTTCCTTTAACCACAGATTAGCTGTTAAAATTATGAGAGGTAGTCGAAAACAACTTGGCTCATTGTAGCTACAATGCTGGAAATTTCCCAAGGGCAGCCTTGGTTGTCAGGAATTAATGGCACATTTTGAATCTCCAAATAAAACACAATAGACAAGATTTATTGTGCAAACAATGGATAAATAATGATTTCCACAGAGTCATTTATAATCTTGATTCCCTGTGAAACTGGATTGCCATCCCAGCGTCGTCCCCCCACCACCCCGCCTGTGCAGTTTTCAATATACACTTTGCAAAAATAAAAAACCGAGGAAGAAGAGAGAGAGAGAGAGAGAGAGGGAGAGAGTGTTAACAACTGTCATATCCTCAGGTGCTTTCTAATTGGAGGGTCTTCCCATAGGTGGGGCTGTGCCATCATTATGAAAGTGATTATAGTATATAAACAGTTACTTCACTTTGTAAATTAATTATACCTTGTTAATATTTTTGCTTGTGCACTACCTGATTGCCCAAACTTTTCTAACAGAGAGACTCCACATAGTCTAAACATTGAGGGAATAGGCGATCGCACAAATCTTTATCTCAGTGGAGTTTTACAAAGTCACTGGTGATTCAATGAGCCAGATTAAGTCACCATTACCAAGTGATGGCACAATTACTCTACATGGGAGCGTTAATTCAATGGACTAGGGGTTACGGCTCTGGACTGCTGATTGGGTTCAATCCCAGGTGGGGGACACTATTATTGCACCCTTGAGCAAAGGTGCGCTACATAGATTGCTCAAGTAACAACCCGAGCAAGGAGAAATACTTGCAATCCTCCATTGAATGGCATTAATCAAGAACCATCCAACCAACCCATACATCTGTTTTGCTCCTCTTGTCCACACCGTGGCTGTACACTCCAGTCACACTATTTATATCTCCCACCTCAGCAAATTCAGTGAGAAGTCAGTCTGAGATTGGAGTTCAATTGTCAATAATTAAAACAAGAAATGTTGAATGCTGTCCATGGTCCTGTAAATGCAAAATAAATACAAAAATCTTTCATCCTCTGTCTCTCTCTCTCTCTCTCTCTCTCTCTCTCTCTCTCTCTCTCTCTTTCTCTGCAACACATACAAAAATAAACAAACACACAAAGAAAGTCAACATTTGTCAGCATGTCACAAGAAATACCAACCTTTGGAATAAAATACCTTAATATTTAATTCAGAGCTGTGCAATTACCATCATTTCAACACAAAACACCTCCACAGATATTGCACAGATTTAAAGGACAACCATTTACCTCACAGTTTCATCTTGAGACCTTAATGATTATTATTCTGATTGTCTACTCTATCTACTGTCTTGAAGAATTGCAATTGCATAACTTAATCATACACTCACCTAAAGGATTATTAGGAACACCTGTTCAATTTCTCATTAATGCAATTATCTAACCAACCAATCACATGGCAGTTGCTTCAATGCATTTAGTGGTGTGGTCCTGGTCAAGACAATCTCCTGAACTCCAAACTGAATGTCTGAATGGGAAAGAAAGGTGATTTAAGCAATTTTGAGCGTGGCATGGTTGTTGGTGCCAGACGGGCCGGTCTGAGTATTTCACAATCTGCTCAGTTACTGGGATTTTCACGCACAACCATTTCTAGGGTTTACAAAGAATGGTGTGAAAAGGGAAAAACATCCAGTATGCGGCAGTCCTGTGGGCGAAAATGCCTTGTTGATGCTAGAGGTCAGAGGAGAATGGGCCGACTGATTCAAGCTGACAGAAGAGCAACTTTGACTGAAATAACCACTCGTTACAACCGAGGTATGCAGCAAAGCATTTGTGAAGCCACAACACGTACAACCTTGAGGCGGATGGGCTACAACGGCAGAAGACCCCACCGGGTACCACTCATCTCCACTACAAATAGGAAAAAGAGGCTACAATTTGCACAAGCTCACCAAAATTGGACAGTTGAAGACTGGAAAAATGTTGCCTGGTCTGATGAGTCTCGATTTCTGTTGAGACATTCAGATGGTAGAGTCAGAATTTGGCGTAAACAGAATGAGAACATGGATCCATCATGCCTTGTTACCACTGTGCAGGCTGGTGGTGGTGGTGTAATGGTGTGGGGGACATTTTCTTGGCACACTTTAAGCCCCTTAGTGCCAATTGGGCATCGTTTAAATGCCACGGCCTACCTGAGCATTGTTTCTGACCATGTCCATCCCTTTATGACCACCATGTACCCATCCTCTGATGGCTACTTCCAGCAGGAGAATGCACCATGTCACAAAGGTCGAATCATTTCAAATTGGTTTCTTGAACATGACAATGAGTTCACTGTACTAAACTGGCCCCCACAGTCACCAGATCTCAACCCAATAGAGCATCTTTGGGATGTGGTGGAACGGGAGCTTCGTGCCCTGGATGTGCATCCCACAAATCTCCATCAACTGCAAGATGCTATCCTATCAATATGGGCCAACATTTCTAAAGAATGCTTTCAGCACCTTGTTGAATCAATGCCACGTAGAATTAAGGCAGTTCTGAAGGCGAAAGGGGGTCAAACACAGTATTAGTATGGTGTTCCTAATAATCCTTTAGGTGAGTGTATACTTATTATATGAAGCTTTGCAACAGAACACAGTGGAAATTGAAATTCAGTCTTCCTTATTCCTTCTGATGACTCGACACTGTTGTATTTTCAGGTATTGCTAAATGATAGAACAATCATTGCCATCATTTCCACATCTTCAGTTCTTCACATCATTTGAGCAGATTTGATTGAGAAAGCACTGTGTTGGGGAAATATGTTGATTAACCGATCGTTCACTCTCTGATTATAACGTTGAGTGATGTGAGCTCTAATCAGGGGGCCGTGCTCGCTCTGAGAAGACACAACAACACAAAACACAGATAAAGGATCTGATTGAGATTCAGAGGTAATTAGCAAGACAATAAAATGAACACATAGTACATGGGCATGGAGCCACAATCTTCCAAATGCATCTCCATTCTTTGTCCAAAAAACTACTCTGAAAGGAACTACAACCTGACGATTTCTCTCCAGTTCTTTTAGTTTTTTGCTCCATTTTCAGGATCCATGCACATTTCAAAATCCTAAACGAAAAAGAGCTGACATACTCGGCTCCACTGCTCAACTTCACGCTTGAGCCGCCGTGCTCTTTTATAAAATACAAAGGACTTGACACCGCTGACATGCAGGTGTATGCCGTTAAATACTTATTTATTTGTTTGTCTTTGAAATTACTTGTAGGTACTATCTGCTGGCGTGTGCTGGAGAGTGCGTGAGAGAGAAAAGGAAATTGGCCAATGTTTCTTCTCCTGACACAACCTTTCCTTTTAGGCCGCCGCATACCGAACACGGACACGCAAATAAGAACCAGCTTGTGCTTTTGTGTTGTTTGGTTTGGTTTTTGCATTTTGAGCTCTCACACTTGGCCCCCACAAGGCAACATAATTGGACCCCCCATATTTCTGCAAGCTCTCTGACACATATTTCTAAATGCCAGGCACTTTTACATGTTATAAAGCTTGATTTCTTACTCTACAGTTACACACTGGTATTTTATCACTTCAGAGGGATTTTAAAAGTCAGATCATTTTCCAACCAATTTACAACCAAGCCCTTTATGGTCTAAACAGTGTCGTGGATGTCAGGAACTGGACTTGAATGATGCTTTTTTAGGAAGACAATAAATAAAAACATAAAAGCCTTCCCTTTCACACAAGTTCCCAGGACATTTATTTTCATCAAATTACAAAAGTGAGATATTTGACCTCATTCAACCTTGTCTCCGGTCTCCAGGTACCTGTAATGGGTCTCGGCGGTGGTTTTATTAAAGCAGCCAAGTACTGCTTCTGATACGAGGATGACAACAAACGCTGTGTCGAATAGACTGCATGTGGTTTCCTTACCCTTGAGTTCCTTTCAAGCACTGAAAAGCAGTTTCTCAGGTGTCAGGGGTTACAGCCATTATGGACTGGGTTCTCTTTTGTGTTGCTTTTGAATGACAGTCGACACAAAATGGTATTTGAAAGACAGCTACTCACAAAAAGCTCACTCTGGTCTCTGCTGCCAATCAAGGTGCTGTTTCATCGCTGCCATACCTGCAATCGACTGTTTTTAAATTTTGCAGATATCTCCTTCTCACCTCTGAACTACTGCAGGGATTTCAAGGAACATTTTAAGGACGTGAGACGCCGAAGAGTGTGTGGCACGATTATAAGAGGCGACAACATTATATTCAATAAGGTATATCAAAGCAGACTTGCCGCTTTCTTTATTCGGATATTTGTTTGGCTAATATTCACATGCATATCTAATGAATCCTTAAGACACTTTATTTGGAATATTTTAAAACAAGCCGCCTGTGCAGCTGTAATTAAATCGCAATGAAGAATGTGATATCGGATCTTATTACATACCCCACTTGTCTTTTAGCTGATGTATCTGTTTCCCTCTACAGACACTGGATTATTACAACATTATTAGACCTATTTGTCTTCAAGGCAAAGCTTGTTTAGGTATCAATGTAAGCAGTCTCAGTGAGTGCACTCTCATGCTTGGGTTATGTTTTCTATCCATCAGCACTTACATTTCAATGTATGAGGATTCTTTGCAATATGGTCTTTGAAAAGGCGTAATATTTGAGTTTTGTTTGTATATATGTGTATTTTTATGAATGTAATGAGAAAATACATGTATAAAGCAGGTTTCATGTCCAAGAAATGTTAGCTGCCCTACCTTATACAACTTCACTACATGTCAGCCATGGTAATTGCTGATCAGGGTCTGTGAAGCTAGAAGTTAATGTTCTGTTGGCTTCTTCATTACACTGGAGAAAACCATTCAGATATTATTAACATTTTCATTACGTTTTAAAGGATGAAAACAATATATAATTTAAAGACATCTTTCTGTTGGAGGAACAAAAAAAAGTGAATTTTGTTTCCCGAATTGCAGACTAGAAGGGAAATCAATCAGATTTTGCACAGGCACACATTATGGTTTATTTGAAATTAAAATGTGACGCTTATTGTGATTTTTGAGAGTTATTCAAATGGATAAGTGTATTGAGTTCGCATTTGCTTTCCACGATCCAAGTCTTGGTGGCGAGGTACATAATCTTCATTTACTGTAATTAACGACTGAGAGAGGCTGCTAAATTACATTTGAATCAGTTCTGAAAATCCATTTTCATTTTTACGTCGAAGGAATCCTTATACAAAATGCAATTATACCATTTATGTATCAACTGTACTGATAATTGACAAAGGAATTGTAACAACTAAAAAGCCATAAGTAGCATATTGGAATTGCTGTTCAGTGTCTCAGATGATTTTATGATAAAACAAGGGAGATAAATGTTTATATGAAAGATACTGACAGATCTAACTGATTATCTGTGACCGAAATGTGTCATACCCAAAAAGCAAAAAATTACTTGAACATGTCATACACAAGTCCCCATTTTTTTTCTGTTTGTTTTCAGTAATGATGTCATCATTATTGTCATCATCATAGTTTTGTATTTTTGTGGAAACAAAGAAAATAGCTATAATAGGAAACCAAAATAATCACAATCCCCCTCTTGATCTGTTATCCCAGATACCTACAACATTTAAAAATGAAACAAAAGTGAAACAAAACACAGAAAAAGCCATTTAAAAAAGACAACCTCACAGCAAAACTTCTCTTAAATTCTAAGTGTAATTGAGACAGCTTTGATTAATGTCTTTTCTGTATTTATAATGATTTTAAATGCTGTTTCATCGAGGTCAGCTCCATGTAATAATGAGTGCATCTCTGGAGGCTTAATAGTATTGCCTCAATTCTTCCAGTCCTGTGGCTCTTTTGTGGGACTGAAGGGACTCCGCAGTGGCTCCTCTGCTCTGGAGATGGTAATTTTCTACATTGTGTAAAGGTCATTCACACTTTATTGCGTTCTTTCAATCTCCCATCTCAAACCACTCTCTGTAAAGTCTTTCAGTTGACATTAGAGATGTGCAGTTTATCATCTCATCATGCTTCAGTGGAAAGCTGGCCGTTCTCCGTGCCCTCATGGAGCCGTCCTGCATGCGTCTGTGTGGACCATCTCTAGCAAAGAGCTCATCGCCCGGGCAGCAATATCTGCTGATTTTCCTTTGTCTTATCCCGATCTATCACAGATTTGGGAATGATAGATTCACTCTCTACAGGATTTGTTTCCAATGCCTTGAAACATTGCTTTTTGCTGTTCGCACACATATGTTGTATGAATTTTGATTGATTTGTCTGCATGTTTTCTGTGAAACCCAGAAAGACTTGAGTTTCAAAAACTGACATGTCAGCTTTTGTTAATAGAATAGATAAGAACATTAGAACATAACAGAGTTGACAAGCGAGAGGAGGCCATTCGCCCCATCAGACTCGTTTGGTGTCCATTAATAACTAAGTGATCCAAGGATCCTATCCAGTCTGTTTTTAAATGTTCCCCAATTATCTCTTCAGCCACATCGCTGGGGAGTTTGTTCAGATTGTGACGCCTCTCTGTGTGAAGAAGTGTCTCCTGTTTTCTGTCTTGAATGCCTTGAAGCCCAATTTCCATTTGTGTCCCCAGGTGTGTGTGTCCCTGCTGATCTGGAAAAGCTCCTCTGGTTTGACTCCTAGGTCTTTCTCATGCATTATTTCATCTAGTTCTGTTCCTCCCATAGTGTAATTATAGTGGAAATTTTTGTTATCTACATGCAGTACCGTGCACTTGTCCACATTAAATTTAATCTGCCAGGTATTGGCCCACAACTGAATATTATCTAAGTCCCTTTGAATAGCCTGTGCTGCCGAGATTGTATCTGCTGAGCCACCTATTTTAGTATCATCTGCAAATTTGACAAGTTTGCTAACTATCCCAGAGTCCAGATCATTAATATAGATTAGAAAAAGCACAGGCCCTAGTACTGATCCCTGTGGAACTCCACTAACAACCTCACTCCAGTTAGAAGCGACTCCTCTAATCGACACCCTCTGTTTCCTATACATCAACCAGTTCATAATCCATCTACTTACATTACCCTGAATGCCTACAGCTTCCAATTTGAGGATCTGTCTTTGGTGTGGAACCTTATCAAAAGCTTTCTGAAACTCTAAGTATATAATTTCATATGTTTTCACATGATCTACAGTTGCAGTTGCGTGTTAGAAAAACTCCAATAGATTAGTAAGACATGATCTGCCTCATCTAAACCCATGTTGACTATCTCCCAGAATATGATTTTCATTAAGATGCTCCTCTATTTTCTGTCTAATCATTTTCTCCAACATTTTACAAGTGATGCAGGTGAGTCTGATTGGTCTGTAATTTCCTGGCTCAGTTTTGTCCCCTTTCTTGTGGATTGGTATGACATTTGCTGTCTTCCAGTCAGTTGGTACATCCCCTGTTCTAAGTGTCATTTGGAATATTTGAGTTAGTGGCCTATAAATAATGTCCCTCATTTCTTTAAGTACTGTTGTAAATATCCCATCTGGCCCAGGTGATTTGTGTTTTGTAATTCTGCTAGTCCGTTTAGTACCTCCTCCTCATTTATCCTGATCTCTCTTAGGGTTTGACTGGACTGATTGTTAACCTGTGGCATGTTATCTGTTTTTTCTTTTGTAAAAACCTCTGCCACATTTGCCACATCTTGTTCGTTTTCCAAGATACTTCCACTTTTGTCCTTTAGCTGTTTCACTTCCTCCTTTATTGACCTCTTGCTGTTGTAGTATTGAAAAAAGCTCTTTGTGTTAGCTTTAGCTCCAAGAGCTATGTTTCTTTCTATTTCCCTCTTTGCTTTCCTGATCCCTTTCTTAAGATCTCTTTGCAGCTCAACATATTCTATGTATTTTGTTTCGTCTCCATCCCTTTTGTATGCGCTATACAACATTTTCTTTCTCTTGATATTTTATGCATGTAAGACCTTGCACTTGTCCACATTGAATTTCATCTGCCATCTGGCCCACAAGATAGATAGATAGATAGGTTTAGGTTTTAAAATGAACTTTATTTCACAAATCCAATAAATAATAACACAGTATACTCCAATAGATAGATAGATAGCCACTACAGTTATTTTGTCACAAAGCTTTTGGGTAGCCCTTCAGGTGGTATTGTACCAAAGCTACAGGCTGCATCTAGAATAGGTCTGGTCATGTGACAAATTATGAAAAACAAATATCTCTTTAAATAATCAATTAAAAATACCTGCTAATGTGGTTTGACTTGTTTGTATCTGTTCAGTTCTTCTCAGCCGACCTTTACACTACCCTACAGTTTATGTTTTCACAGTTTGTGTTTTGTCTATCTAATGCCGATAGTGGACAGTGAACGAGAATCTGGCGTTGATACACATTGACACAACATGCATTGTGTGCTCTGTATCTGTCAGAGTTCATTGTTTCTCTATTGCCTGCATGGTCAGCCAGTCACTCAGTATAGTCTCTGCCTGACTATACAATGATGAAACTGCTCTTTATTACCTATTGTCTCCCCCAAAAGGAGGCTTATTTATTAATGTGTTTGTCTTCAGACCAAACAGAAGGATTGCGTTACATATTTAACTTATACATCTGCAAACGAATCGTGATGTTAACATTAAATATGGAAATTCCAGGCATGTAACTTAAGAGGATTAAGCCACATGTGATTATAAAGCTGTAGTTCTTGCGTCTCTGCGGGAGGAGAGTCCTGTCTTTCAGAAAGACTAATGATCCGCCGCTCAGCCGTATTTTAACCTCGGTCATGCATTGCAGCGGACCTAGAAAGCAGAATGCTGAAATAAAATATGTGCCCCACAATTGAACAAAGGGGGATACGTGCCCGTGATGAAAGGACCTGTGTGGGCAAACACATCTTACATCTAACACACTGAGCCCAGAGCTGGCGTTCCCTTGGAGAGTGTGACAGCCCCTCTGTGTGTCACTGTGCTTTCAGATCGTATCCAGACTTGGTTGTGAGACAGTGAGGCAGTCTATTTTAGGTTCCTTAAACTTGTCAGCTGGCATCTGTACAGTTATGCTTTGAACAACAAATTGCATTCATTTTAGAATGTGTTGTTGGGACGCAATAGAAAAGTGGAAAATCTCTCTCCTTCTTTCTCTCTCTCTTTTCTCCGTGCTGATGTCTTGACAATTTGTGTCATTCTTGACAAGCAAAGTTATATCAGACAGTTTACCACCTCATTTAAGTACTTGCTAATATAATGCAACACACACAGTTATATATAGTAGACAAAAAGGATGGCTTACTTATAATGAAAGCAGTATGACCAAGGGAAGAGGCAGCTAAATGTTGTTAAGCCCTGATAAGTTTTAATTGGTTGTTTTGTTTGGATTTTAGTTTTTCTCAAAGAGCTAAAAATCAATTAACATGAAAGTTAAATAGAAAACTTCTAGAGCCATTCACACGCATTTGTAGTAAATACAAATCTTAATTTGATTTTGAAGGCTTTTTGCTCAACAACATGTATTCTGCAGCTGGCATGTTAATATGTTAAATTAAACCTGAAGTATATAAGTAATGTGCCTTTCAGAGGAAATCACACAATAATCAATCTAAGTTCTGTTTTAATGTTATAATAAAAACACTTTAGAAACTAACAAACCATAGAGAAAATGCAGATAATAATACAGTAAAACAACCTGTGGAATAAAACACAAAACAGGACAAGGTTTTCTCTTAGCAGACACAATTGAAATATACAATTCAGTTCAATATTTCATCTGCTTGTCCTACAGATATTTTGATGCATTGTTCGTGTTTTAATCTTTACAGCACTGTTCTTCTGAGCATGACTGGCGCTGAGAGGAAGCTGTGCCCGCTCTTCGGGAACACTTTGAGCAGCTCTGGTCATGATGCGGAGTCTCTCAGCTGTGTCCGTGCTGACAAGAAACTCTCTGCAGTGCTAGATTACACATATTAGCAGTTAAAGTGATTCTGGGGAGGCAACACGAATCATTTCTTAAAGTTTTCACAGACTCCGACTTTCTTACAAGAGTTTTAATCCTTAGAATCTTGAAAAAAAAACACATTTATAAATAGTACATCAAAGGTACGCAATGTGAGAGAAACTGCTTAGTATTTGTCAGGCACCTCCATAAACTGAGTATATACATTGCAGTGGATGATATTTTTATGGATGTAAATTAGCAGTAGGGTTAGATTTGGAGGCAGTTATCTTTTCCTCCAGTCTCCAGTTTTCACCTCTTTGGGTCTATAGATTGATTTAGCTAAGAAAAACAGAAATAGAAGTGAGCAAACACTATATATATATATATATATATATATATACACTCACCTAAAGGATTATTAGGAACACCATACTAATACTGTGTTTGACCCCCTTTCGCCTTCAGAACTGCCTTAATTCTACGTGGCATTGATTCAACAAGGTGCTGAAAGCATTCTTTAGAAATGTTGGCCCATATTGATAGGATAGCATCTTGCAGTTGATGGAGATTTGTGGGATGCACATCCAGGGCACGAAGCTCCCGTTCCACCACATCCCAAAGATGCTCTATTGGGTTGAGATCTGGTGACTGTGGGGGCCAGTTTAGTACAGTGAACTCATTGTCATGTTCAAGAAACCAATTTGAAATGATTCGACCTTTGTGACATGGTGCATTCTCCTGCTGGAAGTAGCCATCAGAGGATGGGTACATGGTGGTCATAAAGGGATGGACATGGTCAGAAACAATGCTCAGGTAGGCCGTGGCATCTAAACGATGCCCAATTGGCACTAAGGGGCCTAAAGTGTGCCAAGAAAACATCCCCCACACCATTACACCACCACCACCAGCCTGCACAGTGGTAACAAGGCATGATGGATCCATGTTCTCATTCTGTTTACGCCAAATTCTGACTCTACCATCTGAATGTCTCAACAGAAATCGAGACTCATCAGACCAGGCAACATTTTTCCAGTCTTCAACTGTCCAATTTTGGTGAGCTTGTGCAAATTGTAGCCTCTTTTTCCTATTTGTAGTGGAGATGAGTGGTACCCGGTGGGGTCTTCTGCTGTTGTAGCCCATCCGCCTCAAGGTTGTACGTGTTGTGGCTTCACAAATGCTTTGCTGCATACCTCGGTTGTAACGAGTGGTTATTTCAGTCAAAGTTGCTCTTCTATCAGCTTGAATCAGTCGGCCCATTCTCCTCTGACCTCTAGCATCAACAAGGCATTTTCGCCCACAGGACTGCCGCATACTGGATGTTTTTCCCTTTTCACACCATTCTTTGTAAACCCTAGAAATGGTTGTGCGTGAAAATCCCAGTAACTGAGCAGATTGTGAAATACTCAGACCGGCCCGTCTGGCACCAACAACCATGCCACGCTCAAAATTGCTTAAATCACCTTTCTTTCCCATTCAGACATTCAGTTTGGAGTTCAGGAGATTGTCTTGACCAGGACCACACCCCTAAATGCATTGAAGCAACTGCCATGTGATTGGTTGGTTAGATAATTGCATTAATGAGAAATTGAACAGGTGTTCCTAATAATCCTTTAGGTGAGTGTGTGTGTGTGTGTGTGTGTGTGTGTGTGTGTGTGTGTGTGTGTGTGTTTGTACATTAGACAGAATGTTCTAAGATATACTTGCTGGTACATTGTATATTATGAAGTAAACTGGCAGACTCAATTAGTACAATATCCAATATCTTTCAGATTGACAGGAGTTCTAGAAGTCTGTCACTTTTGTTTGCTACACACAACTAACTACAATGCATTAATCCTTACAAATTGCTAAGCAAAGATGGCAGAATTTCATGTCTCTGCATTTGGGGCATGTGTGGCACCTCCTTTAAGGATGCTGGGATCTGTGAATCTACCCCTGCATATTCCTGCCCACTCCATCACACAATGCCTCACTGCATATGCTTTCTTCAGTTACTAAAGATGGACTGAAGCGATTGCTGGGCACACATATTTACTGTGAATCACTTAGTGTGAAATTAAAACCTTTTTAAAAGAGCTACGGCAAACATAGAGAAGAAAAATGTTAATGAGCATCCGTGTGAATTATTTGTATTTGTTTTCCCTGATGTTTGGAATCCTTTTTCTTGTTTAAGTCTTGGTTTCATCTGTCTTTCTTTTTTAACCAGTTTTTGGATGAATATCTCATAAATCTTACCTCACCACTGCATAGACATACTGCTCATTTTCTCTCTCTCTCTCTCTCTCTCTCTCTCTCTCTCTCTCTCTCTCTCTCTCTGTGTGAAGACTATGCAGTAGATGTCTTTATGTTCACAGAGGTTTAATATGGTAATTGCTGTACAGCACCTCAGTACTATTACATGTAACCTGTAGAGCCATCCAAAGATAACCTGATTGGTTGATCCAGCTGCAAAGTCACAGAAGAGATGGTTGTGCAATGTTAAATCCATATCTGAATGTGAAAGAACAACAATAACCCCATATAGCAAAGGTATTCTTTCATAATAAAGATATATATTCGTATCAGAAAGAAATTCAAATGATTGGATGTCATGGAGTTGTGTTAATTAAAAGTGAGACAGTTATTACTTTCTGATGACATTTTCTTGGTCAGAAAATCATTACAGATTACACAAGAGCTCTTTTAATCAGAAATGCATCTTTCTCTCTTAGGAATGGGAAGGTAGAAATGGCTGACGCATTATTAAGGCAAATTGATCTCCAGTGATTCTCGAGAAAGCCTGCAGGGAAAGTGACGTGGCAACATCTTGGATCTGGCAAAATTAGGAAAAGATTGTAAAAGAAAAAGGGCTACGAAAGTTATCATTCCTGTACCGAAGGTTTTATCTGATGTGCATAAGGAAATCATATAAATTAAAGCTAATAATAAAGGATTAATGATCCAACTGCTGCCCCCACTAGTGTAATCTCACGCATTAAGTGCCCTCTTCTTTACCCTTCATTCAGTTATTATGACCTTACCTGAGGGGAAACAACTTGAAGCGGCATAATGAAAGACAGATTTAAAATAACAATCACTTTAATGCTTTAATGCTTTAATGAACAATGCCTAGAACAAGAAAACATATAATCCATTCGACCATTGAGGCACCGGCTTCTAATGGTCTTTTGTAAAGTATGTAAAGGACAGTTATTTATAACCCACAAACAAAACACGGCTCTGACAGAGATACCGGTGGGCTATGCTAATACCACACAAAACATAGATCAACAGCGGTACTGTATGTTCTGCTCAATCTAAAACATTCATCCAATTAAATGCATATTGTACATTCATGCCTAGTTGGAGAGATTGCCATTTAAACCTGTCATACACCAAACCTTTCAGCTGCATCGAAACTTCCAATCTGAGAGAGGCTCGACATGTTGTATAGGTTCAGTATTTGGTAAAGGCCTTTGAAATCCATCCAATGATATTTCATGCAAAGAAACGTGTTAGATCTAAAAGAAACATGGGCAAATATTGATTGACAAGGAGGTGAATAAAGACAGTTTCAGATACTGCAGTTATTAAAACACGGTAAAATAGAAAAATATAATTAATTTTTCTCCCAATCAATAGATTCATGACCTCTTAAAAAAAAGTTTGAATCTCTAAAGAAGCAACGTGAGCTTTTTCTCAAATCTGTAAACATCTGCATCATTCTAGACATTATATGTGGAGGTGGTTACATGTGTCATACAGCTTTATCTGGTAGTTACACATTTAAGGATTAACTTATTGTGTAAATAAAGGTTTATTGGGAATAGTTTCATTTTAGGTAATGTACTCTTTGGTGTTTTCAAATGTATGTATTTATTGCATTACAACATTTAAAGTAGTTTCTAAAACCAAATCGATAATAAAACCCAATTTCCCAAACCCATCGTATGTGCATGCGTTGTACTATTTAATTTAATATATACACAAAAATAGATGTCAAATCACCTACATTATAAACATAAAATATTCTAAAGTTGTTTTTAAACAGCTCCCGAAACGCTAGAAAGATTAGTCATTGTATCATGTATAGTAGACATCTGTTTAGGTGCGATTACTTTCGAATGCAACACAATGCCTCCCAAAACGCGATCTGAAATAAGAATATGTAATTCATTAGCCTACGTGTCTTCCAGCAATGCGCTTTTCCACTGTGGAGACCCAGAGAGGATGCAAGGATGGGCTGCAGCACTCACACTTCGCACGGAGGTGGGTGCTGGCGTGCGGCTTTGACGTTGTGTTGCACATGCACTGTGGAGGCGCTGGCAGGGACTGTCACAAGTGAACTCAAGCCATTCAACTACACAGATCGCCTCTTTGCACACATCTAAGTGAAGGGGAGCAAGACTTTAAAGCAAAAAAAAAAAAAAAAAAAAGGAAATCAGGATAATCAGCACACAGCACCGGAGTTGCTGCCCATACGGATCCACATCAAAGGCGCTGGGGCTCTGTGTGCTGCTGGAGTGGCTTTGCGTCTGTGGAGCTGCGTCTCTCAGTTCAAAGAGCTGCAAGATGAACCAGACAGCCACCGTCTCGCATCAAGTTAAATGTCAGTCCTCCAAGGCAATCAAGGTAAGGCTTGTGTGGATTTGGGGGGAATGTGGAGCGTCCTGAAGATGCGTTTGATAAACCCTGACGGTCTCATTGGGACATAATTGGACAGACAGAGGAGTACATGGCAATCGCAGAAAGTTTTCTGTCCTCAGCCTTTGCTACACTGCAACCCTGCTTGAGAAAGATACAGAGGAGAGGTTGTGCTTTAGGGACTCGAGCGTTTTGAGCGTTGGTTGTGATGAGCATGCATCAATTAACCACTTACACAGTGCCTTTGTTAACAGACACTTGCTGTAGCTGGGTTATTGCAGCTGCGCTTGGAGATCTATGGATGTAAAATGTGCACAAAGGCGACAAACTTAGTGGCAGACATACCGGGTTCCTTCGTGTATGTGCCGTAATGGTTTCTAGAGAAATGGGATTTGTAAGCAGGTTTTTGAAGCAGTTCACCAACTTTGTGCCAAAGAACATGCATCTGACTGTTGAAGACATTTCCATTGTACGCACCTGTGTTTAACCGAGATTACCTGGATATTGTCTTTTAATGGAGCGTGTGTGTAGTGTCCGAGTCTGTGTAATGCAAGAGTACTGGGCATCATTTTATTTGACAGCAGACTGATCTCCTGCTCCCTCTTTTCAATGATTTGTGTCTCATTGTTTTGTTGTAATGTGGGTTTTACAGCCACTGCTACATTCCTGGCTATTTTGGTGCATTATGTTTAAACTGCCACTCAGACCAGTTTTATATTAGATGTAATACATTTGAAAGGTGTTAGAAGTAGCACTAAACGATTTCCCCAGTTTTTCATTGTACAGTATGTCCAGTAAACCCTTGAGGTGTATCCAGACTGTCAATTTTCTCAAGGTTTCTGAGACATATTAACTCCCATGAACAACACTGTGTATAACTGCATTGGCTAACATTGTTGTGCTCAGATTGAGGAATACTGTACTGAGGTGTATATAGTAAACCCTTATTGTGATCTTAGTTTGCAATGCTTCTTTTCCTGGGCTTCTGGTAGTTTTTCAAATTTTATTTTCATTGAAGCGATTTGTCCTGTCCAACTGTCCAAATTTTAAAATACAACCAGTTGTGCCTGATCAATCAAGTTGAACTGCAAAACATAGCTTCCAGTATCTGAGATACTAGCAGGATTCCTTGGCGATTAATTATACTGGTAACTGCAGCTAGGACAAGTTTCAAGCATGGAGTTAGCCCTAAAGCCTCACTCAGCAACCCTCAATCTCCACCACCCAATCCTTTTTGATGCGAGCATGCCTTTTAAGAAATCTGTTGACTTATTCATGGGGCTCAAATGAATTAATAAGTAGGCGCGAGACTCGCAGTGGTCAGTTTGTTTGTGTGTCCTGTATTGACCGAGTGGAGATGTGATCAGACTAAAATCTTGTGTTCTGCCAGCTTATATGTTGAGAGACCAGTTCAGTCTACTATGGCAAAGAGTGGCGATACTTCAGTATAGCAGTGCCACTACATACCTATGAATACTTAAGAAAGATAACAGTTTTATGTTTAACCTTTGCCTGAAATATGGCATTTTATGTTAAATTAATTGACTTTATGAACACTGACTAATGTGTTACCAATGTGTTACATACACATTGGTGTGAACAGGTATGCAAGCAGTTGCAGTCAAGGTTACATATAGATCTGGACAAAATCTATTTTCTTCAGAGAGTTCAAACTGGAAAGTGGGAAGTGCTATTTAAAAAATCAGCCATATCAACTACTAGTTGGCGGATTAAAAAAAAAAAGCCCAGATACCCTCTACTTTTGCCTCCTGTGAGAGATACATCATTGTTCATTGTAGAAACGGTTCAGTCCAACAGAAATGCCATACATATTGTGGCGATTTACTGTTGCGGATGAAAATTATTCACTTAATTCACAATTTCAGAGTTTTGTCGACAGTTCAACTGTAAAGAGTCTTCACTGAGTTAAAGACAAGGTGTACGTGAATGTTTAATTGTCACCCCATTGATTTGCATGGAGTGGCATTCAAATATGGCTGACAGAAACAAAACTGTGACCCTGTCTTCTTCTGTTGCCTTTGCCATTGCATGGTTGAAACAAGGAATTTACCCAGAGCATGTGTTATTATGTGTTGTTATTACAGAGAAGGAATGAACACAGTTTTGTAGAACTGCATTATTATATGGATCAAATGGTGCAGGATCTGTTTCTCTTCTGTTCTGTTCTTTCTTTTTCTTTTGTTCACCTTGGCAAGAAAGTGCATCTATCTGTCTATAGATTAATCTATCTTTAACGGTGTCCCCAGCCCTCAGTCAGCACACAATGGTGCCAGGGCGACTACGCAAAGGTTGAGAATATAAATGCAATTTCTTTACCTACAGTAAAGGGGAAGCAGGTGTGCAGGGCCTCGGTGAAGGTTTGTCAGCAGCTCCAGCAGGAACCTGACACACAGAGCAGTTAGGGGTGTGGGAGGAGATTGATCCAGCTTGGCATACACATTGTACAAACCTCCGCTTCCAAAAAGATCAGGGGGTGCAGTGGAAAATCCTGCATGCCAGCATCGCCAGTACCCGTCCTTTCTGTTCCCTGAGAGAAACAGTGCTTTGTTGCTTTCTGTTTCCAATTCACTGAGGCCAGGTGTCTTTCTCTCCATTTCCCACATGTGTACTGAGAGCCTTTAATAAGCCCAATATGTGAGGCAGAAGATGTTCCATCATTGCTCTGTGTTGTATCACGAGCAATTGCACAAGTAACATGTTCTTAAAAAGCAATCATTTTGAACTTGTGTGCAACAGAAGCCAGTTTCCATTAGTGCCCTTTCTGGTCCGAACATCATAGATCGTGAATATTGTCATAGGCGGCTCCTTCAGAGCTGGACGCCTCTCGGAGGGAAGTGGAGTCGGCTCTCTTGCAGTTGGCAGATCCTTAACAAAAGGTCAATACAATTAGCCTGCGATGCACAAGGTCGTGCTTGTCTCTGATCCCGCTGATTACTTCAAGATGGACAATAATGAGTCTCAGGAGAGACGAGCACTAGTTATCTGCACTGGGCTTTGATCCCCTGGTTGATATTGAATTAGAAAACGACAACAATGGCTATGAACAAGGAAAGGACTGAATGTGTTATTTGTTTTACTTCATAAAATGCAGACATTGCAGAAACGTGACAATTGTGTAACTTTTCCATTTCAGCCTTTGCAATTTACCGTGTTTTTTAAATAAGTGGTTTAGTTCCAATAATTTGAGATGACTAGTTTACATGATTAAAACAAGTATTACTTTATTATTATCAGTAGTACTATTGATAATTATAATAAGAACAATGATAATCAATTAATCAAGGTGGTTTAAGATTGAAGGTATGCTAAATATGGTGGTACTTTCTTTAACAAAGTACTTGTGTAGGTTCAGTTTTCCAACACAGACCTGTAAGAGTTGGCATTCAACCTGTGCTGTATGGTTGTAATCATCTGTATCAGGCATGCAACATTTATTCATCACTGTCAGTTTAGTCAGAGTAACAGACAATCATTCCTACCAGGTTTTATAGATTGCAGCACATTCTTGCAGGTGTTAATTTCTCACAAAGCCTGCAGGAAATTCTCTACACACACACATTTAGTAACGGCCATGGCTGACTTATTACGCTTGTTTATGATTTCTTTCTTGGTGAAAGTGTATTTGCCCTGTGATTTCCGAGGGAGCTGAGCATCTGAGGGATTTGTATTTGTCAACACATTTTCTTTACTCAATTAAACCTCAATGTGTCTGCGCTAGCTATCGGCATGTCAGTATTCTCTGAGCTCAGCAAAGGTTTGCAGATCTTGTTATTTAGAGATCAGATTACAGTTTTTAGTGCTGGCATATGAATTTGTATGGTGTGTATTAACAGTAAGTACATAGTAATTGCATATTTACGTGATTCACTCAAATTTGAGGAAAAAACGGAATAGTATAGCATAACATATAAATAGTCTTACAAACTTTAATAATCTTTTTATAGCATTTTCTACTTTTCTACAGCATAGGCATTTGGTAAATTAGACTTTATAACAGTGTTGAAAAGTGTTGAAAAACACATTCTCTTGGCACAATCTGAAACCTGATTTACAGCTATTATTTTTTGGGGTGCAATAACACCTACAGAAGCCGAGCTCTGCGCTGTACCATGGGATCATTTAACGTTAAGTCTTGTTTTTATGTAACAGGCTGTAATTTCTCATGATGTTGAGACACAATAATACATTGCCATCATTGTCATCGATCAATCTTTTCCCAATTGTTCCCAACCTCATTTGTGAGATATCACTCTTAGTTTTGCAGTAAAATTGATTGGATATTATAACTATATGGCCTTGAAATTAATTGCACTAATGTGGCAGTTTAGCTTGGATGGCACTGTATTTGTATGGCAGTATAGCTGGAAAACTTCCATTGCTTCATCATGTGTATCTTGTTTTGATTTTAATGTAATTATCACATTTCATTTTGCCTGTGACTTCTGTAACACAGAGTATTACAATGAGCATTTCACACACACACACACACACGCACACACATTTTTTATGCATGCAAACCAGCGGTATATTTGGCGTAACAAAAAGCTTTCGTCGAGAAGATCATCACAACCCACTGAGAGGCAAGGAGTCGGATCTCATTTTATTATTTCGCTGCTGTTGTGCTTCCCTCCGTGTTGTGAATAAATGCGATTTGAATTGAATAAAGAAGTATTTTTATTGGAAATAGGAGATAGATACATTTTCATTAGAATACGGGCTGCAATTTTCTTTCTCCTGGACCCAGCGACTGATTTAGTATTCCTCGTGTTGTATAGCTGTTTTTGTGTAGTGATATTATGACCATCTATTCACTTCTGTTAGAGTGGCGAAGATACTTTTTTATAAAGTTTAAATGCCTCTATTATACTTCTGTTGTCCCACTGGCAGGTACAGTGGTCAGGAATCATGACTATTCAGATCCTGGACAGCTCAGTTGAAAGAGCACCTCGGCCACAACTCTTCATTTAGACATTGTACAGTTTGTAGTGCAGTCTTGTAAGAGGGAGCATTTAATTATGGCTCCGTGACTTCTGAGAGCAGAAGGGATGTGTCGGTATCAAATTATCATCATAAGAAATGTAATATTAATTAGAATTTCCTTTAAGGCAGCAGAAGATATATGTCCATGGAGCTTTAGCTACCAACTTCTCTGGAATACCAAGTAGCGGCAGTCCTATTAAAAATACATGATCTTGTCTTTTATTAATTCCCACCTGCATTCGAATAAAGTGTGACAGCCTCAGCAGAGAACAGTAAAGTGATACGAAAAAAAATCACCCTGGAAGTGTGTGGGACTGTATACATACATATGTCTCTCTGCCTATAGATCTATGGGTCTGATACAAGTGGGTGAATGCTGTAAAGCTTCTTCAAATATATATTTTTAAGCCTGAACGCCTTATTCGTGCAATACCTTTTCGAGAATTGCAACACAACATAGCACACGTTTGTTTGTTTGTTTGTTTGTTTGACCACTATCTGTGCATTAGGAGTTCCTCAGACTTGGCTTGTTCATGAAGGAAATGAGTTTCAGATGCTGCTGCTGCATTTTTCTCTGATAAAAACCATGATCCTGGAAGATTGTGTGATCCAGTCATCTCTGAAACTGTCCCCTGTATGTAACACTGCTGTAGTGCGGTTTGTACCTTGCATTGTCCAGCCAACCTGAGTTCTAGTTTGTAACACAGTTTTGGCATTGAAAGTAAACTCTTTTCCAGCTGATTAATGCAGTGTTCGTGCATTTTAAGGTATTGTTTTGACATGGGATTCACAGCCACCTGCTAGAAAACATGTCAGCATTAATTAAATCTCCTAAATTGAAGACTCAACACTTTATTTTCACACTCATTAAAGCAATGAATGTGATACATTTAAGCCTGTAACACAGCATTCATTGTATAAAGTTATATAGGAGAATACATATAAGTCTACGACACATATAAATCGAGTATTTCTCCAGAAGACTTGTTACCATCTGGTGCAAGCTTTGTCAATGCATGCAGTGATGGCGCTGTATGAATATGCAAAAACTCTGCCTAGGGCTCCTTCTCAGTATTGGAGAGGCCACAGAGGATGAGAAAACAAAGGAAGCTGGGAGATAAAACTGTCATGTCACAAGTATGAGAAGCGGTAATGGCTGGCGTGCCTCGCAAATTGGATTGCATTTTCTCTGAGCCGGTTTTAAGAGCGTTTGCAATTGTTCGCATTTTCAGGAACACTTATTTGCTCCATTTTACTTGCATAGGTGTGATTGTGTGTCTGTGTGTTATTGCAGAATTACAGCAACACAAAAGCAACAATAAACCATGTGGAGTCTTCCTCACATGCACAAATACAGATATGAATAAAGAGAAATAAAAACGTGTGTGTGTGTGTGTGTGTGTGTGTGTGTTGCTGAGGCAGGTTTATACCGTTCTCACTGTGCAAACTGCTTAATTAATTCTATGATCAATAACATTTTGACACATTTTAATGTTGTTTTGGTGATTGAAGAAGATTCCCCCCCACCTCACAAATACACTACTAGATGAATACCGTATGTCAGCTCTTGTTATTCAGAATCATTTTAAGGATAGCCCAAATGATTAAACTTGTTCCTAAAGAGCCCATATGTACGATCATTGATTAATTTATGATGGCTCTAATTAAGCATAATTGATTTAATCTCGGCGTTGCTGAGATGGAGGAGAATTGCTTCCCTGTAGGGAAATCAAACAGTTGTGTTCTGGTACCCATTCCAAGTAGACAATGTTTCATAGACCTATTCTGATATTATTTTTGGGGACTTTTGAGACTATACCTTTCTTTTTTGTTCTTACTTTGCTTTTTAAATGACCTGTTCATGACAGGAAGTACAATGTGAATGATGATGTTGTTCTTTAGATCCAAGAATGATTTTGGATCTTTAGATCAAATTTAATTCCCTTCTTCAACCACACATTTTTTAAAGTTGCACAGCAAGCGTGCTTATAGATGTCAGGAAACTAAACGGGGCTTCTAAAAATAATGATGAAAGGAAACTCTTGCATACCGCTAGGTTTTGTGCTGGCTAAAAGCAGCCATCTGAAGGAGAGAAAAGAATAGATGTGTCAAGCCCACTCCTGGGAATGACATCAAATGGCTTGACTATGGGGTTACAGAGATTGCATGAGTCTTTTCATTTTGATGACTAACTATAGCCAGTTCCACCATATTTGCTTCATGTATGTTGTTCTGTTCTGATCCTTTATCCACAGATCTCTCTGTACTTTCGATATCAATTTGTCTTCCTAAATTATCAGTTTGGGGAATATCTTTCCTATCTCTAGATTCCATCTCTGTTTTTCATTCCCCTGAGGAAGGTCTCATAGCTACAGGGTTAAATGGTTAATTAGTGCATTCATCGTTAAATATCATTATTGACAAACAGGGCTCTTGGTTTCTATTGTGTTGCGCAATCCAATAATGAATATTGGTGGGGTCATTGATCAGATAATTCTTCAAAAACGTGTTAATACAATCCTTATAAGACACAGAGGGACATCCTATGCTTTCTTTGCAATCATATTTCATTTGTAACTGCTAATATTATTAACATGAAGTCTGTGCCATATTGTTTAGGAGTTAAGGAGGTTTTGAGGACTGGTTTCTTTGCATCACTTCTTTGTATCCTTTGAGAAAGAAACTTAAGTGACTGAAAGAAAATTAAGTTGAATATGATGAACCATTTTCTTTCCTATCAATACAACGTTGAACAAACTTGAATGTGACTTAAAAAGCTTTGAACAGCAGTGACATGAAACATAGAAACTCAAATTAATGACTTCCTCTCTTCACTTTTAGTGTGTTTCTTTGTGGGAGCACGATCATACAAACAGACACATAAATAGGCTGCTTACACCATGTGCAGGTTACATTTTTAATTAACATTTTATTATTGATTAGCGCTACCTAATTAACCAAGCACAGTTACATTTAAATTAACCCTTCATACAGCGTGTCACCTGTTTTCTTAGTGCTTGAGTGAACGTGCCATTTTTTTCTCTCTCATTAGAACGCCTTTGGAATGTAATTTATGAAGACATAAATTATAAAATGCTACTTCTATGTGTCTAAGCAGCCCATAGGGATTTTCCTAGATCCAGCGGATGTTCATTAAGGAAGAACTGATCAGCTACCCTGGTACAATTTAGTGTAAAACAGAAGTCTAATCCATTTAAATTCCCACCAGCGTTCTTCTGTGGATATAATGGAATTTACTGCAGTCTGTTGTTAAAGAAGGTTGTGTGAATTGGATACTATTGAACATTGTGCGATGGTAGGTCCAGGGGAATACTGTTCTTCATTGAAAATGTATTCTAGATGCAAGTAGTAATAAAGGAGTAGCTTAAAATGAAGAAAATACAACAGCAAACAGAAAACTCTCCAAATTAACAGGAGACACAACAGACATATCAAAACAATGCATTAGTTAATACAATTTTCCATCCCACTGCACCGCGGGGAATAGCTGTTAGAGTTCTAAAAGGATTTGCAAAGCTGTGTTATTTTAACTATTTTATTATTATTTTACACAAGATTGTTTTGTTTGGAACACACAATTTGTGCATTACCTCCTTTTCTCAATTAGCATAATGTTTAACACACTGATTTTATCTCTGGAGCTATGCATAGCGAGTAGAACTGAACCTTTTCACCCTGGAACAGAGGAGACTACATGGGGACTTGATTCAAGTCTTCAAAATCATGAAAGGCATCGACCACATCAAACCAGAGGAGCTTTTCCAGATCAGCAGGAACACAAGCATCCGGGGACACAAATGGAAATTGGGCTTCAAGGCATTCAAGATGGAAAACAGGAGACACTTCTTCACACAGAGAGGCGTCACAATCTGAACAAACTCCCCAGCGATGTGGCTGAAGAGACAATTTGGGAACATTCAAAAACAGACTGGATAGGATCCTTGATCACTTAGTTATTAATGGACACCAAACGAGCACGATGGGGCGAATGGCCTCCTCTTGATTGGACACTTCCTTATGTTCTTATGTACACCGATCAGTCATAACATTATGACCACCTGCCTAATATTGTGTAGGTCCCCTTTTTGCCACCAAAACAGCCCTGACCCATCGAGGCATGGACTCCACTAGCCCTCTGAAGGTGTGCTGTGGTATCTGGCACCAAGACTTTAGCAGCAGATCCTTTAAGTCCTGTAAGTTGCGAGGTGGGGCCTCCATGGATTGGACTTGTTTGTCCAGCACATCCCACAGATGCTTGATTGGATTGAGATCTGGGGAATTTGGAGGCCAAGTCAACACCTTGAACTCATGATTCATCAGACCAGGCCACCTTCTTCCATTGCTCCGTGGTCCAGTTCTAATGCTCACATGCCCATTGTAGGCACTTTCGGCACTGGACAGGGGTCAGCATGGGCACCCTGACTGGTCTGCGGCTACGCAGCCCCATACGCGACAAACTGCGATGCACTGTGTGTTCTGACACCTTTCTATCAGAACCAGCATTCACTTTTTCAGCAATTTGAGCTAAAGTAGCTCGTCTGTTGGATCGGACCACACGGGCCAGCCTTCGCTCCCCATGTGCATCAATGAGCCTTGGCCACCCATGACCCTGTCGCCGGTTCAAAATCACAATCACAAAACAAAGGTTACCATGAGTAAGTTGGTTATGGTGTTTAATTATGTTGTGGTGCTTTCCTGCTTCTGTGTGATGGTGCTTCCCTGTAACATGCCTGGAAACTTGCTTTTTAATAATGCCAAATTATATGATGTGATGAATTGATGATTAAAGCCAAGATAGGATTCTAGTTGTGGATCATTGTTGCCATGGCCAATAATTGAGCATTCCAGAACTGCAGAAGGACAGTACAAACGTGCAGCAATTAAAAATTCTTGGCTTCACTAATCAGAGAGTGACAATAAAGTGTATGTGTGGGAATACTGACTTACATATGTGAGGAGTCAGCTCACGTTGAAAAAAGGTGTTTCTTATTTATATAATTATACTTATAGAGGATTGTTAACCGGATTTTCAAACGGTGTTTTACAGAATATTTTAACTCTGCGTTTCTGTTTAACTGCGGAAAACAGACTCGATGCTTACAGCAAGGTCAGCGCTGGTTATTTCATACTCCATGGAGCTAAATAATGTAATAGCTGAGTGCTACGGGCACAGAGTGAACTACTGACAAAAGGTTATGAAAAACCATTCTCATTTTAATATCACATTGACCCCGCTGTCTGTGTCGGCTTTGTTGCGATGCATTGCTTTGGCATTTCCTTAATGTTTAATTAATTCAGATTATCAGATAATACTGAAATCTGAGCTCAAAAAATAAAAACAAAACCACTTACAAATGCATCAAGACACAAAAGACACTAAATGCAACTTCCTGGATTCATGTAATTTATTGTAGTGCGCTGTAGTCTTTTGGTAAATGTGATAATTTGTGTTGAAAAGTTAGTGTTTGATTACATTATTTACTCATTCAATACAACCCCCTCCCAAAACGAGATGAGCAACAGCTTTTCTAATGGGCACCGTTTCCTGAAAATAATAAAAAGACAATTAAGAGGGAACAGCGCATAATTTACATTCGGTGAAGTAGACTCAGTAAAAACAGAAACTGTAAAGAGATTAAATATCCTTATAAACAGAGCTTTTGAAGTCTGGACATATCACTAATATCATATTACTTAACCAGTCAAGCCAAACGTATATGCATTGAAAGTGTAGGAAGGGCAGTGATGATCAGACTGTACAATGCACTAGATAGAGCTCATCTGGATACTGTGGACAGTTCTGGGCTCCACACTTCAAGAAAGATATCGCTGCTCTAGAGGCAGTTCAGAGGAGAGCAACCAGACTTATTCCAGGTCTGAAGGGAATGTCCTACTGAGAGACTGAGGAACTGAACCTTTTCACCCTGGAACAGAGGAGACTACGTGGGGACTTGATCCAAGTCTTCAAAATCATGAAAAGCATCGACCACATCAAACCAGAGAAGCTTTTCCAGATCAGCAGGGACACACACACCCGGGGACACAAATGGAAATTGGGATTCAAGGCATTCAAGACAGAAAACTGGAGACACTTCTTCACACAGAGAGTATTTTGTCATCCTCTGCTTGTTGATGCCGTACATCCGGATGCCGTGCTAGGTATGCCTCACACTCGTAGACTGTGTGAGATTGCGTTACAACCAGACCACTGCCTCGAGGCTCCGTCTGTTAGATAGTTGGTATTTGTTTTTGCCTTTTGTACACTTAAACCAGTTATCTCTCATAAGATATTTTCACTTTTCGCGTCTCATAAACTCCTACTTCAAAAAGGACCTGATGTTTCGTCAGGCTTTAGATTAGCATTCGCTCTTTCTCGGCTGTAATTCTCCACTTGTGTATATTTGAGTAGTATTTACATTTGTTCAACGGAGGAGCCTTGAGAAGATGAGATGAGAACAGGAGTGTCTAAACATTTTGACTGCCAACTTCACTGATTTCTATTCCCGTTTCAGGGGTAAATACTTTTGATTATAACCAAGTATTGACAGAGGCCTTCATCAAACACTCATCCTTTCTTACACTGATAGCCACCTAAATTATAATATATATAATCTTTGATCCCAGTTATGTCAGTAAATAAGTGAATAGGAGACCCTAAGCCTTGATCTCAAAGTATTTAATCTAAACTTTGTATCCGCTGTTTTCATTTTCAATCTTGGATTAGCCGAGTCATCTTTGTATGCTTTTCCATCAGTCCATATGACAGTGCCATTGCAGTAGTAGGCCTATGACTTTTTAATTGATCACACAAACATGTGTTAAGGTTCCCAACAATGGAATAGGAGAGGCTTGTTGTGATCGTTAAGTAGTATTGTTGACTAAATGTTGTGTTTTGTTTGGCTGGTATAAATTATGTATAATGTGCTCCATACAAAACAAAAGTGTTAACTAACAACAGACAGACAGAGAAAACTAAATGACATTCTCTTGGGAAATGAATTGATTTTATTCTCCCCAAGGCTATTGGATTGATCTCTGGCACTACCTGTCATTTTGAAAATCTTTTAAATCACATAAAACTCAATACATACTGGAGGGATGTATAGGTAAACAAACAGAACATTACATTGTTGGAAGATCAGTGAAATATCTCTCCAGGCGCCAGAATTGCTTTGCTGGAGAATTATTAATTCCAGCATCCTGGTGTTCCTCCGAGGGCATCTGTCCTTTTTCCACTTCAGAACTGGAGAAGGGCTTTGATCAGAATCAGTCAAGGAAGAAAACGTCTGAGAAATCGAAAGTGAAGAAAGACAGAACACCACAGTCTAGATAACACTGCCGTCTGGTGGTATAACAAGGCATTTTATTTGTGTGTGTGTGTTAAATTAGACTGAAATTTGTGATGTACTGTGTGAGGGAATCAATTACACAAGAATAATGCGAGAATTCCTGGAACAGATCAGTATTAATGAGTGTAAAGTGAACTTGGATTGAAATTTAGCTTTGCTGTAATGACACATCAGAATTGCATTCCGTCCTGTTTGTTGGCCTTCCTGGCTTTTTCTGCTAAATTGCATTTTGCAGTGATTCATCTGGAATCCAATTTGAAACTTGCTGCATTTTACATGAAACATGAAACATTTTATCCGTCTGTGTTTTTCACATCAATCACTTTTGTCTGAGCCTGTCAATTCTCACAAAGACTGAACGACGCAACATTTCTGGGGACACTTAGTTTTGTCATTAGTCAACACACGTCCGTCAGATTCCTAGTCCCGGAAAACAAACATTAAAGGCCGGTCTTGCTTTCATGCTTTCATTTCAATGTAAATTTCAGTTTTTTTTTCCTCTTCATTCACGGTCACAAAACTAATCCCTGGCCATTCGCTTAATATTCCACCAATAGGCCAAGTGGCTGCATATCAGTTAGCACCAGCAACAGGTTCATAGGCACTTAACAGATTAGATGGATTTCAGTTTCTTCTTTGTTAAATATTCTGACATACTGTAAATAGTATTTAGTTCTGGCACATGTCAGTAAATTCCTATGACTCCTATGACTATGCATCACAGAAATCAATCACATTGTATCACTGCATTGTAGTTGCTCTGGTTTCTTCAGCTCTTTGTTTTAATCGAGACGGCTCTTTACAATCAAAGTGTGGCTGGACGCCTCAATTAGACGGGGCATCATTTCACAGAACACGGCGCCACTCCTGAGCCCGACACTCATTCGTATTCAGGGGGTGTTGGCACATCATGTTCTCCGCAGTGCATTTGTTGTTGTTTTCTTCATTGTGACTGGAGTTGCGGTCAGTGTCTCCATCCTGCTTTATTTTCTGAGGGTTTGCGGTTGGACAGGAAAAACAAAAAGAAAAAACACTTGAGACTTTGACAGACGGGCAGTGGCAGAATTCTGGGAAGATGAAGTCCTCTGTAGGAGAATTGACTATTTGTGTGTCGTGTTGTGTGTTTAACAGCTGGTATAAATGTTTTGTATACCAGGCATTCAATCCAAATGTTTTAGGAATATTTTCAATAAATTGTATGTTCAGGAAATATTAATGGCAGTGATTCTTATGATTATAATGATGAAGATAATTCCAGTGCTAATAATAACTGTAATTAAAATGATAATACTGAACACAAACAATAGTTCCCCGAATCGCCAGTGGGGATGTCCAGCAGGACGTAGGTCTCCCAGATGTTTGTGTTCTTGACCCTGAGCTTATCCTCTGCCAGGGTGAACAAATAGCTCTCTCTCTTTCTCTCTCTCTCTTTCTCTCTCTCTCTCTCTGTCTGTCTCTCACACTCTTTCTCAGCACTCAAGCTCTCTTTATATGTTTCGGGCAACGAAAGTGTGCTAAGCGGCTACAGGTGGAATAGGTCAGATCCATTTCCTCTGCTCCCAGCATCCCAAACTGCAAAACAATTTGAAATGCTACGAATATGTAGTGTAGGCTGCCCTGAAAACCCAATTGAAACAATGTGTCCAAAAGACCCTCTCAGCCAGCTGTGCAGGCGAGCTTCTGTAGCTTCTGTCCATAGAGAACTGCTCGATTACAGTTTGAGTCTTTTTGTGAAAGTCTTCAAAAGTAGGACTGTGGTGGGAGGCATTTTCTTGCTGATTTCATTGTTCTTATCAAATCAGGTGATGTGACAGGATAGTCTGAGGCTGTGTATCTTCAGGAGGGGTTCAGATCAGTTTTAAAGTTTAATGTTTATTCTTTTCACAATTTCAGGTGTCCTAAAGTTGTCTACAATTGAATTGTCTACAATGCTCTCTGTCGTATCTCACAGACTAGCAGGGATGATCTGCCCTAAACCCAGCTATCTGTCTCGGTGTCCTGACTTAATAAATGAATATCAATGGGCAATCTTATATTGGTGTGTATGTGTTTCTCTAACGCAGAGCTGTTGAAAAACCACGAGGTACTCTACTTAACAAACATGCAGTATATATATTTATATATGTGTAAAGGATAAAATAAAGCAGTTAAGCCAACTAAATGTTTCTTTTCTGGCTTTTTTTTTTTTAGCTATGGTCTTCTAATGAAAACAAAAGATACCAGAACGGTCATATTTTTCACTCAAAACTCTTGTTTTCTTGTTTTCTCTGGTGTTTTTGCTTTGAATAGTTTTCTACTTCCAAGTAATTGCTTAATTGACGTGTTTGATGAGATACGTGCGACCATGCTATCTTTGAAGTATTTGTACACTTTTTCCATCATAAGGAAGTGGTTTAAACTACAGAACTGCTTTTTTTTTTACGCTTCCTTGCAAATGCTGAAGAGGTGAAGGTAGGACTTTCCATCGAGGGATGCTGAGAGATGTTTTTGAAAGCAAAATCCTTCTTCAGTTGACATTACCCTGCAATCTGTCTGGTAAAAAAAAGTGTATTATATGCATCAGAGCTGCCCAGACACTTCACTATACAAAGTGAATAGAAGAGATGGGTTTTTTGTTTCCAGGGGGGGTGGGTTGCATGAGAATCGTCAGGAAAAACAAACTCACCCAACAAGGAATTGCTGTTGTGGTTTGTGCTGTTTTTCTTTTCTTCTTGACTATAATAAAAGTACAAAAGATATAAATTAAATCATATAAATGATTGTGTTTTTAGATTCCAACCATCACTGTTGGAGATCTAAGTAAGACTGGCACTGGTAAGTCTGTCGATAGGTGTTCAGGTACATTGGTATGCAGGCACTAAAACAATTGCTTCCATTTCTTCTGCACAGAGCAACGAGTTCTCCCTTTTACCAGCAGGCTGTGCCAGTATCCCATTGTAACTGAACACTGACGGCACAAGTTCCCTTTTGAGTTTCTGCACGAAGCTTCAAACAGGCCGGTGTCCATCTGTGTCTTTCCCTTGCAAATTTCGGCAACATAACTTAATCCAAAGCAACAAAGACCAACAACAGCCGAATAGTTTAAACTGGATTTTGCTTAGAGAGAACATCTCAAACAAAACAGGTTTTCACAAATAGGATTGAGATAACAGGGGGGGATTAATAAAAACTATTAAAATTGCCCATTATTATATGTGAATGTACGAGAGTTTCGCCTTTCTGTTTTCCAGTAGCTCAACGTTTAAGGGCTGGAAACAACTGAGGACAATATTTCTTCATTATCAGTATTAAACAGATGCAAACGACAGAAAAAGCATCTAACAATCGCAGCATACAATGTAGTTACATTGTGTGTAGATGAATGTATGTTTGTACTGTGTGATTGACTTTAATAAATTAAGTTGCAAAACTGTAAAATACTTTGAAAGTCCAGTTTAATGTGTTTCCTAATCTGATAGTAGACACTATTATGTCGGTGTGTCGCTGTGACACCCCTCTTTCTTTGGCTTTTGTGTGATTTTCGGGTAGCTCTTTCCACTGTGGTTATATCATTTAATTAGGATTCATTCAAAGTCAATGTAGCATTCTAACAATGTATTAAATGTTTTACTTTTGTATTCTGTTCATATGTTCATCTCTCTGTCCAGTCAGTGCAAAAAGCAAACACCTAGTTAACTAATTTAATTATGTTCATTTGGCTTTGGTTTAAAATGAGTTGTATTAGTGTAGGGGAGATAAATTAAGAAAGAAAGAATAAATACAAAACTGACTTTGCTTTAGAATTTAGAATTTAGAATTCTGTAGCAAACGTTCTGTGCGCACAATGGTGGGCTAACACTTTAAACGCTTTCTATTTTTTCACACACATTAGCAAATTTAAATCCAAATCGTCGGGAAGGGAAGGACGTCTGAGGTGTCCTCCTTGACCTCGCTCTCCTGGAGTCCACGCACCCACCTGTAAATAATTTTTCCTGTCATATAGGCCTTTATATAGAAGTACTTTCTGACTCCTTATTTCTGCTGCTGTAAGCTATTTGCTGTCTGGGCAAAGTAATTACTGTCATTCTCTGGATAACAAGGGTCAGTCGGGAATGAACTCATTACGATTATTCCAACAAGACGGCATGGGAAATCAATTTCATAAATTGTCCAGTAAGATGAAAGACTTGCAGTTAAATGTTTATGCTATCAAAGATGTATGTACTACAATAAATCCACAAATACAAGGTGTAACCTTTTGGGATATTTTGATGACAAAGCCAAATGGTGTGTCTCCGGTGTTTGCAGGACTGGGACTCGGCAGCGTTAATACGTATTCAATTGGATTTTAAAGAGAGCACTTCTTTCAATGCTATGGGTTTGAGTTGTGGATTCAAATCGCACTGCGTTGAATTGGATATTTCAGCAATTAGGTATAAAAGGGACAATGTGTCGCCGGTGGAAGAGAGGTAGCATTAGTTATACAACCCAGAGATAGATAAGAAAAGGAATAGGATTGAGAATAGGAATAATTGAGCGTTGTAGAGAGAGAGAAATAGTGTCCCTTCAAATGGACTGAATAAAGAATCATACGCTGTTTAATATTCCCTGTATCACCATTTATTTATTACCCAGGGTAGACACACAAGCAATTTAGCACAATTCAATTTAATGCTGATCTTCTTCCACTTAGTTATCAATTAACTGCCCATCTGCTCAATGCGCTATTAGTTCACATTTCTTTTAACCCTTGGTTGTCTCTGTCCATATTATGAGAGTGGTAGGCATTTTTAAAACTCAACAATTAAAGACAAAACAAAAGCAACGACCCCCTAACTGGATCACAACAGAAGAGCTGTTATGAATGGATCACAGAAGTCCCACACTGGGCAAACTATCTGCTCCTCACAAGCTGCCCGTGAGTGAATACACGTCAGTTTACAGCCAAACCTGTACATGAAATGGATGATTACCTAGCGCCTCATGCATTAAAGATGAATACATCTTCTAAAGAAAGGAATAAATTAAAAGGTTGCCTGCATTTCAGGCTGATATTTCAAAGGAACTTCTCCCCTCTTTGTCTTTGATTAAAAAGCAACTCACCAACCAAGAATGGAAATAGGGGGAACCAACTCGTGAAGAAGGAAAAGAAACAAAAAATAATGCAAATCTCTTTTATTTAAGTTTGTCTTTTTTGTTTCATTTAAGCTCAGCTGTTTACTGGAATTACACTCTCTTCATCCTGTCTGGTGATATTTACAAAGTTGTTAACTATTATCTTAGCATGTTTAATCCTCTGTTTTGTTCTTCTGAGGGGTTTACCTTGGAGATTTGAGATTGGTGACCTTTCACTTGCTGCTCAGGTTATTTGAGATGATGATTTATTTCTTTGACTGCTCAGCACCCAACAGTACGTCACCATCGAGGTTAACGTAAACCCTATTAAAATGCTTACATGTTGTGTGTACCAGAGCTTGTCTTATATAATGAGGTAACGTGTGGACCGGCCATCATGGGTTCAGCGCTCGTTTGCCATAGATGTGCTCTGTGATGTGTATCTTCAGCCAATTATACATTGTTCGTTGAATGTGTTTGCTACATGGTTTTCCATTTCCTCCTGCAGTGTGTCAAACCCTGGCATGTGTTTTCATAGACTCATAGATTCATTTACATCATATTTTGGATGTGGGTTTGGAAACAAGAGGTGACCGTTTGGCCCATCTTTCTCGTCCGGTTGCTAGAAGCTCAAATCTCAGGATCTCCTCCAGATGTTTTATGGTGGATCCCACAGTCTGCATCAGCTCCCACAAACCTTGCCCATGACAGGGACTACATATCATAGCATACAGTATAATTAACAAGTGAAATATGAGGGAAAAGTAGATCATATCGATACAGCCTCTGCTCCCAATTAAAAAAATAAATCTGCCATGGATTGAAACTGCTCTTCCCACCCTGCACGGCTGATTTTCTTCCCCCCTTTGGCTTCATTAAATCTGAGCCCGGGCTTATCTCCACAAGCCAAACCGATAACCTCAATTGATTCTAATTATTTCTCAAGTGGAGTTAAAAAGAAAATACCTTCGGTGGACAGGTGCTGTGGAAAGGGGCGCCATTGTGGTCGTTAATAAAGAGGATTCACTCTTCTTTTAAAAACACCCTTCTAGCAATTTGGGCACTTGAAATTAAATGGTAGAGTATTATTTATTAATGACATGATAGAGTAGTACTTATTATCTTTGATGATGATGTCTTCCACTGTTATTGAGATTGGCATTGTAGTGCCATCTTCAGAATTTGACTTTTCCTGCTCTGATATTAACACTGATGGCTGATAAGTAGGTTATTTGAAAGGCTTAATATTGGTAACATTGTTATGCGTTTTCATAGCTCTAAACAGTTGTGTTTGAGCCTAAAATTGATTTATTTTTTTACTACATCTTCTACTATCAGTGCTCCATTACAAGTGCTGTAACTACTAATAATAATTGTGATGATCCGAATACACAATTAGAAGTTGCTGTCGATTTGCCTGGCTGTAATCACAGATATCTGCAGGAATTTCTCTAATCAATCACAACACTGGTATGGGGGGCACTGATTTACATCGAACCCGCTGCTGCACATTTCAGATGAGTGTAATTTAGCAGTGTGAAGAACTGGAAGATGATATTTCCATCCTTTTATGCAATATTTGATGGAAAGAAAAAGAAAATCCCGAGAGTATGGCTTATGTGTTGCACAGCTGCTTCCGGTTTTCATTAATGGGCGCCAGCTGTGGCTTCCGTTTCCTCGATGGTGGAAATCCGGTGAGGATTAACTTGTGTGTGTATCAGACTCCTGATTCTTGATTAATCTTTCTGAAATCTCGAGTCAGCCAGCCCTGTGTTTTAATCGATGACCTCCATGCAAACACCAGGGGGAGCTGTGGTAAAGCAGGTCTCCACACTTGTTATGTGGCACCCACTTCCTCCGGCAAAGCTTCTGTGCTGGATTAGAGAACAGATTTTATGTGTCTCACCAGTCTTTTTCTCTCTTCATCTCTCTCTCTCTCTCTCGTTTCTCCTCATTCCATTGTATGCCATCGTTTTAGAGGCACGGCATCCCAACACACACACTGTTATAAAGGCAGGGATGCTGAAACCTTATTAAATTGGGAACCATTGTGTGCACATCACAAGAAATCTCATCACTAATGCTGAAATGATCAATCTGGGATACACATAACTAACCCGTTTGATAATACTTAAAAAATACATAAAACATAAGATTTATTTGCCGTTAACCCGGTATGAAATGATATTGAATAGATGCCTTTTCGTAGGACAGCTGTGCGGCCTTATCATACAGGGGTTTACCTTATAAAGCCGGGCAATCAAAGTAACACTGCTTACTGCTCTTCAAAGTTCAAAAAGCTGCCTTTCGTTTTGCTTGGCAAGGTTAATCATGCAAATGCAGCCAATGCCATGCCGTACGCAGGCTGCTGAGCTGCAGCTAATCCAAATTTCTATGGCATCCAAATAAAATTCAGCGTGTAAACATGTGGCACACTATCACACCGAGCAATTCAGAGGGGACAGAGGCTCAGCATTAGATATAGAAAATCCCCTCTAAGCTGTGAAAGGGGGTGCAGATGCCTCACAGTGAGTAAACAAGCGCATTGTCGCACGCAGGGAATGAAAAGGGAGAGAATTAGAAGTTTCCCACAGAAATGTGTTACTGTGAAGTTGGCCTCTATTACATTTCGGGGGGGGGGGGGGGGGGGAACGTCAGTGATGTTTCTTTTTGATCCATTACTATGAAATCCACTTAAGCATTGCATAATGAAAGGTATAGCGCCCCCGGTTCAGTACCCTTGTGAGCTGTAAAAGCTACTGGAGAAGGAAAAAGAAGTTAAAATAATTGGTACTATCACAAGAGCGCTGGAAAAAATACTACACAGAGCCTGTTATTTTCCAGTAAGGCTGGTGGGAAATGACAGTGCTGAATTAAGTTGCACTCCGACCCTTGTAAGGTCTTTAAATTTAAGAGAAACGCTCAATAAGACATCCAATGCAATTTTTACACTTTTATTTTTTGAGCTCAGTGTACACACGACAACCCACAAGTCCACTTTCAAATAAAAAACAAAAGACAGAAACATGAGAACATAAGAAAGTTTCCAATCGAGAGGAGGCCATTCGCCCCATCGTGCTCGTTTGGTGTCCATTAATAACTAAGTGATCAAGGATCCTATCCAGTCTGTTTTTGAATGTTCCCAAATTGTCTCTTCAGCCACATCGCTGGGGAGTTTGTTCAGATTGTGACGCCTCTCTGTGTGAAGAAGTGTCTCCTGTTTTCTGTCTTGAATGCCTTGCAGCCCAATTTCCATTTGTGTCCCCGGGTGCGTGTGTCCCTGCTGATCTGGAAAAGCTCCTCTGGTTTGATGTGGTCGATGCCTTTCATGATTTTGAAGACTTGGATCAAGTCCCCACGTAGTCTCCTCTGTTCCAGGGTGAAAAGGTTCAGTTCCTCAGTCTCTCAGTAGGACATTCCCTTCAGACCTGGAATAAGTCTGGTTGCTCTCCTCTGAACTGCCTCTAGAGCAGCGATATCTTTCTTGAAGTGTGGAGCCCAGAACTGTACACAGTATCCAGATGAGCTCTAATGCATTGTACATTCGACCGGAAGGTCTTTGCTGCAAACAATTCACTGCTAATTCTCATGATTAAATTGGCTTTAAATAATATTAATCTTGTATGCTTACAGTTGGCCTTACACCAACACAATAAACACAATATTCACTCTCCCCAGCAGTGCTTTCTAGTACCCAGGACACAACCCTGTATGCTACACCACCCGACCTGCCTCCCCTCCTTCCTTTGACTCCGAACCTGCGCCGCGCCACAGAAATCACAGAAAACTGGTCGAATGTTATCCTCTGTTAGTCTTCAGAGCTCCCTCCTGTAAACATCGCGGCAAGGGAACATAATTCAAGTACTGCACCATTTGTCATCGGCGTTGCAAAACCATCCAGCACTTTCCCCGACTCCGCGCTCTGCTGCACTTGTGGGTTAAGGTTAACGTTAACCTTTCAGTCCAGCAAATTTGTCTGGAGACCGTTTGTGTGCTTGTGTCCGGTGTCTGCTGTCAAACAGAGGCAACAGTTTCTTGACTGAGATAGCGGATGACAGCCACAGTGGCCACTTGAGGAGTGGATCGTGTCTGATCGTGTCAAGCTCTGGTGGTCCAAGTGCTGGGGAATACAACAACATTCATCCTATCTAGAGCCAGCAGATTTAAAGAACATTTCACCTGTCTACCTGTCACTAATTAGTGTGGGAGTAACTTGTGCTTTCTGATGATTTTTCTTTGTTGGTTTTCACTAGGTATGCTTAACTTGACTTGAGTTTTTACTCTACTTATTTTAATACAGAGAGAATAGTGGAATAACAAAAATCGTACATGTAATATATTTAGACTTTTTCAATGCCGATCTGCATCTTGTGATTGTGTGATTCTCTTTCATTCCACAACTGCAAATGTACTCCATTGCTCTTTTCATTCAAAAACTTAAGTTTGCAATTCTAATCAACCCATTCCATAAAAATATGTCGTATTGCAGATAAGAGCTTCAAAACATTTATGCATTCAATTAAGCAATATTTTGAAGTTGAAGTGAAGGCACTGTTCTTTTTCACAGATAAGTAAAACCTTATCAGTAAAGCAAAGACAAAGGCCTGGATTAAATCTAGATTTGACCAAACACAAATTCCAAATTTAGTTTTTACCCAGCAGAGCAGCCGTGATCGAGCATTGTGTTTGGAATTTACAATTGGCAACTACATCAGAGCTTTATGATGTAGAAATAGCGAGTGATGGCATTTGCAGTCTGCTTTAATTTACTTTAAGCCAAGAAACACAAACCCATCCAAATAGGCAAGAAATCGTGAATGTATGAAAGTTTGTGCAATAAATTTGCAGGAGAAAAATCCCATGATCAGTTTAACAAAGGAATTGGGAGTAAAGCTGCCCTAACAAGTGCCTCTCCTTCTCCAATAAGTACCTTCAATCAATCAAATCAAGGTAGCAACTTGGCGAGTTGCAGGTCAGGTTTTGAGGTAGATGGTTCTGTATATTGTGGGTTGTTCTTAGATGGATCGACATGTTGTTCTGTCTTCGAAAACAAAAATATGATTAGTTTCTTCATATGTCCTGCGAGAAATAGCATATGAGGTCTTTCAACATTGTGTAAATAATATGAAAACGAGAAATGATCAAATGTCGGATCGTGGGGGAGAACTGCCAACATGCATTAGCTGTTACCGTTAGTTATCATGAAGCTGTAGATGGCAGCTTCATTCTATGGGAATGAAATACGGCCTTTTAAATAATCAATACCCATCAGCCGGTGGTGGCTTTGCACTAAGACATTGGTTAAACGTGAAACACAGATGGATCCAGACATTTTTACATTAGAACTTGGACTAAATCAGACTCAGACGCATTTAACATCAACATTTGAAGTTTTTCTTTTTTTTTTTTTTCACTGCTCATGGTTGTATTTTTTAAATGTATCTATTTTATGTACAACATGACATATCTAACTACACGTGTTGAGAAGAACTAGTATTTAAAGGATACTATTTTAAAAAGGTCAGTGTCTTTCGGCTAGTGTTTTACAGTGTAATGAATAATTTTGATGCCTGGTTACATACGCTGAATTCAACTACCAGACTTTCTTTTAAAACACACATTGTTACTTTCTGTTACTGTTTCATCCTTTCTTCACTTGAAAGTGGAGTTCTCTAAAGCTTCAAAGCCACAGAAAAGTTGACACACAATAAAACACTAGCTTTAGGACAACTACGAAATAACTGAGGATACGACATGACACCAGCCATGAGAAAGAAAAATAAATTGAGTCTTTGAAGCTGTAGCCCTCATTTAATCTTGTTCTCCCCATAACAGGATTTCTCTTATCTAATTCTGCTGCAGTTCCAAACAGAGAATCTAATTCCTCTGTCTGTAATGGCAAATGGGAATAGAAGTCTTGTTAAAAGGCTAGGAGAGTCTGTCCAGAACCATCTTTATTTGTCACACAGAAGCACTGTGAGAAACATCAAATAAACTGGCGACTTTGGCATTCGTTCTGAGCCGAGACGAGGAATATTGGGGGGGGGGGGGTGCAACCAAACAATGGCTATCTTGAACTGTTAGTTAAATTGACAGCATAGTGATATGTATTTAGAAATGTACTTTAGTCTGACTCAATTGCACCACTGCCGGTGCATATATACATCATAAATATGTTATTAAGTGGTTATTACAGTGTTGTAATTCACAATGTAATAATCCAACCTTCGTTTATAGCCTTTTCCCCACTTATTCAGTTCAAAATGATGATGCTATTGCATTCAATGCTTCACAGTTTAAACATCTGGAAATAAAAATAGAATTATTGCATTCAGAACATGTATGCTTGTTTTACTTGACTGTGGTCCAGGACACCTAAACTATCGCCACAGACCATAATCTGAAGGCATGAAATTGACCTTAGCCTGGAGTGCTCAAACTGAGATAAGCAAACCACATGGAAACACCACTGTAAACCGAGGTGATAAAAGCTTTTCATCTTTAATTCCCTTGTCAACACAAAAACCTGGGATCTTAACCTTGGCAGTGTGTCTGGTCGGAACATTGTTCGCTTGGTGTGTTCAGATACTCTGTTTCAGAACAGTGCTTAAACCCACATATTAAAATTCATGAACAGCGTTAGTTTAATAATAAAGTTTAGCTGCTCTAGAGAAAGGACTGCACACACATATGCACAGAAACATGCACACACACACACATATATATATATATATATATATATATATATATATATATATATATATATATATATATATATATATATATAGGATATAGGGAGAGATTGCTATGGAGAATTATGAAGGATGTGATGTCATTTTTTTTCACATTGTATTTTGACACGAACACAAGGTGGCACTACTGCATCAAACTGCAGTTGACACGTTCTTAAACATTTTACATTATTTAGGGCATTTGGATGATGAAATGTGAAACAGCAATAATATCTCCCTTAAAGAGCTTCGCTAGACTCTACCCTGTGAGCTGGAGTGAGCCCACTTGGCCAGCCTGTGTCTCCCATTCACTTCTGATTGTCTGACATAGAGTTTGATATCACCTTAAAATTCAATCTTTGGGGTGGATTCTGGTTGTTAAAGACCAGGTTTGGGACACCAGACTAGTCCTAGTGTAGCCGATGAGGAAAGTACACAGGGCTGGTTTATTTTGTGAATTTATTTTATGGAGCACTAATACGATTACAGAACGATGAGTTATTACAGAAAACGCTGACTGAAACCAACAGACCTCATAGCATTTGAATGGTCAAACAAGCATTGGTCAAGAGCATTGGTCACATTTGACAGAAATCAGGGGCATAAAATACATTTATATTGCATTGTTTTGCAATACAGGTGTTTCAAACCAGCAAAATGGTTGTGTTGTCTCTGTCTGAAGGAGCATTGATTCTACAAACATCTTAAAATAATGGAGAAATACTGTACATATTGCCTGTGTAATCTAGTCCAGTCTCATCTGCTCCATATGATCTCCATTTATTACAAGATAAATTTCAGTGTAATGGACTGTGTTTTGTATTGGAGCTTTTACTGTCATTAATAAATAAATGTTAATAATAAATGTTATAAATTTATCAGGGTCAATAAGTCAGTGGGGCCACTTCAGTAGTGGAATATCTAGAATTTCAAAAACATGACATATGGAACATAATAAACATACATTGTGCGAGTTGTGTGACTGAATTTATGTTTTGTCTGCTGTTAGGTAATTCATTAAACAGACTTTCTTTAAATTTAATTGTGTCGGTTACTCTTCAGAAACAAATCAAAAGTACAGTGTGCTTTCTGTCTTCAGGTGTATGAAGCTTTATGAACACACAAAAAATAGCATCTCATAACACTGACTGCTTTCTATTGTGAAACGAGTTAGAAGAAAATGACTTGAATATGAATAATGTAAGCACATTTAAAGGGTAGCTAATCTTTCACTTGGATTTCATCGATATGCCATAAATATCCTGTCAATAACAAGAAAAGTAGGAGAGCTTCTATAAAATAGTTATAAAGCATGCCTCGAGTGGCATTATTTGTTGTTGTGTTTATGTATGCTTCAAACATACAGTAGACAGAGTGAGTTAAGTGTTGTGGTAACAAGATTGTGTTATAATTGGAAAGGAATTCAAAGCGATCAATACATGTCTATATATCTCAAGTGGTCCGCTAAGTGGTTTTGAGGAAAAAACAAAACAAAAACGGCAGACTTGAAAGGTACAGGATGTTGGGTGAACACAGTAATTGTATGTCCCACAACATATTTCAACCTAACTATACATAATAAGAGGAGTCTAACATGGTAGTTCTACAAAAGAACATCAGATGCATATTGCAATTGAAATGTGGCCATTGCTTTGAAAAGAAATGTAGATATCCATAAATCATCAGTATTATAAAATCACATACCAAGCTTTACCATTAAAACTGGTTACCGATGTTAGTATTAACAGGTGATTGTAAAATTATTATGTACTTTTTAATGTACTTTTGTATTTGGTTACATGCTCAAACTGGCTATTTTACAGCGCTCTGATATTTATGCCGTAGGTGCCAGATCATCGTAGGAAAGTGTTTTCGACATCTGCATCTACACCCCATTAGTTTTGTCCAAATGTTATAGGATGCTGTGAACCAAACAACAACCCAGGCACTTGTATTTCTCTCCACAGCTCCTCTGCCAGGAGCACTAACCTTGCTCCAGGCGTTTTTTATAGCCTTTTGATGCATGACCAAATGAAGATTTTCTCGTGGGAACCACAGGTGTGAAACATTTCAAGCGATGCGAGTATTCCTTCACCAGCCCGCCACGAGTAAACACAGGAAATGGTGAGGAACCTCGAGGAGAGTAATCTCGACTTCAAGGGGCTGTCTTGGCAGGCCCTCCCTGATGCCGCAGAGCAAGCAACCGCTCGTCTTATGGGGGGGGGGGGGGAGGGGGTTTAGCCGTATGAGGTACTTTACTTGGTCCTTTGCTTGTCTGTAGTGTTTTACCCGCAAGACCACGGCACCAAAACCAATAATCCCAGAGCTGGACTTTGATTCACAGTTGTTATCTTAATTGAGAAGCTTCAACACGGCTACGAATACAAACCAACTGCCCTTCTGTTAAGTACAGCTTTCGGACTTTAATGGGCAGTTTTTTTATTATCATTAATGTCTTACTATAAGGTCATAGTGGTACTTACTCGTGTTAATTATTATACATATTATTGTTATGTTTACGAGTGGCAGTAAAAGGTTCAGACACATTCCGGTGTGGTGATTCTGCTCTGAAAGAAGTCTCCTCCATTTTTGAATTAAGTGCTGCCTTTGCTGGGTTTATTACATTGATCTCATATAAAGAAGCAACCAAAGTAGTTGATGAATGTGGGATCTAATTAAAGGATGGTGTACAAGGTCTGACGCATCCAAAATCCAGAGTTTTAAATGTGATTTAAATAACTCTTTTTCAATAGGCTTGAATGCTGGTGGGAAGGCTGGTAATTATCATTTGTGACCCTTAGCAATTATCACCTGTTCCCTGAAGACAGAATGCAATTTTTAAGCTAATCAAGTGCAAAGCTTTTAGAATGTAGGGAGCTTAAGTTCAGAGGAGGAGACAGTGGATGCATTAAAATAAAAAATATCAATTTAAACCTTTTTATTTCATATTGTGGGGGACTGTTTCCCACTTTAAATCATTTTGATGCACTCTAGTGTACCAGTTGGAGCAAGTGCAACAGTGGCTTTAAATATTCTGTACTTGATCTTGATTTATTGTCTCAGCAAGCCTGTCTTTTCAGGTATCGACGGGGTGTCTATTAACTTAAGGTCAGGTCACAAGTGAATGCTGTGCAGCCTATTTCTTTAATCCGTTTTGATAAGTGGTTATAGCAGATTTGAAAGGGAAGATGCGGCTTAAATTCATCAAAAATGACCGTGTTTACTTGATGTAATTAAAATACAGTGAATGAGATGCGTTGCGGTTTGATTTATTACACATCCACATCTCGAGGCTAAAATTATGTTTTTATGAGTAAGTCTGCCTGGGGTGTAGTAATAAAAAACATATATGTATGTTCTATAAGGTCTATAAGAATAAGTCCACAATTACGAAAGAGGTCATTTTAATATCATTTCCTCAGGATTCCAAGGTTATGTATGCAAGTTGAGAACTGGTTAATGTGCAAGAAACAAACTTACTCACAGGGGAAGCAACCTCCAGCTGAAGTGAAATAATGAGCAGAGAAACACGGGGATCTGCTGTAGGACCAGCGCTCTCCCTGATTAACACCAATGATGGGTGTTATGGTTGGTGAACTTTTTAAACTTGCAGATGCTTAAAAAATTGCCAGAGGAGCAAAGAGTGAAGAAACAGCAGACGGATGCAAAACTGTTTGGAAACTGTTCGGGAAGGGTCAGACACCTGGCTGATGAGATGTCAGGCTGAAAACGATCTTAACGAATCACATATTATATTAACAAGTTTTACTTTCGCTCAAATTATTTACAAAAAACATTGCGTTGAACAAGTGTCAAACTGCTGCAACAATACTGTTCCTTCTAATTATCGTCTGATTTTACAGTTTTTCAAACTATACATAGGCAATTACTAGTCTAGACAGAACTGTACTTGTAATTAATCTAATTAGCTCTGTATTCTATCGTTAACAAGGATTGTCTTTTCCAGTACTCAACTGAACTGTGAGTGAAGAAGTATCGAAAGTACCTTTCATTTCACCTTTAGCGCTCAGACACACGGGCGCTGGTTTTGAGAAGGAAACGGTGAAGGTTGAAGGGGGCAGATGTCTAGATCCTCCTGGGAGATACATGAACAATTTATGAATAAAGAGCACTCAGAGGTGTTTGTTCCCGAGCCCAGGGAATACAAAACACAGCCAGCTAACCTCGGTAACCTAATTTAAAATTAAACTTACGTAATTAAATATGACCCTGTTTTTTCCTTGTTAAGCAATCGCTAGTAAGAATAGTTTGGCCTTATTTGGAGCCAAAAATAATCATTATAATTTATTTAGATTAATCATTATGCATAAACTCTAGTTGCTTATTGATTCAGTTTATACAACATGAATAATGGGATTTCCGGCCATGAAGGGAAACATTACTCATGGGGAAATGTCATTCCAAATACTAACAGAAATAGGTTCTTATCTCTGAAGTCAGAAATTATTGTTTGTTTAAATGTTTAATTAGATATGGATTAGTCGTGCCCTTTCTTTAGAGTTGATAACACCCGGACAGCGCTATACATTAGCTACAGCATCCGCCAAAAATATACGATATAAATGGAAACCTAAATTGTTGTATTCTTATAATTGGATTCTAAGCTCAAAAAGGTGTGTAATCAACAACAAAGTTAGTCGGAGATAACCTGAGTTTTTGATTGTTCTTGGTACACTGGCGACATTTACATTGCGGAAAGTAAAAATTGTGTGTTGATAGATCTCTCACGCTTTTTTGGGTCATGGAAGTTTCTTTTAAATTGGCCTCACGACTTTGCCCGTTCGCAGTGTAGCCTATATAAGCCCAGTGCTTACTGATGGAGACTGGAGGGAAGATGCTTAATCAATGCTGCCAAGATTAGGTGGTTCATGCACACGACAATGCGCCCAAATTACTGCACTGTGAAGCCAGAAATATAAAACACAGTGGGCTCTACACCAAATGTTTTATTCCTTTAATGAAGGCAATATGGTTACTTGCAGAGTCTCCAGCTTCATTCAGAGATACTGCCTGAATTATTGTTCAGTTAATTTACATAACATGGGTAGTTTTAAACTCTAAAGGAAAGATAATAGTAGCATCACAGTGGTTGAAAACAACACAAATAAAGGACACTTTCACATACACTTACATGCTAACGAAACCCCTATCCTTTTCTCCATCTTTATGTGTGGTGTGACCGTTGAAGTGGTTGCCCCGCCGTGCTCTGCTGGATTTGTGCTGTACAAAAATGCAATGACTTTCAAGATGCATTTACATAACGCATCCAAACTGCATCATTAGTGCATGACACACAATGACTGCACAGCGTGACAATCGGGGGGATTTAACTTGCACGCAAACACAGCCATTGCTCTGTTCATAAACACCTTGTCAGTTGTGCAGTCCTCTTGCAACATCTCTCCTCATCTCTGGGTGTATTTGTCCAAGGTCTGGTCCCCCTGGAATGGACAGTTTTGTAATTTAAATCAAAATAAATACAAGCGCCGCTCATCAAACACACAGAGGCTGATTAGCAAGCGCAGATTATTCTTCTTAATTAATGTTTATGCAACACGTATACGAGATAAACACTCCCCCCCCCTCCTCCAGTTACACACTCATGATTTACCCCTAATTAAGGACCGAGGGAAAAGGCTGGAGAAGATTGCTTTTATTATTTATTTTGGTAAGTTTCAGAGAATTTACACTTCTTTAAATGAAATTAACAACTTATTAAATTGAAAAGTTAGCAGTTGTCCTTCAATATTCAATATTCGATATCAGGCTGGGACAACACAATTAAAACTCCGTATTGGGAATGTGGTATAAATATTTCACAAGGCTGAGAGTGGTTTTAGAAAGTCTTATTTAAGACCATAAATCTTACTTACATGTGCTTCTTCGGCAGGGGCAAACTTTCTCACAAGAGCTGTTCTGATCAGTGATGTAGGTTTAAGGTACTCCGAGAATCATTTATCTTATGAAGTATCTGAGTATCTGGATACAATGGTTTCTAGAGTGAAACCATATCCTGCACCACATTTCTCTTGTCTACTGCCACATACAAAAGGATAGCTTTGTGAATCTATACATTTCAGGTTAATAGAATACTACCCAAAGGAGGGTGGCAAAAAGAGGCGGAGTCGCTGTAGCTTTGTTAGAAAAATGATGTCCCATTTCCCTTTGGGTGGCATTCTCGACTTGAAACATCACCAGCAGATAGATATGTAGTGAATAGGTGTCTTTGAAAATTAGCAGCTTTCATGATGAGAAACGGACAAATGATTGCTTTAGTACCAAAGGTAGTGCAGGATTAGTAGCTTTATAGATTATGATTACAGATGGAGGGGGATTGTATGAAAAATGATGGTTATGCCTGTAGGATAGGATTTAGAGCATATCTTATTTTCTCTGGCCCCCTGGATGGAAACAAGCTTCATGCCTCTGAGGGGGCATCTGAGAAATTACTTCTTTAACATGCAATTACAGAACACCGTGGGCAAGAGATTGAGCGCTACAGAGGATACCCTGTGCCGAACAGTCATTCAGACTCCACTTAAGCAAACTGTATATAGTTTGCTTGCTTTCATGTCGCTTATGAGTGCAAATGAAAACATTACATGTGTTATTGCTTTGCTTTTAAAACAATAAAGATACACAAATAAAAGTAACATTCAAGTTAGCAACAGTGCATTGATTTTTGTGTAGAAAATCTCCTCTAACACGATAAGCTCCTTTTGTTGTTAGCCGAACGAGTCTGTGGTTATTCATGCGGATTACAGGTATTTTACCTGTGAAGTTTTGGGAAAGTATCTGTTTAGGATTACAGAATTAATTAGGCCCCAAGGGTTGCAATGAGTAACTGTCTTGCGACTTCCTGAGAGTGTTTGTGTTTCATAAACAGCTACCCACCGTCTGTGAACCGCACTGCCGCGCACATCTGTGCTCGAATGCAATTATATTTATTATGCCGGTGTTGGATTTATTCCCTCTCTCCTGGAGCATTTTGTTTGTCTGTTTTATCTCTCCTGTGCCAAATTATGTGCTCCTTTCCATAGTAATAATATCGATGCCCCACAGAAGGCTTTTCAGGCAACTTCATCCTTTCAGGTTGGGGTTTCTGTCATTTCATAGGAAATTATTAAAACCAATATTGAAGAATGTAGTTATAAATCTATTATGAACTACCAAGTAAATACACACAATTATCCATACTCACCATTGTGTTATTAATTTGTGTGTGTCTGTTGTGTCAAACAAATTTGCCGTCTGTTGGTCCACCCATTCATTTAATACAATACAGTGATCATATTGCGCATGTTATATTTTGCATTGATTAACTGGGGAAAATGCAGGCAGAAACGTTCTTTGCAGATTGCTTAATGACTTTCAGCTAAACACTGTTTATGGATTATAAACGATCTCAGTATGTGTTCTCCACAGTGATTGATTTTTGACAAACAGTATAGATGAAAGATGAAAGCAGAGAGGAAATCAGTCATCTCAAAGTTTCGGAGACGTACACGAACACTCTCCCCACTGCAACGAGCTGCTACACAAAACCTGCAAGCCATAGCTCATCATCAAGTGCACACCATTGCGATAGAATATATATATATATTAATCTCTATTAATTCATTTCTGAAGCCCTGATATAAACATGGACTTTTGCATATTTCTTCTTGGCTGCCAGAACCTATATTTGTATACCATAACATGAGTCAGTCAGTGGAGCCTTTTTAACACATAAACATTGCTATCAAAGTCTTCCTGATAGCTGCCATCAATTTAGGATACCCATAAAGGTGATTTTGTCAGTGGGAAGAATAATAAAACATGAATAAAATATTACTTTTTGTGCTGTGTCAGGCGCAGTGAATTGATTCCCGTAGCGCTGTGTCGTGCGCCCGGCCTGGTTTCGTATGGAGCGGCGATAAGCCCAGCTGGGATTTCACCGCCGACGATCAGATTTCGGCGCAGCTCATTGTTTTCCAGCTCAGGTCCTGTTGCTGTTTTTGAATTCAGTGGCAAGACATTCCCTCGGGCCAGTCTATCACCATAATAACAAATGACTTAATAAGGAAGACTTACATCATCTGTGACTCCATTCTTTTTCCCTCCGTCGCGTGTATGGGGCCGAACGGGATTAAAAGAATCACTTGATAAATCATCACCTGTGAATTACCTTTAAGTCTCTATAGTTGCTATATGGTGGCAATTTTAATGCGATTATGCCGCTCATGCTGAGGTTCAGTGTCACTATCTGGAGGAGTTTATGTCGACATGCTGCTCTACCTCAGAAGAACAAGGAGGTTCAGTCACTTGACCTGAGCTGACAGTGAGTTAATGATGAGAGGAGAGGTCACTGCAGGGTCTTAACACTTACATCCATATTCAACCTCTTTGTCAATCACTCTGAATATCTGAATCTTCAAGATAAGATGTCCTGAACATTTTTAAAAGATGCTAACAGGACCTGATTCATGCGTCTTTGTCTGTTTCCGCTCAGTTCTACATTCACGTTTGTAGGATTCACAGATTTGTGTAGATGTGTGTGTATTTGTCTGCAGTCGAAGTTCTTTATCGCTCAAAGTATTTTCAAAACATCCTGTATGAGATATAGTTTCTCTCAGGCTGCCAAGTTTCAACATCTGCATGTTTCCCTCCTTGTCCTTAACGTGAGACGGAACGATGAATAATTCAAAGTTTTGATCCAAAGCATGAAAATTATGTTTTACATATATATATTTTTGTACTTCTTCTGCGAGAGGCTGTCTTTCATTTCAGCTGTATCTAGCCTTGCCACTGACGGGGATGTGAGGAATGAGACACACTTTTCATAGGAAAATCCCACAGAGGTCTGAATAACTTTGACAGTAGAGGTGACATTATCTTCAACTATCACAGTACGAGATTATGCCAGTTTTTAAAATTAAAATGTATTTTTCTATTGCAATGTATCGGTTTATTTTACTGTTGGGGAATGTATTTGTTTTTTGCTTCCCTGTATTCTTCCTTCTTCTCTTTTGTTGTCAATCATTTCATTTCCATCCGAAACAATGTGATTATACCAAACATGGAAGATATAAAATGGCTCGGCCTTCTAAAGTGAAGATTTACTTTGACATCTCCACTTTAGATTGTCGAGCCATTGTGTAGCTTTTTGCCACTTTGTTCTATAGGAGTATTCGATTGTATGAAAGATGCTTTGCACTCTCTTATTGGTTTAAAACATGCATTGCATAGTTTTTGAATTATGAAATGGCATTTCAGAAGTTCACCAGCAGGTCAAACAGTTTATGGCAAGAAAAACCACAAAGACAGTCTTAGTTTTCTTTAAAAAAACAAGGAACAACCTGAACAGCAGACTCCAGGCATTGGAAGAATATGCATTGCTAATCCTTTGGAAAGATTTGTTTATTACATTTTTAAGTATCCTTTTGGTCTGTCTGCAAAACAAAACAAATATTAAATAAGGTAGAATTCAATATGAAAGTTGTCTTAGTCCAATCACGATGGACAACAAGAGAGTGGATAAACAGCACTCCGTTAGTGTTGTCTGCATTAGGCTGAGGACATCAGAATAACCCCTGAGCTTGAATGTGAACATTAAACATCATTCTGCATTTGATAGATATGGTATTTGAGGCTGCACTTATTTATGCACACAGGCACATAGTTTATGCATAAAGAATTAAAGGGAGCTTCTTATGTTGACTTTTGATGGTCATAATGCTTCACAAGAAGATGCTCTCTTAAGAAGAAGAGTACCTGGAATTTTGTATTGATTATCCTAATGGAATTCAAATTCAAATAAAAAGGTAGCACCTTGTCAATTAGTGATCACACTAAACTCTGTGAAGTTGTGCTTGTGTTTTACAAGTTAAGGACAGGCGGTAAAGCAGAACACGCACCCCAACAATATCGGCTTTGCTTGCGGTTGACCTACCGGTGGTCTAAAAGCTTCACATTTTCACGTATTGATATGCAGGACAGCAGATCAACTCAAAGTCTTCCATTCATGTGTGAAATCACTTTGGCTGCACTGGGGGTTTAAGAACCATATATAAATTAAAAAGATTTTTCAATATCTAGTCTCTTAACATTACATTGTAGTAACTCAGTCCGATACGGTCCGATGATCTATGAATCCCCAGGCCAAGATTATCTATAATTGATTTGTATGATGCGGCAGTTTTAAGAAAGGGAAGTAGATTTAAGATCTAAGCACTTACTTAAACTCTATCACACTTTTAAAGGGTAAGATGTTTCTGTTCCTAATTTTTGGTATTACATGTCCGCATGACTGCATGTTTCGTGTTTAAAAATGCCCTGCTGTTGTTATGTGATCTGGACAATGGCAGTCTCAAGTGTTTTAGCAATCATGGGTGCATTTCAGATCCACTTGGAGATTAAATATTTAATCTGTGCCGGAGAATATAAGGTCAAGGGCATTTTCGGTTCGCTTGTTATAACTGTAGCATGACAAACAAGGACACCAATAACCCCCCTGGCTTTAATATACTTCTTTTTTACTGTTTTGCTTCAGTATAGAAGTTTATTGCAAGTTGAGCACTAGTCGTGAACTTCCTAGGCCTGCTTAAGGTTAGGTAGATCATAACGTGAGCTAAATATGGATCTGCGAAGGCTATAGTTGAAGGATATGAGACTGTGGAAAGTTTCCTGGGAGATATTAGCATAGACTATTCGCATCTCATTTCCTGGCTTATGAAATTAACTCATGTCTCTATAATTAGATGCTAATTGATAATGTCTTGCATTTTTCTTTGGGCCAGGGGTGCTAACGTATACTTTCTCTGAATTATTTGTCTGGTGGATTTTTTCCTGCTTTTGCAACTGCAGCTTTCAGTCATTTAAATGCATACATTACTGTTTTCTGTCTACCAAAAAAATGAAATACTAAGTTGTGATTTTTTAAAATATCAATTATATGTTATGTATTTAGTTGTTAACTTAAAAGTATCCTCTAAGGACAAGCAATATCGATAAAGCTTAGTACATCACACATTTTTTATTCTATTAGAGGCTAAGGGTGTTTTATAGGTCAGTGGTATTTTATCAATTTTAATCAAAATGGTTCTCACTGAGTGGAAGCCAAGTATCTCAGACCTTTAATGGATAAGAAGTTAAGTAATTTGTGTAATTTAAAAATCTACATCAAATCAATATTTGGTGTGACCACCCTTTGCCTTCACAACAGCATCAATTCTTCTAGGTACACAGTTTCTGAAGGAACTTGGCTGGTAGGTTGGCCCAAACATCTTGGAGAACTAACCACAGTTAGCCTCAGTTGCTTCTCTCTCTTCATATAATCCCAGACAGATTCGGTTATGTTGAGATCAGAGCTCTGTGGGGGCCATACCATCACTTCCAGGACTCCTTGTTCTTCCTTACGCTGAAGATGGTTCTTAATGACTTTTGCTGTATGTTTCGGGTAGTTGTCATGCTGCAGAATAAATTTGGTGCCAATCAGATGCCTCCCTGATGGTATTGCATGATGGATAAGTATCATGGCCGCAAGTCTTCCATGAAGGTCACTTCTGACCAGACGTCTCCGGACAGTAGATGGGTGTACAAGGGTCCCACTGTTTTCTGCCAATTCCGAGCTGATGGCACTGCTGGACATCTTCCGATTGTGAAGGGAAGTAAGCATGATGTGTCTTTCATCTGCTGTAGTATGTTTCCTTAGCCAACCACTGAGTCTACGGTCCTCAACGTTGCCCGTTTCTTTGTGCTTCTTCAAAAGAGCTTGGACAGCACATCTGGAAACCCCTGTCTGCCTTGATATGTCTGCCTGGGAGAGACCTTGCTGATGCAGTAGAACTACCTTGTGTCTTGTTGCTGTGCTCAGGCTTGCCATGGTGTATGACATTTGACAGTAAACTGTCTTCAGCAACCTCACTTTGTTAGCTGAGTTTGGCTGTTCCTCACCCAGTTTTATTCCTCCTACACAGCTGTTTCTGTTTCAGTTAACGATTGTGTTTCAACCTACGTATTGATTTGATGATCATTAGCACCTGTTTGGTTTAATTGTTTAATCATACACCTGACTATATGCCTACAAAATCCCTGACTGTGTAAGTGTACCTAGAAGAATTGATGCTGTTTTGAAGGCAAAGGGTGGTTACACCAAATATGGATTTGATTTTCTTCTGTTCACTCATGTTGCACTTAGTTAATTGATAAATATCATCTATTAACATGTCTATTTTTGAAAGCATTCTTACTTTACAGCATTTTTTCGCACCTGCCTAAAACTTTTGCACAGCACTGTATATAAGAATATATATGTACCTATGATTTCCTAGTGTAGTAATGCTATACGTTTAGTATTTCCTTAGTGAAATTAACTTTGCTGCAATTTGTGTGTTTGCAATATAACTGACACCAGACATCATACAACAATGAAGGCCATGTGAAGGAAAAGGAGAACAGGCCATCATTAGTACATCTATATCTATATCTATACATCTTCATTTCTTTTTTCTCTGTGACCAAAAAAAAGTTGCTGTGATGTTAACTATCAGTTCTGCCCTATAAGGAGCAGAGGGAATGTTTTGAAGTTGCGGTCTAAGCATAAAAACACAACATCTGACCTTACCTGACGGAAAGAAAAGCTTGCTTCATGGATTTCTTTAAAGTCTGATCGAGTAAGCAAAAATAAAAACCCTGGATCTCTTCAGCATTGGCAATGGCATGGTAACAAATCATTGCTATCCTCCCTCACTCTACAACACACACACACTGCTGGCGAGTCTAAATACGGTCTGCTTAGGCTAAAATACGGCATTATAATTGTTTCTGCTTTAAATATTTAAGAGCAGGTCTGCATTTTTTATCACAAAACACTTCTGCTGAGGGTAAAAGACTCGCTCATGCATTCACAAGTTCATTTGTCTTTCCACCGACTCCTGACAGTTACCAAAGACAGTCACCACCATCCGGGGGCCTCAACTCCCGCTTGAGCTCTCCCAAACTTACACGTGTGTTGCACTATACATGTACAGAAGTGCTTGTTATGTGAGGCACGGGGTAGTCATTCGCAGGGAAGATCAGATAGTTGCAGCAGTGCACATGTAGCTGCTTCAACGTTATCAGATGATAATGTTGGGGGGGAGAGAGATAGGGCATTGTGGATTTACAGTCCTGGGGAGGTGGTGCTGTGTGCATGCAAATGTGGGAAGGATGCAACAGCCACACAAGTCTACAACAACAGGGCTGCAAAGTTATGGGACCATTTCCTGTAGGCACTGATTAATGAACAAGCCTTCAAATGCAAATCAGGCGAATTATATTAGCATTAGACATTAATTTACATTCGATGAGCTTGTATCTAGGCTCCAAAGATCTTATTGAATATTATAGAAACTTGCAAAAAACAACATACTTTCTGCTTAGGGATACACAACGAAGGGATATTATTGAGCAGAATATGTGATAAGATCCCGCCACACTTTAAAAGTGGAGAGAGGAATCAATAAGTAGATGGAGAAAGACAGGCCTTTATTTCTGTCTGTTTATTATTGTTTAATAATCATGGTATAATTGCAGCTTGTGATTTATTTCAAACAATGCCTTTCTCCGTCTCTGAGGAGTTTTTTCATCCCGTTGCGACATTTTGATTGATTTCGTGAAGCTCTCTGAGATACGACGCACATTTGCATAGTCTCGAATCTCTTCTTTACAGGCTAAGTTGGCAGTCTAGGCTGGACATGAAAGAGTCTTTTGATTATTATTATTTGAAAAGGCTGCTGAACAATTTAGCTAAATCTGGAACTTGCTTCGAGAGGAAGAGATTGATAATGCAATACTTTATTCTACATACCTTTGTCTTAAATTGACATTAGCCTCTGCTACTTTTCTGCTACTAGAGGTTTCTGTCCTCTAACTTCACAGCTTCGGCTCTTAATGTCTTCCTTTTTAATGATCACACACACATACAAAATCCTTTTCACTTTGCAATTTACTTCTGTGACACATTTCTTTACAACTGGTTAATCTATTATTCATAAAACTATTATTTAAATCTATTATTTATAAACAGCTTATTCTTGAAATATTTATTTTGTCTTTACCATCGGATTTTTATTAAGCCAAGCAGAACCATTCGATTGCACGAATACGGGAGCTTTCTATTGCTGTTGTCTTCCTGCCTGTGTTTGTGTCGAACTGTGTGTCAAAGTGTGCTGAAGTAGAGTCCTGTAATTCCCTACTTAACACTGTGGTATGCTTAGCTTAATGGTATCCAATCATATTAGGAGAGGGTGGTTATTATACACACTCAGTGCTATAACAGTCAAGCTACTATAATTCGAGATGATACAGGGACAGTGTTTTTAACCAGGAATTGGAATAGACAGATAAATAAATGTGGATCCTATCTGTAGAAGTAAAAAAAATGTTGCCTACTGGGACACAGTTTTGTGCTTTTATTGATTTTACGATCAACATGAACACTCAAATATCATACTGTGCTCCATTGGAGATGAACTATCTACTATCTATGTTTGTCAGTTATATAATTGCTGTATACAACATTACTAGTCATACAATTAAATCAAAGACTCTTTATTGATTTGAATTGAATGCATTCCTGCATTTTCTTGCTTATTCAGCTCCTATCGAATACTGAATAAAAGGCCACTGTTTGCAAGAAAGAAATATGCACATAACTTTAATGCACTAAAAGGACAATACTTCTAATCTGAAATTCAAAAGATCTCCTAAAGAGAACGCAGTGTGCTATTTTAAGGTTAATCTGGGAAGAGTACCAGTCCAAATCACTCTATGGATGGAAAGCGGGCTTTTTTGTAATTTTGAAAAGTCCTCAACATTACACCCGATGTTGAAATGAATCCACATGAGTGCTCGAGTTGGGCCTGAATTGTACGTTATCATTTTGAAAATTTCATTACAGTTTCATTAGATTGGGATTACGTTTGAGTTTTATGGAGATACATTTCAGACATGTTTTTTTTCTCCCCCCCACCAAAAAAAAAGACAGCTCTGCTCCGGGCATAGCTGATGAAATTACCTCGACAATTTGGCTTACTGATATAACTCAGTCAGGTTTTTAAAAGATAAAACTCTGTACGTCTATTCTCACTGTTAATAAAAAATAACCTCATTCTATCTTTATCTGCTCGGCACAGTCTCTTGAGAATGACAGGAAGGGATCGTTTTGATTGCATGTAATATCTAATAGCTTGGGAAACGCTCTTCTCACGGATAGACCATGGCACTTGGCTGCGGACGTTCAGAATAATTGTAAAACACATTTGCTTTGGTTGAATTTTGTCTGGTTGATCTGTAACAGTTTAACGTCCCAATGGCTTGTGTAAAATAGAGCAGACTATTTTGGTGTTCAAGAGAGGGTTTCGTGAAAAAGTTTATATGAGGAATGGCTTTTGTTGCATCCTCTCTGAGACATTTTTTCAATTATGAACGTTCATTCAGAAGTACAAGTGCCAATCAGATGTGATACAATTACAACTAGGCTTATTGGATAAAAGCAGAATTTCATTAATACAAATACACAATTGTCAAACTGCTATGAATGTTGTATTAATATTAAAGTACTGTAGCAATACGAGAAGCGACAATCAAACTCATTGTAGCCTCTCATTGCTAGAGGTACATTCTTCACCGTGAAGAAGATAAATATTCTGTGTTAAATGTGTTAAACCATTTTCTAGTTGCCACTGAAAGACCTTCAGAGGGGAAGTGTCAATTTAAACTTTTAAAATAATGGCTTTGTGCAGAATTAAAAGGGAATGTATGCTTCGGAAAAGTGCTGTAAAATCAACTGCTCACTAATGCTAAACGCATTATGCCTTGTTGACTACAATGTCTGTAGCAATTAAAGTGGAATGCAATCGTCCAAGGTTAGTATGCTCATTCAAATTTCAGTAGGGAGGGAATTAGGGGCTTATATAATTGCGTTTTTATTTTTGATCTGGGGAAATGGTACGCAATACATTTTTTAAGACCGTGGACGAATGACATCATGAGAAGAAAACACACGGAAATACAAATAAAGAGCAAAGCCTCCATCAACTAAATTAATGGATATATAAGTGCATATTTATTTTTGTTAATTGTATGTATTTTTAAAGCTATAATTAAGACTGTCAAACCATATCAGTTTCTCCATTTAATCAAATATCTGTGATAAGATTGCTCAAGCTATATAACTATAACATTCTTGAAGAAAAGTGGTCTATTTATTCCCACTGTGAGTAAGATGTAGTCACTGCAATTCACACTAATTGTTCAATACAATCAGGCTTTCTGTCTGGAGACACACACATTGCTAAAGTTAGCACATTACAGAAATACAGGGATATAAAAACGTGTCTATACAGGGTCAGATGTTAGAGCAATGACATGGACAACTAATGTGCTCTCTGAGTTTTCTGTACTGCCTTCACACTTGTGAAAAAGAAAGATAACTGAACTCAATCTCAATTCAATTAAATGGTTTTAATTTAATGGTTTTGTTTTTCAAAAGGTAACAGCAGAGAGATTTAAATGCAGGTTATTTTAGAAGGAATAAACCATGAAACTCACTATTATATACAGGTCCACTCTTTTTTATCTGCCACAATTAATTTTTTAAATTTGAAAGATTAACAAATTTGGCGAATTAATGAGAAAAGTAAAGCTGGACACTTGCAGTTTGGAAGTGTGGGCAGGACTGAAAGGGACCTTGAACTAAACTAGCTGTTTTCTTCCCTGATGTGCATATTCTGCAGATCAAGTAAATTAAGACAAGCAAACCCTTTTTCTAGCGGTGATATTTACAGGTGTGTGAGTTTATTATCTTTTCAATCGAAGGTTATTATTTTACTTGTTGAATGGTTTTTGCACATTGATTTCTATCGGTTGTGAGTGTATGTCATATTGATTCTGTGTGTTCCTGTTTGGTTTATAGTAAACACTTTAGTTTGGAATTGTATCATGTTTTGATTTATCTGTTAAAACCCTATGTATGCTCACACAGATTGTATTTAACCTCTCCATTCACTGAAGTATTGATAGCACAGCGTCACTTTATAGTGCTGCTATTGTCTGTGACTTATCGTTTAGCGGACTAACGAGTACTAAATACAAGTACTGACATTCAAACCTCTTTGGCGGATGGTGATTCGCAAAGTGTCGGATTAACATGTCATTTAATAATTGGAATGAATTCGTTCATGGCGATTTTTTGCGGAATTGTGAATTTGGCAGATTAACGAGTGGCTTTTATACTATTTACTATATATATAGTGATGATTTTGTTTTGAAAATGTGTTGTATCAAGCTGTGATAAGAATCTGAAGACAGTCAAATCATGTATTTAGCTATACAGAGATATATTAGGCAAACATGAGGCATTATTGTATTATTGAAGTTGCCATTTTCTAGATAAAAGTTTCATAGCAAAATCGTTTGTACAGGATTCTGTATATCTAATTTGGTAGTTTTAATAAGGTCCAGGCCAATGTTGATAAGTGGTTACTTTACTTTATTCAAATTCTAAGCTTTCCTCACTGAAATTTAATTTTCTATTTGAGTATAATCCCTTTTTACTGAAATTCTGTGCCAGTGCTTTGAATTAAAAGGCAGGCGGTCAGTGCTTAATTTATTATGCATACTAAATTTGAAGTGGGCTGTTCAGATTTATTTTACTTTAGCTTATTGAGGTTGGAATAGCCTTCTTTATTACTCGCTAATTAATTTTGTACTGATAATAATAGCTACTTCATATCTAAAAAGGTAAAATGGTTTTGCTTTAGATAAATGGAAGAAAGAATGTACATTGTGTTGGCTAAACCGAATATCATATCGGCATTATTAAATCTAATTTTAAGTTAGGACTTTCTAAAGTGTCGGCGTCGAGGGACCATTCTCTCTTTGTTTTAGGAGAACACTTTGTGTCAATTCCAGAGACAATTTGAGTCTGATATTTGTTTGTTCATTGTATTTTGGCTCTGCCTTATGGGGCAATCTGTACTAAAGGAAATACAAATTGTGTCATCTTAGACATTACTTAAATTACAAAGCTGATCCACAGTATGATACAGTGCAACCAAGAGTGTTTGAAATAAAATCTACAGCAGAGCAGAGGCATTACATGGAAAAGCATAAATTTAACAGGACTGTTAGGATATCAGTCCTGACTGGAAATTCCTGGATTCCTGAATGCTTGGAGCAATATATCCTACAGATATTGTGCCTGCCATAGTCTTACTTTTTTAGTAGACTTTAGTCAACGTACAACATCAAAATTGCTTTGAAATAAATAGATTTTTTAGAATGTGTGCTGTTAATAAATGACTCAACAGTATGTTGCTTAGTGCAAAATACCCTCTACCCCGATATAACGTGGTCCTTGGGAGCCAAAAACTATTATTGTGTTACAGGTGAAACACTTTTTGGCCTTCAGCATTTTCGTTAATAGTCAGCAAATCATTTATGTTAGTGCACGGTGTATGCAGTAAATAAATCTGTTCTATAATGGTTAAATTGTATCTCCTTTCTCTAATTACAACACTGATTTTATACATTTACTAAAAACAGTGTATTAACAACACCGGTACTAAACACTGCTAAATTCATTCATGTGGGTGTGGTTACATCAATACCAATGGTTTGGAATGCGTGTAATGCTGAGGAAAATGCTAAATTCACATGAAATATCAGAAAACTCTTTTCATTAGAGATCCTTACAAATTCTTGTATTTTGGTATTTTAGCAAATAGGAGTCCGGGCCACTTTGTCACTTAGCCAACTATGTTTTACATAGATTGTTATGTAATATGAACTGTTAACTATTAAATAGTATGAAAATGTTTCAGAGATGGGAGTTTTTACTGATAGAAAAACATTAAGCTAAAAGGGGTAAAGTGATCAACGGATGACTTTTTATGCAATGAAGATCGGAGGGAAAATGTTGTAAATGCACTCAGATTTGTGCTTTGACTTTTTTGGTTTTACAAATTATATCCAAATTCACATTATATTGGAGTAGAGGTTTAATATGTACGGTTACAGAGTGATGTCTCCCTCCACAGGGTTCAACCCTTTACTGTCGCTTTAAGGTCCCAAACAAGTGCTGCTACATGATTTTAGCCGCCAGTACATTAATCTCCCGAATATGTACACCATTATAAGTATAGCTCATTCTGTCAGTCAATCAGCTTTTAATTTTCAGAGAACATCTTATTGATGACCAGCACTTCAAAGTGCTTTTGAGAGTTGTGTTACAAGAACACGATACAAGATACAATACAAGATGTTACAAGATGGATAGAAAGCACAATAAAGTAATCATCACCTTCACAAGTCAATTACATAAGGATATACCTCACACAAACGACTACATAAAACCACTTTAATCTTAAAGCATTTACAGGAAGCTGCATCTCAGAAAGCTTAAAATCAAAGCTAGAGATTGTAATGAAGCCAGAAATGGCAAGTGATCAAATGAGTGAATGTCCTGGGAACCTGTCCGCAAGTTTACATTTCCGTAAGTCGTAAAAACACTCTTATACACTAGCGTACAGGTCAGCAAAGTTTCCCTATCATATCCTATCCTATTCTATGCCAAAAATTCATTGTACTTTATGTAAAAACACTTTGTAAAGAACATTAATAAATTATGTATTGTTTTTTATTTTCCTGGGACCTTATACATAAAGTCGGATTTCCGTAACTCGGTCATCCGTAACCTGGGGAGTGCCCATTTTATTCTTTGAAAAATAAACACGGAATACATTAACGCATTTAAAATGGCAAACATTAAAACACAGCTAAAGAGCAGGGCTGCTATTTCACCCACAGTATTTCACTAATTTCCTTAAGGGTTCCAGCTGCACAACACTGCAAATGTCAAAACAAATTCAATACATTTTGAGAGGTGAACAGAGCCTTGGCAAAGACATGAATCTGTACATTAGTTGTATATTTTCGTCTGGGTGTCGAGGACCATGCAGCAATTTAGATGCTTTTATATTCCCACCGGAGCTCCAAATAGTTCATTTTTAAAAAGATTTCTGCAGAAAAATGATGTGTGTTTTGCTTGAAAGGCTGCACCATCCATATAGACATGGTTCATTAAATGGCTAAAAGGCAAATCTGTATCAGTGGGAATCTGACAAATAAATCCTTAAATTGCAGACGAACGCTGGAGAAAGTCAAGCAAAAAATAAAAAGACATGATACTGTGCGCCCTACACAAAAATACCAACCTTATATGACACTGCTGTGACTGAAATACAACCCGTATCATAATTATAGAGTTAAATACTATCTTGGAGCAATCACACAGCATTTCCAGCATTTAGTGTGCTCTGCTAGTCTTACCGTGAAATAGCACAATCATATCATACATAGTAAGACCAGAGACATCCATCCACACACAAATGAAACTACAACAAGAGCAAATTTACATAACAAGAGCAATCAGAAATAACTGGAAGTCCTGATGTGGGTCAGACACAATAACCCAAATCAATTCTCTTCCCTCCAGTTGATGGTAATGAGTGAAATTAGTCAATCTGTCTAATGAACAAATCAATCACAACTCTCTTTGTTCGTATTTGTCAACGCACTGACGACCGGTGCCATCTGCTATAAATAGTACCAACAAGGCTGCACAACACCTGCAGCAGCCAGAAGGAGAACCGGGCCTGTCTGGTGTTTGCTTAAGTGGCAAAAATGCGCTTCTGTTCGGTTTTTGGGTTTTACTCAACAGAAATTGCTCTTTTAATTGACATGCGGCATTGGGAATGTGTTTCATTAATAGCGCTACATTCCTAAATCAGATAAAATGTTTTCAGCTGGAGCTTTTTTTAAGTTTCTAAATTGAGAAAGATACAGTTCATTTAATGCTCTTTGCTTTTCATGTTTATTTTCGACTACTTTACCTCCCTTGAAGACACGACGGATATAAATCTCTCTAAATCGCTGCTCTAGAGGCAGTTCAGAGGAGAGCAACCAGACTTATTCCAGGTCTGAAGGGAATGTCCTACTGAGAGACTGAGGACATGAACCTTTTCACCCTGGAACAGAGGAGACTATGTGGGAACTTGATCCAAGTCTTCAAAATCATGAAAGGCATCGACCACATCAAACCAGAGGAGCTTTTCCAGATCAGCAGGGACACACGCACCCGGGACACAAATGGAAACTGGGCTTCAAGGCATTCAAGACAGAAAACAGGAGACACTTCTTCACACAGAGAGGCGTCACAATCTGAACAAACTCCCCAGCGATGTGGCTGAAGAGACAATTTGGGAACATTCAAAAACAGACTGGATAGGATCCTTGGATCATTTAGATATTAATGGACACCAAACGAGCACGATGGGGCGAATGGCCTCCTCTCGATTGTACACTTTCTTAGGTTTCTTATGTTTCTTATGCTATCAATTTATAAATGCTCACAAGAAGCTGCTATCTGAGAGACCCAGTTGGGTGGTTTACTTATTTACATGATGGAAACCCAAACTTCTCTGAAAGGGAAAGTGTTGTCAAACATGAACTGATTAGCACGGAAAAAACTGAAGACCCCAGGGTGCTCTGTTGAAAGTACATCACAGATTATTTTATTACACAGGGAAACGTCTCAGGCAGAGAACGGTCAGGACATTTTCTAGGACACTTTTAATTGCTTCAGTGATTAATAGAACCTTCCAATTATATTTAACGGTGATCCCCCTCCAAAAAAACATTTTAATTTAAATTACAGATCGGCTAAAGACTTTTGTCAAGCAGCTAATATTTTCCCTTCCTTTTTAATTTTATTAATATTAGCAGAGAATCAGCTTTATGTGATTTAAAATGTATTAGTTAGTCCACTACTACTGACATCACTTATCACTAAACTTTGAATTGTCTGACTACATTATGTAATTGAGTATTTTAACATTAGGTCTTCAGTATTTTTATTAATTACTTTGTCACATTCTAGAAACTGGATGACAACAATCAATGAAGGTATTGTTTTTGTTTGTTTGTGTTGTTTTAGAGAAAGCATGCTGTCAGGAAAGATTATAAATACATACATTGTCAGGTATTGTTGACAACTATGCATGAGATGAATACTCCAAATAAAAGCCTTGTGTCAACTGTCTGTCATCCAGAACTTTGGGAGGTGTCAGTTACAGAAACGATGGCGTGTGTCAAAAACATATAAACGTTGGATTGTTTCAGGGGCCAATTTGAATTGCACAGCATTAGAAGCCACTGGAAATCAGAGTTGTCATATTTTCAGTGGAAAGTAATTGGTTTTAAGGATGGACGTTTGTTCTTTTGTATTGAAAGCATCTTTCAGAGGCAGCTCAGAAATGTAGACAAACTTTGACAGTCAAATCTTCTGTAATTGCCGCGGTGATACTGCTGGTGTTGCAAATGTTTGTCATTTCACATCCTGCAACCTGAGATTCATAAATCAATGGACGAGCTTCATTTGCATCATGCGTAGCCCTCAAACCCGTGGCAGTGGAAAACACAAAAGTACAAGCCACAAATCTTCTAGATGCAGGGTGCTCATGCCTGGTCCTGGTTTTTGTTCCAACCGAGCTCTTAATTACTTAGTTGAACCTTAATTTAAGTAATAATTTCCTGAACCAGAGCCTTTTAATCATTGTAAACAGTAGGCGTTTTAAGTTGAGTATAGAATTGTATAAAATATGTATTAAAGAACCAACTCTTTTATTACACAGTTTAAAAAGTCAATTCTAAGCAGATTGTTACTTCAATTAAGATTCAATTAAGTAATTAAGAGATTGGTTGGATCAAAAACCAGCATGGGGGTCCTCCTCAAGTTCTAGATTATTTCTCAGGGGCTGCTCAATCAGTTATTGAAAAAAATAATATTGAATACTTCATCTTATGGAATCCACGCTTCTTGGTGAACCACAGAGAAGGCAGAGGTTCAAAGGTTTTCTTCTTTCCATCGCCAGCCACACAGGTTATATCAATTCTACAGAGAACAAACATCTCCTCTTGTCTTCTGTGCTGCAGATGTTTTTAATTGTTAATATTTTCATACGTTGGGGGAGCAGGGTATTGCATGTTGATCTGTTCGTATAAAAATCTCTCGTTTACCCGGAAGCTTGAATGCCTGAGCAGCATCGATGTTGGAGATGTGTGAAGTCCCCCAAAAGCCTCTGAGGTCCAAGGTATGGGGAATATATGAAAAATACATTACACTAAATCACAGTGACAGTGGCAGCTATGAGATGTAGAATAAATGTGTCTTTTAATGTATCGGCCTATAGGAATGCATTCATCCGCCTGAGGAATAAATTAATAAACACTTTACAAAAAACACATAGAATCCCAATGAGAATGGTTGGTAGTTTCACAAAGGTAATACAATGGAAGATATGTGATTACCCTTCTGATAACCAGAGCCTGTTGAGTGAAATAATGTGAGAAAATTGCCTTTAATAACAGTTAATAATGTAGGCCTTGGATTCAACAATAAATGGATGAAGTATGACGTCCATAAATGATGAGATACCTGGAGTAAAATATCACTGAGATGGTTGACACTACGGGGTTACAACAGACCGGAAACCACATTCTCTCTCTCGCTCCAACCCTCTTTTTCTCTCTCTGTCTCTCTCTCTGCATCTATCTATCTGTCTAATCTCCCTCTGTCTGCCTATCTATCTATAGTCCTGTAATTTAGAAATGCCCGTTACACATTTACATAATGTATAATTGCAGAGGCATGCAGGTAATTGATTTCATTTCCTGTCAAAGATATCAGACTGATCCTGTGCTGGATTACTCTCCGGAAATAACAGAATCTGATGGGGCATGAAAGTAATTGAATACGCGAGGCATTCGACTCACCTTGCCGTTCTCGATTGTGAACGAGCCGAGACGGTTAGAGAAAGGGTCTCGGTGAGGCTGCTCTCCACCGGGGGAAGGATGTAGATAAGCACGATAATGGTCTGTTTCCCTCTTCCTGAAAGAACAGCACACGAGGGGATGGCGGTGGTGTGTACTTACTGCTCTCAGTGTCCGCAGGTCTGTGGGTGTTGATGCTAAAAGAAGGGAGCATCCTGTTATTAACTCAAAAGGGCTCTGCTCCTGAAAAAGATAACCAAGTGGATACTGAGGTTTTTTAGATTATGTAATTACTCCCCCTCCTATTGTACCATCAGAATTAAAAGTGCTGCACACATTTATGATGTATTATCATCATTAAATACTTCCCACACTTCTCCGTGGTCACCGGTCTCTGTAATGATCGCTTTCAGGGCGCAGCCAACTTCAAACACCGGACTTAAAACAGGAATGTGAAAATGGTGCTGTTCCAATTCACACAAAGACTTTAATTTACTGTTTCTCCAGGACCTGTCAGATTGAATATTACTTATTAAAGACGGCCGATGAACCTCCGGTGTTGCTCTCGACTTTGTAGTGTAGATGTCTGCCTGGTAGATTGTCGTCCATTCAAGTTATTAACGTGTAAATCTTGCCTCATTTACATGGTTTGAGCATACTGTACGTATGAGTGGCTGTCAGGGGAAACAGCTTTATAAGAGAAATACATTATTTTTGACACGTTAAATCTGTTGTAGTTGGCTGCTTCAAATTGATTAAAATAAACTTCATTGTAGGTGCTGCAATAAGACCTCTTTCAGAAAGTTGACTGTGATACATTCTACACATCCGTGCACATCTCATTGTATTTATTTATTTGTATATGTGTGTTTGTTTATTATGTTCACGAGCCCCCACACTTTAATGAGATGGTATCTTCTTTTTCTGACCTTTACTGACCTCCTTCAGCTGCCTGGCTTGCACCTCAAACCCAGCGCTAAACCGAGCTCTGGCCTCCGATATCAATGGCTCTTTTTCAGATCCCCCAGCCTTGCAAACCAGCGTCGAGGACTTTGAGGATCCCGGTATTTTAAAAGCTGTTCATCTCTTGTGACACTGTTTCCATTGGTTAGATATACAGTGTCACTGGCAGGAGCCTCGTCTTCTCCAGACTAGCCTTTATGATTTGCAGTGTCAGTTTGGCGTGTGAGGTTCGCTGGATTCCCACAGTAAAAAAAAAAAAATGGGTCTGAGGGCATGAAAGTGGAGCTGAATACAAAGCGTGCTGCCAAACGCAAAGACAAAACTTTGAGCTTGGAGTCTATAAATAATAAAAAAATGGGTTTTGATGTAGTTGACAATTTGAAAGTCTTCACAAAGCCACAAATGTGTTTGTAGAAAAGCAAAGGATTGGGTATTTGAAAAACAAACAAATAAATAAAAATTGTGATGTTTAGCTGCATAACGATATTAGTTTCACTCTGTTATAATGATTGTTTAGCATGATTATCTGCTCTCGAAGGAGACATTGTACCCCATTTACACACTGGTCTGTATAATTGTCTTTAAGGTGCAGATGGACGCATACACAATGCTTTTCAGGTGGGACTGAGAAGAGGTGTACTTTTTCTAGAGCATACTTTGTTATTATATGGGAAATGCAGTGAATCCTGTTTCTTCTCAAAGAGTTACAATGAAGGCTGTTATTAAATGGCAGTTGATCGTAGGGGATTGATTGAATTCTTACTTATGCGTCCGTGTGTGTATTTATGCCTGGCTGTGTCTGTGTGTGTGTAAAAGCATCTATAAAATGTATTTAATAACCACAGATTACTGAATTAGAAACCACAGACAAGTAGTTCTCTTAGCCACAGAATTACCCAGGGAAGCCAAACTATCAATCACATACTTACAGTTAGGTCCATAAATATTTGGACAGTGACACAATTGTCATCATTTTGTCTCTGTACGCCACCACAGTGGATTTGAAAGGAAATAATTAAGATGTGCTTTAGGTGTTGACTTTCATCTTTAATTTGAGGGTAGATACATCCAAATTGGGTGAACGGTGTAGGAATTACACCCATTTTTATATGTGGTCCCCCCAATTGTAGGAGTTCAAAAGTGTTTGGACAAACTAACATAATCATGAATTAAATTGTGAGTTTCAATACTTGGTGGCAAATCCTTTGCAGTCAATGACTGCCTGAAGTCTGGAACCCATAGACGTCACCAGATGCTGGGTTTCTTCCCTGATGATGCTCTGCCAGGTCTGCACTGTAGCTGCTTGTTCTTGGGGCGTTTTGTCTTCTATGGGGGACATTTTCTCATCCAAGGTTAAGGATGAATGAAACTGAAAGCTTATAGTTTTAAAACAATATCATTCAGAAATCCTTATTGCGTTTAAACCATTCAGGCCTGAACGGAGACAGAGGGAAATGTATAATGGAGATTAGATTACTGATCGAGTCTAACTCGTATAACTCACTCACGTTTACTGACCCGGGCATAAATATCTGGCAAAGTATATGTTTGTGTTGGATGAAATACACTCACGTCCGGCTGTAAACAAATGTGGAAGGTCCTTCTGGTGGAGGTGTGGACGTTTTTACAGATGAGCAAACACGGAGCAATCTCATTTATTTTTGCTTTCAAGGTCGATGCGAGTATCTGGGGCAGATGAATGGAGACACGGGGCCTAATCTGCTGTTACTATTCCAAGCCTGATTCATAGTGGTTACTCCGAGCACAACTTTCCCAATCCATTCCTGTCATCGTCCGCAATTTAAAACTTGGAACCAGAACATGGCCGCCAAAGAACGAGGGTACGGAGAAAGAATTTAGGATTCTGGATCTGAATAATATTTCAGTTTTATTTAATAAAATTGTTTTATTTAAAAGATACATTCTAACAAACAGAACAAGAACACAAGACTGTTTATAGTCACAGATTATAGTGATATTCTATCTGCATATCTAGTTTTTGGACACAGTATCTCCTATAATGATTTATATGGAAACTAAAATGGCCTTGTTGAACACACCGGAATTGTCGGTTTAATACAAACAATTATCCTGAAGGTGTTTCTCCAAAAGACATAATAAAGAATCATCGTTTCCCTCTAATTCAGTGAGAATTGCTTTGTACTGAAAGCTTCCCGACTCGCACAAAGGAACTACGGATGAGAGAGTCCGAGCCGATGATTAAAACAATGACCCTCTACGGCTATCAAAGGCAGCGCCGTAACCGAAGCCGAGAAAAGAAAAATCAGCCGACAAAAGCTAACATTTAGACAGCGTATGGTGAGATTCTTTTGATGATACGCGATAAGGGAGAGACTCGGTTTTATCTTTATATTACCAGCACCGTCAACGTCATGTCAAACCATGATTGTGGCCTCCTGGGTAGCCAATTACACTGCTTGGCCAAATAACGTGTACATCTCGTCGAATAACAGGCACAGGGAAGCTTTATTTTCTGAGGTCAACTTCCAGATCAGCTGAAAAAGATGAACAGTTTCTGCCAAGGTTACGGTACGTCGCTGTGGATTATTCCCAGCATTGCCTGTCAATGGTGATGGACGTCTAGTGGAGAAGATAGCATCTTATTCAATCGAGATTCTGGGGGATTAATTATTACAATACACCTCTAAGGTATTCTTTTGCTTAGATTTTTCACTATCATACCTGGACACCGCAGATATAAAAACAGAATTAGCTAGTGGCTTCCTAAGCTGCTTATTGATCAGTCTTGCTTTTTTGATCTCCTCATCTTCTCTGCTCTTAGGTAGCCTAGGGGTAACTGCAGTCCTATCTTTGCTTTTGGGAAATGGCAGGTGGCATGCAATTTTTATATACACACACACATACACACACACATACACACACACACACACACACACACACACACACACACACACACACACACACACACACACACACACACACATATTTATAGCTGTACTCCTTCTTGGAGGTTTTAAATAGTCTCCCTACTGTTTCTCCTACTCACTGGCTGGCACCCATCTATTATTTGTTTGAGATGCACACAAAAACCACAAGAAATGGCACCGGGTTCATGCCCTGAGAGTGCTAGTTGGAGAGAGGCTGATTATTTCTGTGAGAGCTTTGTATTTCCCATGGTGACTCCCCGGCTCTGATGAATAAACTGAATTGCATTGATCTGAAGCCGCCCCTGACAGGTGTCACGCGGTGCAGCCCGGTTCTGCATCTCTCTACAGCTTCCATTTGGTGAAGTAGATCATACGTTGCGTGAGATATCTCCTCGAGAGGAGGAGTGGAGCTGGAGGGGGGGAAAGAATGCAAACCTCAGTAATCCTACATGGCTGAGAATGAACTGTAGTAGTTAAGATTAGCATTGAGTACTGCCAATGGCAACATGATGGTTGTAACCCGAACATGTATTTATTTATTTATTTTATAAATGGAGATTGGAGATGGACAGAATGTATACTGTGGGGAACCCCGACTGCCACTCCAGATGTTTTATATATAATTATAAGCTTGATTGGCAGGATATTATTATGATTAAAAGTAACATGCTGGATTTATGGACTTTGTTTTGAATACGTTTGGGATTTAGACTGGCTGCTGCTGTGTTTGTGTTTATTCATTTGTTTGTGTAGAGAGGGACCTGTTTTCAGAGTTTGGTTTAGGTTTGACGGGAGTTAGGGTTTTGATTTGTTTTTTTACCTTTTGTGTGGTTTCCTGAGCCCTGACACACGCACACACACACACACACACACACACACACACACACACACACACACACACACACCAGATTGTCATTTCCCTTTGTCCACAGACACATTTCTTACCAATCCAATATGTGATGATGCTGATTCGTGGTAAATTACCCTGATACAGGTCCTTCCAACGCCTCTTCATTAACAGATCCTATCAGACTTGGTTCATATGGGGTAAAATGTACATATATATATATATATATACTTGATCTGGCTTCTCTGTCAGGCTGAAACTAATAAGCCAGTCCAGTGCTGAGCACAAGGTTGTCTTCCTGAGCCCTCATTTATTGTTAATGTCACCGAGGGCTGGAGGCGATGCACAAGCCTCTGTTTTCTTAAGTAAACTTACTCTGCTTGGGCTCAAACTGTACAGCGTTATAAATAGAAACTTCTCTTGTTAACAGTAAGATCACTGTTATATAAATATGGAAACAGCCTGCTTTTTTGTGTACTTAAATGTATCATTATGGTTCTCGGTGCGTGTTCGCAGGTGTTGTTTTACTCACTGCAGGCGCGCAGCTCTGTGTTTATTCCCTTCTGATCAGTGATTGACACAACAATAGTAAAACCCGATGTTGTTCGTTCTTGCTGCCTTGCCTTTCCACGCGCCATCTGTCTATCATCTGTTACAGCTACTCCATATTTAACACACGGACATTTGTGTGAATAGCTTCTTCGTGCAAACCCTCGCTCTCTCTTTGTGTGTTGCTTGTTCCTCAAAGGGGAAACATGACATTACATACGAGATAGATATGTGTTTGTTTTGCATAGGGTTGGTTGTGGTTGACCCTGGTGTCAGTCTTTTCTCAGTTTTGCATGATTTATTGTAGATACTGGATGGGTATCTTTACTGGAGAGGCACTGATGGTATAGATTTGAACGGGTTAAATCCATTTGGTGGTTAATTTTCACACATTTTCCGGCAGTCGTGACAAAAAAGTGCGCACTTCTAAAAATAGGGCAGGATTAGGAAATGATGAATCAGTTTATTGAAGAAATTGGAGGAACAAATTTGTTTCTGTTAGTGGTTGCATCGGGAAGTCAGAAAGATTTATGTGCAATTACTGCTTATTCAGTACAACGCGTAGTGTGACTAAGAGCAATGCGTGAGACCTCCTTTCTGCCTCATTAAATAAGTTAATCATATAAATCTGGAGGAAAGAATCGTGCGTTTGGACAGCAGGCTGTTTTTCACTCACCAATGTGCTTCCACAAATACTGGAGGCTACTTGCGTTAGGAAGTGAAGTCAAAAAGCTTAATTTGGGATGACAGAGTCTATTTTAGTTTTGGTTTATTTCTACTCCTGATCAGAGCGTTTAATTTCAATGTTTTTGAGGCAAATCTCTCATCTACAGTTCCATCAGATGTGATCAATTTGCAGTTCCGTCAGAGAAGCAAGACAACACATTGATTAATGATGTGAAATGGGTGGTCTTCAGAAGGAATTAAGCAAAGCCAGCCAAAGCAAACATTTTTGAAAGTATCACTGCCGTGTCATACATGACATTAATTGTGTATAATTAACTGAATCCCATTTGGAAAATTGATGGTGTGGCAAATGCTCATCAAGAGTGACTCATATTTCACGGTGTCAGAGATACAGAGGCTTGTTCTCAGATGTCAGTACTGTACGTGACATTGGGAAGTGGCATTGCAGGCCATGAAGCACTGCCTCGTTAATCAAAAGTGGATTTGTACGAGTTCCTGGTGTTTCTGTTCCACGTCTGGAGAAAAGTGCGTCTGAATGTTTTTTGCTGCGTTGTCAAATAGGACGATAGTAACGACACCTAAATAAGATAACTCTCTATAAAATTAAATATACTTTATCTGGGATGTTGAAATACTCTTATAGGAACATAAATGCACATGTAAATACATCTGGAATCTAGTTTTGAGGGTTTTAATGTCAATTTGCATTATTGTAAATTATTTACAAGGCTCTCCTGATCTACATTAGTGTGATGATTGTTTTGGTTTGTACCACTTCCATGTACTTCTTACCATAGTACAAATGTGTGACATCAGACATCATTAAAGATAATGCAATCCTCCTTTATTCTCTCTGGTTTATACTGCACAACCTTTCCAGAATACACGCAGATTGTGCAGAGCTGTTAGTCAGAAGAAGGTCTTGACTTGAGTAACTTCCCAGCTGGCGACGGAGGTTCATGGTGCCCCTTTTGCCGATCTCCAGCAGTACCTGGCATGTTATTTCGCAACCCCGTGATTACTGCATTCGGCATACAGTTAAAAAGTGCCGTGACTCCTGCTCTGTGTGAGTAGACTCATTAACGGCAAGAGCCACTTAGATTTCTGTGGTTTTATCCTTTACTTTAGGTGCAGCACTTAGTTTAAGACATTGGTACAACTAATTAGCTGTTTATCAGATTCTATTAAATAACTTGATAGAATGGATGTGGCATATACTACTTTTGGTTGATGTGCAACTGACCTACAGAAGGCAGAGGATGAGACTCTCTTCATATGAATAAAATATGGGAAAATATAAAATCTTCAATTCAAAGCAGAAAGCTGACATGTCGTGTCTGATCTGAAGATATCGTGTCCCTTACAGCAGTGTTTTGGGAACAGAGTCAGAGCAAATTGCTAGATTTTCTCCACCCTGTAAATTGAGAGCTGTTGCCTTTCCTTTTCAAAGTATGAAATCAAAAATACCTTCAAACATGTTTTCAGCACTTATTATCATATTTACGTAGCAGTGCAATGAAAGCTTTACGCTGGGCATGTGTGTTGTTCATGTTGTTTTAAGGCCTGAAGCAAAATCTTTGAAAATCACAAAAATCACAACAGATGCGACTAACTAGGTTGTTGTCAAAACAGTGGAAATAGGATTTTTTTGTTTTTAGTGTTGTTTAGTGTTTTTTTACATTTCATTTTACATTTTACAACTGCCCTCTATAAAACACATAGGGAACAGAGGGTGTTGATTAGAGGAGTTGCTTCTAACTGGAGTGAGGTTGTTAGTGGAGTTCCACAGGGATCAGTACTAGGGCCTGTGCTGTTTCTATATTAATGATCCAGTTGAAGAGACAATTTGGGAACATTTAAAAACAGACTGGATAGGATCCTTGATCACTTAGTTATTAATGGACACCAAACGAGCACAATGGGGCGAATGGCCGCCTCTCATTTGTACACTTTCTTATGTTCTTATGTCTGTATACACAATGATGCTTTACAGGATCTATTTGTGACAATCGATCATAAAGAGGACTTTCTAATTTGTATGCAATATATCGCAGCCTAATCTTCCAGTCAACTCAGCATTCTTGCTTTGATGTTCTCTCTTCCTAAACTGATGGTTTGTCCGTGGTTTATTAGAAAATGATTTCTTTGTAGTGGTCGTGCATACAAAGAAAGTAACAAATTATCATTGATTAACTCAAACTGGGAAATAGTTCAATAACCCGAACTGGAGTTATTCTGCATAACTGAAGTGGATCTACCTGTTCTTTACTTTAGCAAAGCCATACTGTGAATAAAGACAGATTATGAAACTTTCATCTAGAGCCCAGCGCTATGGATTTATTGAAGAAGTTGAAGCTAAATTGCACAGGGCCCATAAATACTTTATCAACAGCAGACACATCAGCAGAAAAGATCCCTCTATTTTTAACCTTTCCCTCTCTATCTCTCTCTCTATATATATCACCAAGTGTTAGTGAAGACTCTTGTATAGATAGATAAATAGATAGATAGATCGATAGATAATTTGATTATATATAAGGGCAGATGATGGATAAGATTTTCTGAAATGAAAAATAAGGGATTGTATTAAAAATGTATGCACACAGCATGTTTGGTTTCATATCAATCTAAACATGTTATATATATATATATATATATATATATATATATATATATATATATATATATATATATATATATATATATATATATATATATATACACTCACCTAAAGGATTATTAGGAACACCTGTTCAATTTCTCATTAATGCAATTATCTAACCAACCAATCACATGTCAGTTGCTTCAATGCATTTAGGGGTGTGGTCCTGGTCAAGACAATCTCCTGAACTCCAAACTGAATGTCTGAATGGGAAAGAAAGGTGATTTAAGCAATTTTGAGCGTGGCATGGTTGTTGGTGCCAGACGGGCTGGTCTGAGTATTTCACAATCTGCTCAGTTACTGGGATTTTCACGCACAACCATTTCTAGGGTTTACAAAGAATGGTGTGAAAAGGTAAAAACATCCAGTATGCGGCAGTCCTGTGGGCGAAAATGCCTTGTTGATGCTAGAGGTCAGAGGAGAATGGGCCGACTGATTCAAGCTGATAGAAGAGCAACTTTGACTGAAATAACCACTCGTTACAACCGAGGTATGCAGCAAAGCATTTGTGAAGTCACAACACGTACAACCTTGAGGCGGATGGGCTACAACAGCAGAAGACCCCACCGGGTACCACTCATCTCCACTAAAAATAGGAAAAAGAGGCTACAATTTGCACAAGCTCACCAAAATTGGACAGTTGAAGACTGGAAAAATGTTGCCTGGTCTGATGAGTCTCGATTTCTGTTGAGACATTCAGATGGTAGAGTCAGAATTTGGCGTAAACAGAATGAGAACATGGATCCATCATGCCTTGTTACCACTGTGCAGGCTGGTGGTGGTGGTGTAATGGTGTGGGGGATGTTTTCTTGGCACACTTTAGGCCCCTTAGTGCCAATTGGGCATCGTTTAAATGCCACGGCCTACCTGAGCATTGTTTCTGACCATGTCCATCCCTTTATGACCACCATGTACCCATCCTCTGATGGCTACTTCCAGCAGGATAATGCACCATGTCACAAAGGTCGAATCATTTCAAATTGGTTTCTTGAACATGACAATGAGTTCACTGTACTAAACTGGCCCCCACAGTCACCAGATCTCAACCCAATAGAGTATCTTTGGGATGTGGTGGAACGGGAGCTTCATGCCCTGGATGTGCATCCCACAAATCTCCATCAACTGCAAGATGCTATCCTATCAATATGGGCCAACATTTCTAAAGAATGCTTTCAGCACCTTGTTGAATCAATGCCATGTAGAATTAAGGCAGTTCTGAAGGCGAAAGGGGGTCAAACACAGTATTAGTATGGTGTCCCTAATAATCCTTTAGGTGAGTGTATATACGCATATATTTGACCAGATTTTAATGATACCATCAGAAGAATTACACAACATTCCTCCACCTCATACAAGACCCCCCTGCAATTATGCCAAAGTATTTAATTGATAGTTGTGTTCTGAATTTGACAATTGATTGCTAACCATATTAGCATAAAAACACATCAATTAGAAGCCCATATAAGACCATAAGAAGCAATTAAATCAATATGTACCAGTTGTGCATCTATGAATCTCTGTGAACTGCAATCACACACATTCGGTAAACAACACGTACATAATTTTTCCATAAGAGGGTCTATTCTCAGGTTATGTTCCTTCATTGTTCTTTAAGTATATTATAAAACCCAACATTGAATATTTGTCTTTAACCACCATATGATCCCGTATGATCCCTGGAAATGTCATGGAGTTTTCTCTTTCACTGAGAGCTCTCTCAGATGTCGAGTGGCGAGAGAATCCAGCAGAGACATGATGGAATTATGTATTGATGGGAAGCCGTCCCCAGATGCACTTATCTTGGGAGAAATGCAGAGTTCCCACCTTATTGGAGATTGCATGATAAAAGATGAACTGCTGTCTGAGTGATGTATTCCCTTCAGTCACCGTGTTGAGTAGCCTGTCTGTGCCGTGCATTCATTTGCCACGCAACTCAGATTCTTTGTGTTGAAGTGAAGACTCGGCTTATTAAACATTCGAGTCCAAAATGGTGTAATTTCGATCAGGCATGTATATGTTAGATTATCTGTACAATAAGCTAGTGAGAGATAAAGGCATTGTTTATTATGCCATACTGTACACTGTTAAAAGAGATTGATGTTAGATTTGCACTGAAATATTTCACTCTATGAGGTGGTTTTGAACATATTCTGTTTTAGAGTTAGACCAAGTCACAACGTTAGCAAAGTAAAAACCTGCATCCTATTTCATTTTCATTTATCGTCAAAAGATGCTTTCTACTACTTGTGATAGGTTACAAATACTGATTTGTGTCTCATCTATATGTGCATAAGAGAAAAACAAAAACTCGAAAAGCTAAATCTTTCATGTAGTCAAAGAAGAGTATTCTATCTTACATATTTTAAATGTACATTCGTGTTTTCTTTTCGTAACGAAACTTATTTCGTGCCTTCCCTGTACACTTCTGTTGTGTGTCTTGTGCAGAGGTCACTAACCATTGCAGAATCGAGTGAGCAGTTGGCCGAAGTCACATCCATGAGTGACTCGGCATAAAACAAAAAGCCCAGCTCTTTCAGTTTGATCACTGAAATTGGTAGCGAAACTGTTTCTGTAAATCTAGATATTTCAAATCGTCTGTCCTGCTTGATCCATTTTTACTGTTTCTGGGTCAAAGAAATCAAATAAATCAGTCCATGTTCTAAAGACCGAATCTCTGAAAATATTATTAATCATACAAAAGTAACTGGTATGTTGCTAATTAGATGTAACACTGATTGGAATGGCCTTTTCTGCAAAGGTTAAGGAAGTTTACATTTCCAATAAGGCACACAAACCTCCAAACTACACTAAACAAATTGAGTGAGAGATCTGTGTTTCAGATTCAAATTAAGTGCATTTGCATCCTTAGTCTGTTAATTAAAAGAGGAGCCAATGCATAATGTGTTTATTGTTATTACTTTCTGCCCTTTTACTGTATCTGCGTGTGCTGCTATGCAAACCACTAAGAAAGGTTAAGTAGAATTTATAATAATACCAACAACGAAACATTAATTTACAACCACTGTGTTTCTCCTCTGCTGGGACGACTCGGCTCAGTTCCTTATCTGACCTTTCCAAGCTGCTCTTTTTCTAGAAACCTCGGTTTGCCTTAACCTGTGGTGATTGAATGTAGGTTTTAATATCTATCTATCTATCTATCTATCTATCTATCTATCTATCTATCTATCGTTCTTCGACTGTGTTTATATTCAGGGTGAAATACAATAGTAAGAATAAATATCAGGCACAACTTGCTTGGGTCAGGTCAAGCTGGCAATATTAAAAAGCAGGGTAAACTGGGACGGGGTGGTGCTGACAGGTGATGCAATGCACATTTTTGAGGTGTTGGTTTCCTGCCAGATCTGATTGGCATTTACGAACGATAACCCTGTGTCTCGTGTTGTTTGATGTTAGTTTTGATTGTTTTTAATGATTATGTATGAATGAACTTGTACTGTCATTTATGCTCTTGAAGGTGCAATACTAAATGGAATGGAAGTGTGATGTGGTTTGTATTGTTAAATTATTTGAATAAAGGAGATTTTAAAAAGCTAAACAATCTATCTATATAATACAGCATTTGTGTACTTTGTAGAGTACCACATCGATCTGTGTTAGGTGAAGTACTTGCTCCGATTTACATAAATAGATATATATGTATATTTGTGTGTGTTTGACCACTGTGCTTTACACATTTAGTCTGTTCAAGAGATTAATTGAATTAAAAAAATATAAGCTTCCTTTTAATATCATTGTAATGGGCATTTACTACTAGTGAGGATTGGAAACAGCTCAGTCTATCTTATCCTCACTTCATTTATATACATATGTAACTGTTCCTTTTACCTTTGTCATACATACTCCTACAAATTGCAGTTTGACCTCAAATCTTTGCCGTTTTTCTCTCTGTCAACAGGGCACATTTAACACAACAGGGTCATGAATTAGAAATGCTGACATGAAACCTGAAAACATCTTCATATATAGCTTAAGTTATAATTTAATGATGGGAGGTTTTTGGAGGGTGAAAAGTCATGAGTATGTCTGTAGTAAATGAAGAAAAGTCTGGGTTTTTCTGGCAAGAATGTCAGAGGAAACTTTGAGGGGTTCTAGTAGGGATTACTGCATGCTGTCTTGGAGTACAGACCGTATCAGTCTACTGTATTTGAGCAGAATATCTCTTAGGGTGGAGGCAACTGGCTATAGCTCATATGTGCACAGCACAATCATGTTTAGACTTGTCTTTTGGGTTATTTCCCACCCCAGCACTATTAGAATAAAGATATTCAGTTTCCCCCAGTTCCTATGTCCAAGTGTGTTTCCTCCTGTACAGAAAACAAAACAAGCACATACTCTGAAGGAATAGCAATGTAGGCAAAATGTGTCTATTGCCAGAGAACAGCTGAGGGTGATGTTGACCACTCTGCGGCAGGTCCCCACAGACCCTCTGAGGAAAAGACCTCCAACGGCTCACAACCACTGACAGCTCTAAACAAAACCGTTTTTCTCCATCATTAGTTTGCAGCATTATCTTCCAGTTTATATTATGAAAGGTTTGCTTTTGAGAATGAACAGCCTCATCGTAATATTATTATTATTATTATTAACTCATCAGTATCTGAGGAAATGTATATTGAAATAAATTGTGACCTAGTATAGAGTGACAAAAAGATAGACATATCTGCAATAAATGTACAGAAACTAGATTAGTCTTATTCCAATAATAAGAATAAGAATAAGAATTTCATTCACATGCTTTGTCTCATTCATTTCAATTCATTAGAAATGTTAACACACAGGACAACGCATGCATACAGAAACAGAAACATGATCGCATCCCCACAATATGAATGCGCATCACCATCTCAAACCTCAACCCAACTGCGCTACGTTAGACTGCTCCCCCTTGCCGTCAGAATAGATGGTCTCTTCCTTCCAAGGAGGGAAACTGAATTTGACAATTGGATTTTGCCCCAGATGTGCGGATCACACGGGTCCGGATCCTCACACACAGCGGGGGGACCGGGCATTTAATCCTGCCGGCTGGGCGCTACACTCAGTTCATAGGCTTGTGCTTGAGTAGGTAGGCTGTGCTTTTGCAGCATGTGAATCACAACCTGCAGGTGTCTGCGCAGAGTCGTGCCAGAGCCATCCCTGCCTGCCTGCCTGCCTGTGAGGCTGCTGTGGAGAAGTCGGCTCGGCTGCTGCGCTTTTTGCAGCCTCTCTCTGTACTGTAGCGCATCCTTGACCAATTAAAGACAAAGTGGCTCTGGATACAGTATCTGCAATTAGGACACGCAGGCTCGGGGAGTCTGATTAAACAGACACCTCGCACTGGGATACAGTATCTGCAGATAGAGGACACGCACAGTGAACAAGTCCAATTAAAGACAAAGTGGCGTTGGGATACAGCATCTGCGGTTTCCGACTACAGAAGTTCACAATCTCCATTTCACAATGACAGCCAGCAAGGATCAACAGCGAGGAAACGCGCAGCAAGAGCAGGTAACCAGACTGTTTATCACCTGGGACATGTCATGCCAACTCGGGTTGTTAGATCCTATATGCGATCCACCACTTGGGTAAAATATAAATAAATCCCTGTTATCTATAATAGTCTTTTTTTTGTAATGCATTTAGTAAGTAGTGCAGTCTGAGTCTTATAAACAGTAGTATTGGACCGATGAACGCATAATGCATCCGGGATTTTAAGCCTCTGTACGTTTGAAGTCATTATACACAAACGATTACAGTTCAGACCTAAATGAAACGCCTGCTGTACTTACTGATGTGCGCATACTTGTCAGAAAACCGGCCTTTGCGCAGAAACAGCCATGCAGGGTTAAATTATATATGTACCTGCTTAAAAAGAGTCACTTTGTCTATGATGGTTGTGTGCAAGTTCTCATTTCAAAATAAATTAAAAAATCCATTCTTCTTAAATCAGTAGCTGAACAGTGAAACCCTTGATGCATAGAGGCAGCGTGTGGAGTGGTCTGGACTCTGGACCAGAGGGTCGTGGGCTCAATCCCACTGCTGATGTACCCTTGAGCAAGGTACTTTACCTAGATTGCTCCAGTAAATGCCCAGCTGTGTAAATGGGTAAAATGTAAAAATAATGTAACAATAATGTAACTGTAACAATTGTAAGTCACCCTGGATAAGGATGTCTGCTGAGAAATCAAGTAATAATAATAGAGGCTACCTGGTTGCTATCTTTACTGTTATCTAATAAGGGTGTATGATTTACTGCTGGTATAAACAAAGCACCACCTGACATGATTCTGTTTTGATGCACATGTCACTATTATATCAATTAGTAGCTCAAAGAAGAGCTTGTCAGCTGTCAGGTCAATGAATAATTAGAGATCTCCAGGGATGGCGACGGCTCAGACGACCAGAGATGGTGCTGTGCCTGCGTGGTGAGGAATATTGTCATTCTCTTCTTGTCATTCAGTTTATCAAGTGTTGCTAATCCTTGCAGACTGGCTTACCAGAATAATTACTTGCAGTTGCTTTATTTCTTTATTTAGTATCCCCCCTTCATCGTAGTATGCATTTTACAGGTCTTTTTTTGTGTGCAAAGGGAACAGCGAGGCGTTGTGGTAAATAATTAACCAGATTGGAAATGTTTTAATTTAGAATGCGTGCAGGACTTTTCAAATATGATGTGACTGCCTTTGCTTATTAGAGATATTGACCTATCAAGTGAGCTAAGTGTGCGGGTCTGTGGGCCCAGGCATACTAAATTAAAACGGAAAGTAGGCAAACGTAATGGAAGAAGCCGAGGGTCATCTAGAGTTGCAAAGAAAGCCCGGCCACTTGACAACACTAGCAGTTACTGTGTAATAGTGCAAACAAAACCAACTCTATTTGCTGAATTATTGATTCAAGCTTTTACATTTTTAATACTTACTACAGTTGCCAAGTGCATTGTCATTTTGGGATATGCATTATGTAAAATAAGACCTTAGTAGTTTCCATCTTTATTAGACTGTGGTTTTGCATTTGCAACCTCAAAATAACATTGTTAAATATAGTTAAGCAGAGTTGTGATCATCAGGACTTACAATCTAGAGTTTTCACTTCATGGAAAATCATTAAAACATCACAGCTTAGTTATATATGATATTATATTCCAAAATGTTACTTTGTTTGAAAGATAAACATATTGCGATGGGTATGTATCCTGTATAAAACTGCAGCCTATATTGAATATGCCACCTTTATATTCTTCATCGTTTATAGACATGCTTTTTAATTATAACAAAAACAACAATTTGATTTGAACATGTTGATTTTTAATTAGCCAAGTGAGAATGCATTGTGTTTTCTGTGGGTAATGACCTTGCCCAACACTAGTATCAATATGGAAAGGCAATTAAACCTTGTTGCAGTGTTATGTATTTATTATAATATAGAAGGGTTTATTATGATAATCATAAACATTATGCTACAGATTGCTTAAGGGAATAGATGCATGCTGTTCAGTATTAAACGTACACCACTGCCTTGGTCTGTTTGGGTCCAGGATTATCAAAACATAACCGATTTACCAGGAAACAAAACAGACGAAACGTTTGACGTATGCTTTTAAGGGAGTCACAAATCAAAGTATAAATGCATCTCCAGATTTGCCCGTTAATTCTCCGTGTTTTGATATTTGGGACTGTCCAGAGGGGAATCCCAGAATCTCAGCTCGAGATCTTCATATGCTTATAGCAAAGAATGCAACAGACGGCGACGGGAGACGGAACTGGATGGAGAACGAAGTAAACCGATGAAAGGGGACATAAATGAGATAAGAGAGTGGGTCAATGTTGTCTGATTTGTACAACAAGGCAGTTTGGATTGGCAGGGAAGATAGCATGAGTGGATAAGCAGGAATCTACCATTCACAGAATACAAGCACTTACATTATCTGTCATATGCTTACTAGGTTACTTGTTAAGTTGAGAATTAATAAAGAAAGTAATACATTTTACAAGCCTTTTTTCTTCATTGTAATGATGCAAACTGTATCATGCTTGCGCTCTTGTTTGGTGTTTTTAATTGGTGCCAACGAAGGGTGCTGGGGGACTGAAAGCTGACGTCTCCTATGTTGGCACATCAGGTACAATCCCCACACCATGCTGCCCGTACGCTTTCACTCTGCCCTGGAGAAACGGTTGACCTAACAAGCGAAGAGGATATTTCGCCGTCCGCTGTCAGTCCTTCTGGGCCTCTCATTTCGCGGCTCACCCCAGCGGTTCACATTCGAGGGGAAGAGTGCAGTTCACAGAGGTGGATTTGTGGCACCTGGGGGGCTTCACTGACACAAGCAATCTCGTCTCACCGGAGAGCTGAGATAGGGCTGAATCAATCAATCCAGCTGAGGAAACCTTGACAGGGTTTGAAGCTCTTCCTTTAATCTGAGCTGCTACAATTGTGGTCCTATTAGCGTTAACTCTTTCAAAACGGAACGTGTTGGAGTCTAATATTGGAGCATCTGTTGTGCCTCAAGAAGTGACTCACAACATGCCTTTATACTCTTGATAAATTACATCTAGCCATCGATGTGTGATTTGAATAAGTGGCAGATGGGCTGGTGAACAATGTGGTTTCAGATCCAGAAATTGCTGTTCTGAATCTTGGTTCTTTTGACTTCTCTGTGTTTTCTGCTCCTAAGGACTCTTGAGAAGTATTTGCTGTAGTGTTTATTTTCTATTCTGCAAGTAATGACCTTTTCATCTCATTTGAGCACGTATCGACTGAGCTAAATACTGTCCGATCTCGGCTGCTGTGTTTAATTGGAGGTAAGGAGGTGTGGGATAGATGGAGTGGCTGTCAGACTCCCACTGATCAGCCGGTCTCATCTATCTTCTGCTGTGCACAAGGAGTGGGAAGAAGTGAGGTCATGCTGGATGCAATCAAAACTGAAAACAAATACTTTGTATGCATTTAAAGGAAGGAATATGACCAGATACCTCTAAAGGAAAGGTTTTTGTTACAGCACTGTGGTTTTAGAAAATAATGCCCACGTTTAGCAGGAGAAATGTCTGTGCAAAGTGCAACTAGCAAAGATTATCTTGCATCATTTCTGAGGAGATGTTTCTCCAGAAACCATCTAAGTATTTTAAAGGTCCCAACTCTTCGGGCATTTATCAGCAGAGGATAAACCATGTGACAAGCAGAGCCAGGATAGTTCGCCTACACAGCTGTAGTCTTTAGATCCCCTTGTGATTCATGTTAAGCTGCCCTTTCCTGCATTTGTACAATCAATGGTTGTTGTGTGCGTTTCCTCAACGATGTTTTTTGATTGTGATGTCTTTGACTACATGTTTAGGTCCCTCCATGTTTCTTTAAACACATCAATTAATTCAATAACAATTTATACTTAGCGTGATAGTTTTTCATTTTCTAATTAGTCAAAGTGCAATTTATTGACTCTATTCAACACAATTTTGTTGAATTGTGGATTGAATTACTATAGCTGGGAAGGCTGCAGGGACATGTAGGTCGTAGGAGTTGAATTACAATTGAAAAAACGTCTTCCTCTTCGTTTTCTTCTTCCTCTTCAAGGTAATGATATTTGTCTCTCTCTCTCTCTTCCCTTTATTTACTTCTCCAGCAGCTCCGGTGATATTTATGGCCTAATCATGTCATTTAAACCCCCTCTTCAGATACCAGCACATGTTGAGAGTTGCTAATCACTGCGGTTGTGTGTTAATGGGGACAAACCTCTCATGTTAAATCCGTGCTCAGCGTTGATGCTGAGATGCCAGACGGCCTCCGCGCCAGAGACTGTAAATCACGTCCGGCTATCTGCCCACACGTGTGGCGGACTTTGCTGCCCTTTAGTGTCTGAGAGAGGTTTGCAAACACGGCTAAATTGGGCCCTGTGACTTAAATACAAGAGTGCTTCTGTAAACAGTGGGAGCAGTGGAGCGGGGGATGGCCGTGGTGCTAATGTGTAGGGATGAGGTTGATTAGACCCCCCGTGATCTCACCTATGAAATAATTAGTTGTTTATTTACTATCAAGTGTAATTTCATAGCTCAGTGGTCACATTATCCCCAAAGCGACCACTGCTTTCCTTGGGGTCCTTACTAATAATTTAAGAGTCTCACCCCTGACACTTCACCCTGAGAGAGATCCCGTTTCCCACAATTCATTTTATACTGACGTGGTATCTCCTTTGAAGTGGCAATCGCCGAATGGTGGCTTTTAAAAGCTAAATTGTAAAGGCCTGCTGCCTGCGAGAAGGTAGGCACGCATTTTGTCAGTTACGAAGGATGTCATTGTGCAGGAATATGCCATCTGCAATTTTCAGTCTCACTCAGCCTGCGTGTGACAGCTCGGGAGAAAAGATGAGACTTTAACAACTATAATCTAACACAAATATCTTTTGAACGCGATTAAAGAGGAATCAGAAAACAGATATTTGCTGGAGATAGATTGCATGCTTAGCTCCTCTGGAAGTGAGTCGGGGGGGGTGTGGAGACTACTGGCTGTGTTCATTTTCCTATAGCAAATATAATCTTACTGTATTGCAAACGTATTTGGAGAACTGGGATAATAAATCAATAACAAATCTGAATATGCACATCTACCGTATGTGTGGCTGTAATATGATGCATTGATACTCAGCCTGTGACTTAAAACCGAATACACCTGGAGGGGAATAAAATCCTCCCAGTTCCCAGTGAAATACAGCTCCTGTAAGAATTCCAATAATAGTGCACAGCTGACAAGGTCAAAAGCCCAGGAAAGATCAATGTTTTTTATCTGAACAGCTTCCCCATCCTGTCAGAAAAAGACTCAGTATCTTACACAACCTACTACTCATAACGTGTCCTTTACAACCGTGTCCTTTGAAAAGTTTAATAATGTTTCCGACACTGGCCTCGGAGAAGAATTTGTATACCCTATTTTACAGTATCGCTGTACTGAAGTCTAAAACACACCCAGTATATCTTGGATTGAAATTAATAGCAGCTTCCTTTAAGATTCAGGGTTGATATTAAGACCCGGTGCATTTAGATCCCGAAAAGAAATGCTTGGATGTGATTTTTGGGAGCTTTTAACAAGTAGCTACCAAATGTGCAACATGAGTTGAATAGTCTCCTCTTCTTTGGACAACTTTCCAGTGTATTCGTGATTTAATATCAATCAGACATTTTCCATGCCTCAGAAATGTAATTTACACAGAGAAACAAATGGTACTGATGTTTAACTCATGGCCTTTAACCCTTTCAATTTGTCCCACATGTCCTGCTTACGGATTACATTAAACCCGCGTGAAATCAATTTGTTAATTAAGGAGCTGTTTGTTACATTGTGAATAAATCGAAGGGGCGAACTGTGTCTGCGATCTACTGTACTTCGTATGGTTAAATATGCATGTTGTCAAGGAAATATAATGCACCTAAAGAGTTGTGACTAATTACTTTCATTCATCTGTTTCTGTTAATTTATATTCTGACAATTAAGAAACAGGGCCACGTTGATTTAAAAGAGATTCACATCTCTATATCAGGTTATCTTTAATTTGTTTTATCTCGTCATTTCCTTTTGGTTAACAAATGTTGTCAAAACAGTTAAATTGGCCATGTGTACAGTACGTCACAGTGCGTCGGATCATTTCGAGCTGATAAGAAACTGTACGTGCGATTCCTGATCAGTTTCCTTTTTCGAGGGCTATCCCGACAGATTAGTGTTGTTGTTCATTTTCAACCAGGTCATATCTCAGCTGGAGTGACAGTATCTGTGTCGGGTAGATTGGGTTGCCTTCCTTCAACAGGCTGGAGTAGCAGTCTTTCCAGATGAAGAAAACATGAAGCGCAATCAGCATTTCAAACACTGTGACTTATTTACATTCTTATACTTCAGTCTGAAATACTGAAGTGATACTCTTATACACCGATCAGCCATAACATTATGAGCACTGACAGGTGAAGTGAATAACACTGATAATCTCATTATCATGGCACCTGTCAGTGGGTGGATATATTAGGCAGCAAGTGAACATTTTGTCCTCAAAGTTGATGTGTTAGAAGCAGGAAAAATGGGCAAGCGTAAGGATCTGAGCGACTGTGACAAGGGCCAAATTGTGATGGATAGATGACTGGGTCAGAGCATCTCCAAAACTGCAGCTCTTGTGGGGTGTTCCCGGTCTGCAGTGGGCAGTACCTATCAAAAGTGGTCCAAGGCGGCCAAGGCTCATTGATGCACGTGGGGAGCGAAGGCTGACCCGTGTGGTCCGATCCAACAGACGAGCTACTGTAGCTCAAATTGCTGAAAAAGTGAATGCTGGTTCTGATAGAAAGGTGTCAGAACACACAATGCATCGCAGTTTGTTGCGTATGGGTCTGCGTAGCCGCAGACCAGTCAAGGTGCCCATGCTGACCCCTGTCCAGTGCTGAAAGCGCCTACAATGGGCACGTGAGCATCAGAACTGGACCACGGAGCAATGGAAAAAGGTGGCCTGGTCTGAGGAATCACGAGTTCAAGGTGTTGACTCCTCCAAATTCCCCAGATCTCAAGCCAATCGAGCATCTGTGGGATGTGCTGGACAAACAAGTCCGATCCATGGAGGCCCCACCTCGCAACTTACAGGACTTAAAGGATCTGCTGCTGATGTCTTGATGCCAGATCCCACAGCACACCTTCAGAGGTCTAATGGAGTCCATGCCTCGACGGGTCAGGGCTGTTTTGGTGGCAAAAGGGAGACTTACACAATTTTAGGCAGGTGGTCGTAATGTTATGGCTGATCAGTGTACGCCTTTTTTAGGCAGCTTTATCCTTCCCCTCCAACTCCTGATTGTGAGAATCATCAGTGTCTATTATTTAATAGTCAATCAAGCTCTTTGCATTAATGCTATGTCATGCTACCACGTCACTCAGTGGTCCAGTCAGATGGGCAGCTAGACACTGTATTTGCCCACATCTTTGTGTTTTTGTTTTCCTTGTTAGGAAAAGCAGGGAGAAATAGGCAATAGTTTGGTGAATAAAGCCCAGTGTGCTTTAGTTTTGAAGTGTCTTTGTATGCAGGTGAAATATTGATCTCTGACGTATGAAGCCCTGTTGCAACAAAAGCTGGAAAAAGTATTTATTTGCTTGTATCTAGATGTGTCTTCAGAAGAGGGCTCATTTATATTGGATGAAAATGTTTGATATCTGGAATAATTGGTCAAATGTGTGAACAATTACTTGAGAACTTAAAAGTTTGGCAATGAACACTGAATAGTCAGATACATGATCGGCATACTGTACCGCTAATGTGAGGCTAACGTCTCTTGAGGGAGAAGCCCATTGATTTATGATATGACATACAGAGCTGAACATGGAGAGGAATATGAATGCAGGCAAATCGAGTATTTACTGAGGTATTCGTTAATGGATGTTCTGGGTCACTTGATAGATAATATGACACATGACACTCACACTTATCTGGAAGACAAGTGTTACTATATTGCATAGGTGTGTGAACTTGTCATTTTGTACACGTTGGACGTATAGTACATTTGCTATCTTTACTTTTGACCTGTTTTGATCGTGACAACAACAATCTCCACAATGATCGTATGTACATTTTGTATTTTGTGAGCTAAACAGCAAACAAATACAACTAGCAAACAAACACACACAAACTATGTTGAAAAAGCTGCTGATTGTACGTTGTTACAGCCGCAAGTGTCGAGTTTTACCAAGGTCAAGCGGAGCAGCTCTGCAGAATTCAGCGCTTTATTATTAGACAGGGAGCCGTGACAGGAGACTTATTAAAACATACAATAGTCCTTCGAAGCAAAACAATTTGCATCTCTTAATGAATATGATTTGAAGTGTACTTACTGATGCTGGGGGCCATTGTAGCCGTACTAATTAGACTGGTTTGGTGTCGTTTGTTTTGTGTGCACCTTAGCTTCAGTTTGGTAGGAGGCAGTTCACTGTCACCCAGTCTTTCATCCATAGTCTTTCATTCATTTACTATTCTGAGTTTAAAACTAACTGGGATCCTCTCAGAGATGTTCGTTTGGGTAGATCTTATCCTTTTTCTGTTGTACCTTTTCTTTTCGAAAGCCCACACACTGAAATACACGCTGTAATTAATGGCCTGAAATCAAGACGTTCTCAGATTAACCTTGTAGGCTGCTGTTTATTCACGTTACATATAAAAAAATAAATCGGCTCCATCCGGTCTATTATTCAAAACCAGTTCTCATGCTAGGGACAACTAAACTATTGTTTAAGTTATTGCTAAGTATTAGTGTTGTAAGAGAATGTTCGTGCTACTTTTGTTCAAAATGCTGGAATCGTGCCCAATGTCGTACCGCTGTGGCTCGGCTGAATTAATGTCCACATTCTGGCTAAATATTAGAGCAAGCCTCCACAGAAGATGCATTAGACTTCTGTTCAAACGAAGGTTCCCCTTTGGTGGCTTTCCTGATACAGCATGGTGAGTTTCGTGGGTTTCCTCTTTTGAAAAATGTATTTATTTTGTGCCACCTTGGGGGAATTATACATCTAGTACTACTTCTACTATTACTACTAATAATAATATCCATGAGTATTTTTGCAGAGTTCAACTTAATTTGACAACAAACCTGAAAGAACCCTCCACCATCTCTATATACAGTATGCATTAGGGACTGCGCCATTCTGTTGTAAAAGATGTAATGTATAACATGAATACATTATGTTTAAAACAATTTCTTACAACAGTCATAATCCAACCTCCTTAGTAGTTTATAGTCTGTAATACGCAAATAGTGAAACACTTTATGGAGCTAAATAGCGAAGGTGTTGCGTCTTAAGTGGTCCATGGTTTGAAGGGAATGTCCTACTCGGAGACACTGAGGGACCTGAACCTTCTCACCCTGGAACAGAGGAGACTATGTTGGGACTTGATTCAAGTCTTCAAAATCATGAAAGGCATCGACCACATCAAACCAGAGGGGATCAGCAGGGACACACGCACCCGGGGACACAAATGGAAATTGCGCTTAAAGGCATTCAAGACAGAAAACAGGAGACACTTCTTCACACAGAGAGGCGTCACAATCTGAACAAACTCCCCAGCGATGCGGCTGAAGAGACAATTTGGGAACATTCAAAAACAGACTGGATAGGATCCTTGGATCACTTAGTTCTTAATGGACACCAAACGAGCACGATGGGGCAAATGGGCTCCTCTGGATTGGACACTTTCTTGTGTTCTTATGTTCTTATGGAGTGGGTGTTTGCAACACATGTTAATCAGGTCTTTCTTTTTATTCTATCTGTTTATTTTGTTGTAGTATGTTTATCACTCTGTAAAGCGCTCTGTGGCTACCCTGTAAAGGGCACTATACAAATAATAAATTATTGATATGCTATCAGATTTTTTGTTGAATAAGGAGTGTGTACTTTTACAGTTCTAATATATTATACCTGTTTTGGACTAGATAGGTCAATGTGTAAAGACTGGTAAATCATCTTTTTAAACACATAGACCTGTAGCCAGGGTTGACAGGTATTGTTTTTAATCATTTTTATATATATTAAATGTTTTATCCACTATTTATTCACAGAATAATCTTATTTAATGTGGTATGTGTGTGGATTTACATGAATGTTATTAACACTGTGCAGACAATATAAAATAATTCAAAAACACCAGGTACTGGTCTGTTTAGACACCTTTTTTATTATCTAGATTGCAGGATGTGTTTTAGTAGCTCATTCAGCACCAGGGACTTTGACTTTAGGCTCCGTGAGACAAATCAAAGGAGGGACTCTGGGGGCGCCGATTGTGGAGACCATTTCTTCCTTGTCAGATATTTTATTTATAGGCTTTTTCACTGCCTCCGTGTGCCTCCGAATCAGACCCGAAAGGAACGTAAAAGATCATTTCTGGAAGATGAATGACGGCGCCTGACAGGAAATCAAAGGAAAGACAGCGATGGAATAATGAGGTTTTTGGTTTTGATGTTATTTTGTTTTCGCTACATATTCGCTACAGTTTTCCGAAAGTGACAGAAAGAAACTACACTTTTAATTTGGATGCCTGTATACATATGATATAGGATACACACTAATGTATATGTCTTTATGTGTGATATTAATTGTAAGGGATTTGTAACTGAGGGTTTGCTGACAAGGAAGGAAAGAGCGACTGATCCAGGAAGTCTTCCTTTAAATTAGTTTCATGCCCTGCCTCTAGTCACGGTAAAGTAAGTACAATTTGCGTCTCGATATTTTGACATGAAAGCTTCTGTTTTTCGCTTAACTTAGAGGCCTTTCATCTTTGAAATACAAATAGACTGATTAACATAATTCCCATAAGGGCTTCAGACGTGGTTTACTGTGCTAAACGGGAACACAGGGGTAGATCTATTACATTCAGTTTATTTGAGCGTAGAAATACAAGGAGTCCTCCATAATGGTATCTTTAATGGAGAGAGGTAAAAAGATATACCCCACACCTTCAGCCCTGACTAGCTCATCAATATACGGCTCTAAAAGTGAAATGAAAAATCTAGCCATGAAGTGAAATGAGCAAATGTCTATCTCCACCAAATCGAGGCCATAAACCTTTCTGTTTGCTGTATTCTTTTATTCAAGGTGGAATATTTACAAGTATTCGAGCCTAAACTGTCCCCCCATCCAAAATATATGGCTACGCTATAAATTGTGTACTTATCCGTATCACAATTCTCAGGATGTGACTTAAAATCAGAGATACAGTTCTGTGTAAGCGGATTAGATAAAAAACGCACAAATGTACCGAGGCTAGTTCGGGATTAACCTTTCCTTGATTTTGGTGGCTCCACCCGTACGCTGAAGTTTACGTGGCTGAAATGACTTCTGATTTGGGAATATCCTGGAGACAGTTTGCTTCTGTACTCCAGGATTTTCACTGTTGATGAGTTGTGCCAATTATGCACGGCCTTGTGGGTATTCGCTTTAACGGCAGTTGCATAAAAGTTGGGACACTCGTCTATTTCCGAGGTCGTACTCGGGGTAATTCTTCAGTGAAACACAAATGTCTCTCCATTGTCGTGTCATGTGTTAGGCCATCTTAATGCTATTGTAATCTAGATTATACTAATAAAGAGAAGCCGTGAAGTGGAACCTTCTTGTGGGTTATATCTTCACTTATAATTGAGTTAATCAATGAAAGCTGGAAGACTAAGAAACGGCTAAGTAGGGCAAGTTAGAAAAAATATTATGCATGAAGGGATCCGCCAATTTCGCGCGGCTGTCAGCGCTCAAGGACAAAGCTTTCACGGTTTTTATCAGCCATGCGTTTCTGTTTTAGTGCAATACATCATGACTTAGCAGATTTATTATATATAGGCGGTGATGTAACGTTTGGGATTTCTTTTCAAGACCAGATCTGGCTAGATACGGCCGTTGGAAATTAAAAGGGATCTAAACACAAATGACTAACTTCGAAAGACCCAGAGTACTCGAGACATTCAAGTACACCTGCTTTCGCATAATGTACTTTATATTATGATTCTATGAGGATGTACAAGAATTGCTAAGCATTGTAATTATTTAGCTAATTTCCATAATAAAACACTAGGAGTTTTAATACAGCAATAGCCAGCCTTATTCAATGGGCTCAACACACAATCCCTTGCTAACAAACGTCTAGTATTGGTTTGCAGTTGCAGATCATTTAGGCCCAAGGGAACAGTGGTTTGAGTTAATCTTTCTTGGAGCAATTCTAGGGTATCTCAGATGATGATGTTCCAATGAATGGGAAACAATATGAGTAGGAAATGTAAAAGATTTCCAGTCTGGTGACATCAAATTGTGTGTCTGCATTCTCCTTTCACAATTAACTGTGTGCTCCTTTATTGAGTTTCCCATGATAACACAAGATAATATAATGACAACACAATATGATAATATAATGATTCTTAATTTACCTCTTGGTGACTATGCTCAGCAAAAAGCATGTATATATCTTCTTCTATGCATGGTGTAGCTTAGCAATTTCAGCTTGCTTGTGACAGTCAGTCTACTGAGGTAATGTAATTGCTCAAACCTAAAGAATTAATAGAAGAAAATGACATTGTACAATAGTTCACAATTTAATGGTGTGTTGAGTTAGTAGTGTAATTAGTTTTGCCTTTAAGTTGCATATACCCCAAGGAGGTATTTGATCAATTTAAAAAGGTAGAAAGTGTGAGCGTTGAATATCTGCGCCATGTGACAATGAAAGTGCCACCCTGACGATTTTATAGCATCCACTGGGTTTGTCACATAATGTGTAGGCCTAAATCAAACACAAAAATGACAACAACGCGCGTCTGTTTTCATCCCACAGTTTCAAATTTTCATGTTTTATTCCGCAATCCTCTTGTCGGATCAGTTATACGGTACTGTTGTGTAAATGGTACAGCTTGGGTACTTTTAGTGTTTACAAGAGTAGTATTTCAATGGCAGCCATCAAGGAAAGAAGCCATAGAAACCAAAGAACATTATGCAGTGAGGCAACATCAGTGAGGCAACATCGAGGTCACACAATTAACGACACCTGTTGATGTAAAAGGTACAACAACGTATGCTTTACAATCTTTAACCTTGCCTAGTGTGTCTCCTTTTCATCATAAACACGAAGGGACGTGAATACTCTGGTCTGTTGTCAGCTGAGTTCTGGCCGTCTCTTCAGAGCGTAACTCGGTCTATGGGTAGTCAGAAACACATTACTTCTGACAAGGTTGTTAAGTCTTTGGCCTCCTTTTAGGGGTGCAGTTGTTACTTGTAGACCCTGATGGGAGCAAATACCTGTCCAAAGCACTGGCCTGATGAATAGCTGACTGAACATGCTGCCAAAAAAGCTAATAAAAATGTACACAGAGGAGGCCAGGGTGTAATGAATTATTCAGTGATAGGTCTTCACAGGGGAGTCGGGAGCGCATGGCTCTGTGCTTTCCAAAAAACAGGAGAAATATATTTAGACAGGTTTGACTGAAAACAATAAGGAAGGTGAAGGCAGGGAAGCAGGTGCAGAGTTATTTATTGTGTCGGCACACGACTGGATCGGTGGCTGTGAACCGGCGAGCGGTACATTTATAACGTGTGAGACAGGGACACGGGCCTGTCAGCTCCCGAGTTATGAGCCATTAGTTATGAGAACAGCCTTTAATTTTTCTTCTCTTTTTAATTTGTGGCTGTGTTTTGCGCTCGTTAAGGTGTGTGACGGAATGGCCCGGGAGATGACAGTGGAGCGCTTTCAAGGTCGTGAGAAGTGTAGGCGTTCACGGTGTGCGAGCCCTAGTTTTTCATCAGTCTGTTTCTATCCAATCTGGACATCGACCAATGGGTGGAGTTCCACAGGGATCTGTTTTAGGGCCTGTGCTTTTTCTAATCTATATTAATGTCAGCAAATTTGTCAAACTTGCAGATGATACTAAAATAGGTGGCTCAGCAGATACAATCTTGGCAGGACAGGTTATTCCGACATCTGGCAGATGAAATTCAATGTGGACAAGTGCAAGGTATTACATGCAGGTAACACAAATGTCCACTATAATTACACTATGGGAGGAATAGAACTAGAAGAAGTAACACATGAGAAAGACCTAGGAGTCTACGTGGACTCCTCACTTTCTCCATCCAAACAATGTGGGGAAGCAATAAAAAAAGGCAAACAGAGTGTTAGGGTATATTGTCAAAATTTTGTAGTGTAGAATTGAGAACAAGGGCAGTAATGTTCAGACTGTACAATGCACTAGTTAGAGCTCATCTGGATACTGTGGACAGTTCTGGGCTCCACACTTCAAGAAAGATATCGCTGCTCTAGAGGCAGTTCAGAGGAGAGCAACCAGACTTATTCCAGGTCTGAAGGGAATGTCCTACTGAGAGACTGAGGACCTGAACCTTTTCACCCTGGAACAGAGGAGACTATGTGGGGACTTGATTCAATTCTTCAAAATCATGAAAGGCATCGACCACATCAAACCAGAGGAGCTTTTCCAGATCAGCAGGGACACACACACCCGGGGACACAAATGGAAATTGGGCTGCAAGGCATTCAAGACAGAAAACTGGAGACACTTCTTCACACAGAGAGGCGTCACAATCTGAACAAACTCCCCAGCGATGTGGCTGAAGAGACAATTTGGAAACATTCAAAAACAGACTGGATAGGATCCTTGGATCACTTAGTTATTAATGGACACCAAACAAGCACGATGGGGCGAATGGGCTCCTCTCATTTGTAAACTTTCTGATGGGTGTTTGTTTAAACGATCCTATGAATATGAAGTGTAAAAGGTTTATGTCCTTGTGTTATTCAAGCTTATATAATATAATATGTCAAATTACGAACTGCAGCTGCGTTTCACTCAGATCCAACATTCATCACAGTGGCATCATCATTTTGTGCATGAAATGTCCCTGAAGCCAAATACATTTTTAAAAAGCTAATTTCTCTCTCCAGTAAGGACTTGGATGACTCATTACTACAGCGTATACATCACATGATGAACTTTCCCCAAACAATATACGTCTGGAAACAACAGTTCGGTCACATGGTCACAGAACAGATGGTTGTTGGAAGACAAACAAGAAAATGAACTTTGCTCAGTGCCATCATTTCTGGCTTCAGTAACCAGAGAGATCTGCAGCAGGAGGATAAGGACTGTGGGACGGATTCCCAGTCTTGTTCATTAAACATGTTGACTCTGAACGGGCACGTTTTCTAGATTGTAATGGCAAACTGACCAGGCAGACCTTCCTTTTCGAATTAATCACATAGCAGGTTTATCGGCCTCATCTTGAACAATAAATCAGTTGACTGGAGTGGGCTTTCCACACAATCCCACAGCAGGGCAACTGCAACAGAGATCAAACGTTACTCCGCTTTGAAAGCAGGTTAGGCCTTGTTGTTCTCCCAGTTTTTTTTGGCAAAGCACGCAACCTTCTGGCCCTGGGCAATGGCTTCACAGTTGGTCTACCTGTAGGTTTTTTTCTCTTCATCTTTGAGAAAATGCTGTGGTTCAAAAGAAAGGCTCATGAGTTCCTCCTGGGAAAGAAGCCTGTCTTTAATGTGCTGTACTGTACGCAGTGTCTGAGGTTTAATAACTATACCACCGTACAGTATCTGACTGTAGGGGAAAACCAGATCAAACTGGCAGCTGTGTTGTTGTGTGATCTGGTCTCCCCACACTGCACTCGAGGGTTTAAAGTGTGTTGGTTTTGTCTTAGCTGATTTGAGAGAGCAGGTCTCTTGCTGTTTCCAAAGGCGAGTTGTCTGTCAAAGGTGTGTCGTTTGCCGTGTGGTCGATCCATCTTTCTCTTCTCTTCCTTCAGCTACTAGTCTTTATTGCTGATTCGCTCCCCGTGCTCTTCCCCACTGGTAATTTGCATCGAATGTGGGTTGCTGGGTGTTTTTGTGTGCATGCTTAACGCAGGACAGGTGTGTCATTTCCCTGGCTTGACATATATATTAAAGAGTTTTTTGAATAAATCAGAGCTGACCCTTATCTCAGAGAGCTAAATATCCATAGTCTTTCTTAACTTACTACTGTATGATGAAATAATGAACACCAAATAAGTTTGCTATATGTAATTTAGGCTACAGAGATAAAGTGGTATATTTTGTGGATCTTGAGGGTGCCCCTGCTTCCTTATGTTCTTGTTTGAGTATCTGGACAACAACCAGAAATACATATTTTGAACATCTTTTTATCCTCGATTTTACATATTTAAAAGCTAAGGATGTGGTTTACTTTGATCGGCTGCTTTTCAAGTCATTACAATGTTTATTTAAAGACGCTGCAGGTTGAGTAGAAGTGATTTGATTTTAATATTCACCAGGTTTGTACATGTTGTTGCGCTGCTGCACAGCATAGCTTTCCCCGGGACTCAATTTGAAATATGATTATTATTGTTTTTTAAGATGGACAGGCAGTGGAGTCTGTGCATCATACTGTAACATAAAGACATGGTTAAATCGATATCGGAATATAGACCGAGATACAGTCAGAATCCCGTCCGTAGTTTCATTCCAATTAAAATTACAATTAAAAGTTAAAAAAGTTTCAAACACAGCTCCTGGTACCGATATGCGTCTGTGACCCCTGGTTCTATATTCAGACTGGTCTCCTAGCAACAACAACACAAAATACTCTTCCAAAAATATAAAGAAAGGGTTTTTGAGCAGCCCAGGGGTATGAAATGAAACAAACAAAAGAAAATAAACAACAGAGAATAACATGAAAAGCAGGTTCTCGATTGACAAACAAAATTAATACTGGGCTGCAGACTTTGAACTTGCTGTGCCGTGAACGCAAATGTGTCGTTGTTGTTGTTTGGCTATGACTTCTGATTGTATCAGGGATTAAACACATTTTGGGATGAAAAACCCGGATTGGCACAATGTCAACTGGCATTAAAGTATATTTAGAATATATATTTAGTATATTTAAAGGATCCTTTACTGTAGTGGCCAAATCATAAGTGACACGTCTTAGGGGACTTGGGGTGGGGAGGAAAAAAGATTTTAGATTACAATTAAGGGAAATCCCCAAAACCCTGAATACATACAAGGGGGATTTCAATAACTGATATGTTGTTGTGGGGAATATGCACTTGTGCACCAATATCTGAAGATGGGTCTCATTTACAGACATTAATAGATAAATACACATTTACATAGTCACTCAAAATGATTACGATTTGTTAATTGACATATCATTAAGAAGAAATAACCAATCAAGCATTAGGTTGATTATAATTCAAATCACACCAGGATTATTAATTAAAAATGTAGTTACATTCATCATTTTATGCAGCCTGACCTATAATGTTGCTGTAGTAATGTAGCATTATTAGTATTATTCTCCATCACCAAACATTAATCACATTTCCAAATGCACAGATTTACCAAACTTTTATTCACGATCTGTGGCATTTGAGTGCAGTGCGGTCACCAATAAATTATGCAAATTGGCACTTCAAAGTGACCTGAAACTTCTAGAACTTCGTTGCATCCCTAGACTTGAGACATGTTTGAGGCATTATTTTTGCTTGAAGTAAAACAGCATGGAACTATAAACAATTAAACTCGGTAAAGTGCACTCTTATTTGGATCTAATTAGCTCTTTATTCAAATTCAAGTGTAATTAAATCGGTTCATTGGTCATATTATAGATCCTTTGATGTTTGCTAAACGCAATCAGATTTGATTTGTTGAAGCTGCTTCTAATATCAGGCGAAGAATGCGGCTGTAATAGTCAATCAGGGCAAGTATCACGGGTATTATCCTGAAAGACATTTATCAACGTGTTGTAAAAATACAGAACAAATAAAGGTGTAATTGAGCTGTAATTTATCAATTATAAGCATTATGTGTGATTATTACATGTGCAATTAGTCTGGTGTATACTTTACTAGTTCATCTTGCAGTATAATACCCCTTCATCCTTATCTAACAGTGGCTTGTTTTCTGGGACACGTGTGTATATACCAAAATAATTGTTTAATTATATTACTATGAACAGATTATGCTTTGATAAAAGGCCTGTTTTTAGTTTTTGCAGTGAAATAGAACATACTTATAAGGGGTAGAGATTTAACCAAGTTTTTCTTACCCTGAAATATTTAATTGGGTTAACATCTATAATGTTTTGTGTAGCAAAATTTAGCTAGCATTTAAGTACTAAAAATAAGCCATTGTTTGCCTGGTTATGTGTAAAATGTGATTATAAAAGTATTCAAGCTATCGCTGCAGATCGAAGGGGCAGCTTTGATAGGATGCTTTATCAATTAAAACAAACTTTTTTTCTATAGACACTGTCTTAGGGGCATTATTTCTGTGGGATTGATGACTTCAGCTCAACCCCTCATCGTTTTCTGCTCTTCTGTATTTCCGGAGATACGCTGTGGCTGTGGTAGTTTCATGTCAAACTGTCAGAGCCCGGGCTTCTTGCGTGCTTGAAAAAGCTGACTCTTGTGAAAGTACTTTTGCAAAACAACACCTGTGTCCTCTCAGGCACGTCAGATTCCAAGGGTGTAGGATTATATAAAGGAGTGAAGTGTGTAGAGGAATGAGAAGAAGGAGGACATTAAGCCAGGTGGAAATTGAAGAAAGGGGAGGGAGAAAAATCCTTTACATGTTTTAAGGGATTAAAGTTAATAATAAAACAATTTGTCAAGTAAGCATGTATTATTCTCGGTAGGGAAACTCAGAACCCTACTGGTAAACAACCTTCAGACAAAGAAAGTATAAAATGAGATCATTGTCTCCAGATGATTTTATTTAATTTCACTTAAAGGCAAATATGCTAAAGATGGAGCCGGTTGAACTCTGCCCCAGTGTGATGTAATTTCACTGTAAATGGATCTGCTCTGCTTTGGCACAGTTTACCACAACACCTCGTCTTTCAGAATAGCCTGGCTTGATTTTACAGTGACTAATGTGATGTTTTTATATTTAAAACTAAAGATATTCATCTCCATTTCAGAGCAAAGTATTTAAGAGACTGAACTATTAAAAAAATATTCATTTTATAAATAATCTTGGTATTATTTTAGTTTTTTTCAGTGTATTTTTTGTGTGAGAGTCTATGCATGGGTAAATTGGTTAAAGTTTACCGCAGTATGGCCATATGTCTCAGCAGACACCTTCACACTTCAATAGAGCTGTTGAAAAGTGGAAGAAGATCAACATGTCAAAAATGATACAATGCTCTGCTTTAGTTATAAGGTTTTCTAACAGTGAAGTTGTTATTTCCCCTCCTTCTCCCACACTTCTGCAGATACGTTTCTCATCTGCAGTGCAATATTATTGTCATGGTTCGAGCTGCTTTCGTTTTCTGAATAAAAGAGAACAATCAACGAATTAAAGCAATGACCGTGTGCCTTATTCAGACTCCTCACCATTACATACTTTCCAGTGACCTTGCTGGAAGATTGACAAGACCAAGGATTAAGGATCAAATATATGAATTACCATAGTTCTAGTAGGATAGGACTTCAATATGTCTTTCAAACAGCCATTGTTTTTTAAATGGATTGAGATGTAGGTTTCCTTTGATACATACGACTTATACTTATAAATAAGTATACAACTAATCACTGATAGCGTATGCGTAGAAGTTACCTCATAATTAGAACCGAGGGATGGATGGGTTCTAAAAGACACCCGACATTCCCTCCATCAAGATGCGTAAGCTTAGTCGCAAATTGATGATCCAGCAAGTTAATGATTCGAAATCCATGACCGCATGGTTAAGCGAACATAAATCCAAACGTGAGTCGAATAGAACATTTGTGGGATCAGCCTAACCCAACCCAACCCAAGAGTCAGAGCTAGAGTCAGTCACCTATGGAGTCTTCTTCTTTTAAACTGTTGATACACAACATTAACACAAACTGAAGTACAAGCTTTGTGGTTAGCCTAATTTAAACTACATTCAGATGTAGTATGTCTTTGTTTAGGATCAGATTAAGTTTAGGATTAGATTGTTTATTAAATGTAAGTGTAGACTTATTATATTGGAGGAAGTGAGCTTCACAGGTGTCCATCACTTCCCCAGGCCCACCAGGAAGAACGTACAAGGTCCAGTTGACACATAAGACTAAGACTAATCTGTTTTGATTCGGGCGGTCCCCATCTGTTATATTTCCTCCAGATTCTGCCGGCAGTGAGAGCTCTGGAGCCGAGCGTGATTTCATCTGAGAGTACGACATTTTCACAGGCATCTGAATGCTTGTCAGTCATGCCCGGTAGTTTTGCCTCTGGTAAATCGAGACTAACTCACAGTGTTACATTTTGTTTCTTTGAAATGTATATGTGCAAAGAATGGGATGGAGGGCCTGTTGGAGTCTGTTGATACAGAACAAATAGAAGAGCGAGCGGCAAATTGCTTTTTAAAAGCTCTGTCCGCATCGCACCCTATTTCCATACTCATTGTAATATGAAATATATGTAATAAGCAGAGCAATTTAGGGGGCAGCTGTCATTCTATTTACATGACAGCTGGCAAAGGATTTTTTCTCACGTGAAATGGTTTCCTTTTGAATAAATGTAAAAGTCCATTAAGACGGCAATTTATTGATTTATTTTTTTCTATGGCCGCAATCTGACATGATAGTGCTTTATACCTTTATAGTTAAAAAACAAAAAAACAGGCGATTTTCCTCCCCCCCACAGAGCACCTTGAACATCACCTATTTAATTAATTCTTCATTAAGAATTATTAGAATTAATTAATTATTTAATTTAATTCTAATTCTAATTCTTCTTCTTCTTCTTCTTCTTCTTCTTCTTCTTCTTCTTCTTCTCAGGAAGCTTGATTGACTGATTAGCCAGCATGATAATATGACAAATTGCTTTCCCATGTATGGTTTGCCAGTCAATCACCACACACCTTGGCCAGTTAAGGAATATGTTCTCTTTGGAGAAGGGAGTTTTATAAAGAGATTCGCAAGCAGAGCCCGAGGAAATAGGATTGTGTAACGCAGGGGTTCCCTGGTCCTGGAGCAGCCCCAACTCTGCTGGTTTTTGTTCCAACCGAGCTCTCAGTTATTTAATTGATCCCTTAATTGAACTAATATTTTCCTAAATCAGAGCCTTTTAATTATTGTAGACAGTAGGGGTTTAAAGTTAAGTATAGAATTGTATTAATAATGTAAAGAACAAACTCTTTTATTACACCATTTAAAAAGTCAGATCTAAGCAGATTGTTACTTCCACTTAATTGAACCTTAATTGAACAAAAACAGCAGGGTAGGGGCTCCTCCAGGACTTGGTTGGGAACCCCTGGTCTAACCCTTATTTTAAACTGTCCGTTTAGTTTATTTGTTTGCATTTTAATCTGGTTGTTTGAGGCCCATGTGGCTGTGGTTTTGTTTGTTTATGTGATGAATATTTCAAATCGTGTTGTCATAACCAGTCTGTACAGCACTGCAAAATCCATTTCACCAGGAATAATTATTGAAACTGCAAGTCGGTCATGTTCTCAGCCCTTGAGCTGGTTCAAAAGGTGCAGTTTTTTTGTGTTTTTAACTAAACGTCTCTCATACACCAGTGCTTGTTTTGTATTTATTAGTTCAGCAACCATATAACTTTAAAAGAAGTCTGCGGCTTTCAAACCATTGTAGCAGCCACCCCCGAGTCCCTCCCGGTGATCCAGCTGAGCTTTTAAACTTCATGGATCCTTCATCAAATTGCAAGGTCTAGCCAGGGCGAACATGTGGACATTATAAGTCAAATGCATTTGGCAGCCAACCTTGAAGAACAGCATTGTAACCCTTGTTAATGGAAGTGGTGATGGCAGACACAAACCCATTGACATATTAAAAGCTACCTCAAAATGCATTTAAAACATCTTAAATGCTTCTCTCATATACCTTGCTGATGAAATTGCCCCCCGGTGCAAAACACACAGACACACACACACACAATTTAGTGTGGGATATTTAATGTTTTTGTGGACTTTATAGCGGACAAATGCCAAAATGTTCTCATTCATTAATCAGAGACAATTATGCCATCACTTTGCAGTACAGTTTTCATTATATTTAATCTTTAAATGCATCACTTGTACAGTGTTCGCTATTCCCTAATTTTAACCGGGTGTTTTTATAGTCATGCAGGTGTCGATATCTTTGGATCAGTTTCGGTGGGGTTGTGAACACATGACTATGACATAATCTCAGAACGTTCTCTATATCTGGGGGCGAAGCAGTTCCTGTTCAGGTTGACTAATTCTGTCTCGTGTTTTTTTTAATAGGACCTGGGAGGTGGCAGCCCCCCACAGAGGAACTGGAAAGGGATTGCCATTGCTCTCCTGGTCATTCTCGTGGTCTGCTCCCTTATCACAATGTCCGTCATCCTCCTCACCCCAGGTAAGAGACGTTCACAGATTCAGACGCTACAACACGACCCATCAGAGTTAAAAAATCTGAAGACTCTCAAAAGAACTATTGCACAGCTTTGAATCAGGGCAGATAGTTCTAGAATTATTGTTTGGGGGTTCTAGAACACACGGTAAGGTGTTCAGATATTAACAATATGATTTAAAATGATTGTCAGGACACTAAGGTCCAGTCATTAGCACTGTGGATTATCATAGCAACGTTTGTATATGTTTTTAAATATCAATATTCAGAGGATATCAAAGTGTATCTTTCACAAGCACTAAAGGAAGTCATATTGAACATATTTCTATTGATTGTCTCTCCTTTATAATTAATACAATATGAATATGCGTAAAATAAACCATAAAATCAATAATACAGTTAAATGTCTGATTTGCGGCCATGTTCGTTTTTTAAAAGCTGGAGTTGTGCAAACCTTCCCGGCCCTGTTATTCTGTGAAAATGATCTTGCAATCCATCTGGCTGGGGCTTGGGCACGCGAGATAAGAGTCTGGAGAAGCGAGTCGATATCCCGTAATAGATTCAGATAATAAAGCCGGACCACGGTGTCCATCAAGCTCACTATAAAATAGGCTTTGAATGCAGCCTGCTCCTTGAATTTAATAGTAACTTCTGTGAAGCATCCATTCAAAGTGATTTCCCAGAGGCAGAGTGGAGAACATTCTCCAGGTCTATCAAAGAGAGATATTGTTTTCATGTTTTCACATTACTTCTTGTTTATATTTTGGCAAAGCCACGAGCGGTTTCTCGGTGAGGGGACACTGCTGAGAGATATCTTGGATGACACCACGTGCATCTTGAGCTGTTTGAGACCTTATTGTTTTCTCCTTCAAACCTGCCATTGCGTTCAAGATGGCATCTGGCTTTCATGCCAAGGTGTTGTCGGTTGACTTCATGGGCAGCGGCCAGAGAGATGGCTCTGTCAGAAGTGCGTTGTGAAGGAAGTTATCTGCAGACATCTCTTAACAGATGTGCTGTACCCTTGAGGATGCATCCCTTGTATAAGAAAATTCACAAACGAGGGGAGCCCATTCACCCCATCGTGCTCGTTTGGTGTCCATTAATAACTAAGTGATCCAAGGATCCTATCCAGTCTGTTTTTTAACGTTCCCAAATTGTCTCTTCAGCCACATCGCTGGAGAGTTTGTTCAGATTGTGACAACTCTCAGTGTGAAGAAGTGTCTCCTGTTTTCTGTCTTGAATGCCTTGAAGCCCAATTTCCATTTGTGTCCCCGGGTGCGTGTGTCCCTGCTGATCTGGAAAAGCTCCTCTGGTTTGATGTGGTCGATGCCTTTCATGATTTTGAAGACTTGGATCAAGTCCCCATGTAGTCTCCTCTGTTCCAGGGTGAAAAGGTTCAGGTCCCTTAGTCTTTCATTAGGACATTCGCTTCAGACCTGGAATAAGTCTGGTTGCTCTCCTCTGAACTGCCTCTAGAGCAGCGATATCTTTCTTGAAGTGTGGAGCCCAGAACTGTCCACAGTATCCAGATGAGCTCTAACTAGTGCATTGTACAGTCTTAATGAATCCAAGCTGGCTTATTGAAAGTGATGGCACTGCACCGATAATTGTAGATATTTAATGAAGCTGTGGACAGTGAAAAGAAAAAATAATAAACACACTATTGTCTACTATTATGTATGTTCATCAGCTTTTCAGTGTTCCTCAAGATTACAGTGATGATGCTGATGATGATTGTTGATTTATTGCAGAGGACGTCTCAAGTGGGACTGAAACAAAACTTTCTGTGGATGATCTTTTTAAACCCGAATTTGCTGTTCATAATCCTGAGGCAAAGTGGATTGATGGTAAGTGTCTGGGTGTTTCAGTCTGTTGCCCCTGTTAATGCAGCTGTGTTTCTCATGCCCCTCTTCGAGATGATCAATTTAATATAAGTTTCTTGTTAAACATTGACATAGTTCATCGTTTAAAACAAGCAGTGATCCCTCTAAATGATCAGATTGGTTTAATTCCTTTATCTATAGCCACATTTAGAGTGAATCCTGTAGGAGAACTTAAAATGTATTGTGATTTCATCATGGTGAAGCCGATACTTTGCAGAGTATGATGGAATGACACAGCAGTGAAGAGAGTAAATAACTGCAGAAATCAAGGCTTTTGACAGGATGTTACCCTTACCTTTCCCATGAATGTGTTCTGCACATATTCTCTTCCTATTGTTGGGGTGAAAATAATGATATGATTCAAACGTTCATGTTATTGCCCTCATTTTGGCTCACACAGTCAGAGTACTTGCAATTGAACAGTATATATAATAAATGAAAGCTTTTTAAGAAGAAAAAAACTGAAAAAACAGTACTGTACTATACTGCTGAATGTCCAATGAACTTGCAAGCAAAATGGCTTCTTCTGAAGTGAGCGTAAAATCATTTCAAATTAAGATTATTCTACATCGCAAGCTGTTTTCTATCCACCAAAAGTGCAATTTGCCGTGTCTTGTGTAGCTGTGTCTGTGCCGTGCACACAAAGGCTTGGATTGGAAACAAAGAGGGGATTTTCAGCTGTCTGTATTCAGAAATTGCACAATCTTGGCAAACCCGTTGTTGAGCAGACCTCCCCGCATCGCACGGCTTAAACAAGCATACGGTGCAAACGCAGCATTGTCTTAATAAGATTGTATCGCTGTATTGATTTTCCATAAACCGGAGGTAGAAATATTTTGAAGCCAAACCCTTAAATGTTACGGTTGTAAATCAGACACGCGGTGGAGGCAAATTGATCGGTTTATTCCCGTCGCCAGTTAGAAATGACGGCTAATTACATTACTGTAATCAACTCCATTGCATACTTGATTACTATAGCTTTCTGCTCCACTTACGCGGTGTGATTTAAAGGCAGTTGTTTTAGTTGAATAATAACAGCCTGCCTCTCATTTACAATGTGCTCTGTTGTCTCTGTACCCGACATAAAAAAGAAAAGAAAAGAGAGAGAGAGCTGGCTCCTTCGGCTGATTAGGCATTGTTTCTCTATTCAACAGCTTGGTGACATTTTGCGCACTTCAATTAATGCCCTTTGTAACACTTTGAAATGAAAAGTCAGTCCAAATGAAGGCCTCAGTATTCATTCATTCATTCATTCGATCAATCATTCATTCATTCTTTTCTCTCATGTGTGGAGTTCCCGGTTCAGGAGGCTGAGACTGGTGGATTGGTGTAGGAAACACAAATGAGATCTCTTTGGTTAACTAGTATACCGACATCCAGTGGACACAATCAGAGAGCATTGTAGGAAAAAAGACAAAACGACAAGAACGGCGACCTTTGCCAGGCATTCGCCCGTCTTCCAGGCACCTGCTGTAGTCTGGCAAAGGTGAGGAGAATCGGCTCCCTCTTCCTCTCATCCCCGGCCAAAACAGACTCTGAAATCACCGCTCCACACCTGTGGGTCTCACAATGGCAAGGATGTGGCTTCCTCGCCGCGTGGCACATAATGAGCAGGTTTTGAAAGATGAGGCCCATGCTTTCTAATCACAAACGGTGGATCAGCTTGCCTGGGCTAGACGGGAACAAATGGTTCTTCTACAATTACTGTACGTTTCGGTTCGCAAACCGTGCTGCAGACACAGGAAGATGGCAGCGGTATATCGAACTATATCAAAAACCAAATGTATTGACAGCTGCTAGCGATGCTATGCCAGGTGACTTCATCTGTGCTCATGGCGTTGCTCATTAACGCGGTTTATCACTCACGGAAAGCACAACAAGACTGTAACTAATGAGCCTCGCAGGCCAGTGTGTGGAAGACAATTGTGTAGATATGATTTAAACCCCTGTTCTGGGTTGTATCTGCAAATGGTTTCAGCATTGAGCCAGGCTCGGGGTAGAGTAACAGACAACGGACAGTTAAAAGCCTCGCAGATACAGTGTGTTGAGTTCCAGCCGCCGCATCGTCCAAGGCTGGCACTGGATCTTTATTAATAATGCAAGACGCTATACTTTGAAGCCTCAAATCTCATTCGACAATCTGGTAGGCACCATGCAACTCCGCCGGGAAACAAGACAAGTGCCAGTAACCCGAAACAACACTCAATCAATGTTGTTGTGTTTGAATTATAACTCAGAATTGTACTTCTAAGATGTACAGGTCCTGTTTTATGCGATTGTGTTTACTTTAATCGTAAGTGTTTATACGTCTTGATCTCTATATTCCAGCTCGACCAAGACACTTATTTCCGCGTTTTGATTTGCAGATGTAAACCTAATAGCCTCGTTGTTGCACACAATGGTTCCCCTTGAAGTATTAATACTATAATATGTGCTATTTTAGATTCATTTAGTGCTTATCCCCGTTAGTGCCTTTAAACACAAAATGCTGCCTGGGCTCTTAACATCTCTTCACGGCGCAAGTATCTTGAATTATAGCTCGAAATGCTCCAACACTATTGATCCATTATGGACCTGAGAGGACCATTATCGCAGCCCCTCGCACACTGAATGCATGCAGTATTGTGGCCATTATCAGCTCTCGCATACCTGCGGACACCTGTGTCTCACAAAGTTACGTCTGAATTCAACTGCACTGCGAAGCGCTCGGTCTTTTTCACGCTGGAATGTGCTACGATTCAGCAAATGGACACGCGTCTCTATTCCTTCAATTAGCCCTTTTTTATTAAATGATAGTTATATCTCCAGTTAGTGCATTTCCAGACACTCTTGTCCTTTGATTTATTGTCTGAGCCTTTTAAACAACGGCAGAGTTTCCAGGTGTGCTGACCTCACAGGAGACAATAAGCTCGAGTCACAGATGAGATACTGAGACTCTGACGTTACCGAACATGTGACAACGTGTTCAGATTAAGTAGTGTACAGCTGTGGCTTGTGCCTCCAGTCTAGTGGTTTAATACTTCGTTTTACTGATCTTAACCGATTGGTTTTTCATGGCACAGATGGAGCTCCAAGCCGTGAATAGAAGTATGTTATGAAGTTAGGATTACAACATGATGTCCAGTACTTTAGCAGCTTAAAACCCTGTTTAGATTTGTACAAACTGTGTGTAAGATTGTTCTCAGTGGGGAAGAGTGTGTATATTTCAGTCTTGTGCGTTATAAGACACAATTCAGATTAATATGCAACGTGATGAACATGTGTGTCAGACTGGAGGTGCAGGTATAGGAGAAGATTAACAGCAAAACAGTCTGTGGGTTTAATTAATGTGCTTTTGAACCAACGCCTCGTATTCTGCATTTTAAACACAATGGCTTATCAGCTCGTGCAGTTCATGGTTAAGAAGTTTACATTATTTTGTACTTATTGATTTGTCTAATTCGCAGTGCTGGTTCAAAGGAAAGAAAAATGTAATATTCCATCACAAGTTAGAGGTTTGTATTAGTATTAAAACGGATCTTTGTCAGAAATAAAATGCTGTAGTGAATGAGGGACAGTTGAGTAGAAAGCAGTTAACATGTGTTTAATTTATATTCAGCTCAGGGCAAAATAAGTGAAACTGTACCATGTTCCTCAATATGGAAGCAGTTAAAATGATAATTAGATAATTAATTCACCCGTCTGTTTTTCAGGTGATTAAACTTTCTCACTATACCGACAGATTTGCATTCATGGTGTCAGAAATAGTTTCCCAAATGTAGAAGTTCATCAGCAGAGGAATACATGCTGTTTCTTATTTACCAGTGAAAAGCAATACTATTCCTTGAAAAAATATAAAACATCACCCTGTAACTTCATGAAATCATTTTAATACTTTGGGATTTCCCTTTTGCATAGTTTTTCGTTTCTTTATCTTGGTGTATTTGGATTTTTATCCTGCTTAGTCTTCTATATAACATTATTAAGCGCTGTGTTTTGCTCTCGCTTGGAATGAAACCTAGATTAGAAATAACCAGCTTCATCCTTGCATTTCATTAAAACTAAGTGATGCAAATGTGAAGAAACAAGCGGTTGTGTGTTCACCCGCTCTCCTCTGGGGGACTGAGGATTTATTTTTGTTGTTGTTGTTGATGTTGTTGTTGTTGTTGTTGTTCTGTGATTATATCGTGTCTTTCAAAAAGTAATTAGAGAAATAAAATGAGAGGATTTTTACAGGAGAGAAATTAAATGCGACCACAAATGATTAATCAACTGTCAAGCAAATTGTTTTTTTTAAGATATAAGAACATAAGACAGTGTCCAATCGAGAGGAGGCCATTCGCCCCATCGTGCTCGTTTGGTGTCCATTAATAATGATAATGATCAAGGATCCTATCCAGTCTGATTTTGAATGTTCCCAAATTGTCTCTTCAGCCACATCGCTGGGGAGTTTGTTCAGATTGTGACGCCTCTCTGTGTGAAGAAGTGTCTCCTGTTTTCTGTCTTGAATGCCTTGAAGCCCAATTTCCATTTGTGTCCCTGGGTGCGTGTGTCCCTGCTGATCTGGAAAAGCTCCAATGGTTTGATGTGGTCGATGCCTTTCATGATTTTGAAGACTTGGATCAAGTCCCCACGTAGTCTCCTCTGTTCCAGGGTGAGAAGGTTCAGTTCCCTCAGTCTCTCAGTAGGACATTCCCTTCAAACATGTTATTTTTCTTCTTTTTCTTGATTATAATATCATGTTTAATGTAAAAGTATAATAAATGATACATGATACATGATAATTTTGATCATGATGTGATGAGCAGTAGATTTCATATGATATCAGAATTGCTCCTGGTAAGGGTTAAGTACACTTATAAGAATCTGTTTGCTTTACAACCTGCAGAATGATCAATATCTCTGACTTTCATAAGACTTGAGATGTTTCTGAGATTTGAATTAACGTCTATAAGAGATTAACACGCTGTCTGGGGGGCTGTAATCTGATGAGTGAATTGTGTAGTGTAGTTTGTCGTTCTATGCCGTATTCCCGGGACGCACTGCCTCATACCGAAGCGAACCGCGCTCGCTCTCCAGAGACCCGAGGAACGATTGATCAGTGAAGTGATTCAGAGCACTTGTCCTCGGGGGCCACGGGGCCTCTCATGTTTTGCTTAACCTATACCCTACCTTGTTTTCCAGTAATTGAACCGATTAGTTACTTAATTAGAGCAATTTAACATCTTTTGTGGCACTTGGTTGTTTAAAAGATGTATAATTTCAGCACTTTTGGCCTTTTCTTCGTAATTGTAAATGTGAGAGGGAAGCAAGAACCAGACAACAGATCATTTTAGGCATTTGCAGCTGGGGGATGGGTCAGTTGTTTTATTTTGTGGTCTCGGCCTTAGCTTGTGTCATTGTGGACAGTGTTTGTTTCATGTAAAATTAAAGATGCATCTGACAGCCATGTGTATAGCAATCTAAAGTGGTATATATATATATATATATATATATATATATTTTTACCAGAGACCCAGAGTATTTTAGTTTTCAGTCAGGCAGACATAAAACTATTTATAATCAGTAACTGTGTGACTTTGAAGGTGTCTCATAAACCCTGTGGATTATGAATAAATTGGAGATGTCAACCAAAGCCGGCCTTTCGATATTACTATACATTATAGCTCTATGAAAGTAACTACTGTGAGGCCAGAGACAATCAGATGAAACAAGTGCAGCTACATACATTATCTCCAAAGATGAGAAAAAAATGCATCATAGGTCTTTTTACTTTCCACTTGTTTTAGCATCTGATTGAAGTTTTAACATAAAAGTCATAACATGGAGATTTGTAGGATTGTATTTCTTGCATTACCTTAGCATCATCAGTCAGTGAAAGGGATGCAGTGTGAATTCAGCATCATAATTATAGCTTCTGGAGTTTTAAAATGACATACAGCTCATCAGAACATTTTTTTTTTTTTGGGGGGGTCACATAAACATATATGCTGTATGCATCTCATCCGATAAAGGCAAATTTCCGTCATTGTAGTTGTTCATAACACAACCATTTAAGTAGGTAGTCGGGTTATTCAGGTGAGAAACTTGTTTATCGGTGGTTATTTCTGTGTGCGTATACACAGTAACAGAAGGAGAGAGAACTCCCAAAAGCCACGGCTTGAAGACTCGCACTGAACGAATGGAGATGGTCTCATCGAAGTGTGGAATGTGGAGATTACTTTTTTAGTGGCCTGTTGATTCTCATTACAGAAATCTGAATTGATAAGAAAATTCATACTGGGATTCATCGATGGAGAGTCCTGTCTACGGCGGACTACCCGCTGATTTCCCAATCCTGTGGTAATGCGTCGAGTGAGAAGCTGGTTGTTTATGTTCATCCCAAAGGACCCTCAGCTCTCTCCCTAATCTCTGTTTAATGTGAGATGGAATAGTATAGCATTTTCTGAGCAGCAGTGGAGAAACAAAACTCCCAGCGTCTATTTTTTTAGATTAACAATTCTTTAAATGGCTGTTTACACATTGAAATTCCCCTTGATGATCGTCGATGAAGTTGTGGAGAATTGCACTGCCTGTATTATAGTCCTTCATCATCTGAATATTGAACAGTAATTGCAAAACTAGTCAATTCACCTATACTGCATTTTTAAAACGCAAGCCTGTGTATTATTTTAATCAGTGAACTTATATTGCACAGCCCAGTACAGACAGCCTACTGTTATCTGAACCCACCTTCCACTGGCTAATGGAATACATTTTTGCACGTGCACAGAGCACCCCTTATCATCTTTATTATGACAACATGGTAGTGGTAACATGTATCGCACGCTGTACGCAATACTTACTAATACTCTAACATTTTTGAAAATCCGTCAGACTCCACAAAATATACTCCTTGTGCACTTGCTGAAGGTTATTAGAAGGCGAGAACGAGAATAAGTGGACTGCAAAGCCAATTTGATTCAAATGATTCTCTTGAAGCCTTTCTCCCATCGATATTTCGATAAGTTTCAAATCTTTCAAACTTGATGTAACAAACGTAGTTTCTGCAGCTGACCAATTGTTCGGCTTGTTTTTGGATTTAACGACATGACACAAATTTATGGACATGCGCTGAAAGAACCTGTAGTTATGATTGAGAAAATAGACGGATTAAAGCGTTTACATGCCTATTATTAGACGCTAATATTCTTTTATCGAACGGATTATCAAAAATCAACACCATTTATTTAATTTGGATCGAAATTTCATTCGGAATCGCTCCATATGATTGGACTGTTCGCATTCAGGTGTTTATATGAGGGGATTGTATTCTGATTGAGCTATTAGTCTGATTATTAGCAGATAATTAGGTTCCATGTGAACATAGCCAATATGTGTTATATAGCTTAAAGGCTATGGCATGTTTTAGTTTTTAATACATGTAATAAACATAAAATTTAAGTTAAAAGTTTCCTATGAATGCACATATGGTATTCATCTCTTATTTGGTGACAATTGTCCTCTTTCTGTTAACATTTTGTTTCCACTTGACTTATCTGGTACAACATATATACCATGTGCTCTGCGATACCTCATAGTAGAGAGCAGCCTCCATACGTACATTTGTGTTTTAGTTTTACTTCAGTGCGATCTCTGCCCAGCCCTGGTTATTAAATGCTATAGCTCGGGCTGTGGCAGATTTGTATTTAGCACAAGGTAGCTATCAGCACAAACCAATTAAGTAGAATCCTAATGATGCCGGTCTATTGATTGGTTTTCACCTGCATGACTAAAGCCCGTGGAATGAAGGCAGACAGTGATATATTGGATAAGGGCTATGGGCTGGCAGGTGTTAGCTGCTTGCCTCTAAGCTGTAATAGCAACTGCTCGGCGCTCATTTTGTGCGCCTAGGAAGGTTTTGTTTTATGATTGTTCTCGGCTCGTATGTGTGAGATGAAGACCGAAAAGCCCTCTGTGTAGCCTTAGATAATATTGCATTTGTCACCGTCTGAAGGGGGCACTTTAAAGAAAATCTGTTCCTTTTGTAGATAAATCTGCATGGGACATTTGAAAGATCCCGTACGGGCCGCGAAATGTGTCAATCTCCCGGCCTTGTTCACTTCATTAAAAAGGAACCCAGCTCATTCGATGACCACCTCTCTCTCTTTATCTGAGGATTAATTTCTGTGATGGGGTGAGGGATGGGTACCTGAGAAGTGTGAAATGTTTCTCTGCAGCGGTGTTTTTTAAATGACAATTCTGAACGGGGAGCAAAATTGTTGGCTAGAATGTTGTTTTGTGGAAGAGCAATGGCACCCGGCAGCGATCCAATGGCTGATTACATTGCATATGGCCGGTGTAGTTTGTATAATGATGATTGTGTACAGTGACATATGGGGCTCGGGCTGTAAGCTGGCAGAAGCAAATGGCTTTTTGAACCAGTCTGGATTTCCTCACTCAGATTGGTTCTCCGTGGCCTTTTGCTTCCCGTTTCTCACGATGAAAGGACAGAGGTAGTGAGACCAGAACAGATACACGAGAAGTTGTGGTTTGTTTGTTTTTTACAGAAATAAACCTATTGTGTGTGGATTTGTTTGATTGCCCTAAAGCAGAATGGCAAGCATATGAACTAATTTAACTTGCATACACCATTGTCTTTTTTTGTACTTTTACACTCAATTGTACACTTAACGAGACTGTTTCACATTTACTGAAAATTATGAATACAGTTAAGAAATTACTAAAGATCTCAAATCTGAAATGGCGACTGGATACCCTACTAACTACACAAATGGTAGCTGAGAGGGTAAAGGCAGACTAAGTTTTTTTTTTTTTCTTCTTACAAACCACTGCTCTCCTTCTGCTCCAGTTAAAATACTCTGTGGGTTTTGTCATTGTAGTTTATGTGAACAATTCCTTCAGCAGATCTGTACTTTAGCTGAAAAATACACACTATGCTTTCAGGAGATAAATAACAGAGTAGCTGGGTGTTTGTATTGTCTGATATTTTGTCACTTTTTTGTCATGCCACGAAAGATCAGATGTATTTTGAATTCTCTGAAAGTGTATTTTAACTGTTTTCAAACAAAACATACCACCTTCAGCCTACAGTAGATCCAAAACCTTTACTTATTACTATCCATCCATCCATCCATTTTCGAAACCTTGTGATTAATGAAGCTTAATTAAAGTTAAGTGATGACAAAGTAAAGGTGCAATTGTAAAACTATCAAAGTCAAACTGATACTTTTTGCAGTGTGATTTATTTACTTTTAAATGCAATCAGAAATATCTTTCTTCATATCAAAACAATCTCTCTTCCAGCTTTCTTCTTCTTTTTAAGAGTCCACCCATGTAGTCTTCTCCATCCTTTTGTTTCAGTAGTACAGATAACATCTCACTCGAAATTGTCCGTACATCATTCTGTGGATTTCCTTTCCTCCTTCTTGCAATTGTTCCGTGTTGCCATGGAGACAATATCATTTTTGGACATTGCATAAACAGCTCCTGTGTGTGTGTGTGTGTGTGTGTGTGTGTGTGTGTGTGTGTGTGTGTGTGCGTGTGCTTCTGCGTGTGTGTGTGTGTCTGCGCGTGTCTATGTGTGTGGGCATCAAACACCCATCCTCCCATTCCTTGATCAAAATAATTTCGAACTGTTGATCGGTACAGCTCTTTCTAAAAGAACAGAAACTCTCAGCGCTCAGACAACATATGTACGGTCAGGGATATCAGACGTCTCTCAGCGCCGCCAATTAACAATTTCATTTTACTCAAAGCATCGGATCACGGAGGTTGACTCCCATCAGAGCAGCGTGTTTGGAAGCTTGTGGTTTTTTTAGTTTTTTTTGGGAGAACAATACTGGCTCGCTCATTGGAAATGCACAGTGCTGCTTAGCAGAGAGACATCTAATTTTAGAGAGATGTCAATGCTGAGAGTTAATGATTATTAGTGTTGCAGCGTTTCCCTCCTGGTGGACTACACATCACACTCTGAGCTGTAACAGACCTCACTCATGTGTACTGTGACTTCCATTAACATGTGGCAGAGATCAGTGCTTTACAGTTAGTCAACCATAGGGAAATCATGAGAAAAATGGTCACCCCCCCCCCCTCACACTTCAAAAGCAGAAAAGAAGAGTGTACTGAAATCTGTGACCAATCATGAAATTATACACACTAATATTAGCTTATTTTTATTGAAATGGCAGGGTTTTCTGTATTAGCGCTATGTCTGAATGGTTATTGGTATGACTTACCAATCTGTTCTAACTGACCAAACCATGTGCAAACCAAAGACACACCCATTGCTGACAGGCATCTAAGATCAAGCACGCAGCCATGCAGTCTCCTTACACAAACATTGGCAGTGGAATAGTCCATACTGAAGAGCTCAGTGACTTTCAACATGGCACCATCATAGGATGCCACCTTTCCAACAGTCAGTTGATCAGATTTCTGCCCTGCTAGAGCTGCCCTGGTCAACTGTAAGTACTGTTATTGTGAAGTGGAAATGTCTAGGAGAAACAATATCTCAACCGCGAAGTTGTAGGCCACACAAGTTCATAGAACAGGACCGCTGAGTGCTGAAGCATGTAGCGGCACTTAAAAAGTGTATGTCTTTGGTTGCAACAATCAGTACTGAGTTCCAAACTGCCTCTGGAAGCAACGTCAGCACAAGAAACTGTTCCTCTGAGCTTCATGACATGGGTTTCCATGGCCGAGCAGCTGCACACCAGCCTAAGATCACCATGCGCAATGCCAAGCGTCGGCTGGAGTGGTGAAAAGCTCAACGCCATCGGACCCTGGAGCAGTCGAAATGCGTTCTCTGGAGTGATGAATCACGCTTCACCATCTGGCAGTCCGACGGGCAAATGTATAGCGCCAACTGTACAGTTTGGTGGAGGAGGAATAATGGTCTGGTGCTGATTTTGTTCTTCCAACTTTGTGGCAACAGTTTGGGGAAGGCCCTTTCGACAATTTCGGAATTAAATGTTCCACAAGCGGGTGTCCACATACTTTTGGCCAAGTAGTGTATATCTGTCAGTGCAATTTAGCTGGACTACTACTGTGCTGGCTTGTCTAATCAGACACATCTATCTAACCAGGCTTTACAGGGACATTGTTCTAGGACGTGATTGTCTTTGCCTCGTGATGCCTATGTTTTAATCACAGCCAGTGGTTTTAAAGCTGAATTCTGCTTGATGGCAATTTTAATCAGCAGTTCAACAATTGCTGCATGAATGGATTCATACCAAGCGCTGGCTGGAGAACTGTTCACTACAGACACTGAACAAATAACCAGTGTATCAAACAATTCATCATAAATGTTATATATAACGTACTTAGGTGATATTTCAAGGATAACTAATGACCTACTGTGGAGACTATACTGTTGTCTTGGGGTTATAGAATTAAATTAAAGTCCTTGATTGATTGATTGATTGGTTGATGTATTCATTTGTTTCATTCGCATTTAGATTTTATTTTAAATGTTGTATTTATTAGATTGCGTTAATGGATGTATTTTGCTACACCAGTTATAATTACCTTTCCCCCCCGAGATTTATAAGGGTCTATCCATGACAAGCCACCATATAGTGATTTACATACTGCCACGGGTTACCATAGTGACAAAGACAGCCTAATGGGCTTTCAGTACAGATTAGATGATACAGGAATTTAAAGTCTTTTAAGGATTCATGTTACATTAATATTTTAGAGCGCTATACGCTCAAGTTACCGATAATTTCTCATCTGAATGTCAGGGTCATGGTTTTTACCTGATAAAAGAAAGGGTTCATGCTTAATTAAAACGGGTTAGTGATGCCACTTTTATGAAAGGAGAACAAGAAAACAAAACTACCAAACAAGCAAACAAGAAAAACACCCACATATAAATGGTGTTTAATTAATTAAAATGTTTACTTTGGTTAAAAATGTCTTTAAAGAACAGATTCAAATATGTCACCCAGAGGAGGATTGAGAACTCATTGACCAAAGCCTTCAAGATAAACAATGTGAAGTACTGTCACCCTGAAGCCTCGCTTAATTTGATGTGATGATACAGGAATACAGATCAGAGAGGTTTTTGTTGAGTACAGTGAAGTGATAAAGCAGTTCAGCTGACCCCAAACACATGCGTGCATTTAAAAGAGCTGAGTCTATAAATCATCAGAAACCAATGAGCAAAGACACAGCATTCGCACAATTTACCTAAACTGCAACTGGAAACATTTAGGATTTAATATTCAACCGCTTTAAAACATTAATTTCTACAACAATTTTGTCTTTGTACTTTTAGATAAAACCTGTTTGGTTGTTAGTGATATTTTACACCACAGTTTACCACGTGGATTATATATAGATTTAGCATTCCTGTGTACTGAAGTTTGTACTGAACTGTGGATTCATTTTGGTATGTTTTAGGTACTCAAATAACAAATAAGAAATGGCCATAGGCTCAAATAAAGTCAGTTTCTCACTGGGATTTTTAGATTGAATGATGAGTGATGGGGTGAGATCCAAAGATAAACATGGGCTAGTTCTAATTAAATTAATTAGAACTAGTTTTTGAATTGCAATTGTTTTTCACAGGGAACAGGGAAGCCACACGTGAACCGTTGGCAGATCACTGTCAATAACTAGAAACGTGTCTATTTGTAAAACCACTTTCATGATTAAAACTCTTGTTAATTATCAAATATTTAAACCCTTTAGTGAAAAAAGAAAGATCTAAAATCCCAATTAACTGTATTCTGTCAAGCCTGTAATCGCCACCTGTCTGCCTTCAATGAAGGGAAAAAAATGCAAGACTTTCCCAGAGGAACTATTAAAACTGTAGCTCTTAGAGTTAAAATCAAGCCTTCGGTGAGAAGAGACCCTTCCTCACAGCACAGGACGTCCCCGGCGTAATGAAGAAGATGATGGTGGCGGCTAGCTACAGGTTATAGATATGGAAACTAATCTCTTCATTCCCCGAGTCCTAATTCAGAATAAATACATGAATGTGTGTGGCAGGTCGCAAGTCATGAATATTTATATCTATATAGACACACAAAGGAAGCTATTGAATGGATACCAAGAGATGACAAAAGACCTAGAATACAGCCACATACAATAAAGGAAGATTAAATTATAAACTTCGCAGTGACTTGGAAAAGAGAAGCTGTAGATCGAAGCGAGGGGAGACATCCAGCAGTGTCACGACAGACTGATTATGATGATGATATTTACATTTATACACGGTGGCTATAGGAAGTATAGCCTGAGGGTTTGATGCATTTAAAAGGGGTTTTCTTTCCTTTGATTCACACAACCTGCTCGACACTTTGAAGAAGCAAGAGCATTTTTATTGTGTAATTTTTCATGAACTGATATGTGTTGATTAGAGAAGTAGTCACCCCTCTTAGACAAGACATTTTCCCCACTTTGAAACTGTGGAGCAGGTTTTGTAACTCAAAGGAAAAAACTATTCAAATGCATAAACATTTCAAATATATATACAGACGGGTGACAAATTAAAGGAAAAAAAAAAACATAAAGTGTCTCAGTAAGGTGTTGGGCACCACGAGCCCCAGAACAGCTTCAACGCTCTTGGTACAGATTCTACGAGTCTCTGGACTCTACTGGAGGGATGAACACCATTCTTCCAAAAGATATTCCCTCATTTGGGGTTTTGATGATGGTGGTGGAGAGCGCTGTCTAACACGTCGATCCACAATCTCCCATAGGTGTTCAATTGGGTTGAGATCTGGTGACTGTGAAGGCCATAGCATGTGATTCACATCATTTTCATACTCATCACACCATTCAGTGACCCTCATGCCCTGTGGACAGGACATTGTCATCCTGGAAGAGACCACTCCCATCAGGAGTGAAATGTGTCACCATAGGATCATGATTTGCAGTGACCCTTCCCTCTAAGGGGATGAGTGGACCCAAACCATGCCAGGAAAATGCCCCCCACAGCATAACAGAGCCTCCAGACCCCCTCACTGTAGGGGTCCAGCAGTCAGGCCTGTGTCGTTCTCTTGGTGTCCCACACATGCACTCGCCCACTTGTCCAGAACACGAGCCAGTTGAGCATCTGTGTGACTGAAGCTCCTGGCATTCGTGCCCCAATAATGACCCCTCTTTCAAAGTCACTTAGATTCTTTCCTCTCGCCATCTTGATCCAAAACCGAGGTCAACTGCACCTGCTCAACATTTGTATACATGCCACAGAGCATGATAGGATGTTAGTTGTTAAATTGTATCATGCAGTACACCTGTTTGGAGGCATCTGCATTCGTTATGTTCCTCCACTCATTTATTCAGCTTTTTCCTTTAATTTGTCACCTGTCTGTATATAACTATTGTGTGTAACAGTGGTGTCTGGCAAAAACATTGATAGTAGTACACCTGTTTGCATTTAGATTTTCTTGACAAATGAGTGCACACCTGCGTTGTCTTGCTAAATCTACTTTTGTGAAGTTGTCGACGGTATGAATACACTGTATGTGTACACTAATGCATGAACTAAAGAGAAAGTAAGTAAATGTGGCGAAAAAAGAAAGGACTTCTGAATGAATTGGGTAATTACAAGCCCACAAGATCATGTCATGCCATCATTACCAGATGGTTCTGGGTGGCAGAGTGTGGCACCTCGTCGTGAGCCTTGAAGGTGGGATCATGATGCACAGGACTGGAGAGGCGAGAGACACACAGACAGTGATAAAGAGGCATCATTACGGTTAAGATCACAGCTCTAGATCAGGAAGGGGCTGGTGAGGTGATTTAATGCTATTAGACGTGTGCTGTCCTGTGTAATGAAGCAGAGCCCGGGTCACCATGGTGGGATGACAAGGAGAGAGCACTGCAGCGCGACTGGAGAGGGATGGCGGAAGTTCTACAGGTACAATTATACATCTGGGAGCCGCGCTCTGGTGACTTCACTCTTCCAATCGGAGTTAATGTTAGCAGAGAGAGAGAAAGAGAGAACGAGCGAAACCAAGATAAATCTGTGTCACCACGAAGAACTCTCTAAAAAGCAACTGCATGTGTTTTCGTGTCAGTATTTTTATGATGGCAAATAATTGGTTTCATTCTCTAAGCTGTAATTATTAGGCTAATTGATTAGTTTGATTAAATAATTGGATATTTTTATTTTGGGGGGAAAATAATGGCCAGAGAGGCTGCAGTGAAGTTGTAGTAAAAATATTTCAGTAAATCATTAAATCTGTTCGCTCCACTAACTTGTGAAGGTTGTTTTAAGGACGCTTGAGTGCACAGCGTCATTTATTAGTGGCTTTCCACCGCATACCATAACACACACAGAGTTTAGGATGCCATTACACGTGCGCTACATCACTCACTAATGGCTGCGCTCAACGAAATTAAATAAAATCCATCTTGATTTAAATTGCAGTGCTTCAGGTATGTTGCAGACAAATTGGATGCATAAAGGTCTGATTATTATAATCATATTAACATTTAAGGATAAATCATCTCATAATTTGATTACTGTAATTACCTCTTCGCTCTGAGAACACAGCGAGTGAATCATGCAAACTGGAAAATGCTTCTGCTGGTCTAGGAGCTGGCTAATAATTTCTGAAGACTAAGAAGGTCCCCTGAAGGATAATTGTGTTTACTGGTGTCGTCCAAATCCAGTTGACACTGTGTTGTGTGGGTACAGATATCGGACATTGAAGATGAATCAAGAAAAGGAAAATATTCCCATTTAATTCTCTTTAAACGTACAAGGCCTTTAAGTTAATCTAAAACAGAGATGTAAGAAAAGTATGTTACACCACACTTGTTATTGCTGTTTGAAGACCTACAACAACATGATAGCTAAGCTAGGATGTTTTCCCCTGCTATCATGTGAGAGAGGCCTTATTTGAGTGATTACAGACCATTGTGGCCATTACCTGGAGGACTTGATGCACTCGTGGGTGGGAAACCGGCGGCTCACATCCGGCCGCCACTCGGTGGGAAGTCCATTGAATTCTGCTGAAAACACTTTACAATGAACCATAGTTATATATTCTGCTGGAGTGGCACAAAGGGATTACAATGGCAGTTACTTAAACCCGGCAGACAGCAGACAGATACACGAACACGAACGGATCTGTGTGTTTTGCCCGCTTTTTTTCCACTGCATTCTTCAATTTGTGTACATTGTGTTGTCCTTTCATTTATTTTTTGGTTTGGTACACGCAAATAGTGTGGATAAAGTTGAATGTCAATCTATGTTTGAAAAAAAAATAACACTTTCTTTGAAGACATTGTGCATATGATCATTTTGTGTTCACACCTTTTCTGATACAAATGATTATGAAATTGCTATTTTGGTAAAGTAGATCTTCTGTTTTTTTAATGCTGACATTAAATGCATGGGGGTTGTTTCGAAGGACTGGATGCTATTCATTTTGTTTATTTAGTTTTGAAGTATGGGTTTAGAGAATATAATGTTATATGTAAAACCAAGTGTGAAAATCATGGCACTGGTAGCATTCATTTCTCTGCTGCCGTTTAGGATTAAAAGTTGAAGGAAAAAATTTACTATTTACTATTTACTTGCGTACTTGCCTTAGCATGCCTATTTTTTTTATTAAATTATGCTCGTCATCTTATCCTAACATGGCAGTTTGAATTAGAGACCAAAAAAGATGCTGTGGGTCTTAGTATCCTGTTTTGCACTGTGGTGTATGGCAAGCTAAATTGTCATTTAGAGATATCTCAAAATACAATTCAATTGGAGCTTTCAAATTCACTTCCTGTCCTATTTGAGATATCTTAAAATAGACAGGAAGTCAATTTCAGATATATTGAATGTATTTCGAGATATCTTCAAATAGAGTTAATTTGAGATATCTGCAGTTCAATTTAAGATTTCTTGAATTGTATCTTGAGATCTCTCTAAATGACAATTTGGCTTGCCATAGTGGTGAACCATCCTCTTCAAGCTCTGGTCTCAGATGGATCTCAGTTTCCGGAGGACTCAAAATACTATCTATGGAAACAAAATCAACACAACGGCAATTGTGTTTGAAGAGCGCATTTGTTAGCAATCCAAATGCATCCTATGCTATAGAACAAAATGAACTAATTCAACCTCATTTCCTGTCCTAAGACACTTCTCTGAACTTTCTGGCGTCTTAAGACTTTCATTCGTGATGAACTTTGATTAACGAGGAATTAATTCATCAGAGCCACCGTTAAATGACATCCATTCAATTAATTGTGTATCAGGCCTGACACAGGGGGGCTGATTAATAATTGAACGCAGAGGACTGATAATTCTTGTAGCTAATTTACTTTCACCGTCACAAAACATGTTTAACATATAATATGACATTTCAAAACACTGTGTTAAGCAGATAATTTGTAATGTTTAACTGTGGGTATTTTAATTTTGTCTTGCAGTGATTAAAAGATTGAAAGATTCAGATTTTACTGCTCTGCAAGCGATTATATATATATATATATATATATATATATAGTTGATTTAAATTACACTTTGATATCTTTAACAGATTTATAATGTAAGCTTAATTTTCCCACTACAGTAACAAAGTTTAAATGCTTCAGGAGCTGCCGGATTGAATTTGAGGATCTAGGCAGCGTTTCAGCATTTCCATCTGTGATATTTATTTCATGAGGGAGAGGGGACTGGCTATAACATTATATATTAGGTTTTTCTTTTCTAGACAATTAATTTATTTTACGGATACGTTTTCCCATTACAGTTCATACATCTTAACCCTAGAAGTTGTCACCGTAAATCTAGGTAGCTGAATACACTTTTAATCTGGCTGGGGTGATGGCTACAAGTTTACAAGTCTGTGCTTCTTGCAGAAACACCCACAGAACACAAATGCAGAAAAGACAATTGTGAAAATCCACGTATCTCCAATGGTATCTGCCAGGGCGAGGTTTTAAAACCTTTTTCTAGACATTGGCACCGGTATTTTTCTAACTGATTCGCATGCAGTTGTTTTCCACAGTAATTCACTTTAAAAGGTGAAGGCTGAAATATGTCCATGAGTAATGCCAACAGAAAAAAAGAAAGTTAACCTTTTTGGCATACCGGTAGTATCTTATCTTTAAGGCCGTCTCCAATCTTCTCCCCGCTGCTCCTCCGGAATATTAAAGACCAAGGGAACCAGTTACCTCAACGGCCTTTGACCATTAAAGCAAGTTGAACTAAAAACTTTATTTCCCCCTTGTCTCTTTGTTTGTTTGTTTTTTAAGTTTCTGTCTGAAACGCCACCTCTGCAAGATAATTGATAGGAGGACAGCGGAAGGGATTGATTATTCGTACAGGTCCTGGGTTTATTTATAGAAGTTCAAGGACAATGGTGGAAGGCAGTGTCTCAAGTAACCTTTCTGCTCAGAGGAGCGGAGACATAAAAAATGTAAATGCCAGACACTTCCCAAGGTTGAGTGATGTGCGGGCGTTTTAAGTGCACCAACGCCAAATACCCCAGGCGGACTTAAAGGGGGGAAGTATAAATTAATTAGATTTATACATTTTTATTATATTAAACATACTTTTCATTAGATACTGAATCTGCCAAGGATGTGTGTGTGGTCTGTGTGTTCATATTTATATGGGCTTTTGTAGTTCATCACTAGATCAAAATAATAAAAGAATCCAATTAGCATATGGTCCGGTAACGCAAACATATATTTCTAGTCAGTCGATACTGTCATAACATCTTCGTACCTAGTAAAAGAAATATAGTCATCGACCCCCCTGTCCCCAGTCAGTTCATTAAGTGTAGGCATATTTCATTGATTTGTGTATGTTTGTTTGTTGAAAGGTTGCAGCTTTAGAAATATCTCCTTGTTTTATTTGTACTCATGTATACATTCTGGTTTATGGTATTGTTTTGTGGTTTTCCCGTAGTTTAGCTCATAACCAAATACATTTCCTCAACATTTGTTTGTTTTTCTCCCATTTTTTCATCTTTACATTTGCAATAAGTTCCCTCTGAAACAAATTAAGGCACGTACAGATGTTTTTTGACTAATGGAACAAAATAACAGCTTTCTCCAGATTTTTACTCGGCAGCGGATGCGGAGAAATGGTCGTTTAAAATTGACAAGCTTTCGCGTAAGATCTCTAAAAGCCAAAGAGCTTTGCCATCGACACAGGAAATTATAATCATTATCAGGGAATATTTTACTGACAAGCTCTTCTCTGTTTGAGGGGCTGAGCTTTACAGTTTGATATACAATACTGAATGACAGGCAAAAATGGGGAGAGATATGGAGACACTGGCCCAAAGTGCCAATCAAGAGATAGGTCAATCTGCATGTACTACTGTTACCACTTAATGGTTTCTCCCAGGCACCAGGATCACCCTGGAGTCACTAGATTAATTAGAGAGATTGAGCTGAGTAGTGGAAAGTGGAAGCCGAATCTTAGCTCATTATAATTGCCTAAATAATTTAAATATGGAAGGAATTACAATGTGTGGCGCAAAATTACTTCTCTTGATCTGAAGTCATTACAGCTAATGTCACAGAGTAGTCATAAAAATCCTGGGGAAAAAAATATAATGTCTGTATAAGGCAGCGACATGCTTCTGTAGCAGGTCGTACTAAGTGAAATACTTGTCCACGTGAAACAGCCGACCTTTGCCAGTGAGATGAGGTAATAAGAAACAACATGCCGTACAGTATTAACTACTGGGGCAAATAAGTCTGCCCCTTTTGTGCTGAATAATGGTCCTGACGTACGGCCAGAATCCAACAGTGTTAATTCTGATTCTTCAATTACGAGAAGTTTGAGACATGACATATTAATATTATTAGTAGTCATGGTAGATGGACCTTTTCTGTGATTGTCAAGAGCATATGTTTGTGCTTATTGGTTTTGAATACCACAAAATACAGCTCTATTTACTTGTATAAGAAAGTGACACATTCACAAACTGTATAGGTCTTATGTACGTCAATATGTAAGATATAAATGTATATCCATGAATACGTTTATTTTTCTATTCTTCCCTGGTCAATTTGTAAAAGAAACACTTCCTATTTCTTCGGGAAATTGGATCTGTGCGGCACAAAGCTCTGTCAAGCCCCGATACAAAGACACCGCGGGGCTTTTGTGTCAGAAGGCCAGGTCTTACTTAACCGTGCTCCGTCTGCTGAAGGATTGCCGGCGAATTACACACACTCCTCCATATATCGTACAGGTTACACACCTCCTGAAAAACAGATCTTATACTTTCTTTAGAAATTGTATCCATTACTGTGTAAACCTGTAGAAAGCCATCAGGACGTTTATATTAGTGCTGATTGAGTGACACTAAACCCTTTCAGGTCTGCAGGCAGTCACAGGTACGTAGGGGGCTATTTCATCTCCCTCATTCTTACACCTGGTGGGCCCACAGTAAATTAGTTTACTCCGCATGTGGTAACTCTGAGGGATTGTCACTCCAAAATCCCTGAGCGTCGCTCCTAATGCACAGATCAGACTCTCCCCTTCTCCTGTTCACAAAATCCCTCCGTCCTTGTTGGGGTTTATATGTGAGATCAGCATACTTTTCATCAATTGTTATAGATTTGTAGCAAGGACCCACTACCTGATTCACTATTATTACTGTGTGTCAGATGCATTGTGGGTATATTCATTAATTAATTACTGCGGTAGAATGTTTATGTATCTGTTTATTTATTTTACACTTGCTGTGAGAGATGAGCAGGGACGAACGGACAAATTGATAGTGATACACTGTAAAATGTAGCTGACTCAATGCTTAGAGTGTGTGATAGCAATCAGATGTGGGTGTTTTGTTGTGTCTTACTTTCATTGTTGCATTTCAGAAAACAAACATATTAAACCCCATATTGTGACTAACAGTGTGTGGAACATGAGGGTGGACATACAGTGAGGGAAAAAAGTATTTGATCGCCTGCTGATTTTGTACGTTTGCCCACTGACAAAGAAATGATCAGTCTATAATTTTAATGGTAGGTGTATTTTAACAGTGAGAGACAGAATAACAACAAAAAAATCCAGAAAAACACATTTCAAAAAAGTTATACATTGATTTGCATGTTAATGAGGGAAATAAGTATTTGACCCCTTCGACTTAGTACTTGGTGGCAAAACTCTTGTTGGCAATCACAAAGGTCAGACGTTTCTTGTAGTTGGCCACCAGGTTTGCACACATCTCAGGAGGGATTTTGTCCCACTCCTCTTTGCAGATCCTCTACAAGTCATTAAGGTTTCGAGCCTGATGTTTGGCAACTCGAACCTTCAGCTCCCTCCACAGATTTTCTATGGGATTAAGGTCTGGAGACTGGCTAGGCCACTCCAGGACCTTAATGTGCTTCTTCTTGAGCCACTCCTTTGTTGCCTTGGCTGTGTGTTTTGGGTCATTGTCATGCTGGATTACCCATCCACGACCCATTTTCAATGCCCTGGCTGAGGGAAGGAGGTTCTCACCCAAGATTTGACGGTACATGGCCCCGTCCATTGTCCCTTTGATGCGGTGCAGTTGTCCCATCCCCTTAGCAGAAAAACACCCCCAAAGCATAATGTTTCCACCTCCATGTTTGACGGTGGGGATGGTGTTTTTGGGGTCATTCTTCCTCCTCCAAACACGGCGAGTTGAGTTGATGCCACAGAGCTCAATTTTAGTCTCATCTGACCACAACACTTTCACCCAGTTCTCCTCTGAATCATTCAGATGTTCATTGGCAAACTTCAGACGGGCCTGTACATGTGCTTTCTTGAGCAGGGGGACCTTGCGGGCGCTGCAGGATTTCAGTCCTTCACGGCGTAGTGTGTTACCAATTGTTTTCTTGGTGACTATGGTCCCAGCTGCCTTGAGATCATTAACAAGATCCTCCCATGTAGTTCTGGGCTGATTCCTCACCGTTCTCATGATCACTGAAACTCCACGAGGTGCGATCTTGCATGGAGCCCCAGACCGAGGGAGACTGACAGTTATTTTGTGTTTCTTCCATTTGCGAATAATCGCACCAACTGTTGTCACCTTCTCACCGAGCTGCTTGGCGATGGTCTTGTAGCCCATTCCAGCCTTGTGTAGGTCTACAATCTTGTCCCTGACATCCTTGGACAGCTCTTTGGTCTTGGCCATGGTGGAGAGTTTGGAATCTGATTGATTGATTGCTTCTGTGGACTCCCTTTAAGAGAGTGCTCCTAATCTCAGCTCGTTACCTGTATAAAAGACACCTGGGAGCCAGAAATCTTGTTGATTGATAGGGGGTAAAATACTTATTTCCCTCATTAACATGCAAATCAATTTATAACTTTTTTGAAATGTGTTTTTCTGGATTTTTTTGTTGTTATTCTGTCTCTCACTGTTAAAATACACCTACCATTAAACGTACAAAATCAGCAGGGGATCAAATACTTTTTTCCCTCACTGTATGTATGATATCAATTACATAGAAGCCCAACATATATTACATACATACGAACATAAGAAAGTTTACAATCGAGAGGAGACCATTCGCCCCATTGTGCTCGTTTGGTGTCCATTAATAACTAAGTGATCCAAGGATCCTAGCCAGTCTGTTTTTGAATGTTCCCAAATTGTCTCTTCAGCCACATTGCTGGGGAGTTTGTTCCGATTGTGACGCCTCTCTGTGTGAAGAAGTTTCTCCTGTTTTCTGTCTTGAATGCCTTGAAGCCCAATTTCCATTTGTGTCCCCTGGTGCATGTGTCCCTGCTGATCTGGAAAAGCTCCTCTGGTTCGATGTGGTCGATGGTTACAAAATAACATAACCAAAATAATTGTGTGTGTGTCTTTGTGGGTATTTTATTTATTTCATTTCATTGATTGAGTGTTTTGCTTTGCAGGACTAGAGATACCATTATGAGATTCAGATTAGACCTGAGTAAGATGTCTGTTGCCATTCTCAACCGCACAATATGTTGTTTTCTCAAGTGATATATATACTCTGTGCTTTACACTCGGATGATTTATACTGCTGAGAAATCCTCAGTTTCTCTTTAAGTGCTACTGCAAAGAATAAATCTCCACAATATAACTGATTAGAGATCCCCTCCTGACATCTGCACCTGCAATTTTGCATCACATGACAATTGCTGCCAGCCCGGCGCCCCTCGCTAAATCGCAGAGTGTTGACACTTTGACAAATCAAGTCCTTCCTACGCAAAGGTCCCGGTTATTGCCAGTAATATTGGCAGGAGCTGTGAGTCTGTTTGCTCTCTCGGTTTGCTTCCCTAAAGTTACACTATAACAAAATTAAAAAGCGTGTCTATGGCTTGCGGAAAGGTCAAATCTGAGTAAATGGTAAATGACACGGTAAGATCATATATATAAAATACCAAAATAAACTATATTAAAACATTGATAGATGGAAGCTGTTCCAAAGTATGTCAAAGTCTTGGACCGCTTGAGTGACAGTATTAAATGGCCAATAGGCAGCTTCGTTCACCTTAACGACATTTGCCCGTTCCCCCTTTGGGTAGCAGTCTCTCTCTCGCCAGGGTGAATTTGCAACCAAACGTTTTGTTGCTTGGCATAACTTTAATTACTTCAAAATTAATTTCAATTTCTTCCAACCTCTCCCACACACAAAATTACACAGTATTAGAAATCCTGCCACTATTTCTGTCCACATCAATTTTATTTCCAGTCCTTTAAATAGCTTGTTCTCATGAGTCGGGCACAATACACAGAATTTTTTATTTTTAAATACCCTACAAAACATATTTCTGTATATTTACCGTGGCTAATTAAATGTCTCGGTGGCAGTTGAACAAGGATATGCATTTCTCGGATGGTGGCAGCTCCATAATGCTGTCCTTTGTCTTTTTGCATAGCAGCTCATCAATAGTACATTAAGTGCTTCAAAAGTAATCAATATCTACCAGAAGCTTTCTATGACAATACAAGCCCTGCTAACCTCTAATACGACTCCACAGAAATAGCCAGCTTTACAGATTGTGTAACCAGGCAACATCTCTCTTTATTTTTTATTGTAGCATTAGTAAATCTGGTCATGATTCGTTTTTTCTTAATTCAATGGAACTTGGATTAATGGGACCATTTAGCGAAGGAACCTAGCCAAAAAAAAAAAACAAGATCTGATTCAAACACTGCAGTCTTTGTGCACACCTAATTTATGCATAACTAAATTGAAATCAATCGCACAGAAAATAAATCATTTGAAGAAAATCCTAATTTCTTGCACTGTAATTTATAGCAATTGAAGACTGACTGACAATAACTTGGCCATTGATGTTCCTGACATTTATCTGCCGTTCCCGTTTGCGGTTTATGTAATGTTTGTAGAAGTTGTGGGTTAAAGCACAGCATTTGTTACCACTCCTAGGTTTATTTCAGTTTTCTTTGGAAAAGGGGACTTGTCCAGTGTGTGTTTAATGTCATTAAATGTTTACTTTTTAAATCCCTGATATTTGCTTTCTATGGTTTTCTCAGGCTGCAGCATTTACATACACAGATGTTTATTTGACATTTATTTGTGTTTTTTCTTTGTTTGATTTAGGGACTGTGTCTAAAAATAGGAGCTGTGTGCGATTCAAGACAACATTGCTTTTCCTAGGGAATTCTGCCTACGTTAATGAATGTGGTAGCGATAATGCAACTGGGATAGAAAAGAAGTGATTTCAAAGCACTTACAGCAGGTCTTAAAATGCAGTGTAGTCCCAAAAATAAACTAAATAGTGAATAACTATAAGACATACATTTTTGTCAATTATGCCTACGTAGCAATTAGAATTGATACAAATGTTGTGTGTGAGGGTGTGGGGGGTCATAATTATTGCAGAGTTTTTTTTTTAATTATTATTGCATTTTATTCAGTTCACTCAGCGTATTTTAAATACACACTTGTAATTTACATAAATACAGGTATCCAGTTTGATAGGCTTCAGCTGAGATTGAATCTTAATACTATAATGAGTTCTCCTGAGCTTTTCAGTGCTAAGACGTGTGAAGCAATTGTTATGAAATGTATTCGAAAACGGAAATGTAATTGTATTGCTTTGTGGTACAGATTCTGTGTGTGGTAATTTCCTAAATTAAAGTGAAAAGTGAGCTGGCATTACAAATCAGATTTACTTACACATATCACATTAAAAAATATATAGGAGGAGAAAGAAGCCAGGAGTGCACTGTCGTTTAAAATGTCTTGCATAAAATGACAAAAAGATGTTTGTTGTAATCAAAGACATTTTCCAAGCATTATGGGAAATGAAATGGTGGGAAAAAAGTGCAGTGATCATCACAAAGTGGGCAGGTAGTCAGCTTCCAAGCAGAGAGTTAAACAATGTCTTAATGAATGGGTTATATCCACAAATTAAATATTCTACAATTAAATTAGTGCATTTTATATTCATATTATCTTAGACTTCAGGAAAACCACAAATATTGTATATGTTCATCATTTATTGAGCAAATAATTTAATTGCCTTAAATAACACTGGGGGGTGAAAAACGTCATACTACTTTCTTTTGAAGGCTTAAAAAAGGAGGAGGCAACATTCTGCATGAGGCGCTGCACGCTATTTTAGGCTGCTGTGCTGTGGACACTGTCATGGATGAGTGGCGACAAGAAAACCCTGACTGTCTTGTTGCACGGATTCGATATTACCATAATAAACACAGCGGTCCCTGACTGGCATGGGATCCTCTGTGTGATTAAATGCAAATCCTGGTGTTTAAGTGTGACAGCCATTTCAACGCTCGGAGACATAACAAGAAAAGGCCCTCCGCTACAAAAAGCACTCGATACAATCAGTCAAACAGAGGGGTGGTTAAAACTTAAAGATGTGAGGCTGCATGTCTTCAATGGGACAAATGACACCTGAAGTCACACTCTCAGGCTCCTGATTTGTGCACATGTAGGTGTGTGGCAATTTCAAAGCTGAGTGTCACATAGTTCTTTTCCCTTTCCTGTTAGACAGACACTTCATTAAGTTGCATCGGGGGTCGCCGCTTTGAGCATATAGATCGATAACTCCACATGCGAGTGAGAACGACCCGACTGACACCTTTATGGTGTCTGATGCCCTTGCATTTGATTTCCAAGCTGAACTGTTATTGAAAGCCTACTTCAAACACAATTTTGTGTGGCACGCCAACCTCTACCACCCACCTGTGCCACTTTCAACCTCAAAACAAAACAGACTCTGTGCTGGGCGCACACATGCAATTTGAAAATGTGTAGATTATGCGTTTCAATTGTAACCTACTGATTGGATACAGTTGACACTGCAGTGTAGCATCACAGTAAAGATTGTGAGTATCAGTTAAGTGTTAGGATAAATTATTGAGTTTTACTTTGGTTTTGGATAGGGGTATCCTTCAAAATATTGATATATTTAAGGTCTAAGCTGACCCCTAGTTATTGGAGGACTACATGACAGTCAAACAGACCACCAATAAAAGACCTGCTGGGAAAAAATACCCACAAAACAGCCCCAATTGATAAGACACACGTGGCGTACATAAATGTTATCATCAAATTGCTACTGTAAACTGTTTAATTAAACTGATATTAACTGTGACACAGCAAAGGTTTAGTGTAATGTATGGTTTATTTATTTATTTGGTTGACACAGGGTTTTGTCTCTGTATATATATTTATTTATTATTTGTTTCATCACAGGAGAGTTTTGGTGGAATCTCTTTTCAAAACGATTCCACAAGCCTGTTTTAAATTCCCTGCCTGATTCCCTGGAGGCAGCACTTTGTGATGCTTCGGTGCATTTCTGCCTATTTATTCCCTGCCTGCTTTGAATATACTATGCAAGATGCTGCTGTATGAATAAAACACCACTTTAGAAACCAGGGTGTCTCTTCAGAGAGTCATTTGAAGATGCTCTTTGAGAGATACAAATGTGCCGGGAAAGAATGACAAAGGAAGAGAAAAATCGAATGAAGGATCAGTTCTCAGTAAAAAGACCAGCCATAGCTGATGAATAGGCAGAAAGGACTGGAGTAAAATGGTGGTGCATTTGTACACATATAGAATTATCTGGACAAAGCAAATGCAGGTTGTTTTATAAATATATTGATTAATGAGACATGTTTACATCCACATAAAAAGCATCTTCACATCAACAGTAGGCCGGAGTGAGATGTAAAAATGAGTACAGGTACTGTTTTATTATAATGTTGGCTTTGAAATTAACCAGTATATGATTATCTCTTTAAATATGCCTTTTTGGCAATTAATGAAACACTGTAGAGCATATAAAATCAAAATCGGATAGGAAGAGCAGACTTTGTGCTTAGGACTCATGAATGCCATAACAAAAAACAAGAAACAAACAAACCTAACCCGCCTCTGGGTCCTCACCTATACACAGATTAACTAAACTCACCAGGGACAGCTAGGACTGTTTACCCAGAAGAAAATTAGTGTTTTTTCACATGACCACACCGTGCTTTTTGCTTTTCGCTTTTCTCTTTCCTCACATTCTCCTTTGTTATTCCTTTGTCCCCCACCCCCCACATCTGCCTTTAAGTGATTCTCACCAAGTGTCTCCAATTATCCCATTAAGCCCATCCCACAATGACCTATTACACCCTGAAGCAGCTCTACCAACATGGCCGCCTTGACTTCAGCCTCCTTACCAAAGATGGAGTGTGCCTCCCTCAATCCCCAGGGTCCCAGAGCCTCCCAGTTCACGATTGGGAATGTAGACCCCATCACAATACTTAACTAAAAACCCCTAAAATAATTAAAAGGCTCTGATTTAGGGATGTATTAAGCTTTCAGTTAAGTAATTGAGAGCTAAAAAACCAGCAGGGTAGGGGCTCCTTCAGGACCTTGTTGGGAACCCCTGTCCTACAAAGATGGAAGACACAATGTGCTGCTTTAAGATTGTGTGAGCTCGTACAAAAGACTTGGCAATATCGAATAGATGGTGTGTGACGAGGTAGACAGGCCATCAGTGGTGGGGTTTCATGTCTTGAGTTGTGTTACATTTTGAATGTCATGTTAATAGGCAGTCCCACCTCACCGATGATGTGTTTGGACTAGTTGTAGAGCTGTTCTTAGCAATGTGATCAAGTACAAGCTCATCATCCCAGACGTCAACGCAGATGGTCAGCCGCCCAAACTGAACTGACCGTTCCTGCGGGATCACAATATTCTCCTGACATGGGAGCCACTGAGCAACTCCAAGAGTGACAGGGTGCTATTCAGAGCTTTTCTACTCGAGCAAAACTTGCCAAGGGTTTTCTCAGAGTGATTGTGCACGTCAGGAACAACACTGGAACAGAAAAGTGTTATAGTTCCTAAATTGCGTCTGTTTTTTTCCAACGGCTTTTATATCATATATCTAAGCTCAGCTCCAAAACACCCACCTCAAGATACTTTATAATGGACGTGTTCTTGTTTTAACTGGTTTGCTTCATGTTAATGTACTGTAGAGTAATTGTGACTTTGAACCTGATTTCCTGGCATATAAAAGATAAAACGCTTGAGTTATTGGCTTCTTTTCAACCGTCGAAAATAAAAAAAATCAACTTTAATTTGGAAAGGTTATTTCTCAGTGTCAGGGTGACATATACAGATGGATAGGATAGCAATGTTGCCGTGATGTGTGTTTGGTTCTCTCAGTAATTTGTTGCTATATTATGACTCTAATGGCGTAACAATGATTTGAGCTAGGAGCGGTCCGTACCTCGCAGCAGGCTGTTTATGCAAATTGGAACCAAAACAAACATAACTCAAATCAATATTGTTAATGAACAGCTTTTTTCTCAATTGCATTTGGAGGCGTTTAGACAACCATATTGCACTAAATGTGTCTGGACTATATTAATATAAGTATCTGTCTTTCCAGCTGAGTGCGATTCATTTGTTTAGTTATTTATTCTCCTGAAGTAGTTCATTAATATGTAAAAAAGAAGAAGAAGAAGCTGAATAAACTAACTCAAGCTAAAGTGCAGCTTCGGTAATCATGTGAGTTGCCACAGTGTCTCTTCAAACGAAACAAATTGCTGTGGTATTTACTGGGGGGTTTCAGGTAGGAGATGAGAAGAGGTTTGAGCAGTTGGAAGTCTGTGCATCAGTGGGAGTTGCCACCTGGCCGTTTGTTTTAATATGCCTCGAGATTCTGAAACTTATTCCCGATCCACCAGTTAATTAATTTCTGTCCACAGCGTAGGAAAAGTAATATGCTAATAAACATATGTGCACATTGTTTCTTTTTTCCCAGACATTGACGTCAGCCATGTTAAATGTGTGTACTTCATTGTCATCATCTTCATCGAAATATGAATCTTTCCCGGAGGAATTGCTCGTTATGCTGGGGGGAAGTGGTTGTTAACGATAGAATGGGGATCTGACATTTTATAGACATTAAAATACAACTGCTTAGTGATTCAGTTAGCCTAAAGATGAAAGATTGAATACTTTTTCCTTTTTCAGCAAAAGCAATAACACATAAATATGTTCAAGTTCAAGGTGTTTTATATTGTTTCCATAAAACAAACGCACCTCACAGACTCGGTATAACGATATCGGCCACACAGTGATGTATTGCGGCAGCCTGATAAAATCCTGAGTGAGAAGACATCATGAAAAAGTGCTGATGTAATATTAGTTGAAATGTAGAATATCAATTTGATTAAGCTTTCGGTGAGTTCTCCAGCAGCTCAGCTTTCCCCAGAATGCAAGATTAGCCCTCCTTCCCAGATATATCACAGTCCCTCTGTATCTGAGAACCGCTTCTTTGATTTCATTACATCACAGGTTCCTCTGGTGCCTGCCTGGATATCTTACTTGTGTGTGTGTGTGCGTGTGCGTGTGTACTGTTCCTCTCCGATTATTGTTTTTCATTTCCTGTAGTTGTTCTCCCCATTATTAAAATAAGTATCCAGACATATTCTCCGTGGCTTTCGGGGGTCGCTGTGCTGGTCTTTGATTCCCAGGTCTTTGTGGCACAGATGGAATCAGCTGCATCAGACAGGAACTCAAGTACAGAGAAGGCGATGTGTGCTCTCTTTAAAGCTTCACAACATCTTCAACGACACATCAGAGCAGGGAGATGCCCGTTCCGTGTGTCGTTTTCTCGTTTCCAGCCCATCAGGTTCGCCTTGTCCGACTCATTTCTGACTCTACCTAGTGCCATCTGTTCGGTATGTGAGTCTATTCCATACACTTGTAGGTACTTAAGAGCAAAACGTCAGACCACGCCACACTCCTGTCCCCAGGCGATGGCTCTGCTGTGCGGCTCGTGGAAGTGTCGCTTGAAGTGGAAACGCAGATGTGTAGACGGTGATCCAGCTGTGGCTCCGCTATCATCTCAATGCTGCGTTTCTGTCTCTCCTTCATCTGATCAGTTTGATTAGTGTTTTCCCAAGCCGTAAATATTCCACCGGTGTTCTGTTTTCAAATGCCTTGTTTGGCCACAATAGTAAAATGGACAAATGGACACAATAAAACTTCTGAACTACCCACTCGAGGATAACAAATACTCAGCGGTTACTGAAGCATTGTTTCTCTCAGAGGGAAATTACGTAAGATGGGAGTCCAGGAATGAGATGCCACCATGTTGTCGAGTAAGAGTGGACAGTTTTAAATTTGATCTGGTGTTGAACTGATCCAATTTGGGCACATGTTGGCTACTATCTTACATCATTCAGTTTGAGAGCTAATGTGCATGGATGCATACATAAATACATTAAATAAACACCTCAGTATGTGATGTTTTGGCAGTACGATGTGTGGAAATGGCATTACTGATTTTCCCCCTCACTGTATTCCTTGCTTTATGGAGTGTCTCATTCCCATCTTTATTATTGTGCTGTAGAAATCATCGTGGAAGCCATATCTTAATTATAATAGCTGCCCAGCATGGATGCCTTTATCTACACAATCAGAACAACTCAGACTGTGTGCTCCACCGCATACATTATTTTACGACTTGAGAACAATTGATGCGAACATCAGATTTTTATTTTAGCCTTAAACTGTACTTTCTAGCAAAAGTTATATCATTTTCAATTCAGTTAGTTTCTCAGATTGAAGACACAGTTACAGTGAAAGGATTGTGTGGTGTCAGTTTAAAGAAATGTATTTTTAATTAGCCACATGCGTTCATTGTTTCTTTAAAACCTTATAAACTTACAGTACTTGAATAAGAATAAGGTTTTAGTAAAGTTCGCAGTGTTACCTTATGGAGAGAGTGTAGTAAACTCATCCTGGCATCCGTCCAGTGAAGTACTTACCATTGTTTATCTGAAATCCACCAGCCTCCCCCCGTCTCGATTTCCCCTCTCCTTGATTAAATATTAATCAAGGTAATGACAATATTGGCTTTAGTTCTTCTGGACTGAACAAACAAAAGCCATACGAGCGCGCTCTTTAGCAGCATTTCCAAAGTGTCATCGTTTCTTTCTTTCCCTTATCACCATAGGAAATTATTTATTACCACACAAGTGCAATGAAAAGATGATTATAGCCCTGCCTTTCATAAATGGAAAAACGTAATTACTTTCTTGTGTGTTTGTCTCTGTTGCCGTTGTATGACGTAACAGCCTGTTTTGCGCCCCCTTACAGAAGCAACTTTGTTTTGCACAAAAATCATACAACCGATGTATACATTTCAGTCACTGGGAATCTTCTTTTAATGTAAATGAATTCAGATAAATATCTGTCGTATCTATCTAGCTGTCAGTCTCTCTTCACCTATGTTTATCAGTATTATTTATTTATAAGCAGTCTATTGATGCACTGCTGGATGAAGCCCTCGAGATATTTCCATCTTCCCATCTTTTATGTGGTCTTCTTCTCTGTCTTTTTCATCTCTTGGGATGCATTCTCTTGCTTATTTTGTCCATCTTTGTTTTTTTTCTTCTTGAAAGGTGTCCATCCTTTTGCCATTTAGATATTTTCACTCTTTCAATGAAGTTAGACACCTGTGTTTCCTCTCAGATCCATTTATTTGTTGTGTTTTTGTCATATATATGTAATCTGTCTATAAATCTATCAGCTGAGATTGACACTTTATAAAATATCAAGGCATGGCTTGCAGAGCAGGTGCAAGGAAAACAAATCTATCGAAAGGGCAAAGCCTCTCTGAATAGTGCAACTTAACAAGTTGTCAACGACATCAGCAAACTTTTTTAATAAGTAATGTTGTTCATCAGGAACAGAACGGAAAAAAACAGCATTATATTCCGGCAGTAAATAAAAAGCTTTCAGAATCAACGACGGAAATAATATTATTTGCAATTTTCACCACCGTGAGCTCCATTTCAAAGGTCAGCTCAATTACAGAGCAAAACATCTGCAACTGTGTTTCCAGTTGGCTGCCAGGAAGCGTCTTCCAACAGAATGTATAATTGTCTGACTAAATGTTTAAATATAATATTTATTTTAGTTCTGAACAGATATTACATCCATAGCTATAATTACTGGTTCTGTTTAACACAATCCCTCACTAAACAGAGAAGTAACAAATAACAAACATACATAAAAACGGACAAACGTCAGCGTCCATCGCATTTTTATTTTGTAATGTAGTTTCCCCACTATTGCAGTTAGTGTTGGAGAGATGTTTGTACCAATGACAGGTATATCAATCTGATTCAGAGGTGGTCTGCAGGAAGTGCATCATAATGTGACTAGCTTACCAAGTGCATTGTTCATTTTTGCTCCCCATGAAGATCACTTTTACTCGAGGTCAGCCAATGTCAAGGTTTTCTGGAGATGATCTCTAAGCCTCCCGCTGCTCAAAACGACCCCTGGTCAACCGACAAGACGCATAATTGATATGCAGTAGCCTTTCCTGCAGGCAAATGTGCACGCTGTATGATTTGTTTTTCTCTTGATGGGCTAAGTGGGGAAATAAAATTAAACCAAAATAAATAATTCAGGACGATGGTATCTCTAGTGGAAATGCCCAATTTAGTTCCCCCTCTCTTTCTTTCCGCAAAGTGCCCCAGGTTCTACACCGAGGGAGTGATTTACCAAAATTTCGGTACATTGCAAATTTCCAAGGATTGCAAGGAAAACATTTTTCATTTCAAGCTGTCTTCATAACATTTCTGTTGCTACACTGTTTTTTCTCTCTCTTTTCCCTGAGCAGACACGTCTTGCATCAGCTCTTTTACTGAGTACACCGCCTCATCTAGGAGTAGAACTACGCTTTCATATTTACTCCAGTGATACAGAATTACAGTAATTTTATTAATTATGTCAAACATTACTAACAGCAATATGTGACTTTTAATTGTCTGGTAAATACCGAATACTTTATACATTTTAATTTGCCAATATATGAGGACGGATTAAACCACAATTTTGAATCAACTACTAACAGCAAACTTGTACATCGTAGTGTTTACATTTATCAGTTGAAATAAATGACAGGCTTTAAACGATACCTGCTTGTAACATTCAGGATCTCGTACAGATGTTCATGCAGAGGTTTCATATGCATAGACAGGGTGCACATGTGTTGCCGGGCCTTTACCCATCCTGTTCGGCACTTCTCGGGTGTTTATGGCAAGGTTTTGTGTCTGAGATGTTATTTCTATTGGTTTTTTTTGTCACAAAGCGTCGGAAGTGAAAATATAGGCTATGATTCCCAATTCTGAGGCATTATAGAGGAACACAAGGACACCACTAAGTCACCACGGCAGAGAGTCTGCTGAGTGGTTAAAAAAGCACCGCAGAGGTATTTATTACTTTAATTCCTTTGGGGACTTTGGGGGTGAAGGTGTGCGGCTCGACCTGCTCTTCGGGATCACCGACAGGGGCTTGGCGTAGGGCAGGCTGGGTCCACGGGCTGCGCGGGAGAGGGGTGCTAATGACATCTCACAGATTCCCCCCCGTCAGAGACAAGCTTGGCCTGCCGGTGCTGCGCCTGTGTTCGGATGCGATGCAGGGAGACGTGGCCCATTATGTTTGGTAATCAAGGGGAAGCTGTGCACAGTGTGACCTTGCCTGCTACAAATCTGGAAAGGAAAACTTGTGATTTAATAAATAAGCCTCTTCTTGTCCTTTTCTTCTCTTTCATCGTTTTTTATCTGAGCGGTTTTTGGTGTTCTTGCATGAGAGGTACCGCACCTTTGTACGGAAACCATCGTGGTGTCAGTCATGGCTAAAACACTCCCCTTGGTCATGTTGCCCTTCCCTTCCTGTGCAGTGGATAATCTTTAAACTTCAGATGTTATTGTAAAAAAAAAACTAGGTTGTTCCCTATTATAATCCCATTTGAGACCGTTCTTTTGGAAATACGTTTCTTAACAGCCATGAATATGTAAGAGCTTTTCAAGTGACTGTGCGCTGTCAAAAGCCTCAAGCGATCTGTCAAATGCCCTTACCGACCCATCACTCGACTCAAGAGACCGTGTCCCCTCTCCTAATCGAAGCCCAGGACTGACAGTGTAACCTACATCCAGTAGAAACCCAATGTGAGTACGGAGTGTTAGTGGTGAGCGAATCCACGGGTTCATTTGTTCTAATTCTGCAGCTTCTAATGGAATCAAAGTCTTTGTTGCGTCTCGGCTGTAATAAATCATTCCTCTATCTCCTTGCACACACCGGAGCCTGTGATTGATAAAACTCACAGAGATTCGGGCAAGATAATGTTTTTACAAGTCTTCGCTGCACTATATCAAATATTTTACTGTACTGAAGGCTAACAAAAAATCCTGCGGCGAAGAAACCCAGTTATTGGCACCGTAGACAGGTTTGAAGCGTGGAAAACTACACCAGTTCATTTTATTAATTGTATTTTATCAAGTTGTACCTTTATTCTCATATTCTTGACCCCCTTTCCCCCATATTTCCATCATACACTGATCAGCCATAACATTATGACCACTTACAGGTGAAGTGAATAACACTGATAATCTCGTTATCATGGCACCTGTCAGTGGGTGGGATATATTAGGCAGCAAGTGAACATTTTGTCCTCAAAGTTGATGTGTTAAAAACAGGAAAAATGGGCAAGCGTAAGGATCCGAGCGACTTTGACAAGGGCCAAATTGTGATGGCTAGAAGACTGGGTCAGAGCATCTCCAAAACTGCAGCTCTTGTGGGGTGTTCCCGGTCTGCAGTGGTCAGTACCTATCAAAAGTGGTCCAAGGAAGGAAAAACGGTGAACCGGCGACAGGGTCATGGGCGGCCAAGGCTCATTGATGCACGTGGGGAGCGAAGGCTGGCCCGTGTGTTCCGATCCAACACACGAGCTACTGTAGCTCAAATTGCTGAAAAAGTGAATGCTGGTTCTGATAGAAAGGTGTCAGAACACACAGTGCATCGCAGTTTGTTGCGTATGGGGCTGCGTAGCCGCAGACCACTCAGGGTGCCCATGCTGACCCCTGTCCACTGCCGAAATTGCCTACAATGGGCACGTGAGCATCAGAACTGGACCACAGAGCAATGGAAGAAGGTGGCCTGGTCTGATGAATCACGAGTTCATGGTGTTGACTTGGCCTCCAAATTCCCCAGATCTCAATCCAATCGAGCATCTGTGGGATGTGCTGGACAAACAAGTCCGATCCATGGAGGCCCCACCTCGTAACTTAAAGGACTTAAAGGATCTGCTGCTAACGTCTTGGTGCCAGATACCACTGCACACCTTCAGAGGTCTAGTGGAGTCCATGCCTTCACGGGTCAGGGCTGTTTTGACGACAAAATGGGGACCTACACAATATTAGGCAAGTGGTCATAATGTTATGGCTGATTGGTGTATCACTGCTTATACTCTTAAATTTGACAATAGCCACACACAATCATTATCATTAAATGCTTAGTTAATTTAAACCATCAACCCATTTCTGTCTACGATGCAATGAACCTCTTTTGTGGAATTGTCCATCTGGGACCATTGAGTTTGATCCAGCATCATAAAGGGATTGCTGTTATCTAAAGAAACGTTTTAGCTTTTAATCAACAGTAACCGATTTAAGTTCTACCTTCGATTCTCTCTGGGTTGGCTTCTCCTCCTGTATCAGATATCTGTAGTGACAGTAATAATAGTGGCTAAATGAAGACCCCCAGTTTCAGGGCTCTGTAATTAGACCCCGCGCCATCAATCAACGCAAGACCAAGCGCAGCTCACTCGGACAAAACACACAAACGAGTTGTGTCACTTTACAAAGCAAGGTCTTGGTCTTCTCTAGGCTGAGAAGTAAAGTATGAATACATTCGTTGACATGTTGGAGGCAAAGGGGAGGTGAAAAGGAATACAGTGCATTTGAAGAGGCGCTACGAAAATGTTATCATAACCCCTGCCAAGACCTATTTCTGTATAATTACACAGTGCTATTGATAATTACATTTTGCGGTAATTATGTGGTTGATATGACCTTTCACATGAAGCACTGTAGGTGGATAAACCATGTTTATTCAAAGGGAAAAAACAGAGGCGAGGATCAGTATTGTTTAAACAGCTCAATGCAAGGCAGAAGCGTTGAGCACACCTAACTCTTGAGTCTTGAGTACAAGGCGTTCAGGCTTGATATGTAATGTTTGCAATGTCCTGCAGAGTCTGAAACTTATGATGTGTTTTCTCTTATTTCTCTTCCATATTACAGATACAGTGGTCATGTACAGAAACAGAAATGGGGATGTCATTATGCTGAATGTGACAACAAATGAGACCAGGATTTTACTGGAAAATAGTGTGTTTGTAAGTATAATGCTCTCTCTCTCTCTCTCTCTCTCTCTCTCTCTCTCTCTCTCTCTCTCTCTCTTCTCTCTGCCATCTATTATGTCAGATACAATATAGGTGAGTTGCACTGTTCTACATTTCTGAAAGAACATCTATAAATTGATCTGTTAATCTATTATCTGCAATTGCTTAGGTAAATCAATCCTGAAGCTGAGTGACACAGCTAAAGGCATCCAATTTAGATCCACCAACATTATATTAATTGCCTTAACCGAGACGCACCTGCTTTTCTTTATGAAGAAATTAGTCGCTTGAGATTTTTAGCAGCTTTTCATTTATAGATATAAGCTAGGTGCAGTGGAAAATTATCTCTGTAACCTCGACTAATGAGATGAGAAGAAAATAACAGCGCTTAAAGGAGTTGGCAGGAAAACAGCCCCGCTGCTAATGCGTCCATATTTAGGGGTAGTTATTGATTTATGTGGGTAGTTTTGTAAGTTAATATAAACACCATAAATAGATCATTTCCAAAATTAGTGTTGTTGTTATTTTCAGCTTCCCAGTAGAGGTGTTTTAGGAAGCGATGGTGCATACTGAAAAATGCAAATATTCTCTCCGCTTGGCCTCGACTTCACTGACTTCCATGTTCTCTCCTCTCTCTCGAGTGTTTCTACATCACCTTAGGGTTGAGCTTTAGAGTGGATCAGACGGAGTTGGCTACCATTTCACTTAGAGGTCAGGACAGGGAAATATCAAGCAGCCAGCAGCCAACGAGTGAGTCACGGCGCTTGGAAATAACTCCGGAATTAAGACAATTTATTCGGGAGAGGGTTGTGACCAGTTTCTGAGGTACTCGACTAAAGGTCTCTCTGTTTTGACCTGAGAAATCTGCAGATATTTGTTCCCGTCTCCAGAGCTGTCACAAGCTCCCCACCATCATCCATATTTATAAATTGTTCTACTGCGCACATCATGATTTATCCTTGTCATTAACCTCTTTGATTGTGCTGGGCTCCAAATTTTGGAGAGGTGCATTAGTACAGAGGTCGTTTACATTACATGGAAAGGGACAAATATTAGAAGATAATGCATTGCTAAACTTAGTTTCCACCCCACTGAGTTCTGCACTTCATAAATATATGAGTTTCAATGCAGCAGCTGTAGTGAGTAGTTTGCACAAGACAAATCTTCAGCTCCATATGTTTCTTGTTATTCTGAAGAAAGTTTTGGAAGAGAAGAGACATCTGTTCTTCGGATTGTTACTTTTGTTTCATAGTGTTGCATTCCTGTTCTTTTAAAAAGGCTTTTACTTGTTATACATTGTGTGTTTCTTGCTGTCTTGGTTTTGTGATACTAAGGCTTTACCTTTGAATGCCACTAATGGTGTTGTGAGGTTATTTTGACAGATCCTATTCACTTTTTTCACTTGTATCAGTTGCTTGTTGGAACATTGTCCCACATTATTAGCGAAGGGATTTTTGAAAATCGTAATCATTCACCCCTAACGAGAGTTAACGTGACGGATTCTGACTGTACTCTTCAGCGTTTTCCATCTGCTTTGTGTGTTGTGGTTGTTACTGGTGTGACTTCCCTACAAAGCTATTTCTGTATGTTCCCTGACAGTGATAAACACCAACATTTCATTGCGAGTCTCCGTAGGCGTCCGTCGCTGCTCTTTTCTGCATCCTGAAGCACTTTCAGATGAAGACATATAGATGCAGATACATATAGATACAGATCGTTATTCACTCGGCTTGTTGAAATAAGTTGTGAACAAGTACTCCACCACAGAGCACCAACGGATTGCGGAAGCCCGTGTTAACTAGCAGATACAGATGTTTATGTGAAAGAATGATAGGATTTTGCTTTTGGCAGGCAAGATATTTCATACTATATGTTTACATTTGAACCCAGATCAAAGCATTCCAGTATTTATTTATTTATTTCCATTTATTTCCGTACTTAAGTCCTTCAGATGACCATTCACCCTTTCATTTGTTTCCCGTCCTTTAGGTGGATACCACAGCGACAAAATATGCAGTATCTCCAGACCTGAAATTTGCACTCCTTGCTTACCATGTGACGCAGGTAAGATATGGTACCTTATGTTACCTCAGGTTTTACCAGACTGCAGTCTCTAATGTCTAAAGAGGTTGCAATATGTCATGGGCGACACTAATCCCCGAGCAACTATCTGGCGGGCGACTTTCATAGCAGATGGTTGGAACTGATGTTCAGAGGTAATCCTGTCTCTGGTCTTCCAGTAGGTCAGGGAACAAGGAAGGTTGTGGCTGTGGGTGGATTTCTGTCGAACGAGAGCATGGGGTAGGGTCATTTTTGCTAATGGAAATAAAAATCTAGCATGGGAGAAGGTCTGCATCTCAAGGCAGTTGGTGTGAAGTGTCGTGTCAAGGGGGCATGGCTGTTGAGCGGCATCAGACGCACAGTGATTAGCAAGCTGTCTATATCCAGTATCTCGGAGACTGAATAACTGGGGCAACCTGTTACAGCGTCGGCCGTCAGTAAAGCCTGCAGTCAGAGGTGATTCACTGACTAATATTCAATTTAATTTCTTTCTTTTGAGATGCTTAGATACAGAATACATTTAAAAGTGATAATTGAGTAGCCTAGACTGTAAAATCACTTTATAATGATGTCTATGAGGAATGTGTTGGTATTTGGGACATGTATGAGACATTTATTGTCTGTAATAAGTGTAAAACGTTATAACATCATTTATGTGTTTACCTTCAACCACATTATTATTTTTCATTCAAGGCTTTCACAGACACAGGGTTCTAAACCTTCACATATTGTTGAATTGCTGTCTCATAACATTGAACACCTCAATTAATAGAACTGGAAGAAGAAATGCATGAGAAAGACCTAGGAGTCTACGTGGACTCATCACTTTCCACATCCAAACAATGTGGGGAAGCAATAAAAAAGGAAAACAAAATGCTAGGGTATATTGTCAAAAGTGTAGAGTTGAGAACAAGGGCAGTAATGTTCAGTATGTACAATGCACTAGTTAGAGCTCATCTGGATACTGTGGACAGTTCTGGGCTCCACACTTCAAGAAAGATATCGCTGCTCTAGATGCAGTTCAGAGGAGAGCAACCAGACTTATTCCAGGTCTGAAGGGAATGTCCTACTGAGAGACTGAGGAACTGAACCTTTTCACCCTGGAACAGAGGAGACAACGTGGGGACTTGATTAAAATCTTCAAAATCATGAAAGGCATCGACCACATCAAACCAGAGGAGCTTTTCCAGATCAGCAGGGACACACGCACCCAGGGACACAAATGGAAATTGGGCTTCAAGGCATTCAAGACAGAAAACAGGAGACACTTCTTCACACAGAGAGGCATCACAATCTGAACAAACTCCCCAGCGATGTGGCTGAAGAGACAATTTGGGAAAAACAGACTGGATAGGATCCTTTGATCACTTAGTTATTAATGGACAACGAAACAAGCACGATGGGGCGAATGACCTCCTCTCGACTGGACACATTCTTATGTTCTTATGTTCTTAATTCTTCTTTTGTGCTTTTAGACGCACGTCCCAAAATAAACCTCTCCTCGGTCAGTACAGGGTTTCCAGTAGAAAGTTCTCGTACGAACATGGAGAGTATAATCCACAGATCCAGATGTGCTGTTGTGCATTGATCAGCTTGAATTCATCTGAGTTCCTCTGTAGGAATGTGCCTTCATGGGCTTGTGGTTTAAGTGATTGCGCTCGCACCGCCAGCTGAGTTTGCATTCACAAACTATTTCCACAGCTGTAGATGCACCCTTTCTATCCACACATATGCAGTGAATATAGCAAGATAAAGTCGTTATCAGATCGTGTATTGATAAACATTTTGACAACACTCCGAGAAATGAAATTGAATACAGCAACAAGGAAATGGATAAACTGCTTTACTGTTGGGTAACAAAATGTCAACAATATTAAAAGCAACAGAAATCCAGTGTGTTAATATATTACATTTAAAGCAGCATTTGTCTTTTAATAAATCTTCCTCTTGTATATGAAAACAAATTGTTCCAATAAAACAGATCAGTATTTTTTATCTAATCGCTAATTTCGTTCATCTGATTTTATGCGTACAGCAGGCGTACTGTAATTAAACGTGTTGTTGTTTCAGCACAATTAACAGTGCCCGCTATGCATAATAGACCATAAATCTGCATAATAATTTGCCATACAGCTGGGTGCTGAAATAACAATTACAAAAAGAGGGAAAAAAAACTTTCTCTCTTCATGATTAATGATGCTTTTGGGACCATCATGAGTACAATGACCTTTTTTATATTAATTACATGGAGTAAGTCCTCAAGTTTGGCCCTAGATTGGCAGGTACTTCAATTAGTCATTCATATTAATTAATTCATATGGCAGTAACATTATTCCTGATGCGATTACGTGTGTTCCATCAAAAAGTGTCTGTTACTGGTTTAAACAAAATCAAATATATCAATGTAGCCTCTTCAGTTATAGCAATAAAATAGATAGATAGATCAACCGGTTTTTTATGTCTCTGTTCTGAAGTAGTACAGTTAACCAGCTGTGCTCTAATGTCAATTATGCTCCAGCTATTACTAATTAAAATAAAGAATAATCCTTCATGTAATAGCCAGGGTATATAAAGTGTTAAATTATAGGAATGCTGAACAGCCCAGGAGAATAGGCTGCTGTATTACAAGTCCAGTCTGAACAGCTGTGTCTCAAGGAATCGCCTGAAGGTGCTCAGGGACTCTGCTATCCTGACCTCAGTGAGAAGGTCGTTCCACCACGGACTCTGGAGGAAGGGAAGTGGAGAGGGGGCAAAGTGGCTCTGGCGCTGGAGGTTCAGAGAGGTCTGGAGGGGGTGTAAGGAGAGGTGAGGGTGTGAAGGCAGCTCGGTGCAGTCTGGTCGATACAACAGTAGGTAAGGGCCTGGAGGGAGACGAGGCAGTGAAGGCAGCAAAGCAGTGGAGTAGTGTGCGAATCGGCGCAGAGAGACAGCAGGGGCCGCTCGCATAAACACAGTCTAGTACATAAAGTGTTTGTCTTGGTATAATTATAAGTCATACTAACAATAGGACTGTAAAAATAATGTAAAAGAAACCATGGAAGTATATGCTAATATAAGAGGAAACATCCGCGTACTGGAGAGGACCTCCTTAAAACCTAAACGCAGCAATTATTTTTATTATTATTTATTGATTAATTGGCAGACACCATTATCCAGGGCAACTTACAGGTTATAAGAGCGAAACAAAAGTGCCAAAATACTGGACAAAATTACAAATCAGGCAGAATACAAACTAATATACAGTTGTTTATTGAACTCTTTGGGGAGGAATCTCGATGTTTTGGGGATTGCCAGTGGGCGGGACAGCATAGTGTGTGTGAGGCAATGGTAGGAGTTGGCATAAGTGACACGTGTGAGTCAGTGGGAGGAGTTGGCATCAGTGACACGTGTGAGCCAATGGTAGGAGTTGGCATAAGTGACACGTGTGAGTCAGTGGGAAGAGTCGGCATCAGTGACACATGTGAGTCAGTGGGAGGAGTCGACATCAGTGACACATGTGAGCCAATGGTAGGAGTTGTCATAAGTGACACATGTGAGCCAATGGGAGGAGTCGGCATATGTGCCAGGGGCGCTGTAATCTCAGGCAAGCAGTTTCAATGGGAAGATAGACTTATATACGTATTGGACTACACACATACACACACACAAACACACTCATGGTAAGACGCGCAGGCAGCATATGTGAGGGGTTAATAACTTGTTTGCAATCTTTCCCTTATTCAAACAGCAGAGCTTTAACACATGATACCTGCAATCCTTCTGTGAGTGATTGCAGCCCAGCCCGGCCACAGAGCTATATCAAACAAAGGGCAACACAACAAAGGATTAACCCCAGTCATATTTATCACAGACTTATGTATTTTGCCATCATGTTATATACTCCTCGTGCCATGCCTTTTATCCCCCAGACTCCCTTTAAATGGACAGCGCCACACGATTTCGGTTTTCAGTGCCAGCCCATGGAGGTATTCTCTACTTCCGGATTGCTAGAGGATTAGATCATCTTATCTTGTTATCCAGTGTTTATGAGAGATTAAGCATGATAAATTTAAGATTTCCCTATCATAATCTCCCTATAGCCAGGATATAACTCCCCAATAATAGGCTCTCTGTCAAATACAACAAACATCTTGTAATTCCATCGTAGGTATTAGTTTCTTCAGTGTCATAGTATCTGTTTGCCCCGAGTGTGTTTTTTTGAAGTGATAGATGAACCAGATTTAAATGAATTCAGGTCAAATAAAATGCAGATCGCTTAATTGAATTTTAATATGTTGCCACCGAGTTTGGTCAATGTTTCCTCCGCTCAATATGGAAATATGTTGTGTATTACATAGGTATTTAGTGTCTACTTTATTTAGATTTAGGTCAGTCATGTTTTTACATTTAGATTTTTAAATATTGAGGTAACACTTCCATTTTCAATAATTCTTCCCAGTTTTATGGATAGTTTAATTTCTTGGATATAAGTTATGCTGTAAGGACATATTTATCTGCTGTGTGTTTGAAATATAGAAAATAGTGTATTTATCTTCTCAAAATGGCATGGGATGTAAATGTAATCCTTCGAATGCCTCCCCTAAGTATTTTGACAATCAGAAAAGGATGTAGTGCATCAACTAAGTAGCCGAGGCTGGAGTTGTGATGAACCACATCATTATGGAATAAATTACCCGAATGGGAGTCTGAGATGAGAGATTTCGGAGAGGAATCAAGATCCAGAAGAAGAAGAGACAGAATTCATCAGTGTTTTTCGTGACCTTTGCTATCATGTGGATGTAGGAAACGACACAGTCCACTTTCTATAATTTGAAACTCGGCTGAACACCTGAGACTTGCGCTGGAGCGCCATTGTCCCCGACTGCATTGAGTACCTGGTAAATGCTCTGGTTTCCTGGTGACAGATATTCCCCAGACGTCGAGGAGTGTGTATTAGGGTCTTGCCAACGGTTCTCCTTATTGATTTTGTTGCTTTGTTTACAAGTGGATCAATAGAAACTGAAGCTGAGAGACAATTAAACTTATTTTGGGAGACTGTAAGACGTTAGACTGTATGACATTCTTTAAAACAACCATCGCCTCGGCCTGTTTATTTTACCTTCTCCTTGTCGTGGTACTTATGAAATAATTCCTTCGTCTGGTTTTAGTTTTGGGATGGAGAGTTTCACACAGCTGAAAATGTTAACATGGGCATCAAAATATCTAAAACAAAAACAACTGATTAGTCCCATACCACGGAAGAGCCATGCCCGGCTTTGGAAAGTTGTGTGGGGGCAGTCAGTGTTGTGGGAGAACTGGTATCTATTGGTGTTTGAACAATAATATTATTTACAGATCTATTGAAGAGTTTGGGAACATGTAAGACATAGTTATAAGATGCATCAGTAAATGTGTTGAGTCATGAGACAGTTCTGCTTCAGTGTTCACCTGTAACAACTGATGGCTGCCATTTGCATTGGAGTGTATTTTGTTCAGAAGTCGTTTGTTTGTGGTCTAGTGAAGGCTTTTTATATTTACTTTGCTGCTGGAGATCTCATTTAATCACTCTGTAAGAAAATAAACAGTGCAATCGTTTCAAAAGGTGGATGATGTTAACTGCTACAGAAAGGTTGCATAAAAAGGAAAAGAAGAGTTCCTGTCAACAAAATATATTTTTAATGCCATAATTTGCTGTGTTGTTGCTTCTTATCCCCTTTAAACTTAGTTATAACCTTAGCCTCATTGAATATAATATACAGGGAGAACTCTTAAAAGAACTGCATGCTGTGAGCATTTGACTTCTGTCTCATTACATTTCAATCGGGAGATTAGATATTTCACTTTTCACTTAACAATTATACATATGTAGTGCTTGCTAATACACACCTTGGAGGCTGTTTATTAATATAGTTTTACTGATATACATTTCAAACAATAACTGTATTATACTGTAACAATGCTGTAATAATTACAACTAAAGGTGCTTTGTCCCAGTGGGGCACGGACGGGTCACACTGATCTTTGGAAATGTGATGATATACGTAAAACCCAGAGCAAGTAAAGTGATTTTTCTGCAACTCGGATTAGCAAGAAACCAGTTAGGAAATGATTTTGTCTTTCTAAAAAAGCCAGTTAACCAAAGTCAATGTTTCTGATCATGAAGGGATTGTGTTTCAGCCAAGGATCCCCGCCACATGTTTCTCAGTTTGACTAATATTGTAGCATATATTGGATTTCAGAATGAAATAAAGATATGTCTGTTTTGACATGTTGATTGTGGATGAACTCATATTTCACTCACATCCTTTTGTTGTAGTTGTGGTTGTCGTCGTTGCTTTCCGCCTTTCTCTCCAGAGCAGACTCCCGTTTGACTTATGCTGTGGTGACTTTGCAAGAGCGCAGGCAGAGAGAGTATTCTCTGAGGTTAAATGATGTAACGGGCGCCATATGAATCGACACTGTCAGGGGCTTTCTGCAATTAGTGCATAAATCTGCAGGTTGGACTATTTATCACATTGGCACTGTTTGGAAATGGAGCAAAAGATCTAGGACAGCTGTATTCATTGCTGGGCTCCTCCAGGCGAGACCAATCCAAACAAACAGAAACCAAATCTATCATTAATGAAGGATATATTATTTTCATCAGCGTTACGATTCCCAGGTTGTGTCTCAGAATTAACTTCAGTGTTGCTCCGACAAATGACATTCTCTGATAAGGAAAAGTGAGCATCGTCTACTGTGTGATGATATCATTGAATAATATGACTAACGGATCCAGACATTTCAGTTATAACTAATATAAAGCAGTATGTCAGTCTTTCCCACGTCAGTTTCTTTTCATCGTGTGGGTGTGTGTTTGATTAGACGTAGTGCCAAGAGTACAACCCCCTTCCAGTACAGATAAAGGAAAGACAGGGTTTAGTCCAGGAAATAAGTGTGTTTTAATGACTGCTGAGGTTTGATGTCATTTGTTTCTAGATGCTGCAACTAAATCAATAATTATTAATAATAAATCAACCACTGTGTAATATTTTCATAGATAGTCTCTTGGTGTTTTCCAATCACCAATAATATTAATCTATCCAGTTGATTATATTATTTTAAGTTATTTAGGGGCTAAAAACTGATTTTGAGGGGTGTGTGTGCCAGAATAAAACAATATTCCTCTCGATGACCTGACAGAAGTGCTCGGATCCAAATAACAAGACAAAACAAACCAAAACAGACATGCAATCTTCCTCTGGGGGGTTTTGTACTAATGGTTTTCTCCCCCGAAGAAAACCATAATCTCTGATAACTGTGTGCTTTTGAAAACATACTTGTATTTCTAGGTACATCAGATTTGTTACACATAAACACGTTTAGTGCATCCAAACATAACTGAGTGCCTATAAAAATGGAGACAAAATCTGGTGGCTTAAATGTTTTACCTATAGTACTTCATGTAGTTGGGCTTACTCCCCAGGGATTTATAGACATTTTTAATTAAGTACAGTGTATCTCCATCTATCTATCTATATGTGCGTGTGCGTGTGTGTATGAACACGTATATATGTACAGTATATACGTTAGAAGAGACTTACAGTTGTATCTGTGGTCGAGACGTAATATTAAACCTTCACTAAATAATGGAAACTTTTCTGCCTAACGAACAGATATTAAACCCAGTCTTGTTTAATTACTTGAGCAATTTTTCCCTCAGCATCTGCTCATAACTATGATTTTCTTTCTTAGTCAATGTTTGGAACCAATTAATCGAGCGAGTTTTATAATTGCAACGTTTTAGACTTAAACACCATGTTCAGGGTCTCTTTGGCCGCGCTGGTCTGTGCAGCATCCATTAGACGTCGGAGTCATTTATTTCCCAAAGTGTAATTGCCCACACAACATTAATGAACGTATTTTACATAATTCTGAGCAACTGACCTACCCCGTTCCTAGGAAGATGCATTTTGTGCCTCATCGTTTGCAATAGGAACAATATGTAGCTTCGTGCCTCAAGGGTTGTAATCTCTTGGGCTCTTCCCAAAATATCAGCCACAGCTTTTGAACATGTCAAAGCATATTGTTTCATGTGCAAACAGCTTGATATTTTCATCAAATTAGATGGGTCATATCTGACAGAAATGCTGCCACCTTGTATTATAGTTATTATGTTATGGAAATCAGATTATTGTTGTGTCTTAATGCATTTATATCAGTGTGTGCATATATGTACTGTTAGTACAAAATTCAAAGCAGATCATCAAAAAGGCTGTTTTTTCAAACATGTATTCACATGTTCAATTGACTAAGCACAACACACAAAATTACACAGTAACTTTTTCACCACACCTAATCAGTGTGTCATCACAGAAATACCACAAAATGAAGTAATTGTCTTTCACAATGTAATGCTTGCAATACTTCTGATATGCTTCTCTTCTGATTTGCGTAAATACATTTGACCAACACTTCATCCAGCTGCTCTTAATGGTTAATCACTGAACCGTTTGGTAAACTTATAGATTTTAAATTGGTTTGTCAGCTATATACAGTATATGGATTTCGAGAACTACACAAATAAAATGTGTGTTTGTATGAACATCTAAATTACATGTAACCAAACATAATGAATACTCGTTATTTTTAATTAATTTCACATAGTGGTAACCAAAATTGGTCACCATATAAAAGGGGGGGTGTAAACACTGGCAATTTCCTTCAACATGGAGCAGGTTAGACCACAAGGAATAGGAAGAGCTCATGGACAAGGGCTCCGTCAGAGAAGTGGGCATGGGCATCATCAGAGAGGTGGGCATGGGCATCAACAGAGAGGTCAGAGAGGTGGGCATGGGCATCAACAGAGAGGTCAGAGAGGTGGGCATGGGGCCCGTCAAAGGGTTGGTCGTCAGAGAGAGGGAGGCAGAACTGTTGTCTCTAATGAAGGTGAACCGTGGTTCATGTGGTGAACCGAGGCTGCCAGATTAGTTGATCCAAATCTAAAAAGATCAACTGTCAATTCTATCATCTGAAGTTTTCACCAAGAAAACCAGTGAGTCTGGAAGATATATACTATGCTTTATCATTACATTTACAGTAAATTGTAATGCATGTAAATTCATAAAACATGTTACAGTATTCTTACAGTATGATCTATTGACAGTATACTCTGTTCTATGCTTAGAATTGACAGAACCACCCATAGTGGTGGCCGTGGCCGTGTGCTGACCAGCAGGAGTGGGCAGTGGTGGAAATGGTGAGGGCCAGGAATGATACACGGCTGTCGGAAATAAAGCAGGCAATTGAGGAGAACAATGACACCTTTGCCAATGTGACATCCATCAGCCTACCAACAAGATTTGATGCATCGCATACTTCATATGTGTATTGGAACTACACTGTAAGAAGAACTAACCAAATATATTTTTTTAGAGGGTGATGGTGCTTGATGCTGATGTGAACCATCACAAGTACATTTTCGTTGATGAAGTGGGCTTTAACCTGGCCAAAACTTGTCGCCGTGGACGGAACATCATCGGCCAGCGTGCCACTGTCCAAGTGCCTGGACAGCGTGTAGGAAACATCTCCATGTGCGCAGCTATCTCTGAAGATGATGTGGTAGGACATAGGCCATTACTTGGCTCCTACAACGCTGCACATCTCATTGAGTTTTTCATTGAAATTGAGCTGGCCTGTCAAGGTGAAGTGGTCACCTATGTAATTGTGTGGGACAATGTCAGGTTCCACCATGCAGAGGTGTTCAAGCATTGTTTCAGGCCCATCCCCGATTCATGACCCTCTACCTGCCCCCATACGCTCCTTTCCTAAACCCTATTGAGGATTTTTTTTCAGCATGGAGGTGGAAGGTCTATGATCGCCAACCCCTTGAGCACTCCACCCTCCTTCAGGCCATGGATGAGGCATGTGATGATCAGTGTAGACCAATGTCAAGCATGGATTCGCTATGCCAAAAGATTTTTCCCAAGGTGCATGAACAATGATGACATTCATTGTGATGTGGATGAGAATCTATGGCCAAATGCTCAAGACAGGCTTGATCCAAATTACTGTGTGCTAAATGTTATGTTTTGTTTTCATTTAGTTAATTTGTTTAATTTAACTGTGTACATTTGATTATAGAGAGTATACCTATGTTACAATTATATCTGAAAAATAAAAACCCATTTGCCCAAATGATTATAGAGGATGTTTCACTGATCACAACTTGATTACACATAGGATAGATATTATGGACATAATAGATTCTGTAAATGTTGGGTAATGTAAGTGTATTGCCTAACGTGACAACTGTGTAATCTGTCTTTTACAGTACTGTAGCATTCCAGCACTTCTAAGGACGATTTGAAACATGTATCTTGCATTGATTGTTATTGGATTCACTGGTAGTTAAAATGACTGAACTGAAAAGATGTCATGTTGTGTTTTGGTGATTAAACCATATGTTCTCGTGACATTTCACGAGAAACTGATATTTTGAATCAATGGTTGTGTGGTGAGAGATGTTTACAATCCAAATGAATGCACAATGGCAAGTTTTGAATGAAAGACTGGCTGCGTTACAAGTGTGATGAGTTTGGAGTTATGTACTAAGAGTTGTGAGGTTTTACCACATACTTGTGATAATAGTACCAAAGCGATCAACAAAAACTGTAACATGATTAATTTTAGGGGACCCATACTAAGAATGTTAATCTATCTGCTTTATGTTTTATATCAAGGTAGAATAAATGGTTTTAGTCTTCATATATTTGCACACAAATACAAACAACATGCTCTATAAAGTTTTAACTGCCATCTGTGTGTGTGCGTGCGTGCGTGTGTGCGTGCGTGTGTGCGTGTGTCATCATGCTGTCTGCGTTGTGTATCCTTGTGGTCTGTGTCAAAACTGTTGCATTACTATTAGTGGGGGGGGAAATTAAAAGAAAGAAAAGCCTCTTAAAATCCATGTATGTGAGAAATATATGTCTGTCAAGGTAAATAATACTTTTTTAAATCAATAGTCCATTGTGGGTGACCTTTTCACACAAATTGAGCCTCTGATCGATAAAACACATCATTTCCTTTTTCCTCCCCCTGCGCAGAGAGCAGGATTTTAAGGTGTGATTACTTTCAGGTGCGGTAGCAATCTATGCATCTATCTCTCTATCTGTCTGCTTATTTACTTATCTATCTGTCCATCTATCTCTCTGTAGGGGTCAAGGCAAAGGTATACTTAACTCGTAACAATCCTAGAAACTCTGTTCAGGAGGAATTTAAGCGGTGGAGCCAAAAGCCATATAACATATCGGAAATATTGTGCCAAAACAGATTTAAGATAAGTGTTTGGTCATTGAATTATTAGATATATGCGTTTTTTCTTGTGCTTTTCCCAATTATGAATCATTGCAGTCCTTATATAAACAACATATACAATTATCAAGTCTTACCTAAAGAGCAAGTAACAGAGTTATTACAAACATGGTAGTATACATACCCACATGTATTGCTACTAGCGTTAAAGTCCTTGAGATGTTTCTTTTCCCCCGTTATTAACAGTAAGAGATTCAGATGGGGATGTATATGGATGTACAGCACCATGTGTCCTCTGGGACTCCAGCGATCTTTTCTTATGGAGGATATTTTATGTCTAGAATATATTAATGAAATAAATACATTAATAAATGTAGCATTCCTCTACACAGTGTTGTTGGTTTTAAGGGTTAATTGCACGTACATGTCTTGTAATTTGTAATGTTTTCAAGTCACTGGTATTATACTTTTACAAAAAAAACATTAACTGGATTTGCATGCACTTAAAAATTGCCAATCCTAACTAATTTTAACCTCTATAAATTTAGTTTTTAGGTCATTTAAATCAGTTAGACTTTCATCATGTTAATGTCCAAAACACTAAAATTGTGTTTTGGTGTTTTAAAAAGTCAAATGTTTCTGTGTATTTATCTATTCAAGATACAGTCATATTCAAGGCATGTCATCTGAATACAAATCTGAAATTATATTTGCATTCTCAATGACCAAAGGAGATGAAACAAAGGTCACTTTGAAGTAAAAACTGAACCAATGACTGAAAAACCGAAGGCTATGTAAATCTGTAGCAAATAAGATGAGATGAGAAGGAGATAGAATAAAAAAGAAAGTAACATTTGATTTTAATTGGATTAGACACGTCTACATCTAACACACATCGCATTAAACAAAACATTTTATTATGATTAATTATCTATGAGAAAATCCTCTGACCTGCTGATTATCAGCTTGTAGACAGGAACAACGGATGTTCGTGCAGCTCCGCTTGATCGGTTTATGGAATATATTCATCACAACTGGCGAGAAATGAATCATCAGCGAGGTCAATTGAAAGAGATAATTGTCTAAAGAAATAAAACTGGAGGAAAGTTCTCCCTAAAAACATAAATGCACTTATTTAAGCAGGCGTTGGCAGCGCTGCCAAAGGTCCTGGTACTTGGCTTTGGACTCCGCCTCATAGGTGGGGAAATACCCACAATGCTCGTGCTACCGATTTTAGACTTTAGATTTTGCTGAGCTCAAATTGTACACCGTATTCAAATATTCAGAAGCTGGGTTGCTGTTGTAAATTGCATAGTATATCTCAGTCTTCATATGATACTATTTACTTTGTATCTAAAAAAGGTTAAAACGCATGCAGCCATTGAACACCATAATCAATGTAATCAGGTCACTGTAGCCGTATAACCTCTGGCGGGCAGATAAATACTGGATTAACAGTAGCCGAAGCCAGCTCTCGAATACCTTCATTATCCTTCAGTGCCACCCCATGCGGTAACGTCTGCGCCGCGGCACTTTGAGCGGCAATGTTTCAAGTGTCTTCGCCAATTTCTCTCCAGTTGATCTCTCCCTGCAGCAGCTGATTGGATCGGAAGTTCACAGGCGTTTCACTTACATCAAACATTCAGGCATAGATCCCGTTTACAAATAGAAATGAATACTGAGTCAACTTAGGCCCACCAGAAATGTAATTGCCTCCCCCACAAGCTTCATTAATCTATTTTTCGTATCTCATCACTAAATGTTTATATCACTGTGCCCAGTCAGTCAACTTCTCAGAGTATTTTAACTGTTTTTAACAGTCAGATTTCGATTAAAGTTAAATTTCAAAACGATAGTCTTGGAAACTCATGTTTTCATTTATGTATGTATATATTTTTTATATATCCAGTTGTACACGTATAGGCAAAACTCAACAACATGTTTTTCTTTAATTGTTAGTATTGGATCTAACTGAAACTGTGTCTTCACTCTCAGATCCTGTGGAGACCAGGTGATCTGCTTCTCTCTCTCCGATTTATCAGTCTTCTCATGAGCACAGATACTTAGCAGGGAAAAAAACTACAACAAAGAAACAAAATTCACCATCAATCTTCAGCTGTCGGCGTTGATTGGCATTCCGGACATCATTTTCACTGGTATTTGTAGTATTTTCAAGTGCAATACATTATTCAACAGCCTGGAAACCGAGCCGCTGCGTGGAAAAGGCAGATTTAATTTGGCTAATACATCCCTCACACTGGCACATCCTTGGGACCCTGACAGTCTTTTCCTTTATTATGCACTTCCTGTTCATTCGATTGTTGGAAACACTCAGCGCACAAAAGCAGACCTGTGTGTCATTTCCTGTCTTTCATGGGTTCTGGATGTTGTAGTGGAAAAGCAAACGTCCTTTCCACACGAAATATGAATTTCAGCGTTTTGCTGCCGTTATGCAATGAGGAGGCGAGGCTTATATCAAATGGGAAATTCTGATGAGATAAAACTTGAGGGACACCTGGCATGGGTCTGGTTTTTAGGGGCACATTAGAAATTGTCATTGCAGTAATTTAAATAGATTTTGGTCATCCGAAGAAGAAAGGTAGATTTTTAATTCAAATACATACTGCTGAATTTATGTATATGCCATAAAATTGTTTATATTCCATAATTTTTCCCTATGACACAAAAACTCTCTCTCTCTCTCTCTCTGTCTCACTCTCTCTACATATATATATATATTATTTACACAATGTATACAGGCACAAATTGTCATCAGTTATGGAAAAGTCTACATTAAATGTATTTTAAGAGATTTCATTTAGATTTTTACATGAACAACAGAGTAAACACTCACCGATTTTACATTTTTTGAAGGACAGAGAGAAAATTGCCATGTCATTTCAGGCCATCATTACCTCGAGATGTGTGGCTGCTGTGGAATTGCCATTTCTGAAAGTTCATTGTGAACAGCGTCTCTCTGTACTCGCTCCATCAACAGGGGCCCTTGTTACAGACAAACGCCCTTGGTTTTTATGAAAAGCTGTTTGAAGTGGCAGCTCGTTGTCAACATTTAGTAAATGGCTCCCGATAAACTTCATTAAATAATTAAATAATGCATAATTATTGTGATGATGTCACAGGTGGGTATACTGTTCAGTTTTGTATATATATAACTACAAGTTGCATTTCATTCTTTCTTGTAAATTATACTGTGTATTTATAGTGTACAAGATTATATTGTTGGAGCAGTTGTTTTGTCTTCTGTTATGGTATTCAATTATAAAATAGGTTAGTAATAGGGTTTTCATACTTAGGTCATATATTCGATCTAAGGCCTGTAGAAGTAAACTAGTTCACAGGTCAAAGCTCAAACTGAAGCTTGTTCAGTGAGAGTTTGGTTCAGCTTTCGAGTTCTTGTAATTGATCTCACCGGCTCATTTGCATGTGGTGTGTCTAATGAGATCATGTGTGCGATAGAGCAAATGAAAAGTAAGCAACATGTTTGTAATCAATGAATTTATAGAGCAACAAATGCTAAATGATTGCTAAATGAATGCTAAAAGTGCACAGGGTATGTAAAAAGTCTACACACCCTTAAACGTTTTTCACATTTTGTTGTGTCAGTGCCTCAGAGTTTCATGCATAGTTTCCACCAAACACCATTAAGGGGATACAAGTTTTGTTGGGTTTGCACCAAACGTAATGGTTTGCATTCAGAACTAAACTTCCTATTTTTGTCAGACCCCAAAACTGATTTCCACCTGGCTACAGAATGGTTTTTTTTCATACTTCAAACTGGATTCATGCTTTCTTGAGTGCCATACAGGTGTGCAGTGCTTGGGGCATTGTTGTCACATGCTAGTTATATAGTAGTTATATATATACACATAACTAAAATCAGACCTAGACCTACCATCGAATCACAAACTTCTTTCAAACTCGATCACTGTATAATCTAGTGCCAGAAGCCACTTTCTACTTCCTAATAATAAAGACGTGGAATTTGTGAGCTGGTCCTTTGCTCTAGACCTTATTTAGCTGCCATCACATAGGCTGGGACTCTATTGCTGTGGTTTGTATGTGGATATATATTATATAAGGACCTATATATGGTGATCCTATAAATTAAGTATCCTGCTTTACACACACACTATAGAACGAAGATTAGCCCTGAGTAAACACTGTAGATGGAAGGCTGTTTGCATTTAATGGTTGGACAGTTTTTAAAATACCATCCTAGCTCTGCAGCCAATTAGTCTGCTGTAATAATGCTTAAGCTCCATCCATTCTGCCTTTTTATCTGTGTGGAAATGTGGGATGCGGGGTGCATCTGTGCACAAATGGCCTGTGAAATTCAAAACAAAAGTGCCAGAACATTCGCAGTGAAGCTGTTAAACCCTTCCCGTTGACCCGAGCATTGCCTGCAGGAGACAGAAACACAGAGCGATGCGCCTCGAAGAAGACGAGAGAGTTTAGAGAAAGACTGTGTCTACAGCATAGATAAAATGTGTAGCTTATGAGGTATATAATAAAATTTAATAAATAGAAAACAGATGGCTTATTTTGCAACTCTTGTGCTGCTTTGGTCTTTCAACACACTCTCTCCTCAGATATATTTATAACGACATCATGGACACTATTTAATTTTAATTAAATGTTGTATAAAATATATGATATATGATATTTACAGTCCATTTATGAGTATCTGTATTGTTTAATGTCTGTGGTTTCACCTTTAGGTCAAGAATTTGGAAATCTATTTCAGTTGGAACATGAACATATTTCTAAAGTTTATATTCATATAATGTACAAGCTTTTGTGAGGAAAAAAACAATACGTTCAACCATTGTAATCAGTTCTTTTCACGACTTGATCCATTTATGTTAAAAAGATATTTAAGTATATGTATAAATGTTTGTGTGTATGTATATATGTACATATGTTACAGCTAAATTGCCCTTATTGTTTAACGTGTCCATTATTATTTACATGTAAGCTTTTAATGTGTTCATGGATACATAAACAACTATTCTATCCTGTTTTTCTATCTTCTCTTATCAGTATTTCATGTGATTCCTGATATAGTTAATTCATTCAGTATTTTCCCCATGAAGGAAAATTAAAATAGACATTAAAGGAACAAAAATCCAGTGTTTGTTCTTCCAGCCTTTGTCAATTTACTGTCAACAAAAGATGTTTACTTGGAATAAAACCATGCATTTCTAATCCGCCAGCCATGTTCCCCGTAGACAAACATGTTTAGCTACACTTAGTGTTGTCATGCATATTCCATACATCAAAATAATAAACAATAATAATACACTGCGAATTTCAATTTGCACTTCAGACGGCATAATCAAAGTAATGAAAACCAAAAATAAACCTGGAAAACAGACCTGATAGATAAGCTGAAGAACCCAATTTCACCTTCATAAACTAATGGATCTCTCAACTTAATATCTTTTCTTTCTTTTAACTAATCCAAATGCATCTTCTGTTCTATGTAATACATGGCAATTACCCACACATGTTGTCAGCTATCAGGTTTGTAGATAGTTTCATATTTAACAAACCCAACTGATGTGGGGTTTGATTTTGAAGAGAATATTATAGGAATATAATACATTTTTTGGTTATAAAGGCCTTTTCAGCATAACAAAATCCACTACCAAATGGTTAAGCCATTGCAAAATCAGTGCTCGTGATTAGACACCTCAATCTCTAGACCTCAACCTCAAAAGGAAGTGACCTAGTATGACCTGAAAAAGCAGTCCACAAGTGCAAACTGACTTTGTTAATGTAAATGCATAGGAGAATATCGTAAACATAACTGAGCCTCAGTTCCAGACGTACATGAATATATGACAGTTTGTGTTTGTTTTACTTCTTTGATTAAATGCTAGACCTTTCATTCTTTCTTTCTTGCTTTAGGTGTACCGGTATTCCTACACTGCATCCTATCTTATGTACAACATACATACAAGGTAAATTAATCTGGAAGAATGTGTTGTAATTATTAATTAATTATTAATTAACTAACGTGTTGCATGAGTTAGCCTTGTGATCATTTTAGTTAATTTAGCAACGGCACCGGTTGAGTCACAAGACTAGTTCCTTGAGAAATCTGCACATACTGCAATATAATCTGCAATATTTATTTTCTAGGGAAGTGCTGGAGCTAAACCCCCCAGAGGTGACTAACTCGGTTTTACAGCACGCGGCCTGGGGAGTAGATGGACAACAACTGGTAAGATCATTGTTGGTATCTCACAACAACAACTGACTTCTTAGAAATGGGAACTGTAAAGTAAAAGCTTATAATGAGTACAGATACACATTCCCATGCACAAACTATTGCAGTACTATACAGTATAGGGTTTTGGTCCTTGTGTTTACTGCTCATTGAATTGCTCTGCATTCTTTTGTGTAATTCTATTGAAGCTGTGTTGTATTATATTTTCTCTTGTATTATATTACATCGTGTGCATGCACCGTGTCCTGTGTAAAGTACACGATTGCATCATGGGGAAAACTGCAGTTATTATATTTCGACACTGTGTCTTAGTGAGTTTCTGCACCATTATGTGCATTTAGTATTCTAATTATTTGACACATTGTGTTTTGGTATTTGTTAGTCATCTGTTGCAATGATTATCATGATTTTCCATGATATCTTTTTTTACCAAGAATATGAATTGAGTGACACTGATAAACAATACAGTATTTTTGATAACAGTTATTTCTTCCTCGGTTTTTGACTTTGTCATGTTGGTGTAATGTATGTCCCTTAGATTTCTGTTATAACACACACACACACACACACAACAATGACAACAGTAAAATGTTCTGCTCTCTTCATGTAGTTGTCATTGACCCTTTTGCATCATTTGTTTATATTAGAGAAATAGGCCCTTTGTTGACAATAAACAGGCTATAACATTTGGGAAAACTCTTGTCTACATTAGACACGTTTACTATCATTTATTTAAACATAAATCATGCCTCTTCCATTAGTAAACCATTACCATAATGATGGGACTAAGCATGACAGATGTGGAGATTATTTGGGATGCATTGTTCTGGAACAGCACAGTCTGTACAAATGACAGAACCGAAGCGCACATACGCCACGAACATCGAATTCAAGGTGACATAAATATTTTTACAGATAATTGTGCTTTCACTTGGCAATGAATCAGTGTTTCCAACAAAACAAATAAACAGTGACACGCAAACAGACACCATTGTTGATTGTAATCACGCCGGAGGTGGGGTTAAGAACAGAGCAGTCAGTGACATTTTCTGGAATATGGGTACCGATCAACATCTTCAGATGTGCAATTAAATGTGAAGATTAAATTAAAACTATAGTGAGAAATAAACAACCAGGCGCGATAAACGGAGAGGTCGGCTTCAAAAGGGGACAAAAGCAAAATCAATATTCTTTTGCAGATGATAAACGTTTCATTTTGTTACCTGACAAAAACTAAAAAGGCATTTCATTGCACTCAGGATCTCTGCCATTAAAAAGCTTCATGATACGCATCCTGGTGCTATGTTTTCCTGTGATTTATGTATGTATGTAGGCATGCATGTATGTATGTATGTATGTATGTATGTATGTATGTATGTATGTATTATGTAATGTCTGTTCATAGTTTGATTATGCAGTGACTAATAAGGTAACATTTTAGTTTAGATATCAACTATAAACCACTATAAACAATCTATTAACAGGTTATTAACATTTTATTAAATATTATATTATAAATTATACATGATTATACATATATACATGATAAGACAATTTTATTTAATTTTGTTTTGCTATAATGCGTTATATTTAATAACATACTTTATAATAGGTATAACTTGTAATTTACATGCCGACATCAATCAATTATCTTAACCAGCCATGCCATTTATTAGGATATGAATAATTCGAATAATAAGACTATAAATAATGCAATACAGAAAGCACAAACCTCCAGATGATCTAAAAATAAATGGTTTACTCAAAGACCATTGATATGAGCCCATTAGAGATGAGTCCATTAGCAAAACCAGTGTTTGACTTTACTTAGTCATAACCATCATCTCATGATTAAATTGGACACACTTCACTGCGTCCCACAAGGGCAGAGCGCGAAGAAACGGACGAGGGCAAGAGAGGAAGACATTACAGACTCGTCTTGTAAACCAGGAACTACTTTACCAAGGGTTGGATAAATTGGTGCCTTTTCAATTCTCCAGAGGGAACAGAGAGTGCAACATTGACCTCACATCTCTATACCACAGGAAAGGGAAATTCAGCTGGTATTGATTACCATTATGACGGCTGGCGCTAAATGCAAATCTTGACCCTCCTGCCTGTCACAAGTGACATTTCCAATACTTGACGCTGCCTTCTTGTTTGAAAGAAATGTGATCCTTCTACTTGAGGCAAACCAAACGTAATCAACGGTGTTTTGTGTTTGCAATCGGTGGGTGAGGCACATTTAATTGTAACAGAACCCTGAAAGGATCAAATTGGCATGGGCTTCAAATGTGAGACGGACCCATGGGTTTGGATATTGTATCGGACACACTAATTCCCTGTACAGAAAGACCACCTCTGTACACATAATCCATGCTGAAAGGGTATTTACATTGGACTAAATCAAACAAATGTCAGCAAAGAAAGCCATCTGGCTTTGTGGGGTGTTTTTGTCCCATGCAAATTCGGCATAAGATGGAAGATTCACCACATATTTTTAGAACGTGTGAAAACCCGGCTCACATGTTAGGATATAATTAGTAACCTTCAATTGCCGGCGTTTATGAAACCTGCATCTCTTGACACCAATCCAACTGTCAACACTAATTTAGCGAGGCTGCATATGGGGATGATGCTTTACTTTCTTCAAACCGACAGCCTCTAGTGTCTCTTAAACATGCAAGTTTTATAAGCCTGTGCCTCTTCAACCTAAAACCAGCGTTATTTTGTGTCAGGATGTTTTTATTTTCATGGTGTTAATTAAAACCCTTCAGCCCTTTCCTCCTTTCGTAACAAAAAGGGAATATCTTGTCGTTTCATCCCTGTCCTATGGACCTAGAAGAACAGCTCTTTAAAGGGAAAGATTTTATTCATTCATCAAAGGTATAATATTTGAAGATTCCCCAAAGCAGATTTCATTATCAAAAACAGTAACACTTCTTGGCTGCAGCTCCAAGATTTCGTTCTTGAAGTAATTACCAAATGCTAATTTCTAAGCCTTGGTGCCGACCTGACAATTTAATAATAAAGCCCTCTCTTAAGACCGAAAAGAAAGTGCTTTAAGGATTTAATTAAAATTGTTACGGAATCTAAAATATCTGCAAATTCTTTAAGCTTTTGACGTCTTTCTTAAAAAAAACAAATGTAACAATATATATATATCGAGAAAGAAGCGTCTCTCTTGTCCATAGCTGTGCGGTTGTTATTTAAATACTTGTTGTTTACCTCAGGTCACACTAATGACAGCACCAAGAGGAATCGAAATGCATTTACAGTAACCAAGGAGTTCACAAACATGTTTTAATTTGCCAGATTTTGTATCGGTACAGTTTTATGGTAGGCCAAGAGGATCAACACAGAGACGAATGCAATAATGGTCGATAACACAAATTAATTAGGTTTTCTCACAAAAGTTACCTGTCGTTAATTGGCAGCCCTGATCTACTCTGTCCTCCTTATATTAAATAACTCTAATATCAGATAGTGTATAGTTCTAGATTTTCAACATGTACGCATTAAAGCATGCGTATTACATTTAAAATAACCCTATAAATGGCCCATAGTGGAGTTAGTTTAATTTTTTCTGTCCACAGCTAAAAAAAAAGTAGCTTAATACTCCTATAAAATTACTCAGAATGAGCATAATAACCTTTCATTTCCCAGAGTGCTCTTGTTTTTTCATATTTTTTCAGTAATTTCCCTCCATCTTATGGTTAATTAATTGTAGTTGGCGTATCTGTGGGTAACTGGCATCAGAAGATCCGATTATTAGGAGAGATAAAATGATTCTTGTTTACATAAGAAGAGCCACAGACAACTGCTGTTTGAAGTGCTCTACTGCTGGCTTAACCATGAAAGTAACGTTCTTCTCCAGCCAGCATACTGTAGTCTACGTTAACTACTGCCTATTGTCCTTGATTTACCCAGCTGTTGGTTTATCATTGAATGGAAAACAAAGACTTGAAAAACTTGAGACTTGAGTAATTTCAACACGTAGCCAGAGCATATTCTCCTGCATTCCTGCGTCCTGCGACTCCCGAGTTTCGATGTATATGTGAAGGAAAAGTTGCCATTTCTGTCACCTACAAGAAACTATACTTAGAACAAGCTTAACCAGTTCTAGCCAATCTGACCTAAACAATGTACATGAATGCTCTGTGTTTTTGTGGGTTGGTTGTTTGTTTTTCACTAGTGAGATAAATGTACATAAAGTGTGAATAAACAGACTTCCGTACGCCTTCAGAGATGTGTGTGAATCTGTACTCACAGATTGTTTGAGATCTCTGTCATTTCTCCTGCTCTGTGCTCGTGTGTGTTGAGCAGTTTGTTTTATAACAGTATTGACTGCATGAGCACTGAGTAAAATTGGTTGCATGAGTATAATAGGGTTACCATACGTCAGGTTTTTCACTGAGATTTCCTCTTTTTCGGTCCTTTAATCTCTGTCCAGACGGATGTTTTAAATATCTAAAAATGTCCGGGATTTGTCTTGCGCGTCCTTTTTCCAGCACTGAACTACAATTCCCGGTGTGCGTGTTTATCCCTTCCGCTCTGCCGGCACTAGAATTCGATCAGATAGGAACGATGATGTGTATGGTGATAGTGTTTGCTTGTGTTTAGCCTTTTTGAACAACTATTGGTCGCTAAAGACTTCAACAACCGATCAGGAAGGTTTTATTTCATTGAGGGGTTAACTAGTTCATGTAAACAATTGTTTGACAAATAATACTAATAGTTTGTCATTTCATGTTTGTATGTTATTGATTGTTATAAGTTCTGTTTTAGCACATCATTGTTAGAACAAAATAAAAAACATAGCAAGTTTTTACCTTATTTACCTATTTTATGCACTGTAAATAATGTTTCATAAGGGTCCAGGGATTAAATGTTACATGTTGTTCAGACATGAATAAATTGCATTCGTCTGCTTTTAAAAAATATATATATTATTATGTACATCTCCACCACCTTCCCTATCCACCCCCACTCGGAGCGTCCTGTTTTTTGAAAGTTCAGATATGGTTAACCTACTTAAAACTAATCCTTCTCTAAACATATTCTGGAGCCACCGCGAAACTCACTTGTTGGCACGGCACTGTCGGACCTATCCTGTGCTCCTGCCTGGCAACACGAAGACTTTGTACTGCCCTGCAATGCTGCTTTCCATTTCATTGAACATCTATTGAATGGTTACTGCCCACGTATTGTATTTCTACATTTTGTTCAGACTTTGGCACTAAACGTTTTTCTTCCTGTGTTTTCAGTTTGTGTAGTAAAGCTTTTAAGGCACTTTCATTAAAGGCATCAGACAAATAAATAAATGTGAATAATTATATAGGCAGTCATTTAGTTCCACTGGGAATTACACCTATCTAAATGTCTAACACTCTTCATGCAGTTCATAACACATCTGCTAAGCATAGAATAACATTATTCCACATTTTAATTACTTTAAACAAAAAAAAACTAAATAAAAAAAACATACAATTGGATTTGGATATTGCAGAAAGAGCGAGATATTAACAGTCTCACTAATCACAGTTCATGCTCAAGTATGTTTCTGCAAGGAGCAAAGCACACAGTGTACTTCTCCTCCGTGTCACAGAGCAATTTGAAATTCTAATGCGGCACGGCCCACATGTGTCTTAATAAGTGCCAGGGAACTGAGTATATTTAGCTTCCATTAATTATGCCTGTCTGTATTTACACTTCCTGCTACAGATCTACATTTTCGAGAACAACATCTACTACCGATCTGATGTCAAAAGCAATTCACTGAGGCTCACGTCATCGGGAAAAGAGGGAGTCATTTTCAATGGAATCGCCGACTGGCTGTACGAAGGTACGTCTGTAAACATGGGGGCCTGAAATCCTCTCCTCGTGTTCCCTCGTCGAAACCGTGTTCTGAATCTTGGGGCTTTACAGGCCTAAGGCAACTTTTAAATCAGAAGCCAGGTGGGCGGCTGCAGGTCTGTGTAACCTGGAGGTGTACCCTGCGCTGGGAGGGTATGAGTCTGATCCCTGTGTCAACAGCTTGGACTGAATGGCAGACAGCGAGACTTTCTGCAATTTAGCTTATCAGTTCGGAGGGTCAGTATCCATAGTGAAAAGGCTCAAGTGCCCAATATAGAAATGAATAACATAAATATTGTGAATAACTGCAGGGTGAATTAATGCTCTAATGAGATTCTCAAATTCCAGATGTGCGTTTCATTTGAACTGACCACTTTTTGTTTGTTTGTTTGTTTGTGTTTAGTTGCTAATGTATTATATTCTAGTAGATTCCTATCAGGTTTTGTGGCAATGTCTAAGGAATCTGATATATTCTTGTGCAAAATAGATACTGTCAGGTGTGCCTAGCTTTATTGGGTATTAGAATGAACCCTGTTGTTATTATTGTGTCTTACAGTGCCTTTAGAGATATGCAATGCTATGGTTCAATGGAAAGAGGAAAGAAAGAAAATTAGATTAAATCTGCACCATAACCCAGGTTGTTTATAAAATATTGAAAATGTTCCCAAATGCTGTTGTTATGTGTGGCATGGGGTTGCCATGTCAGAGCTTGAAAATGTCAAGAAGTTGTGCCAATGAATTATAACTGTGAACTAAATTGAAGTCATAATTTGTATTATTATTATTTTAAAATATATATGCATGTTTTAACAAAAGCAGAAAAAGTTTTACCAACAAAGAACACACACAAAGGCTCTTTCTCTGACAGTAGTGTTATTATTGCGTAGGGCTGTATCTACGATTGACCCTTTACTAAGTTCAAGTTAATATTAACAGATCCTTTTATACATTTAAAAGTGATTCTGTACAGTGGTTAATATAGTTTGCCATGCTCAATATATCGAGTATAAAAGCTTTGGCATCCTTCAGTGTGTACTTCTTTTTAACACTGTTGAATTGGAGTCCCTACATGTTTTTGAGGGAGATGTGCAATACGTTGGCTAAAAAGAAGAAAGAGAGTCGTGGCCGTGTTTATTAAGTAAGTCGGTTATGCTTTCAAAGCAACAGCCGAATAAAAATGCAAACTGAGTCTCAAGAAGCGCCAGTCTCATTATTTAATTTATCTCCAACCATGATTAAATATGAATGCATACAAACTGGCTCATTTAGAGCCGTGTAGTTAATTAAAATTTCCCGAAGTCAACTGTTTATTTTACATGGAATTCAGTTTATATGCAGATACTTTAAAAAAAACGCTTTTGAAAGTCGAAACCCAAAGCCGAGCACATTTACAGTGTTTCTAAACTTTCCCTCTGAACTTCATTGCATAAAAACAATCGTCACCGTCATAATTACAATTATAACATTGACAGTTTAAAACCATTGATTACTTTACCTTTTTTAACTTCATTTGAACCTTTTCTATTAAATAGTTAACAGTTCATTACTTAACGATCTACATATAACATTCATGCATGAATTAAAAATTGGTGGCATATATGGTGTTGAATAAGTCTAATTGTGGAAGAAGACACCTACCTACACTGTTTATTTACTGGTTCTATCAAAACAGAAATGTGTTTAATGCCTGACTTGTCGTAGGAGTATCAGCCGGAAAGTATAAAAGCACTTGAGGGAACAAACTGCGATGTTTTGCATTGAACAATTAGTCATAAATAAGAGGCCGTGTGGTGTGTTGGTGCGCACCACATGCTAGAGTTGATACGCCACCAGGGAAAGCAATCTTCTGGTGTTAAGCAATAATGGGGTCTCTTTGCCGGGACAATCAGGACTCTCCGCGTATTCCCTCCGAGTATAAATTCCTGAGATTGATATAATCTGCGACTGTAAATCCCTCTAGTGTTAAATGCAGTTCTTATCACCGTAATGGAAAGCACTCATTACATTTTTGTATTGCTTCCATGGCCTATCAGTCACTGTAAGTGCTCCGAACATTATATTAGATTTTAATATTTACCATCAGAAGGAAGAGACGCACAAAAGGAGACACTCGAGTCCTAATATCCTGATAGACAGAGGGGTGGCAGTTTTTATTTCCATTTTCACTGCATCGAACTTCAGGGGCTGCAAACTGATAAACATTCTTTGGGTTTTATTTCCCCTTCCTTGAAATATTAAAGTTCGTAATTGTCTTAGTGTTACCCCTGATTTATGGTGATTGAAACAAATGGTTTTGCAGAGGAGATCCTGCGGTCCCACGTCGCTCACTGGTGGTCCCCTGATGGAGAGAGGCTGGCGTTCCTCATGATTAATGACTCGTTGGTATCAAACATGGCCCTTCCTCATTTCACCGGCAGTCTGTATCCCAGAGGAAAGCAATACCCGTACCCTAAGGTAAGGAGCAACTTTTCTTTAATTAAAGCTATCAACGTGAGCATTTTTTCTTTCCTCAGCAAATTAAGTGCTATCTTAAGTAGGTTAAGTGTTTGGATTAATACAGTAAGGGTGGGAATATTTCTCATTGAGCTCTTGATCCTGACTTAGGTCCTTAAATCCATCATATTTACTTAGATTGAACACAAACACAGCAGGCACAATCATGTGGGTTTTCAGATTTATATCTGTAGTTTAATTTACTTAAATTAATCTTCAATTAAAGTAAGATTAAACACTTTGGATTCTGTTCGCAGATCATTAATTAACCTTATATCACATAATTACTTTTTGTTTTTACAGATGTCTTTATTTGTAGCGCTAATAACTCAGAATTAAATGTATTCACTCAAAAAGTGGTAATTTCCAGTAAATATACTTCTTTACAAATGCCTATATCTATTACCTGTAATTACACAGTAGTATCATTGTAATACCACTTTTATTAAGCAGTTCTAATCATGTTATTATGTTGTTTATTGCTGTGTTGTGCAGTGTTTTGTGCCGTTTTTCTAGTGATCGAAGAAAGTTCATATTCTGAAATATTTTTATTTTATTTTCTGCAGATTTGTATTGTGTGCTTTTAGTAGACAATATTGTACTTTTACTGTGCCAAATATTATGATTATTATGATTATTATTCGGGAAGCGGGTTATTCCAAGACATGTTTAAATCGTCTGGTTTCCTGTCAGGTTTCCTTCATGCCTGAGTATTTCTAATCTGAATTGAAAACTACAGGATATTGATTTCTGTTGGTTATAAAGAAGAGGGCAAAGCTGGGGAAGTGGTATTCATGTGTGAGTCTGGTTTTCCCAGTGCTGATAAAGGGAACAGGGTTTTAAAGTGGGAGAGTGTTATATTGACTCTATGGATCCCATCTTTTGAATTGCACACCTTGCTTTTTTCGAATGACGTAGATACACTTTATAGTACAAATCAAAAAGTAGAAGAATCAGTGAATGCTTTTTGCTATTCAAATTAGCATCCTCCTAAAAGCTATTGCAACTATGAACATTTGTCAAAACTGTAGTCTTTGAAAAAAGTACATATTAGTGGAACACCTATTAAAGACCTTTAATTAAACACTTGAATTGAGACATCGAAATGCACTTGATAATGGCACTTAATTGTGCTGAGATTAACAAAGAGTACTCCACTCTCGCTATGAAGTATTATCAATATTGTCTTTATTCACTGCAGGGCCACTACTTTACACATGATTTAAGTATTGTGCTTATGGGCTCTGTTTTGGTGAAGAGATTTTCTCAAAGGGCTGACACTTTTAAAATGAACATGATGTCACTGTGGGAAAAAGTAATTTGAAATAGACCTGTGTGTGACGTTGTCTTTTTAGCCTTGAAAACAAGTGTTAAATGTATCCGGATATGTGTGATAACTATTTGTACATGTTGTATGTGTTAATTCCAATAGGCTGGGCAGACAAACCCCACTGTAAAACTTTATGTCGTCAACTTATACGGACCGACACACACTCAGGAACTGACTCCTCCAGACAGCCTCAAAGCCAGGTATGCCTGAAGTTACGCAAAACTCGATCATAAAACAGCCTTTCAGTTGTCATCTAAACGTGTGGAGAATATTGGTATCTTTTCATTTCTGCTCGGCAGCGGTAAGATTTTGAAGTAGGTGTAAGTAAGTCATCAAGGATATGTGGCATTTAAACATTGATTAATCTCTTACAAACACAAGCATGTCATCCTTTTTACATTAGTCACCTTTGATCATCTTGGTTTCTTTAGAGAGAACAGAAGTCTGGAACGTCAGTACTCACAAGTATTTTAGCTAATAGATTGATCTGAACTAGCAGTTTCTCCTTGTACACTGAGTTAATGATCTGTATCTCAGGTAGCATGAATTTTACATATTCGTTCCTCCACAGGGAGCATTATGTTGTGATGGTGAAGTGGATCAGCAATACTAAGACTGCAGTAAGGTGGATAAACCGCCCTCAAAACATCTCCATCCTGACCGTGTGCGACACAACCATCGGGGCCTGCAGCAAGGTGGCTGAATACACTGTCTGTGATTGTGTGTTGTGTGAGCAATCAAGCAAGTTATCTTCTTAAAATGAAGCTGCTGTTTCCGGCAGTTCCCTGTTTATTAAACATGTCTCAGGCATGATATGTACGTTGCACAATTATGATTTTTTTAACGTCTTTGGTGTTGGAGCAGTTTGTGTTGACGATAACTAATATGTTTGCTGTGGGCAAAAACCTAGTTCCATCCCGAGACCATTGTTGTGATTGCCTGTGAATTTGTTGATCTGCTTTTCTGTGTGCAGTAATGTCATTTCACTCACTATGCAATTACACATAGGCTGGTCTAACTTACAGTTGTGAAGTGAATTTGTTAAGAAAAGTTGCTTCTGAGAAGGCAAAAAGTGATGAAATCGTATTCATAATTTCTAACGTTGTGTTTCAGAAACATGAGGAAACATCTGAAATCTGGCTTTCTAAGCAGGTAATATTATACATTGTGTATTATGTAGTATTTTAGTGTATTCACTGGCTACCTGGATTCACTGGCCATAGAACACAACAAATAATAAGAGAGTTGGCGACTTGTGCAACAAGTTTATGTTTCTCCAGAGCAACTCAACCTTTACATACAAACTACTATTCAGTCTCTTGCTCAAGTCCTGCCGCAGGGACCGGGGTACCCCTATATTTCCTTTGTGACCCTCTCTCCTCAATCTTGTTGTTCCTGCTTGGGGCACAATCACCACAATCCCCCTGACTCACATCCCCAAACGCACAGAACTGACGCACACAGACAGAAACAACACAGAAACACCACAGTCCCACAGGGTCCGACATCGCTACAGTGCATACAGAAAAAACTGTCTTCAATACAAAATGAAATTAACCCATGGTTTCCAACTTTCTTTAGAACGAAGAACCGGTGTTTTCAAAGGACGGCAATAAACTATTTTTAACTGTTCCGGTAAAACAAGGCGGACGAGGGGAGTTCCACCACATTGCGATGTATCACGTACAGGTAGGGGTTAGTTTGTTCACACAGACATTTGCAAGTGTAATTTGCTCCCAATGTAATACCGATAAAGGGTTTATTGACAATAACAATTGTGTAACTCAGGGGATTTCAAACCGGACCTGGAGTACCCCCTGCCCTGCTGTTTTTTGTTCCAACCTAGGTGTTAATTGCTTAATTGAATCATTAATTGACCTAACAAAGCAATATACAATTCAATTAAGCAATTAAGACCTAGGTTGTAACAAAAAACAGCAGGGCAGGGGGTACTCCAGGACCAGTTTGAAAACCCCTGGTGTAACTGAAAAGGGACACCTATTTAGGAGAACAATGTCATCAGTCCAATCTTTATACACCTCTTTGCCTTACAGTTCAGTCAATTGGTATCTTGACAGTTTTCTCTAAGTTTGTAGCAGATGTGTTTAAAGGAGTATTTGTGCATGTACTATTTCCAGCTCTCTTTTGTAACATCACAGATATACCTGGCTATAGATGTCTCTCCCTGTCATTGGAAAACAGTGTATATTAAACCAAATGTGTTGTTTTTCTTCCTGTTGTTCTGTGTTCATGTTTTTCTCTGTTTCTCTTTCACAGTCTAAAAGCGATCAAAACAATGTTCGCCATTTAACATCAGGGAACTGGGAAGTCATCAAAATCCTTGCTTACGACGATAAAAGTCAGAGCCTGTGAGTGTATTGTTCAGGCTGTGCAAAATGAATTCATAATGTTATTACTTTCTTAATTCAATCTGACATTTTTAAATGTATGTATCTTGTTTATCCACATGTTGATAGTTGTTTATTGTTGTGCTAAATAATGCTTGAGGATATGTGTAATAATTCTTCAGAGATTGATGTTCAGTTCAGTTCAGTTTTTCAAATCACCGATTTGTTTCTTTTAATTTATTTTTTCCCAAACTAGATATTTCATAAATACTGAAGGTTCACCAAGATGGAGGCATCTTTACAGGTGGGGAATATTAAAACACATTATTATTTTTTTTATTTTTATTTCTTGGCAGATGCCCTTATCCAGGGTGACTTACAACATAAGTGCAAACAAAGTGCAAAAATACAGAGAAGTACAAGGCATCAATTACAAATTCAATTAGGCTATAACAGTAATTCAAAATACATTTTACAAATTCCAATTTACAACCCACACAAGTACAGCAAGAGACTTCCTACATCCTGGACGGCGAAAGCTAAGCGCTGTCAAGATGTAGGGTTACAGATGAGGGCTACGGGAAAGGGAGCAAGGAGGAAAACAATAAAGAACAAGAGAAGCATAATAAAACTGAAACTGAAGTGCTATCTAGCAGGGATAGAGGACTAATATTACAAATAAAAGCTACTAGAAATGTTTTAATTGGTTAAAAGAATCGCACCAGAACAAAATTGTATAATTATGTGTTCGTTGAAAAGAAGTTGTAATTATCTGCATTGTGTAGATTCAAAACCTCCCTGTAATATCAACATTACAACATTAATGTTTGACACTTTTGAGTGACATGTACAGTGGCCAGTAGGCAGATTCGTTAAACAAAGTACGTTCACTGAAGTCCCCAAGCTAACAACATAGACCCCGCCCCGTTTGGGTAGTATTCTATTTTTATATTTTTGCATCTGCAACCAATCGTTTCTGAAGCAGCGCAATATAAATCTTTATTTTCCTCCCAGCGTTTCCACCGTGGGCTTATTCCCCCGCCACTGCCTGACCTGCGACTTCAACAAGACGCGATGCACGTTCTTCAGTGCTGACATCAGTCCCGACCATCGACACGTCCTCTTACACTGTAAAGGTAGGGACAGTGGCGCGAATACAGTCATACGTGTATAAGAGATGTCTATTTCACCAGCACCGACATGTCTGCCCGCTAAAATATACATTTTAAGATGTAATGCTCAAGATAAATATGCAAACATGACCATGCAGTGAAGGAAAATAGACTTGAGAGGAATCTGACTCACAGCTAGGTCGGGATGAAAATTAATTTCACTTTAACGTGTCGGATGGTACTTTGAGGTGCGGGAAAGAGTGTAAAGATAATAAACTTACTTTATGATAGCAATTATAGTGGGTCTGTTTTATCATTAAATGTTTAGTGCTATTTTCCATAGACTAAATGGTAGGTCACGGCTCTAACCATTTGTTAGCATTGCACTCAATATAATGAGCTATTAAATAGTTTAAATACAGTGCCACCACTCCAAACTGTTTATATTGTGTGCTGTGTAGCATTTTAATGATTAATGCACTAACACATGATTGACGTTATAACACACTTAGCAAATTATGTGTATTTTAAGCTTGCATTCATTATTTAAATAAAATATTGCAGCTGCTATACTGAGGAGATGAGCAGTGAAGGATATAATTTTGAAATATAATGTTATTAAAAGCTTTGTATGTTACCAGTGCTGGTAACAACTACACTGTTACTTTCAGATGTTGAAGCTTATTGTTGCTCAATAAGAAATTATAATTATAACTCACCTGGTGTGGGAACATGTTAAAAATATTGATTTGATTGCATTTATTATTTTAATTTAGTTGTTCAGTTGTGTATTTTACTGCTAGACACCAAGGTTGTTCTAGTGCACAGATTTTATATTAGTTAAGATAAATACAACATTTTTCTGTGCAACATTATGTTTTTAGATGTTGTTTTTTCTTAAATGTAAATGCCATTAAGGAAACAATCTCTTCTTAATGTTTTTTCCCCCATTACATGTGTTTAGGTCCTGGAATTCCCATGGTCGTTGTACTCAGTATGAGTAACACTAATAGTAAGTATCGTTTTGAACTTTTGATCTTTAGTGATGTTTTTCCTTTCTTACTTTCAGTTACAAGGAAAGGTTGGTCTGTAATGTAGGGCTCTTAAATGAACTCTCAACTGAAATCACATCCACATAACTCATAAACCTAACTTTCTCCCCTACAGATTATATCATGTTGGAGAATAACTCTGTGCTAGAAGGAGTAATAGCAAACAAAAAGATTCAAAAGCCAGAGTTCAAGACCATTTCCGTCGAAGACTTTGGTAACGAAACCTTCCTTTAACACAATTGAATTTTAATTCAGTTTCCAAAGTCTTTTCCTCGCGATTTACTGCTTTATTTTCATGTTTAGAGCTGCCACTGAAACTCTCCTACCCGGTAGACTTCTCCGAATCACGGCAGTACGGCCTCCTCTTGGTTGTGTAGGTATTCTCACATTGTTACTGTTGTTGGTTCATTTTGCTTTCTGGTTTGTACAAAGTGAGGTGATGAAAATACTCAGTACTATAACATGAGTAGGATCCCATGAAATAAGAACATAAGAAAGTGTCCAATCGAGAGGAGGCCATTCGCCCCATCGTGCTCGTTTGGTGTCCATTAATAACTACTTGATCAAGGATCCTATCCAGTCTGTTTTTGAACTTTCCCAAATTGTCTCTTCAGCCACATCACTGGGGAGTTTGTTCAGATTGTGACGCCTCTCTGTGTGAAGAAGTGTCTCCTGTTTTCTGTCTTGAATGCCTCGAAGCCCAATTTCCATTTGTGTCCCCGGGTGTGTGTGTCCCTGCTGATCTGGAAAAGCTCCTCTGGTTTGATGTGGTCGATGCCTTTCATGATTTTGAAGACTTGGATCAAGTCCCCACATAGTCTCCTCTGTTCCAGGGTGAAAAGGTTCAGGTCCTCAGTCTCTCAGTAGGACATTCCCTTCAGACCTGGAATAAGTCTGGTTGCTCTCCTCTGAACTGCCTCTAGAGCAGCAATATCTTTCTTGAAGTGTGGAGCCCAGAACTGTACACAGTATCCAGATGAGCTCTAACTAGTGCATTGTACAGTCAGAACATCACTGTTCTCAATTCTACAATTTTGACAATATCAAAGCATCCTGTTTGCCTTTTTCATTGCTTCCCCACATTGTTTGCTCTGGAGTGAATGCACATCGTAGCAGCACATACTAGTAAATGCCTGGAGATCAATTGGACCCTGCGATTTAAAAATACTTCTGAAGTGGGCAGGCTGTTGTAGGAATCGTTTTTTCACATCGGATGTTGCTGTTTGCAGTGACGGCGCTCCCGGCAGTCAGTCGGTGAATGACAGGTATCGCCTTGACTGGGATGCGGTGCTTGTCAGCTCTGACAGCGTCATTGTTGCTCGGTTTGATGGCAGAGGAAGTGGGTTTCAAGGACAGAAGATCTTACAGCAAGTCCATCAGCGTTTGGGCCCCGTGGAAGTAGAAGATCAGTTAGCAGCTCTGGGGTATGTCTCAATATGTTTTTTGTCATTGACTGAATGAGTGCAGTTTTACCTGACTGTCTCTTACTTTGGTATATGTTTTGCATTTTGCACATAGTAGCATTACAGACTGAACTGAAAATAACCATATTTTTAATGCAATCCTTTGTTTCTTTATGGATTTGTGTTTATTTGTTTGTTTGCTTTATAATTGGTATTGAAACCCAGACTGGCTTCTCAGAACGGTGCTCCATGTTTCATATATCGATTTATCTTTTTGTACTTCAGGTACCTGATGAAACTTCCATACATTGACCCAGCGCGGATAGGGATATTTGGAAAGGTAAAAAAGAAAAAAAGCTTTTAGTGAAAATCCAATTTTAACTATATTGATTTTCTGAATAGTTAGGCTTTGTATTGTATGACCTGGGGGTGGAGGCATATTGTGTGTTATTGTTACAAGGACTTTACTTATATTATAGTTCCTTTTTCTTCTGGATCCCATATTCGATTGTTTCCGCACTTAATGAGATTTCAAGATCATCTTCTGACTGAACATTGTGTTGTTTGTATATATTCTATAGCATCAGGAGACATTTTTGTTTTTAACCTAATAAGCTCAATACTATAAGTGAGTTTCTACCACATTTTCGTTGGCTAATGTTGCTATATTTTCCATCAGCAGGTTCTTAGCATTGTGTTGTAAAATGTGGCCGATGTGTAAAATAGTCTGACGGGCAATTTTTGTGTTTGATTGTTTTGCAGGCCTATGGCGGATTTGTTACGTTAATGATGCTGAAATCGACAGAAATACGGTTTAAATGTTCAGTTGCGATGTCTCCGGTAACAAACTGGAAATTGTATGGTGAGTATTTGTGCCACTACTGAAGAATAGCAGACACTACTGTTGTGTTATTAGCTTCATAATTAACAAAATATTAAAGATGTATAGATACACATAAGAAAGTGATTTAAAATGTTCTGATGTATGTTCAGTAAAGAAATCACTGATTACTACAACTATATACAATCTATTAATTGTAGCAAGTTTTATTTTAATCAAATGTAAATGTGATCTTATACATATATATGTGTGTTTTTATTCTTGCCTAGAGTGATTGCCATATTCAGATTTGTTACTTCCTGTATGTTAGCCAGATTTGTGAATTCCTTACATGCTTTATTATAATGTGAACAAGTTGAAATCACAGACGTTATATTTACGGAGAGCAGTCTTCCAAGAAATTATTTTATTAAATTCGCGCTGTTTGACAACATACCAATCAATCTCTTTCTGAAGACCGCAGTCGCGCTGCAAATGGAATTTTGTATTATTGTTTTTTTTTAAGTTTAATTATAGATTCAGCTTCTTATTTGTTGCAGACATGTTTTCAGTTAACAATCATTTTGAAATTTAACTGCTTATATAAATGTAGGGCTAGACCAAATCAAAACTAGATTAGGGACAATAGGATGCAGGTTTGTACATTGCGATCCGTGGGTTGGTAGCATTTTTGTTTGATCAACAGATTAGTCTGTAGATACAAATATATTGTTTTTAATGCGTATCCTTTTCAATTTGAATAGCATCAGCGTTTTCAGAGAGATACATTGGACTGCCATCAGTGGGAGAAAGTAATTACCAGGTAAATTATTTAAATTATTTATTTTATAGTTGGAAATTATACCTTAAATAGGTACATAAATAATCTTTCTTGTCTTACTTGAAAACAGTGATGACATGTATTTAAATTAAAAGCACCTTTCCAAATCAGATAACATCAGATTAAACGTCAACCACCATTCTGTTATACGCTGTACCATCTTAAATGCCATTTTTGAATGACCCACGGAGAACCAGACTGTGATGAGTAAGTGAGGACCCCTGGCCCCTTTAAATCCCATTCCTCGTGCTCTGATCTGTGAAAATAATAAAACTGCTGTCGTCCTTTCTTTTTAAAGGTCAGCGGTTGTTTCTAACCTTCAACACACCTTATTTAATCAACTCAGCCCTATGAACACACAGTCAGACTGATCCAAAACTTCGCCTTGACCCTGTTGAGAACTGGCCATACAAAAAAGCCCCAATTTAGTCCAGTACCGTCTGCGAAAGAGGCATGTATTTTAAAGTGCTTCAAAGCGTACTGGCTAATGTGTGTCAGTGTGTCTTTGCTTTAAACTAATTGTATTTGCATGGGTGTCACTTTTAACCTATCAAATACAACTGCAAAAACATTTCAAAGCACTTGTCTAGTTTTCCAGTTAGTAGACCTAAATCCAAGCAAAAGGAAAGGAGAGATTTTGAAGTTGCCTGAACTGACTATATTCTTGCTCTGTGTTTGTCCCCCTCTCCTGCCACACACACACACACACACACACACACACACATGCACACACACACGCACACACACACATGCACACACACATTTTATTTTGATGGTGCAGAGTGGGCTGATGAGAAACAAAGGCCACCGAATGTAACGAACACAGCTTTCCAACGTGCTAAATCTCTGCTCTAATGAATAGCTAATCGCATCACTTCTCCCGACTGATTTTATGTGTAACTGCAGCCCGATGCCCCAGGCAGATTCATGGCCTGTGTGGAGCTCCAATGCTTTCGATTTCCAATAAAATACAAATCTATCATGGTGTAGTCCTAGAAACTCAAGAAAACTCCTTTAAAAGTGTGTCACACAAAGTAGGTTGTTGAATCTTTTCTCATCTCCATATAATATATATATATATATATATATATATATATATATATATATATATATATATATATATATATCTCAGTCCAGTTTAAGCTATTTTTATAAAGCCGATGCAAATTTAAATTGTGGAAACACCTTACTGCATAATCTATGGAGGCCGTCTCAAATGTATCTGAGAGCTGTTAGCTACTCTGGTCTGATGCAATTGTTTCTCAGTATTGCCGATGCAAGTGAACACACGAAGCAACAACACATCTGTTACACAACAATGAACACTGCATTCGTGTTTTACAGGTTTCCAGTGTGCTACACAACCTGCAAGGATTAACAGAACACAATGTAATGTTAATACATGGGACAGCTGATGGTGAGCAACTTGTTCAACTCATTTTAAGGAAGTCATTTTTATAGCAGACTGTCTGGGATGTATAAACTCTTACAGGGGTGAAATGCACTCACAAACATTGTCATTTCAGTCACCAAATGACTCAAACAATGCAATTATGAATGCTGCGTGAATATTGTTTTGTGTTTCTGTTTACAAGGAATTGTTTGTAATTAACATCGTCCTGTCTTTCAGCCAACATCCACTTTCAACACTCAGCAGAATTGATCAAACACTTAATAAAAGCTGGAGCTAACTACACTATGCAGGTACGTATCCCTCTGTTGGCAGGGGTAGGATTGTGTGTCCGAACGCTGGCCTCGAGCCATGTGCTACTAAGGTACTTCAGACTGATGACCTGCCTCCTGCGTTGGTGTGTTGCAGGTCCTTGGGGGCTGAGTGGGATCTCCGTTTTTTTATTTCCCACCTGAGTGCCCAATTATTTCACATGACCTTTTGTTGCAAATATATCAGATTCTGCAGGTTTTGAGCAGGCAATGAGTTAAAGATAGCGACAAGGTCAATATACCTACGATCCTCCCAGACTGGGGTTACATATTGCTGGTCTGTATACTAATGGTTATACACAGTGAATTTTGCTGCAATAAGTGTGTGTGTGTGTGTGTGTGTGTATATATATATATAAAACGACTTTGGGGCACGATCTCCTTCATGTATAAATCCAACAGCGTGGAGAAATAGCTCACTAACATCCCTTTGAAGAGCCCTTTGCCTAATGAGATTTATTGTCAGTGATTACATGGGTGTATTATCTACATGGGTGGCCTTACGATGTTGTCATCATCCTTATCGTCGTAGATCTACCCAGACGAAGGGCATTTTGTGTCTCAGAGAAGCCGACAGCATCTGTACAGCTCCCTCATCACCCTCTTCAGAGAGTGTCTCAAGGAAGACACGTTGCTATTACCAGAGGAGCCGGAAGAGGACGAATAGGCAGAGAGGCAACTGGAAGGACTTTTTAATGTATTCCCGTAATGACTACTGGAGCCTCGCAGGCTCGGAAACCAAGCATTGGCTAGAGATGACTTGTTGAAGTCGAGAGGTGTCGGGGGCTTAAGGAGAGATAAAGGATTTCAATCAGTGGAACAGCACAGTAAAGTTAGTGGGCAAACAATCTGGATTTCACATATCAGTCTCATCATAATCTTCGATTTAGAAATCTCCGGCGGAAGGGGCACAGGTCTGCTTCTTCTGCCCGGGAGAATTTAGTTTCCCGTCCATAATTAAGTGCATGATTATTTTTGTTGAGCCCTCACCTGTTTTCCATGTAAATATTCGTTGTGGTAGCAATTCAACTCCAACGTGTACCAACTTCCCCTTTTGTATAAATGCACAATGAAATGCTACACCTACCTTTGATGTCAGAAATGCAAACTTCAAGGTTACTGTGAGACCTGAAAATAAGTGCAATTCCTTCACGATCCTTTCTCATGTTCACCCAATAAAGATACAGTATTTTGTACAATACTGCAGAGTGTGTACATACCTATATATTTTTGAGAGATGTCCCGTCCGATAGCTGTCTAAAACATGTACCTTTCTTTTTCTTTGGATGTGTTTTGTAATGCTTGTTAATTTTTCTCTTTTGGTGTTTTCTAGGGGAGGGATAGCTGGGTGTGGATTTGGGAGGTTATTGTTATTGTCTTCTTAGGTATTAACATGAATAAATAAACCTTACTAAAGATGTGAGAGGAATGGAAAATCAATACAACCTTGTACTCGAACACATCCTTTGTTGACTGACTTAAGGGGCAACCGCTTTAGGGCTTAACCTCTGTGCCGTAGCGTCCGCAGACGAAAGCCATTACAGAAATGAGATAGTGGATGGACCCGAGTCTCACAGTGTTGAAGGGGTTGTAGGCGCTCACCTCCTTTGATTAAAACGCAGACAAATGGGACACATTTACACATCATTGTTTCAGAAATGACTAACGGCAGGCAATTTATTATTTTTTCTTTTACTTCGGGCTGTGCTCAAGGGTAAGAACATCAAACACATCAAGACAAATGAAGGGGTTCATCTGAGTATAACGAAACACAATAAACTCTTCTGTAATATTGTTTAATAGGAAATGAAAAATGGTCACCAACACTCAATGTCAGTTGTTATTAGCTGCGCTGGTAGAAAAGTGTACCTTCAAAATAAAAAAAGTTCCCCACCTTATTCCCTACTGTACACAAAAAAAAGATCTACCACGTCTGAAGAAAATCAACATCTATCAATACAAAACCACTCTTTGATGACGATGTAAACTCTCTGTCCAGGGGTTGATACAGTGAGGGAAAAAAGTATTTGATCCCCTGCTGATTTTGTACGTTTGCCCACTGACAAAGAAATGATCAGTCTATAATTTTAATGGTAGGTGTATTTTAACAATGAGAGACAGAATAACAACAACAAAATTCAGAAAAATTCATTTCAAAAAAGTTATAAATTGATTTGCATGTTAATGAGGGAAATAAGTATTTGATCCCCTATCAATCAACAAGATTTCTGGCTCCCAGGTGTCTTTTATACAGGTAACGAGCTGAGATTAGGAGCACTCTCTTAAAGGGAGTGCTCCTAATCTCAGCTCGTTACCTGTATAAAAGAAACCTGTCCACAGAAGCAATCAATCAATCAGATTCCAAACTCTCCACCATGGCCAAGACCAAAGAGCTGTCCAAGGATGTCAGGGACAAGATTGTAGACCTACACAGAACTACACGGGAGGATGTTGTTAATGATCTCAAGGCAGCTGGGACCATAGTCACCAAGAAAACAATTGGTAACACACTACGCCGTGAAGGACTGAAATCCTGCAGCACCTGCAAGGTCCCCCTGCTCAAGAAAGCACATGTACAGGCCCGTCTGAAGTTTGCCAATGAACATCTGAATGATTCAGAGGAGAACTGGGTGAAAGTGTTGTGGTCAGATGAGACCAAAATCGAGCACTTTGGCATCAACTCAACTCGCCGTGTTTGGAGGAGGAGGAATGCTGCCTATGCTTCCAAGAACACCATCCCCACCGTCAAACATGGAGGTGGAAACATTATGCTTTGGGGGTGTTTTTCTGCTAAGGGGACAGGACAACTGCACCGCATCAAAGGGACGATGGACGGGGCCATGTACCGTCAAATCTTGGGTGAGAACCTCCTTCCCTCAGCCAGGGTATTGAAAATGGGTCGTGGATGGGTATTCCAGCATGACAATGACCCAAACACATAGCCAAGGCAACAAAGGAGTGGCTCAAGAAGAAGCACATTAAGGTCCTGGAGTGGCCTAGCTAGTCTCCAGACCTTAATCCCATAGAAAATCTGTGGAGGGAGCTGAAGGTTCGAGTTGCCAAACGTCAGCCTCGAAACCTGAATGACTTGGAGAGGATCTGCAAAGAGGAGTGGGACAAAATCCCTCCTGAGATGTGTGCAAACCTGGTGGCCAACTACAAGAAACGTCTGACCTCTGTGATTGCCAACAAGGGTTTTGCATCCAAGTACTAAGTCGAAAGGGTCAAATACTTATTTCACTCATTAACATGCAAATCAATTTATAACTTTTTTGAAATGCGTTTTTCTGGATTTTTTTGTTGTTATTCTGTCTCTCACTGTTAAAATACAGCTACCATTAAAATTATAGACTGATCATTTCTTTGTCAGTGGGAAAACGTACAAAATCAGCAGGGGATCAAATACTTTTTTCCCTCACTGTAGATCCAAACATTCCCTCCATTGCTCGGTTGGCAGTTGCCAGCGATGGGATGCGTCTGGGAGAATGGGATTCATCGCAGAAGAAAACTTTGCTTAGCTCTTGCGATGAACTGTGTAAGAAACCCATCTCTCCCACCATCTCAAATGCTGTGGCTGTAGAAGATCACAAATAGTCATCTGCCGTGGCTTTCTTGTAGATGATTCTTGAGGCGATGCGCTGAAGCCGATCCTCAGAGGCTTAACTGAAGTCCACTTTCAGATCCGCACTATGGACCATGTTGATCAACCGCTGCTCTGCTCTTTGACCATGGATCAGGTTGTCCTCAGTGATGTTTAGACATCTCCAGTGCCTCAGATTCATTCATCAAGTCTCTGGATCACAATCACCTGTTACACCGTGGATCTGAGAAAATGGCAGACATCTACCAGGCCAGTTGCTGTCCACCTAAAATATTTTCTCAGGGTGTGCACCTAAAGATCACTCTTTGATACGGGGCTCATAGGTTTTGTTAGCTCAACGGGCTTTAGTTATTGGTGAAGACTTGTGTTATAAGTAGAAAATACTCAGTTAAAGGATGCTGTCATATCAGTTGGCTTTTATTGCAAGTACAGGTCTTGAGGTCCTTCTATGTTAAAGAATTCACAAGTTTAGTTTTTCAGGATGAAGCTTTCAATTCAATCAAACATTTGTAGAGCAGCAAATATAGGGTTAAAACCTTTAGATGTACTAAAAGGTACCTTGAATCTCATTGATATGGTTTGTTTGTTTTCCCCTGAAAAAAAAAAAAGAAGCATAACACAATATACAACACGAATATACCTTTAACTTCATATTTCAAGCTCTTCAGAAAATATCAAAGACAATAAAAAAGGTCAGATATATTTTATGGATGTGAGTGTTGGTCAAAACTTGAGGGGTCAATTTAAGCAGAGACGAAAGCCAGTCTTATGACTCACCAAAATGTTGACGTACATCAGTTTCCTTATTTGTTTACATATCCTCTCCTCCTGCATTCTGACTACATTTCGAAGCAGAATTTTGAATAATTCATGATATGCAGTTGAACCAAACCAATGCATCGTTTGTCACGTCTGCCAACCCTGTGTGTTTTTGCTGGAGGTATGATGTGATGTCATGATACAAGTTCTCTCCCCCAGTCAACTACATCTTCAGAAATAAATCAAAATTGAGCTTCGGCTGACAATCCCTCTTGAAACATCTCAAAGCCACAATAAATCAAGGTGCAGGTTCTTCAAGACAATCAGTTTAAACTAATAAGCAGAATTGATTTGTCCTTGATAATTTTTGTCCTCTAATGCACCACACAACTTGACCACACACAACTTTTTTATACAATCTAACCCATATCACCAAAACATACCAGAACTCTTGATTTCAATCACGCAAAAATGCCTTTGTGATTCAAGTTGACAGAACAAGCAGAGCAACAAAAGTTTGCCTTAGAGGGACATTCCTTCTTTGTGTAGTTTTAGCTCATTCCTTTGTTATTTAAATTCACATATCACATCAGCATCTCACTTCTTAAGACGTAAGATGAAGGGAAAAAAGGATGTAATCATACTGTGAAGCAATGGCATTACCCTGGATAGAAGAAACGGACTTTCAAATGATTTAATGACCCAAGTGAGTGTTTCTGTGCTGCTCAGTTGTGGCTGCTAAATGTCCCCTGTCATTTCTGGATAAAACACTTCCTCTGATGTTTACAATTCCAGCACAGTGGTGGCAATGGGGCTTTTAAAGCCGCTCTCCCAAGGACAGGCCAGGAAAGGCAAATTCAAGGAGGTACTCACAGCTCTTTTATGTATGCTAGCCATTCGCAGCGCTTAAATTGAACCCCCACTAATGCCTTTGCTGTTTATACGTCAGAGCGAGTGAATTCAAAGAGGGATGAAATCGCCACGATCTTTACTGCAAAACCCCCCCGTGTCCGTCGGTGCTTTTGGATTATGGACTACGAGGTTTCTGTGTGTGGCCCAGTCTTGCCGTGCAAATTACTTAAATCTGAATGACGACAAGAGAGCAAAACTGTATGAAATACTTGAGACAAAAAGATCTAATCTATAAATACAATCTGTGCTGGAACGTGGCTATGGGACCAGAGAGAATAAGTGTTAAACTCTCTACACAATGTGCTCCACTTTGTGTCATTAATAAACGGCAGGTGACTTTCCAGAACTGTGCTTTAGTGTCAGAATAGAAATGTCATGTGTGTGTTTGACTTTAGTGTGGTACGAATAGACAGATAGAGGTTTACAATTAACTTCTCATATTGGTTTTATTGTTCACATCAGCAGGGATTCCTGAGTGTTTTTCATGATGTTAAGTATAAATGTAACACCTAAATCATCTGCATTATTAAAAACCTGGCTGATTTTCTGAGTTGTCCTTATAGCTTTACTGTATGTTAAAGGTTAAGTTGATGGCAAAGTGATGTAATTGAGTAATTAATGTGATTTGTGATCAATGTTAGGCAATTTTAAAAATGTAATATAACATTCGTATCTAAAATTATTTAAAAAATAATCATTTGTGTTTCATAGGTCTTACACATTAAAATCAAAAAAACATCTATACAAAGACTTTATTTAACCTAAAAACAAATATATATTTTTAAGTGTGTGTTCTGTCAAAATATATTGTGGTTTTGGTACTATATGGATACATCATAATAGTATTATATAATATAGGTTAATATATATATATATATATATATATATATATATATATATATATATATATATATATATATATAAAATAATTTGATAGACAGCAGAAATAATAAAATCTCTTTATCTCAACGAGGACAACGTTTGTTTTTCACTATCATATTATGCTGTGTCACACCTTTACATTGGGAGACCCAGAAATAAGAAAATCAAATGAAATAAAGGTTTGTATGTATAATAGATATATAATAATGTACAGATACATACATTGTCTAATGAAAAAATCATTTTAACAATGGCATACAGATGAGAAGATATGTTTCCTTTCTCTGCATTTGTGATCAGTACATTTCAGACCCTGATATCATCGGCCCCTAGTCCTCGTCTTTCACTTCAGGTGTGATTGGTGCTTCTTCATGAAAACATTCCCTGAAAAAGGAAATGACCGTCCTGTAGAGGTAATATCTGTTCTCTGTTGAAGCAAAGTCATGCCCTTCGTCGGGATAGATCTGGAAAGAGAATCACATTGAAATGGAGACTGCAATATACACAGCATTTTACTCCAGCTATGTATGTCCTAAATGTTTAAAAACAAACAATTTCAAAGGGCACATCCATAGTAATTTGTAGTAGTACTGATAGAGACAGTGTTAGTAGTCAGAAAAACATGATTCATTCAAAGGATCCTTTTCAACCAGTATATAAATATAATTACCGCAAATCACTGCTTGAAGAAAATATAATTTAATCTGAGTTTATTGGTTTCCCTTCTAGACCCCCCAGAGTTACTACAAAGGCAAAGCTACATCATTATTATCTCTGTAATATGAACGATTAAATATTTAATGTTATCCAGAATTTGTAATCAGTAGCTACTCTTAAAAGGACTCAACTAATCTCTCTTTCACTAACGATACACCGATATTTTCAATAGAGAAAATAACTGTCTTTCAAATCCTCAGATTGAGAGGCCTCTGTTGATCATGTCAATACATCTCGTTAGTTGTGGAATCAACTCTGGGGACAGTGGGGTGTAGCGTCTAAAGCACCCAAGAATAGATTTTTGGTTTGGTCCTCTTGCCCAGCACAGTGGCATCAGTGCATCTCGATGGCCGCTGAGATATGCAGGGTGAGGGGAACACATGGCAGACGAGCTCTAAGACGGTATTGTCTGTCAGGAAGAGGTCATTTCACACAGAAAGTGTGTCTACAGCTCAAATATAATTTGTAGGTCAATGAGGGGTTTGCCCATTTGCTCTCAGCACAACAATTACCAAATGCAACAGGATGCTTTTCCAAATCACCACACTTCCTTGTATTCCCTTCCCCACACAGCATATGTTATTTTTATTTAATTAATGAATACTGTACTTTTTTTCCTAAAGCACTTCAAAAGATGAGGATTGTTCAGGAATAAATATGCTTATATATATTTAAAACGGCTTTCTGTGTCGGGTTATTTACAGTACCTGTAATGTATAGTTTACATTAGACTGTGCCAAATGTTTCACCAGTTCAGCAGAGTGCTGGAAATGAACATTCGCTGCAAGAAAAGATAAGAATCCGCATCAGATTTGTGATTGTGCCTTTTAAATATGAATTTCAGAGGATGGTAGTCCCCAATGAAACCATACTAGCACTAGACTGATTTGTCTGGTTAACAAAACCGAAATTCACCCAGGATGTCTACTGAATACAAATATAATAACACACTCACAATCTGCAGTTCCGTGTACAATCAGAAACTTGTGGTGGGTTGATCCCGATACGTTTTTCAGAAGACTACAAGCCTGTGAAAGAAATAACATTTTTAATTGATGTATTTTCTGACCTCCCCTATCAGTTTTCAAAGCACTTGTTTTATTCTGAGTTTCTTCTAAGAGTTCAGAGTTACACATTTTAAAAATAAGTAGAATAGTCTTATTGTCTTACTTGATATGTACGGCTATCTTTCAAGGGAAACCCGAGATATCTCTCTGTGAACGCAGAACCTTTCAAAGAGATACAACAAATCAGTGAAAGCACCCTGAGCGCCACAGAGACAAGTATCTACAATGGCTTGATTAAAACATTTCAAGCAGAAAATATGCGCCTTGTTAACCGCAGAGTAGCTCAAAGCGATGATGAAAAGCATTATTGTTGGAACCTCTTCGGAACTCACAAATAAGCCAGAATCGCACTCTGTTATTCTCAAGGAACCATTCCACATCATTTTGGAACCAAGCTACTTTAGTATCTGTTTTGCCCTCACAGACACATCTTCAGAATAATCTTTGCAAACCCTCTAGAGCACTAGACGCGATTGCTGAAATCCTTGTTAGCCACTGGCAATGTCGTCTTCTTAGTTAAGCTGATTCAGTTGCATTCGTTTCTGTTTCCAGCCTCTCCGCACACCGGCGGCCCTCAGCAGACTCTGGCCCTGATAATTTCTAACACACTCTCGAGTTATTATTGCAAGATCCTCGTAGCCACATAACACTGCTGTGACGGATCCTCAGTTTCTATGTTTCTATAGTTTATGTCAATGTGTGCGCTTGGTCTTCTTGCACAACATGGTGGCATGTCTGTGTCTGGTTGGATAATTCAAGGCACCTTTAAAAAGACAATGTATTAAAACATGATATTTTTAAGGGAATTGGTTCAATGGAGGAAATAAAACCTAAATAAATAAAATAAAACACCTATTAATCATATTTTTCTTGTTAAGTGGGAGCTGATGATACCCAAGCAGTGCGTAGCAATACTTTACGTTTGATATATCTAAGAAACGAAGACTGCAGTTGGTCAATATCCAGGCTGAGGTTTATTTTGCACTCGCACAGGAAGGAAAAAGTGTGCTTGCACAGATACAGTGGTCTCCAATACAAGTGTTTTATTGACCCTAAATGTAAATGATGTTGCCACGGCCAACAGCTCGATCTGAAGCTGAACTTTATAGTGCTCCGGCAACACCGCCCATTGATTCGAGATATTGACTTGCATGTAATTTAAAATTAAAAATTAAAAATCTAAAGTATTGCCAATGCAGTTAGTACACTGCCAGGGTTATTTATTACTTTTATCAGGTACTCTCTTTAATTCTTTACAGCCACTGTAAAAATAAAAAAACTTCTAAGTAAAGTGCTTACCATACAATGTCCAGTTAGTCACAGGAGCCACAGCCAGCCCACATTTGAAATACGTGTCAGGAGACAGAAGCAGCAAAGAAGTCACAAAGCCTCCATATGCCTAATTTCAATAAAGGTACACATATCAGAAAAACAGAATATGTCTGCTTGAAGCCCATATCACTCACAATCATAGATCTTAGCTGTTTGAAGGCAGGCACTATATGTGAGGCATTGTCTTTGATCTTTCTGTGCAGACAACAACAGACTCATATGAGAAATTGGTTTAATGCATCCACACATGATGGTATATGTGAGAGAAAAGCTAGTGACTTAAGACCAGACTTATTCCAGGTCTGAAGGAAATGTCCTACTGAGACACTGAGGAACTGAACCTTTTCACCCTGGAACAGAGGAGACTACGTGGGGACTTGATTCAAGTCTTCAAAATCATGAAAGGCATTGACCACATCAAACCAGAGGAGCTTTTCCAGATCAGCAGGGACACACGCACCCGGGGACACAAATGGAAATTGGGCTTCGAGGCATTCAAGACAGAAAACAGGAGACACTTCTTCACACAGAGAGGCGTCACAATCTGAACAAACTCCCCAGCGATGTGGCTGAAGAGACAATTTGGGAACATTCAAAATCAGACTGGATAGGATCCTTGGATCACTTAGTTATTAATGGACACCAAACGAGCACGATGGGGCAAATGGCCTCCTCTCGATTGGACACTCTTATTTTCATAAGATGTGCAGTCGCTTACTGTCCCCTGTGTCATAATACAGCAGGCAAGCACTTCATAATGAATTGAGTCTGTGTACTAATAATGTCAGTTGGTAAGAATTCAAAATTACTTCCTACAAATAACATTTAATAAAAATAAATAATAACGATTTTTAAGAACAGTGGCAAATTTTTTCAAATTACCTTCCCGTACACACCAATTCGGCTCCGGTCTACATAAGGAAGCTTTATTAATAACCTAAAATAGAAGATAATTGAAGAGTAGATTAAATATATAATGAGGTATTCAGAATATTTATCTATCTAACTTGGAAGTAAACATCTATTCTGTCAAATTAGTTTACTCAACATATACAGTGAGGGAAAAAAGTATTTGATCCCCTGCTGATTTTGTACGTTTGCCGACTGACAAAGAAATGATCAGTCTATAATTTTAATGGTAGGTGTATTTTAACATTGAGAGACAGAATGACAGCAAAAAAATCCAGAAAAACGCATTTCAAAAAAGTTATACATTGATTTGCATGTTAATGCGGGAAAAAAGTATTTGATCCCCTATCAATCAGCAAGATTTCTGGCTCCCAGGTGTCTTTTATACAGGTAACGAGCTGAGATTAGGAGCACTCTCTTAAAGGGAGTGCTCCTAATCTCAGCTCGTTACCTGTATAAAAGAAACCTGCCCACAGAAGCAATCAATCAATCAGATTCCAAACTCTCCACCATGGCCAAGACCAAAGAGCTGTCCAAGGATGTCAGGGACAAGATTGTAGACCTACACAAGGCTGGAATGGGCTACAAGACCATCGCCAAGCAGCTTGGTGAGAAGGTGACAACAGTTGGTGCGATTATTCGCAAATGGAAGAAACACAAAATAACTGTCAGTCTCCCTCAGTCTGGGGCTCCATGCAAGATCTCACCTCGTGGAGTTTCAATGATCATGAGAACGGTGAGGAATCAGCCCAGAACTACACGGGAGGATGTTGTTAATGATCTCAAGGCAGCTGGGACCATAGTCACCAAGAAAACAATTGGTAACACACTACGCCGTGAAGGACTGAAATCCTGCAGCACCTGCAAGGTCCCCCTGCTCAAGAAAGCACATGTACAGGCCCGTCTGAAGTTTGCCAATGAACATCTGAATGATTCAGAGGAGAACTGGGTGAAAGTGTTGTGGTCAGATGAGACCAAAATCGAGCTCTTTGGCATCAACTCAACTCGCCGTGTTTGGAGGAGGAGGAATGACCCCAAGAACACCATCCCCACCGTCAAACATGGAGGTGGAAACATTATGCTTTGGGGGTGTTTTTCTGCTAAGGGGACAGGACAACTGCACCGCATCAAAGGGACGATGGACGGGGCCATGTACCGTCAAATCTTGGGTGAGAACCTCCTTCCCTCAGCCAGGGCATTGAAAATGGGTCGTGGATGGGTAATCCAGCATGACAATGACCCAAAACACACAGCCAAGGCAACAAAGGAGTGGCTCAAGAAGAAGCACATTAAGGTCCTGGAGTGGCCTAGCCAGTCTCCAGACCTTAATCCCATAGAAAATCTGTGGAGGGAGCTGAAGGTACGAGTTGCCAAATGTCGGCCTCGAAACCTTAATGACTTGGAGATGATCTGCAAAGAGGAGTGGGACAAAATCCCTCCTGAGATGTGTGCAAACCTGGTGGCCAACTACAAGAAACGTCTGACCTCTGTGATTGCCAACAAGGGTTTTTCCACCAAGTACTAAGTCGAAGGGGTCAAATACTTATTTCACTCATTAACATGCAAATCAATGTATTTTTTTGAAAACTTTTTTGAAATGCATTTTTCTGGATTTTTTTGTTGTTATTCGGTCTCTCACTGTTAAAATACACCTACCATTAAAATGATAGACTGATCATTTCTTTATCAGTGGGCAAACGTACAAAATCAGCAGGGGATCAAATACTTTTTTCCCCCACTGTAGCCTAAGCATTACATTGTCACAGAATAAACAACAGTGAGATCACTGGGTTTAAGCCATTGTGTTCATGTTGTGTATATGTTTTACTTAAAACCAAACAGCAATGTGAGTCATGAGAAATTTGCTGAACTTATATGTTTGTTTTAATTCACTAGTATATTAAACACAAAACACTTAGTAAAGCTGTTACAGTACATTTCTGGGTAGCAGGCTGATTAATCCATTAATCTGCAGAATTCCTAGAAACCGTTACATTGTCTCAACATCTGTGACAGTCTGTGAAAAGAGGAAAATCATTTTGTATTTTTTCCCCGCGGCTGGTCGAGAGGCACTTGAACCCAGTCGATCAAATCTCGAAGCTGGGACAGGTTTGTTAATTAACTAGTGATTTTCCTTCCAGCTTGTGCTTTTTAATTAACAATATCACAGGATACATACTGTACAGCGGATATTTGATCCTCAACTTCGTATTTCCCTAAGCGCCGATGGACTTGCTGCAAAATCATCTGTCCCTGAAAGCCACACCCACGGCCGTCAAACCGAGCCACAATGACATCATCAGCGCTGACGAGCACTGAGTCCCAGTCCATGAGAAACTTGTCATTAACGGACTGACTGCCAGGAGCGCCGTCACTGCAAACAGTGAAATCATTTATGTTTTGAATATATTTTCTTGCAACACACTTCATATATAGTACATACACCGATCAGCCATAACATTATGACCACCTGCCTAATATTGTGTAGGTCCCCCTTTTGCCGCCAAAACAGCCCTGACCCGTCGAGGCATGGAATCCACTAGTCCTCTGAAGGTGTGCTGTGGTATCTGGCACCAAGACGTTAGCAGCAGATCCTTTAAGTCCTGTAAATTGCGAGGTGGAGCCTCCATGGATCAGACTAGTTTGTCCAGCACATCCCACAGATGCTCGATTGGATTGAGATCTGGGGAATTTGGAGGCCAAGTCAACACCTCAAGTCAACTCGTGATTCACCAGACCAGGCCACCTTCTTCCATTTCTCCGTGGTCCAGTTCTGATGCTCACGTGCCCATTGTAGGCGCTTTCGGCAGTGGACAGGGCTCAGCATGGGCACCCTGATTGGTCTGCGGCTATGCAGTCCAATATGCAACAAACTGCGATGCACTGTGTGTTCTGACACCTTTCTATCAGAACCAGCATTCACTTTTTCAGCAATTTGAGCTACAGTAGCTCGTCTGTTGGATCGGACCACATGAGCCTTGGCCGCCCATGACCCTGTCGCCGGTTCACCGTTTTTCCTTCCTTGGACCACTTTTGATAGGTACTGACCACTGCAGACCGGGAACACCCCACAAGAGCTGCAGTTTTGGAGATGCTCTGACCTAATCGTCTAGCCATCACAATTTGACGCTGGTCAAAGTTGCTCAGATCCTTACAATTGCCCATTTTTCCTGCTTATAACACATCAACTTTGAGGACAGAATGTTCACTTGCTGCCTAATATATCCCACCCACTGACAGGTGCCATGATAATGAGATTATAAGTGTTATTCACTTCACCTGTCAGTGGTCATAATGTTATGGCTGATCGGTGTATATGTGTGATCAGTTTGCATTTCTTCTAAAGATATATGATTAAATTATCATTAATCTAATTAATAACACATGAACATTACTATGCGTCATCATGCGTGACTTACATAATGTATGAAGTTGCATACTTGCATACAAAAATGAAGGGACTTTTACGTGAATGTGTACGTATGTACCATCCGCAGCGGTAAATTAATGTATGTTTCATCACAAGAAACCGATTCCATAAATCAACTGAATAGGGATTTAAATACAGCATTTTTTTTCCCCTTGTTAGTTGACAGATTCCACAAATGTATGTAAGCAAAACTGTACATCTTTGACTCATTCAGAATGTATTGCTTTTTCTTCCCTGATAACAAGATGAATTTATTCAAGGGCAGTGCGAGGGATGAGTGAGGAGGATACTTACACAATCAGCAGAAGAGGGTACAAGTTATTTTCAGCGAAGCCTGCTGGTAAGGTCAACTGCATCGGCAGGGCTATTAGCAGTGAGACAACAAAGATGAAAGCAACATTAAATTACCCGAAAATGATCGTCGAAAATATTTGCGGAGATGCAAGTATTTATGAAATTCCCCAAAATCAAACCATATTACAAAACATTAGAGAAGACAGACTTTCTTTTATTTACGCATCAAACACATCAACATGTTCCCAGTTTACACCAGGAAGAGTAAAGGCAGATTTGTAGTAGCTCACCTCTCTAGTTGCAAAATCTTCTAACTTGCTCTGAGCGTGAAAGGAAACAAGTCAAGGAATACTCTGAGCTTAACGGATTAATTGCCAGCCTGAATGCAACTGAAAAGCAGGGATGTGGATGGAACTGAACTGTTCTTTTATTTCTCGTTTGCTGAGAAGTGCGAGGCCAGCAAATGAAACTAAATGCCTATAAATGTGCACACATCGTGGCAGATGAACCATATGGGATGTTCTCTCTCTTAATTCAATTGATGGGTCTGTGTGATGAAATGTGTTGCCACCCCATCACTACAGCCCTGCACCTGTTCATGATTTTGTTTGTCTCTACATCTGTTTGGTGGTGTGGCGCACATTTGTCTTATTTCACTGTTTCTAATTATACATGCTGCTGTGTTCGTTCTCTGCCCTTCACAAGGTATAGACTGCACAGTGTCCTTGGTTTATTACAAATCTCGCTGCTAATCCCAAATTCTAGCTCTATAAGAGACTACATTTCTCTTCCAGGATTATTGATTTGATATGGAAGTAGCAGTAGTGGTAATAATAATAATAACAATAAGAATAAGAACAAAGAATACTTACCATAGTCATTTATATTCACAAATCTGATTTCCTTCCCCAACACTTTCTTGCAACTCCGAGCCTCTTTAAGTACTGTATTATTTTCCAAAGTGTGATATTTTCCATCTGAGTGGCGAGAGATGATGACTAAGTTAAAATAAATGAATGGATTTCAACTTTATATCTGCTCACTTTTACCCACCATTCACATATATATATATATATATATATATATATATATATATATATATATATATATATATATAATTGCATTTCCTTGCATCTACCCAGCGCATTCAATAACACACAACTTCAGTGTCGCAAGTCATTACACTCATTGCATATATCTTTTTAATGAGCAGGTAAGCCACTTTCTCCCCCAGTTAATTGTTAATTAACACCAATCAATATGTCATGAATATTTAACAGAAGACGTATCTTGTAGTGAAAGCCCATTAACTGTTCGTGGTCCTTAATGAACCGTCAATTTCAACAGTTACTATTTGTTGTGCCTCTCGGTGTCAGTTAATTTCATACAGTAATAATTCCTTTGCAGTTTAACATATATAAATAGCCAACGATAATCCATAACTGCCGTAGGATTTACCACTGACAAGCATGTTTATATAATTTAACAAATAACGATAGAAAAGCTCCATTTAAAGCGGAGACATTTTGTACATAATCTACTGAGACCACCTTGATTAATTGTGACTCCATTCATTAATGACATTACAATCGTATCCTAATCGGCACTGCAGACCATCAAACACACAAACAAGTACCAAGTTGTAATTATCAAGACACAGCCTAACATTTAAACACTGCAAATTGAAAAACACAGGCCCACCATCATCGCCACGCCAGCGTCCTGCTAATAAAGTGTCTGAAATGGCAGCTCCAGTGGGCGAGATCAAAGGGAGAACGGTTGTGTGTGCTTTGCTGACTGACTGTGGTGTAAATCAGACGCCAACCTTTAACCGTCAATTATTAATTCTTATTTTTAATTAAAGTGCTTTAAGAGAATGCCTACCATATGCACTGCTCCCGTCACTCACATTACATATTGGGTGAATGGTGATTATCGGGACGTCTGGCCCTGTAACAGAGAGAGAGGAGTGTTTACAAATGCAGAACATGGAGTTACCCATGATGCACTGCTGTCTGTTCAGTCTCCTGGGTGGTTTACTGCTCTTGCTCTTGTGCGTTTGTATTTGTATTCGTATTAAACTATGCTCCCTTGTGCTCCTGATTGCTATCATATTACTTCTCCATTGCCTGCCCCACCCTTTAGCACATACCTGGGATTTAACTGTGTTTTGTAACAATGACCTCTTACCTCTACAGCTCAGGAGGATGTGTTGCATGGATGGACTGAAGTCAACACTGTAGAAAGTGCATCCTTTGAGTAAATCACATGTGAGGCACTTGTGGTCAAATGGTTCAGCTGCTGACACCCTGGTGAAGATCAAATAATGCACAAATAGTTATATATTTACAAATCCATTAAAACATTATTTATAGATTAAAACTGATACATTGTTTTTAATACCATTAGCAGGTGTAGCTAATTCAGTTCACTGGTGTTTCCTTTAGTACATTGATATGTTGTCACACAACATGCATTACAACCTTCACATGCATACCGAGTGTTAGATACTTGCTCACACATGCCATTGAAGAGTGTTGGCATGTTCTACCGTTGACAGACTGGTACATTCGTATGTAAAGACGCTTTTGATGATGGTGCCCTTTCGATAAGACTGTCACTCACGATTTCCAAAATAAACCACTATTCATTGGCAAGGAAAAAACTAATAAACGCTGGAGAAAGAAAAGAAAATGAATAAGAAAGAGAGACGGGCAGATAATATAAAGAAGACGTGTTCAGACCTGTATAACTGCCTTTGAGTGGAATCCTTCTCTGTGCTGAGAAAATAACTATAGACAAAAAAGACATAAAGACATCTGTATTGATCACATCTTAGTTACGGTATATTCAAATACTGCTTTCCATTGTAAACTTACTTCAGTATATGGAATCATGCATTTTAATGAATAAGGTTCAATTTAAATAACAGTATAACAAGTTACAATTACTTTTATTTTTTTGTATTTTAATTTGGAAAACCAGTGATATCTGATCTGAACTTACACCACATTTTGAGTCTCGTCGAAGGCCTGGATTCGAGTGACTTCCCAGTTTCCAGATGTGAGATGCTTCCCACTTCCTGGCTGCAGATGTCAATGCAGATATAATATTAATATATATATATATATATATATATATATATATATATATATATATATATATATATATATATAATAAAATAAAAACATCACCATTTGTATTCCAATTAACAAAATATAAGCCATTTAAATCGCTTTAGAGGACACATCGCTGTCTTTCGCCACTAAATTCTTTCCCTCGGTGGCTATTAGAGCCCCAAGTACAAAGAGGACATGGTAGCAACCTATTTTAATGATCCTCCCTGTTGGCAATTTATAAGACCAGGATCAAATTACCTCTATCATCCCAAACGTGCCTCTAACAGACAGAAATCTACATTAGAGAGCCATGCCACACCGTTGGCTCGTTTAAAATTTGCAGATACCTTGGCAGCTACAATTCGCAGAGGCCGAAATTACCCACAACAGACACCAGCTAAATGTATGTCTGGTGCTTAACTGGGACGCGTGAATTCAGCTAGATCAGCTGGTCAGCTGCAGGGGAGACTTCTGCTGTCCCATCCGTGCTTTGACCTTGACAGAATTATCTGCAATTTCGCTTGGCTAGTCTGTAATTTAATGATCACACACTCACATAAAACACACACACATACGCACACACACACACACAGATCCAGTCCAAAGACCTATAATGCAGTGTGATATGAAAGACATAGCCTAATAATAATAATAATAAAATAAAAATAGATGGATACAGAGGTGACATCAAGTCTAGAGCATTTGGTAACCATTTCTTCATTGTATTTTTTACACATTAGTGTGGTTATAAAACCACAGAGCTCTGTCAGGTTCTCAATAAATAGCCAATAAAGCATTTAAACACTAACTCCGGGAGCCATGTACCTTACTTAACAAACAATAAATAGAGAGAAGGAGAGAGCGACTACATTCTGGGTAGCAGCACATTTCAGCTGCATAGTTTAATGCAAAACCAGCCATTTCAGCTGTCAGGGAACAAAGAGAATGGTTCAAACATTGCTATTAACAATACGGGGAAATATATATGTGCAAATGCCACCATATAGCATTGTGTGTATCTTTACCTGATCAGAAAACATTGCGATATGTCGAAAGCTTCCTCGCCCACCGTGTTTTATTGGCACTGTCAGGAAGAATTTACTTCCATCCCCTGAAAACACTGGCTGTTCATTCTGGAAGTCAAATAAAGGTAACTATAAAATTTATGGTAGCACAACAAAAGAACAGCAAACACTTTTACGGCATGTTTTATCGCCCTGCTTTTTAGCGCAACGTGACCACGGCTCCCCGTGAGAAGCAACCTCTTAACGGCTGGACTCGGAGCGGCCTGCGTCCTCCAGAGTGAGTTCTCTTCCTGGTTTGATCTCAGGGGCTTCTCAAGAGCATTCGAAGCACAGGTTTGGGTATTAGTCTTAATGGATGTTGTGTCTTTACCCTGCTTAAAAAACTTAACTTTAAAAGGAAGATTTTTAGTTTAAAGCACATTTGACATAAAGCAAGAATATATGCATGTGCTATTATCCCCCAGCGAAGTGTGATGAGAGTGAAAATATGTTGGTCTGTAGGGGATAAAAGATATACAGAAAAAAAGCAACCAATAGGATCTCTCAGCTATTAAAAATGTGTGTTAGCTTAGATTATACTTTGTTTCTACAACAAACTGTTATCTACAGTATATAGCATTGGCCTTGTTACTCTCTTTAATTCACACACACACAATTCTTCAACTTATTTATATTTTCAAATCTAATTAGATTTGTTAAACTCGAATCTAAAACAAACAAACAAAAAATATATAATTTCATAGATAATCATACAGCAGATTTTTGGGTTTTGTTCTTTGTTTTTCTAGTGTGTTGTGTATTTTGAATTTCAATCTCACACTGAAGAGGTTTGAAACATCAGGCTCTGGGGTAGAAGACTGCATCGCATACCTAATTGTTTCATTACATGCCCATGGCTGCTTGATTTACATTTCTATTTAAACGGATTTACAAGAAATGGTAACGGTAAACATATATTTCATACTTTCATCATAAAGAAACCTCTAGGGGTAGGAAACAAACAAACTAAACTAATGCACCAAAAAAAGTTTGTTTTCAAACACTCTGGGAAAAGATTCTGCTGAGTAAACCAGTCTCCTGCCATAATGTTTGATTTTTGAAGTCCTACACATAGATTATTTACATATTGCTAATCTTCAAATTAAGCACAGGATGCATGGCTTTTTAAAAGAGCATGTTATATATATCTCATTTAATATATTATGTATGAAGCTCTGTTGTTGTTTCTACTTCAAACAATATTCAATTCTTCTTCTTCTTCTTGGTAGGTATGTGGGATGCATATAATTAGAACATAAGAAAGTTTACAATCGAGAGGAGCCCATTCACCCCATCGTGCTCGTTTGGTGTCCATTAATAACTAAGTGATCAAGGATCCTATCCAGTCTGTTTTTGAATGTTCCCAAATTGTCTCTTCAGCCACATCGCTGGGGAGTTTGTTCAGATTGTGACGCCTCTCTGTGTGAAGAAGTGTCTCCTGTTTTCTGTCTTGAATGCCTTGAAGCCCAATTTCCATTTGTGTCCCCGGGTGCGTGTGTCACTGCTGATCTGGAAAAGCTCCTCTGGTTTGATGTGGTCGATGCCCTTCATGATTTTGAAGACTTGGATCAAGTCTCCACGTAGTCTCCTCTGTTCCAGGGTGAAAAGGTTTGGTTCCCTCAGTCTCTCAGTAGGACATTCTTGGAGGGAATTTGGAGGCCAAGTCAACACCTTGAACTCGTGATTCATCAGACCAGGCCACCTTCTTCCATTGCTCCGTGGTCCAGTTCTGATGCTCACGTGACCATTGTAGGTGCTTTCGGCAGTGGACAGGGGTCAGCATGGGCACCCTGACTGGTCTGCGGCTACGCAGCCCCAAACGCAACAAACTGTGATGCACTCTGTGTTCTGACACCTTTCTATCAGAACCAGCATTCACTTTTTCAGCAATTTGAGCTCGTCTGTTGGATCGGACACACGAGCCAGCCTTCTCTCCCCACGTGCATCAATGAGCCTTGGCCGCCCATGACCCTGTCACCGGTTCACAGCTTTTCCTTCCTTGGACCAGTTTTGATAGGTACTGACCACTGCAGACCGGGAACACCCCACAAGAGCTGCAGTTTTGGAGATGCTCTGACCCAGTCATCTAGCCATCACAATTTGGCCCTTGTCAAAGTCGCTCAGATCCTTACGCTTGCCCATTTTTCCTGCTTCTAACACATCAACTTTGAGGACAAAATGTTCACTTGCTGCCTAATATATCCCACCCACTGACAGGTGCCATGATAACGAGATTATCAGTGTTATTCACTTCACCTGTCAGTGTTCATAATGTTATGGCTGATCAGTGTATATAGAAACAGTGGAGTTTTGCAACCAAAGACCCAAACTCAAATGTTTGACTTGACCTTTTATTAGCTATATATCTCTAGGAAGAGAGAGAATGATCATTTTAAATATCTCACTTTTCAATACATAGATATGAATTCACAGACTACCTGTCGGTCGAGCCAAATATCTGATGTCATCTCATGCTTCTGAAAAAGAAAGAAAGAAAAAAAAAACATTAAAACAACTAACTTAGAATAATAGTGTATGGTAATTTCTATTTCTCTTCAGAGGAAGTCAAGTGGTGTCCAACATCAAGTGAAAAGGATAAATAAAAAAGAATATCCTTCCTTTGCCGTACCTTGACACATGTCCCATTAACAGTTTCACACACAGTGAGAAGAGCAGTGGTTTGCGATCTGTTCAGCCACCTCACCGATAGCATCTCGTTGTTGATCCACTTGACCATAGCAATGTAATAGTCACTGAATGGACGAAGTTAGAAAAAACATGATTATTTACTTTATTTCTTTAACAGAAATTCACTCTGATTTTTCCCCCAGCTGTAATTGATTCAGGACGCCACAGAGTTCAAAATCAGTGGAGGAATCTGGGATGCTATGATATACAGTGAGGGAAAAAAGTATTTGATCCCCTGCTGATTTTGTACGTTTGCCTGCTGACAAAGAAATGATCAGTCTATCATTTTAATGGTAGGTGTATTTTAACAGTGAGAGACAGAATAACAACAAAAAAATCCAGAAAAACGCATATCAAAAAAGTTATAAATTGATTTGCATGTTAATGAGGGAAATAAGTATTTGACCCCTTCGACTTAGTACTTGGTGGCAAAACCCTTGTTGGCAATCACAGAGGTCAGACGTTTCTTGTAGTTGGCCACCAGGTTTGCACACATCTCAGGAGGGATTTTGTCCCACTCCTCTTTGCAGATCCTCTCCAAGTCATTAAGGTTTCGAGGCTGACGTTTGGCAACTCGAACCTTCAGCTCCCTCCACAGATTTTCTATGGGATTAAGGTCTGGAGACTGGCTAGGCCACTCCAGGACCTTAATGTACTTCTTCTTGAGCCACTCCTTTGTTGCCTTGGCTGTGTGTTTTGGGTCATTGTCATGCTGGAATACCCATCCACGACCCATTTTCAATGCCTTGGCTGAGAGAAGGAGGTTTCCCACCCAAGATTTGACGGTACATGGCCCCGTCCATCGTCCCTTTGATGCAGTGCAGTTGTCCTGTCCCCTTAGCAGAAAGACACCCCCAAAGCATAATGTTTCCACCTCCATGTTTGATGGTGGGGATGGTGTTCTTGGGGTCATTCCTCCTCCTCCAAACACGGCGAGTTGAGTTGATGCCAAAGAGCTTGATTTTGGTCTCATCTGAGACCACTTTCACCCAGTTCTCCTCTGAATCATTCAGATGTTCATTGGCGAACTTCAGACGGGTCTGTACATGTGCTTTCTTGAGCAGGGGGACCTTGCGGGCGCTGCAGGATTTCAGTCCTTCACGGCGTAGTGTGTTACCAATAGTTTTCTTGGTGACTATGGTCCCAGCTGCCTTGAGATCATTAACAACATCCTCCCGTGTAGTTCTGGGCTGATTCCTCACCGTTCTCATGATCATTGAAACTCCACGAGGTGAGATCTTGCATGGAGCCCCAGACTGAGGGAGACCGACAGTTATTTTGTGTTTCTTCCATTTGCGAATAATCGCAACAGCTGTTGTCACCTTCTCACCAAGCTGATTGGCAATGGTCTTGTAGCCCATTCCAGCCTTGTGTAGGTCTACAATCTTGTCCCTGACATCATTGGACAGCTCTTTGGTCTTGGTCATGGTGGAGAGTTTGGAATCTGATTGACTGATTGCTTCTGTGGACAGGTGTCTTTTATACAGGCAACGAGCTGAGATTAGGAGCACTCCCTTTAAGAGAGTGCTCCTAATCTCAGCTCGTTATCTGTATAAAAGATAGCTGGGACCCAGAAATCTTGCTGATTGATAGGGGATCAAATACTTATTTCCCTCATTAACATGCAAATCAATTTATAACTTTTTGAAATGCATTTTTCTGGATTTTTTTGCTGTTATTCTGTCTCTCACTGTTAAAATACACCTACCATTAAAATTATAGACTGATCATTTCTTTGTCAGTGGGCAAACTTACAAAATCAGCAGGGGATCAAATACTTTTTTCCCTCACTGTATGAATAAATATCAAAATGACGCAGCATGTTGCCTAACAGAGTTTTCTCTTCCAAATCAGACACCATCAGATAAGTCCATTGAATGATATCGTCTGTCCATTTTGCTCTTCAGCAAATTCGGATCCCCATTTATCCTGATGGGGCATTTTATGTATTGTGTTACTTTGATAAACATTTACCCACCAACAGGATGATTTAGTCAAACGTGTAGCTGGCTCTTCAGACTCACACAAGTGCGAACTGTCATCACCTTGATCTGGGCTTCTGCTGTTCGACTCTATTTTTATATCGACCCTTTGGTCTCTAACTAGGTTCGCTCTCAGGAAAGTCAAACACATGTCCGCACCCACGGAGCAAGGAGATTTTTAATTAGTCCACGAACACGCACATTTGCCACTAATGCAGTTCATGTGCAACCCAGTCAAAGCTACACGGAGAGGTGAGGGGAGGAACTGGGAGTTGAACAAATTGATACAACATAACAGCTCAGCTGAACAGCAATTAACTGGGGCCCTGGAGGTATCATAGAGAAATGTGCCTAAAATAACACCCAGAGAGAAAAAAAAATAAGAAAAAAGTCTTTAAAATCTCAAAGAGGAATGAAGGGAAAAATACCTGTTTTGAAAGCTGTCTGGGGGCATCATTTCCACTGTTTGGATCCCATTTAGATTCGCCACATAGAGCTTTACTGAAGGGTTAACCTGGCCTGCCTGCAAAGCAAAATACATATATTTATAGAGCGAGAGACATTTTAAAGAAGGGTAACTTTAAGAGTTCCTTTGAAGGTACACAAGTTATTCCCCTGTTAGAATGATACTTTATACTCCAACCCAAATTTCCCTCTCCTGTCTGCTTTGGACATTTGTTTTTTTAGTTTTCGAGACGGAAATAGACATATTTATGAATCTCTTCCAAGTTAATGACATTCTCTTTAATCTTCCTGGGTATTTCTTTACATTTTGCATCTTTTGTGTAGATGATTCACAGCAGCAAAAAATCACATCTAAATACAATTGTATTACCACCCTACATTACTGACTGTACAATAAGTGATTTAAATACTCACCTTTACTGCTTCACCTATATAACCTCCTACCTGAGTTATATTGCTTTTTATAGAGGTTAGTAAGAACAATCTTTCTTTCTATTTTTTCTTTTTTGTGATATGGTTTCGTTTTGCGATTGATATTATCTTCATCAAGTATCTGAAGCATCCTTCCCAATTTCCATAAACTGCTGATTATGAGGATTTAAATCACAAGGTAGACTTGCCAACTGATTATCTTGCACACAAATCTTTTGTTTTAAATTATTTCGTCAGCAATGTGTTAATTAACGAGAAGCAAAAAAAAAATCTGTCTTGCGTTTTGTAGAAGCGTTTTTATGCAGTAAACCACGCTCCTTATCATTCCGAAATTATAACAAACATCCTCTTGGTGTTATTCAGAGTAAAATAATACATCTCAGATGGAGGAAAAAAAGGATATTTTAATTAATTTCGCTTTGATCAACTTTTCTTAACTTAAGCACGTTTTCCATTTCAGTGGGGAAGAAATGGCGAAGTGTATCTCCGACCGGAGCCTTTGAAAACCATTGAGTCATTAATTAGTTTTTCTTTCAACATCAGAGAAGAAAGAGTGTAATATGTCTTGTCGATGTTGAGTACTATAGGTTATCCCGATCGCAGCATGTCCACAAAATTATAAATTTTTGTCTAAGTTCAAATTCCTCTTCAAAGCAGTTTATGGGCTTTGCACAAAGCATCAGTTCCTTGAATAATTAATAACCCCATTAATATTATTAAGCTACTGTCAAGCCACAGAGACCTGGTAATACATATTGCATGAATGTATCTATTATTGTTAGCTCATAAATTGTTGCTAACACTTTACAATAATGGGCACCAATTCTCAATTAATGTCTGAATCCCACGGGAATAACATATGAAAGCCTCATGCATTTCCACCGAGTTCTGATCACGTGTATGAACCCAACCCTATTGCTGACCCTATCCCTAGCCCTTAAGTCGCCACTGGCCTCTTGGTAGCCCCCCTGATCAGTTTCCCTTTTGCTCGGTCATCCAGTTTGGAGGGACGGCCTGATCTAGGCAGGGTCTTGGTGATGCCACACACCTTCCACTTCTTAATGCTCGCCTTGACTGTGCTTCAACGGATATACAAGACCTCTGATCTCTTTAAACCCCATCTCCTGATCTGTGCTTTTGAACAAATCTGTCCCCGAGGTCTTTTGAAAGCCCCTTGATGCTCATGGTTGAGTCTGTTCTTTGAAACTCACAACCCAGCAGAGGGAACCTACAGGAAATGCTGAATGCCTGCTGATCTAAATCACTACAATTTAACCCCGGTGGAGGCCACTTAACTTGGTGTGTAATTGTGGAGGTGATTGCTCACACCTGAGCTAATTTAGGATCGCTACTGCGATGGGATTGTGGGCTGGGCTGCTGGTTTGCCTTGTGTTTGTGTCCAGTTGTATGTTTTTTGTGTTTAGGTAGCTTCAACAAGGAGCTAGTTTGTGTATAGTTTTCTGTATGTCTCTTTGATTTGTGTCCTCCTCACTCCACAATAAATAGTCCAACCACACACAGTGTCATTGTAGCCAGGGATTATTGAGACAAGCTAATAAGATAAGACATATTCGTTTTTAATCAATGCCTGGGTACAGTTTAGAATATCACCAATGTAACTAACGACAATCCCCTTAATGACTTTCCAATCAAGTACTTTGTTTATGACTGTTTCAAATTATCAGTTGAGAAGCTGTGGCCACATTTCTGTAGTCCGCGTTACGACGTTTCTTTAATATTCGAGCCGCTCACGGGATATTTCTCTCTGCTTTCCCACAGCCTATTATTTTTCCGGTGACACTCTGACACCGGCAAGAAATCATACCACTAGAGAAGAGTTATAACAGCCGGTGAGAAAGGGAAGGGGGCTGGCGGGATGAAGGAACACTAACAGCTTATCATATTTAATTATCTTTCCAATCTCTTTTTTTAGATATCGAATCTCCAGCAAATTCTTTTACCTTGGGATAGGGATACTGCCGTCCTTTGGGGTATAGCTCGCCCGTAAAGCGAGGAAGGACCATGCTTGGGACCAGGGAGTCATTAATCATCAGGAACGCCAGCTTTTCTCCATTGGGGGACCACCAGTGGGCGACATGAGACTGCAGCAGTTCCTCTGAAAGTAATTTGTATTTGTCAGAAAATAGAAAACATTTGAGATGTTTTAGCTGTAAATGTCAATGAACGGCGTGCTGATATATGCCCTGAGGTGAGCGACAAGCTAAAATACATCCCAGGTTGATTATACTATTAAGATATTGCTCTATTAGAGCCCTTCTCCACATGGCTACATGTGAAGAAGAAGGGCAGAAAGGGGAAAAAAAACCCACTCCATTTAAACCCATTAGTGTTCTTAAGGGTTTTTATCATGTGTTCTATTCTCCTCATGAAGAGTAGACTAGGACCTAGAGCAAGTTAAATGTCTGACCCACAAATCATAAATTATAACCAATCTCTGTTTAATTTAGTGTCAGATGGCACCTTCTACTAAATAAAGTGGTAGAATTCAAGTTGACTTAACTTATGACTATTAGATGTTTATATTCTTATATTCTTATTTTGATTCGTATTCCTATTCCTGTTTCTATTCCTATTTCTATTTGTATTCTTATTCTTTAAGGAAAAATAGAGAAGTGCCTGATATGAAACAGGATACAAAAGTATTGTACAAAAGTCAGAACAGATGTATCGTATTCTCATTTGACTGTGAAGAACAAACATTGAGTCTGTTTAAAGTGCCGCATTATATCAGAAAGAACCAGATGAAGTTGGTAAGAATCGGTCTCTTACAGGAACTCAAAGACACTGATTGAGAGCCGAGGGGACGAGACCCAGAGATCTTCTCTTCCCTTCAAAACAGTTAGTTTGCTCCACTGGGATCGCGAGGCCCAGAACTAAGACCTCGTTACGTTTGTGCTCTGTTTCAGAAACGAGGCAGCTGGAGTTTAGTGGAACTGTCAAGGAGGCGTAGGAAATCTTGTCTGCTATGACTATTTTTAGGTCAAATTAAATGACAAAGGAAAGTACACGTCACTCCTGACAATGACTTGATGGGGTTGAATTTGTCTCAGTCAAATTCTGTCTGACCCAGAACAGAAAGGAAAGAGAGAAAGGCAAAGAAAATATCTGAACTCTGATGATGATGTATAATTAGAATCACATGTATTACGTTTTTTCTGATTATAACTTATGAGGTTACCTTCATAGAGCCAATCTGCTATTCCGTTAAAAACAACACCTTCTTTCCCCGATGACGTCAGTCTCAAAGCGCTGCTCTGCACTTCCTTTTTGTAGTAAATGTTGTTTTCAAATATATACACCTGCAGTTCACAAGGAGCATATTATGTCATGTGCTCAGTTAGTATGTGTACAAGAACTCACTTACATTATACATGCGCACACACACACACAAACATCCATTCATCCAAATAAACCTACATCAGAACATAAGAACATAAGAAAGTGTCCAATCGAGAGGAGCCCATTCGCCCCATCATGCTCGTTTGGTGTCCATTAATAACTAAGTGATCAAGGATCCTATCCAGTCTGTTTTTGAATGTTCCCAAATTGTCTCTTCAGCCACATCGCTGGATTGTCAGATTGTGACGCCTCTCTGTGTGAAGAAGTGTCTCCTGTTTTCTGTCCTGAATGCCTTGAAGCCCAATTTCCATTTATTATTATTATTATTATTATTATTATTATTATTATTATTATTATTATTATTATTATTATTATTATTTCTTGGCAGACGCCCTTATCCAGGGCGACATACAACATTGTGTCCCTGGGTGCGTGTGTCCCTGCTGATCTGGAAAAGCTCTTCCGATTTGATGTGGTCGATGCCTTTCATGATTTTATACGTGCATATATAGATACTCAATGGCAAAATGTAATGATCTGCACATGCCTTCCCTCAGTCAGCCTTAGTTAACTCAGAAGGGTTATACTTTAACACTAGTGCAATTCTGGGTAATCTAAATGTAACCGAATCCACAACCCGAGCTCCATTTTTAATTAGAATTCAGTTTAAGGTTCTAATAAAGGTTAAGTTATCTTCTACTCTTCCTGCATACCAACACTTGTTCCTAATGGGTATATTTCCTTTAGAATGATACAATTTATTATTTATATTTTTTCATTACAGATCCCATTCCAGTAAGAAAGGGGGAGAAGGTATGAAAGCGACTTCGTAAGGGGGGATAAGCCAGTTGAAAAGGAGGCTGTTATGCCTTCTATGTTCCTTCTGGGCATTGTGACTGCCTTGTTTAGGGCAGTTAGGCCAGGCTGTCATGATGAATGGTTCCTTGCATTTCGCACGGGAAGGAAATGAAAGTGAGAATTCACCACTAAATTAAACTTATCTTTTAACTTTAAAGGAAAGTGACATTGCACTGCGGGGCTTTTCACGCGGAGAATGGGAATCGATACATAACAGTGCGGCATCAAAATATCCACAGGAAGGAAAAGAAAAAACAAACCCAGCACTGCTTCCTTGATGTCTCTCGGTTGGGATTGCTATCATATATAAATATGTATATTTGGGGCTTTGTTTGTTATATAACTTATAAAAGACTTCTCAATGTGACCGGTTTGCCTAAATCTCAATTCAGCTGGGAATACAAATCACCATGTGCTGCATGTTGGCCACCAGCTGATTATATGTGGTGGGCACACAGTTTGGTGGATTAAATCACATCTATCATGCTGAGTTGCACAGCATTCAGCACGAGGAAGATGGCCGTTGCACTTTGATTTAATCCATCTCATGGGCTTTCTTCTCTCTCGCCGTTGTCTGTGAAATCGATGATGTGTTATTCTCCACACAGATGAGCTGGCAGAGATGGGTTCACACCTTCGAACGCTGGTGTTTTTGTGCAATTCATCTACAAAGTTGTTTCTCGGCTTGGGAAAAAAGAGTCTAACTGATCCCTTGAAACGTATGAAAGTTTTGGTCAATTCAATGTGCAGATTAAATTGCCTGTTGCAGAAAACAATAAACCAGGTTCATCTGAAATGCATTGGATACCTTCAAGATGGGTGTTATTGTTGCTCATTATATTATGTTCCAAGTTGTAAAGCATAGTCAATAGTTACTATACTTAGTTTTTGTCTTTTTTTTTGAGTGTATTACTTTTAAAGAAGCTGAGCTCTACTGTGTTTTAATAATTAAAAAAAGTATAAATGTAATCTGACGAGGGAAAAAAACCCTTACCAGCTGCTGTTTCTGGATCCCCCAGGAAGCAAACTGTAACACCGAATCCGGCACCTCGGGGGGGTTCAGCTCCCAGACTTCCCTTGGGTTTCAACAAAAGAAAGAAAACCTTAGAAAAATATATTTTGTCTCAGAAAAGAAAGTGTCCAAGGCTTTTTGCTTTTGTTCTGTCTGCGTTTGATCCTTACCCTGTGTGCAAGTTGTATATTGAATATGAAGCTGAGAAAGAGTGCCGGAAGATCTGGAAAACAAACACACAAGTTATTTAGTTGCCAAATAATACTCTGGAAGCAACAAAGGAGTTGTTTATTTTTATAAGGAAAAGTACGATTTGAGATTGACTAAGGTAACTTCATTGTTCTCTTCCTTTGGAAAAATAAAAACATGGTAACACTTATTACTGTGTTGTTAATAAATTAGCGGTTAATAACCGTTAATCATTCAATTTATACAGATTTATAATTTATCACTTATTTGGGAGCTGCCAAAACACTATTCTGTTACAATGTATTATTTATAATAAAGATTTGAATCTTATAAAGCTTTATTACTCATTTATAAATGGAATTATTAATGGCCCCTAAATGTTTTATAAACTATTTACCAATCATGTATTAATATTAGGTGTTGCCAAAAACGTCTGAAACAATGGGTGAGAGCTTTGCACCAATGCATAAAAAACTCTTTATAAATATTTGTTTTTCACAAGTCAGTGAGTCCACAGTGCTACTTAAACAGAGTTGCTATGCTTAGTAATTAGACACCAAGGTTTTAATTTGCATATTAATATATTAAAAGGCCTACAAGCGAGTGTATATTATTAAAGACAATAAAAGTGATCGACTTGGATCTCGGCGGAGCTCAATTACCCACGGAGCTGACGAGCTCTTGACTGATGCACCTGTCTCTCGGCGCTCAATCTTAATTTGAGATCTCAAGGGAACTCCAGTGTGTTGCAGGGGAAGGGAAATAAAGCAATCGCATTATGATAAGTTATCTGTCAGAGAGTGGCAGGGGGAGGCTTTCTCCGCATGTACTTTGATGTAGAGCGCCGCACTGCACTGCTGCTCCGGTAAATCTGTCAGTGGAGATCTGGAGACGCAGATTACAACTCACCTCAGAGAGGAAGAGATCACAGGAAGTAAACACCGGCACCTGTCAGCATTGTTGCATGACAGACGGATGCTGATTTTAAAGGACTTTGCATCCGATAGGGTGCCAGTGCCCGGCGCCGTTTTTGTTTTGCTGTCAGAGTACGCAAAGACAATATATTTGTTTTGTATTACTGTTGCAGCAAGATTGTATGGCCCATGTGTGGATTTCAGTTTTGTACTTACCCCAGATAGGACAGGCTCAGTTTAGTGTTTGTGTAGCTGGTTTTAGAATAAACACAGCTTTCTTTTAAGGTCATATGGAGGTGAAATGGCCAAGGAGAATGTAATCAAGTTGGGAGAAATCTCCTCTATGACAGCATGTTCTTTAGAAAAACTTCAGATGCGTCTTCCCGACCTTCCGTCTATGTTATCGTTGAATAAACTACATGGGTTTTATTCTAACCAATCGGGCCACGTGTTCCCTGTCCGCCGGTCTATCAAGGGAGACATTTTCTTCCCATCGGTTCTTCATTAACCTGTAATCTCACGTAACGCATCAGCCTTTATTTACTCATATCTGCCTGCTTTAAAAGCCCGTAAATTGCAGCTGCACTGACTTGTGCATCAGATAACCCTGCCATTGAGTCTGAGGATTTCAATGGCTGGAGAGTATTAGCATAATCTTCTGATGAGGGAAAGAAAGGGACACAGGCTGGCAGGACATCAAAGACATCCGGTTCATAAGAGGCTCTTCCTTGTTGAAGCTTATTATTTGAGATTGTGGTGTTTTTATACTTTAAACATTGCATTATGTAACTATAGTACACAAAGCACAGCTTATATAATCTGATTCTTATTTTCTAGGGGCGAGATTTTGTTGGGCACTGAAAATCCACAGCTCACAAGAATGACAAACTGTATGTAAATTAGTGTTAACAGTTATAATTATGCTGATTATTTATATAATAATCATTTCTTGGCAGACACCCCTATCCAGGGGAATCTTACAGTTTACACAATTAGCTCATTAAGCATTAAAAAAGTGCAGCAGTACAATCAATACAAGAAGTATAACTATATTGAAGAATGACACGACAAATACTGCAGATGATTATTTTGCATAGATGGTTAATGAAAAAGGTGCCTTCAGATGTACAGAGCTGGATCAACTCTAATGGTATACCATGCAAATCTTTAAAATGAACATATGTATTCACAAAAAATGGCAGAATATTAAATAATTGCTCATGATGCTTACATGTTCATCGGTAAACCATTTATTGTAAGTGGCATTTTGAATTAAGTACCCCAGATAGTTTAAAGCATCAACATTTACATTTTAAAGGATGCACATGTTTAAAATGTTAAATATGGGAGAATTAACTGAAATCAATATTCAACATTATCATCACCTATCACCTGTACACATTAAAGTCTTTAAAAGCCCTCCATGTAAGACCTTTGCAACTCTATGCGGTATTAGAGAAAACTGCTTTACAAGCATCAAGGCACATTTCTTTCCAGGAAAGTTGTTATTAAGCATCTGCAAAATAAGATTTCCTCTTTGACATGAACTTGGCTTAATTATATACACTCACCTAAAGGATTATTAGGAACACCTGTTCAATTTCTCATTAATGCAATTATCTAACCAACCAATCACATGGCAGTTGCTTCAATGCATTTAGGGGTGTGGTCCTGGTCAAGACAATCTCCTGAACTCCAAACTGAATGTCTGAATGGGAAAGAAAGGTGATTTAAGCAATTTTGAGCGTGGAATGGTTGTTGGTGCCAGACGGGCCGGTCTGAGTATTTCACAATCTGCTCAGTTACTGGGATTTTCACGCACAACCATTTCTAGGGTTTACAAAGAATGGTGTGAAAAGGGAAAAACATCCAGTATGCGGCAGTCCTGTGGGCGAAAATGCCTTGTTGATGCTAGAGGTGAGAGGAGAATGGGCCGACTGATTCAAGCTGATAGAAGAGCAACTTTGACTGAAATAACCACTCGTTACAACCGAGGTATGCAGCAAAGCATTTGTGAAGCCACAACACGTACAGCCTTGAGGCGGATGGGCTACAACAGCAGAAGACCCCACCGGGTACCACTCATCTCCACTACAAATAGGAAAAAGAGGCTACAATTTGCACAAGCTCACCAAAATTGGACAGTTGAAGACTGGAAAAATTTTGCCTGGTCTGATGAGTCTCGATTTCTGTTGAGACATTCAGATGGTAGAGTCAGAATTTGGCGTAAACAGAATGAGAACATGGATCCATCATGCCTTGTTACCACTGTGCAGGCTGGTGGTGGTGGTGTAATGGTGTGGGGGATGTTTTCTTGGCACACTTTAGGCCCCTTAGTGCCTACCTGAGCATTGTTTCTGACCATGTCCATCCCTTTATGACCACCATGTACCCATCCTCTGATGGCTACTTCCAGCAGGATAATGCACCATGTCACAAAGGTCGAATCATTTCAAATTGGTTTCTTGAACATGACAATGAGTTCACTGTACTAAACTGGCCCCCACTGTCACCAGATCTCAACCCAATAGAGCATCTTTGGGATGTGGTGGAACGGGAGCTTCGTGCCCTGGATGTGCATCCCTCAAATCTCCATCAACTGCAAGATTCTATCCTATCAATATGGGCCAACATTTCTAAAGAATGCTTTCAGCACCTTGTTGAATCAATGCCACGTAGAATTAAGGCAGTTCTGAAGGCGAAAGGGGGCCAAACACAGTATTAGTATGGTGTTCCTAATAATCCTTTAGGTGAGTGTATATACATTATATTAAAATGTATATGATATATTGCATAACAAACATGTAATGTTGAGAAAGGGGCTCATTAACTAAACCAGAGGTGTTTCAGCTGGTGTTTTAGTGTCAGTTGTTATGTAATTTCTTCTCCACAAAATCGAGATGTAAAAAACACATAAAAAGACAACAAAATCCTCTCCTCTAATGAAAACCATCTGCTGCAAACAAGATTATATATAACAAAATGTGTTGCAGCATTTGTGTCAGGATATTCACTGCTGAATTACCAGCACCTAGATTAGACATGAGGAAAGCTGCTTGTAGATGGTAATAGATGACCTATTGATCAAATTGTCAAGGCTTTATTTAGTAACTAATTTCATCCTGGTCAGACAGATCCTATATTACCTTTTTTTCTGATTATTTTCTCTATCTTTATACAACTCAGTGCCAGCCTAGATTCTTTCCGAAGACAGCAATTCAATAATTATTCTGCCTGACTTTTTATTACATTATAAGGAAAAATATGTTTTCCTGTAATAAGGAGATTCTCCCTCACAAAACCAGCCATTAGGTCACTAAATCCCATTTGAGCCACTAATGGTTTTCCAATCCGATCCATAATATGATTTCTGATTGCTGTGCATCTTAACGGCCATTGCAGGGGGAATTTGAGACCCTAAATCTCAATTTAATTGGACGGGACCACAGTAATTGTGTGTGTGTGTGCGTGCGTGCGTGCGTGCGTGCATGCGTGCGTGTGTGCGTGTGTGTGTGTGTGTGTTTTCCCACACACAAAAAAGAAAATGGCATGATCTGAATGATTTAAATGCAGCCGTAAAATCACGCTACATGTTAAACTAGACAGATGAGTACTGAAAGAACTGCGTCTCTTTGAGCTCTTCTTCCTCTCATTGCCTCAGTAAGAAATACTAATCCCTCCGTTGCAGGCTCTCACATACTGTCACTTCACCCGCATCTCCGTGACTCATCTTAGCAACAAGCACACACATTACTTTCATTTGAACTCGAGGAATGACAAAACAACAAAATAATTGACACACAATAAAAAAGTAAAAATTTTAGAGATTACTATATAGTACTATAGCTTCATATATGATTGTGTTTTTATCTGTTCTGTTTTGCAATTCATCCAGGAAATGCTTTTATATACAGACGGGTGACAAATTAAAGGAAAACCCAACACAAAGTGTCTCAGTAAGGTGTTGGGCACCACGAGCCCCAGAACAGCTTCAATGCTCTTGGCACAGATTCTACGAGTCTTTGGACTCTACTGGAGGGATGGACACCATTTTTCCAAAAGATATTCCCTCATTTGGGGTTTTGATGATGGTGGTGGAGAGCGCTGTCTAACACGTCAGTCCAGAATCTCCCATAGGTGTTCAATTGGGTTGAGATCTGGTGACTGCAAAGGCCATAGCATATGATTCACATCATTTTCATACTCATTACACCATTCAGTGAGCCCTCGTGCCCTGTGGATCGGGGCATTGTCATCCTGGAAGAGACCAGGGTATCAGGATAGAAATGTGTCACCATAGGATAAAGGTGATCACTCAGAATAACTTTGTCATGATTTGCAGTGACCCTTCCCTCTAATGGGACAAGTGGACCCAAACCATGCCAGGAAAATGCCCCCTACAGCATAACAGAGCCTCCGGACCCCCCTCACTCTAGGGGTCCAGGGTATCGCCCCACACGTACTTGCCCACTTGTCGAGAATATGGTGACGGAAGACGGACTCATCTGACCACATCACTTTAGACCAGTGCCTATGGTGCCCCAATAATGACGCCTCTTTCAAAGTCACTTAGATCCTTTCTTCTTGCCATCTTGATCCAAAATCGGGGTCAACTGGGCCTGCTCAGCATTTGTATACATGCCACAGAGCATGATAGGATGTTAATTGCTTAATTGTATCATGCAGTACACCTGTTTGGAGGCATCTGCATTCGTTATGTTCCTCCTCTCATTTATTCAGGTTTTTCCTTTAATTTGTCGCCCATCTGTATGTGTGCATGTGTGTGTTACTGTTCAGATTTCTAAAGTGAGTCCAAACATGATTTTATTATATTGTTCTTGATTTTACAATCTAAGGACTATCACAAGGAAACTCGTAAGATGTTGGCTCGGATGAAATCAGCAAATTAAAAAGTCTCTCTCTTCAGATGTCTACTTCATCATTCGATAAAGAAAGAAACACCACCACTAATCTGATAATCCGAGAGATGAATGGTGTGATGACTGCTCTGTAGGAGTTGTTTGTAGTTGTCAAAATAGTAGATTGTTACATGATATAATCGGATCCTTAGATGCACAAGCCCACTGCATCGAATGAAAATGATTACACACAGAATGTGTCGTATGATGTCAGTTTTGTTTATGTTCTAATCATATCATCTCAAATGACATAAGTCGCATCCGATACAATCTTCGGAGGTGAAGAGCTGTACTTCATTTTAGCGATCTGACCTTTTCCACAGCTGAAGAAATGTGTCCGTTATGAGAAGCATCGTCTGCAGTGCAATATATTATCTATCTTGCAGCTGGGTTTAAATCAGCGAGGAGACGGTGACCGACTGCGTCGAAAAGGGCACATCCTTATGCAACAAGTATTATTTCACAAATGTATGTTTGCGTGGGTTAAAACATGTTTATACAGGTTACAAATATATTAAATCTACACAAGGTAAAGCAGGTTTGTTGAGCTTGCTTCAATAATCATAAATATCAGTGCTTTTTCTGGGCCATTGTTTACTCTCTCCAATCGAAGAATTATACGGGTCGTAAGAAGTCAACTGTATGTTAGAAATGGTTTTATTTATTGAGAAATCTTGGGACTTGATGGCCTCTCAGTGACTTGAGGCAGGTGAGTTCCAGGCCATCGTACCATTAACATGTGGCCTCATCCTTATTGCTTCAGTGGTTTAAATTTAACGGCTTCATTTCAAACCCTCGCTTACTGAAGTTATTCCCTATTGTTCCCTCTCTCTCCTGCGTAAGTTATCAATGTATTAAATTATCCTGAGATAAAACTCAGGGCGGTGGGCATATTTTCTATAATAGGAACAGTAATCCTCGGAAGGGATTGTACAGCTGACTAACCCCTTACCAACGGTCCGTGAGCAGAAGAGTAGGAAGAGCACAGCATTGCGAAACTATAGTGTGGAAACTATTCTTTTGTTCTGAGCCACAAAACTGTTAACATTAAAATTATGTGCAGTACTTGACTGCCAAGCGATGCTGTAACTCATATATTTGAAATGTATTTTTGCACTTCTCTTTTGCTCTGGTATCCTCTAAGCCTCCCTGGATAAGGGCATCTGCCAGGAAATAAATAATTTTTACAGCTCTGGAAAAATTAAGAGACCACTTAACATTGATTTCTGAGCTTGGAGTGGTCTCTTCATTTTTTCCAGAGCTGTATATTTTAAAAAAGATATCTGTCATCAGCTATTTCCATTTTATTTCCTGATGACACATGCAAGGTCTATACCCCTTGTTTCCCTTCAAGCTCCTATTCTTATGTCTTAAGGTGCCCTGAATGACAGAGGAAATGTTGCTGCTAAGTGGCGGATGAAAGGTGTCATAAATGCACTTTTCCATCACAACAAGACAATGCAATGTTTGGTCTGGAGAGTAAACAAATGCACTGAATATTTGCAATCAAAGAGACCTAGAGGTCTGTTGTAATCTTGGCAACCTCTGGTATTGTGATGGAACTGGTTAGGATGCAACAAGTTTCACTTTATTGCATTTTGCTTTTGATACGTATATTATTTTACCATGTTATGCATGTAAGTATTTATTTAACCAAATTAGCATCTAAACATATGCTTAATTGACATATGAGCCAATTGCTCTCAATATTCTTTCTTGCCAACCTCATTTACCCAGGCGTTTACATTTTGTTGTCCACTAACTCAATGTACGCACACTATATACACAACTAAAACTCCTGCTAAAGGATTTGATACTAGTTAAACTCAAGGCCTCTCCACCCCCCGCATCAAAAGAAAAAATGTTTCTGTGAATCCAAATGAAGATAATCACTACATTAAATACGGCATTAAATTGTGAATCATATTGGATTCTCTCTCTCTAATTTGCCACAGGCTATAGTAACATTGTTATTAAATAATTCAGAGGAGACGTGTCCTCGTGCCAGGCCCATTACGTTTCCACTGTTAAGATGGGGAAAAGCAATTATGCCTTAATAAACGGGAAAATGAAGGATGATCTGACCTGAATCTCTGAGTCTAAAAGATCTTGTCCCACTTGGTTCAGTGACCCAGAATAGAACAGGAGCTATTTTTCATTCATTAGCCATCAAGCATCGATCAACTTCAGCAACAGGCAGATGATTAATCGCCCTCTTCATGAGATATGTCATTTCATTAGACGATGACGCAAAGGAAAATGGCGTTACTTTTCGTTAAAAAGGTTTCTCTCATACATTTTCAGTTACACTTATCACACAGCTACAGATGGGCTTGTCATGCTTTTGAATGTCAGGATTTGCCTACAATTATTATTATAAGTCTTGTTCTCTTCCAAGATCTTTACTGATATTATCTTGTTTGGATACACAATGACTCCTCCCACAGTTCTACACAAACCAAACTTCACACAGAGATTCACCATGATAGTACGTGTATTTTTTGCACGGATATGATCAATAATTGATACTATTGCTGATTCAATTAAACAATTATACAGTACTACTATTTCAATTGCACACTATCACTGATATTAGCCTACATACTACCTTAAAATAATACATATCCGATAATATATCATGCAAAAAGTCTTGTCCCACGCAAACAAATACTTTCAGATTCAGTTTAAATTTGAGTTTGTATTATTTTAAATGAGAATAGTGATCTTTAACACTGGGTGTGAAACAGGTACAATAACATATGCTATCTGCATCAAAATACACACACCAAATAGTATTGTTTCAAAAGAAAGGTTTGAATAACTTCCCCCCTATGATTTGATTAATTTAAATGAAATATGAATGTCATTGAATTAATAAACAATTATGTACACCACTCTATTTTGTAATACTGTCTCAAAAGCAGCTGTAAAATACATGTTTTTGATTAAGAATTCAATGTACAGTGACAAGAGATAAATCCCTACCCTGAAAGAAAGAAAACAACATGTATTTCTCCGTAATGTTGTAGAGATCATCGCAGACAGATGATTCACTGCAGTTAGTGGAGTGTAATAATAGAGCAGGATAACGCAATGTATCAAAGAGCTCTCCAGCCCGAGAACAAGAAAACAGCCGACACCTTATCATGGTTAGAAATTTCAGTTGTACTATTGTATGTTAATAGGGATGGAGTGATTTAGATAATCAATAGAGAGCAAATCTAGTGAGTAGAAAGGTAATTTAAATGAAGTGTTCGAGTAGTACATCAAGCTGTCTGTGTCACCTTTGTCCACAGGTGTAAGTGAACCACACTGGCGCAGAAAGTCAGTGGAGACTGTGAAAAATTCAAACCTACGCAATCTTTCTACGTGGCTTGAGCCTCACAGTGGGAATTAAAGTTTATTCAGACTAGGTTTTCAACTACAACTGCTTGCCCATCAATTCAGAACCAACTGCCTGGCAAATACCAAGTTTAATTCAGATTTAGATTCATATAAATTCTACAACATCGAACCTTTAAATATTTAATTTCCTTTTCATGTATTATTGAAGTCATTGTTTAATCACATCAAATATATGTGTTTATAATTAGTTTTGTAAATGTTTGTAAGTATTTTGTCTTTCATATAGTTTTGTATAATCTCTTCCAGTTTAAAACACACAGATCATTAGGTATACACATTCATTACGAAGCCATATGAGTTACCAGGATTACTTCTGTTATAAGTATGAAAGCAGTTGGTCTATGTGTGCATCTCTTTCTTGGATGTAATTTGTTGTCACTTGCATTCATCTTCAGTTCATATCGATCTGCCGTGAAGGTGAGAGAGGAAATCAATACGAGCAATCATCAGCTACTCTAAAACATTTTCAACAAATAAAGTTATTCTATTGTATTATTTTTAAAAAGACATGTATTGCCTAATCTAATTTAGTTTCTAGGTTTTTATTGCACGCATTAGCACAATAATATTACACTTAATGTGGGTGTGGCTGTGAAGAAGTAAAAGATTAACATATACCTTGGACGTCATACATTTATTTTTGGGCTCTGTTCAACAGCAGTGAATAATAGGTGAATTGAACTGAAAGAACAGTATAACCTCCCCAATAAATTAAGACTCGGGATTAATCCATTTGTTTAGTCTACTTCCTGAGCGTCTAGCCTCAAGTGATGTTTTTCAACTCGAGGTCAGAGATTTTCTCCACTCCATCTTTCAGGTCTTGCTGTCTGCTAACCACGTCTCTGGCTGCCTGGCTTTCGAATCCCTCAGCATGCTGGACAACGAGCCATTATTACACATCCAGCACGGTAACTTACTGTTGTAACCTTGAGTTCACACCATTATAAATCTCCAGGAGACGACAAATCGGCTAAATCTGGGTCCGTCTGCCCAAGAGCTCCAGTCTCGGACCACAACAGTTCTTTCTTCCATCACGATCGATACATGCTAGTCTTGACCCTGAAGCATAGGATCATTTCCACCTTTCTGTATTTCCAGTTTCTGTTCTACAAATGTAAATAGGCCGTTAAATCAATTCACAAACCCAAGGAAAAAATGCTACAAAGTACAGATTGACCATGCATGTAAAAAGCTCATTGTTTATTTAAAAAGATTGGCTTCCACTGCAGGCACTGCTAGAGTACGAGGTAAGCACAGCAAGGTTAAATTCACAAAACTCAATCTAATTCACCTATAGCACCCTGTTGTGCACCGCAAAGACCCTGACCCAAACACAGGTAGACCTGCAAAACGTGTGCTTTCAAAGCCATTCTCTTGGGTCCATGCAGCCATCAGGACAGCTAGTATTATAAGAACTGAACATAAGAGAGTTGACAAACGAGAGGAGGACATTCGCCTGATCGTGCTCGTTTGGTGTCCATTAATAACTAAGTGATCCAAGGATCCTATCCAGTCTGTTTTTGAATGTTCCCAAATCGTCTCTTCAGCCACATCACTGGGGAGTTTGTTCAGATTGTGATGCCTCTCTGTGTGAAGAAGTGTCTCCTGTTTTCTGTCTTGAATGCCTTGAAGCCCAATATCCATTTGTGTCCCCGGGTGCGTGTGTCCCTGCTAATCTGGAAAAGCTCCTCTGGATTGATGTGGTCGATGCCTTTCATGATTTTGAAGACTTGAATCAAGTCCCCACGTAGTCTTCACTTAGTCTCTCTGAGTAGGACAAGTTTATAAAGTTTATAGAATTATAGAAGTGATTGATAACATGGTCCCAAAATGTTCTGGTCGACTTTGAAACCCATCTTACCCCAGCAGAGCTCATACAGCTCTACTGACCCAGTCGTGGTCAGTTAGGACAAATCCCAGGTACACCTAAGATGGGACTAAACCAAAACTTTGGATGCTCCTTTCTTTTACTCAGAAATGTAATCGCTATGAAGAACAGGTTTGTAGTTGTAGTGCGATTAGCTTGTGGTGCCTTTAGTCTCCTTATCTTAACAGAAACTAAATGTTCTGGGATACATAAAGTATGAAGCATAAACACAAAGTACTCTTCAGCAGCATAATGGCATTTAGATTAAACACCTGAGGCTCAACTTGATCATGACTTTCCCTCCAGATTGCTACACTTGAGTCGGGGTGTTAGCACATCAAAAGCTTTGAAGCGTGTCGCAGTTTTATGTATGTCTTTCATATCTCTGTGAAATCAACAGTCATGCACCAGGTTAAATCCAGTTAAGCATTTGATTCAGACGGTAACTTCACTTAGGGAGATTTTGTTGGTCTTGACAGGTTGAAAGCCGCTACTGTTCATCAAGGGGGAGAAAAATGAAGAAGAAGAAAAAAGCAGCAGCAAATCCTAAATATAAACTTGACTTGTGAATATCCTGAATCCTGGTGAAATTTTATGGAACTGTGTATATAAACTCAGTTTTGCAAACTAGATAGATAGACAAATAGATAGATACAGACAGGTGACAAATTAAAGGAAAAACCTGAATAAATGAGTGGAGGAACATAATGAATGCAGAAGCCTCCAAACAGGTGTACTGCATGATACAATTAAGCAATTAACATCCTATAATGCTCTGTAGCATGTATACAAATGCTGTGCAGGCCCAGTTGACCTCAATTTTGGATCAAGAAGGCGAGAGGAAAGGATCTAAGTGACTTTGAAAGAGGGGGCATTATTGGGGCACGAATGACAGGAGCTTCAAACTGGCTTGTGTTCTGGACAAGTGGGCGAGTGCATGATTGGGACACGAAGAGAATGGTACAGGCCTGACTGCTGGACCCCTGCAGTGAGGGGTGTCCGGAGGTTCTGTAGAGGGAAGGGTCACTGCAAATCATGATCCTATGGTGACACATTTCTATCCTGATGGGAGTGGTCTCTTCCAGTATGACAATGCCCCATCCGCAGGGCATGAGGGTCACTGAATGGTGTAACGAGTATGAAAATGATGTGAATCATATGCTATGGCCTTCACAGTCACCAGATCTCAACCCAGTTGAACACCTATGGGAGATTCTGGATGGACGTGTTAGACAGCGCTCTCCACCACCATCATCAAAACCCCAAATGAGGGAATATCTTTTGGAAGAATAGTGTTCATCCCTCCAGTAGAGTCCAGAGATTCGTAGAATCTGTGCCAAGAGCATTGAAGCTGTTCTGGTGGCTCATGGTGCCCAACACCTTACTGAAACACTTTATGTTGGTTTTTCCTTTAATTTTTCCCTTATTTGCATATGAGTAGCTAAACTGTCTATAATTAACTGCTGTGGGAATCTATAACGGTATTCAAGATTCAATTCTAAAATGTAACATAAAGGTTCTCTCTCTTTTGTGATTGATACCTTAAGTTTAGCACAAGGATTCCACTAGACCAGCTTAGCACAAACTGTTTTCAAGTTACAATTTAATTGGATTCTCTCTCGTTGACACAGGACGGTCCAGAGAGAGTGAAATCGCCCTTCTTCTCCACCTCGACAGCTGCTCTTCTCTGCTCTATTTACTTGACCCCTCCGACTCCAGAGATGTAAACAACTGTGCTCTCCCCAGACTGGCGAGCGACACTGGACCCTCTTAGCTAAAGCAGTTTTACAAGGAAACATTATACCACATTTCCCCTGTTCTTATCAGGTGACGGTAATATCGACTGTCTAAATAACATCTCCAATTATGTATCGATAAAGCTTGTTTGTGTGGCGATTATGCATCCAACAAACAGGGAGTGTAACACAAACAGACGTACAGAGCATCTAAGAGAAAGAGATGAGATTGTTTTTTCTGGAAACCCATTTACCGAAACACAAATTAATCAAGTACAACAAGCTGCAAGACACTGATTTAATCACTAAAGATAATATGGTTGGACTACAAAATAAAACTAGCTTTGTTTACCATCTAGAGAACTTCAGTGAAATCTGTATGATATTAATTAGCAAACAATGGGTTACAGAGCAGCACAACAGAGAAGAATAGTGCTGCTCTGAAGTGTATCTGGCTGGGTTCTTTAATGGTCCCTGGAAGACAATTAAAAGCCTACTTAATATTCGCAGTGCGTGCCACTGTCTTTTGTCTGAAAAAGTGTGTTGAAGCCCTTGATTAGACGGATCTCGGGAACAAACGCCGAAAGTACATTGTTGTCTGATTCGGAACTGTCTGAATGTTATCTGAGTCGTCTAATAGTGTCGTGTAATGCATTGAGTCACAGTCTTGATGAAAGAAACAGAAAAGGGAAGGTATACTTCCTTCCGTAACTAGAACTGAAAATGTAATGCATACTTTATTTTGGAGGCACTTCATAATGTATAATATGTAATAGACCCACACCAATTGTCTTTTGATTTCTTTCTCTCTCTCTCTCTCTCTCTATCTATGTATCTATATATATCTACACGCCAGGCACAAATTAATTTCAAACAGATGTCATTAAGAAAGCCATCCTTCACATCTACTGAATTACACAATAAGCACGTGTTCTGTAGTGTTTTTTAAACCACATGCAATTTCATGCAATTGATGTTCATCCATCATTACTGACAAGCCATGGGAAACAACAAAATTGCTACAACAGCAGTCCGAAATTCAACCACCAATTTCAGATTTTAGCTGTGATTGGTGTGTTAAGAGCAATAAAAAGGAATTGGATAATTAGTTTTTCAAAAGCATAATTGTTGGGCGTAATTTACTCCCAGCCATTGCTGGCCAAGTACTCTGTGGAAGTGGATGACAAGCTGTTTGTGAAGGTTGTGCTTCGCCACCAAGCGCTAACCTTGTGTGGAGTCCGCGCCGTCACCCGCGGGACCCGCGATGATTCCATTCAGGAGGTTAATGGAGTGAGCAATTGCAAAATCATCACCGCGTTAATTCACATTACAATGGGCACTGGAATGCAAATTTGGCACAAAAAAACACTGATGGCAAGCAAATAGAATCAGTGTCGAGGACATAGTGGTTTCGCTTTGCGCTGTCAGTTGCTTTGCATGATGCGTCGATGCACGAGTAGCAGGTATGTTGAAAGAGTATTCTGGGACTATTGCTTTAAAACATTTTATTCTCACAGTTTGCGTGCTTCTCATTTGAGTGGATGAGTTTATGTTCAGCAGTTTATGTCACCTGGACACTGGCATACGTATCCTTTGTTGTTTACAGACAAGCACATGATTCTCATTACCATAAGATTAGTAAAATATGATTTATTTGATCAGGCTAAACCTTAGTTAGGACCTAACATTTATATCCATGCAAAAGTGTCTTAATACCATATTCTGCTATTTAAATATTACAGAATTTGTTCTACCACACTTCTCTTCCAAAAATCACCAACTACTTAGAATGAGGATTGTAATTTTCTATTTTGGTGTCCAGATTATTTGCATAATTATGCTTATAAATAACTAAAACACTTCATTTTGTGATTTACATATCAAAAGAACATACTGACTGAAATGTAAATGTATACAAAGTAAGTAGCACCTGGGTTTTTTCTCTAAGATATAACACACACAACACAATGTCCTGGAATGTGTTGTCATGTCTCCCGGTCTATCGCACTGTAAATATATCTCAGGGAACCTCCAGCCATCGAGTCATGAGAGTGTCGTTTTGTGTAGCACACCTTCACACATCCTCAGTCATCACAGACCAATTATCTCCCCTCAGAGACATGTGCCCCATACAGTATTTGACAAGCTTTGAGAGGGAACAGGATTATTAGGGACACTAAAGGTTTTTGGGAAATGCCTTTCCTGACAGACACAAAGCACAATGGCTGACAGAACCAGCTCCTGGATGCAGAGCTGATAAGACAGAGCAACTCCTGGGGGCAATTGCCGGGGGCTCTTTTTAAAACTGCGTTCGCTCAAGGCGGAGACGTGTTTAAAAAAAGCCATAGTGACCTCTTAGAGATAAATCCTTTGACACTGCTGCCAATTACTTATAAATACTTCTTCCTCTCTTCAGCCGAAATCCTGGTGTTTTATTCAAAATGTTCTGGTACTGAAAGGGTCTGAAGCTGAGTCACGCAAGTCCTGCCAAAGTCGAGCAGGGTTTGTAAGTCACCTTGAGTCACCAGCATCGTTAAGACATTGAAAAATAATAAACATGGTTCAGTTAATCAATACGCATTTAAATTATGTAGGTTAGATCTAGGGTAAAGGTCATTTAAACACATGGATGCATTTTACTATCATAAGTGTAAAAGTAACTAAATATAACACAATCCACCTATTACCTGTGAAGCCCAGTTTACATGTTAAAGAAAAACACATCAGTCAATTGACAGTCAATTAATTAAGTCCATGTAGCTAATATGTATAGTTTAAATTTGTTTATTTCACATATGCACCCTTGAAGCTGAATGCATCAATTGTGTGATTAATAAGACTGAAACAATGGACTGGGGAGATTGTGTGCGTTGCTCTTCCCATCCATTAGTGGTCAGTTGATGAGAATTATGCAATCAAGTGAAAATGGCTATTGTAATGAAGCAAGAATGTCTTTTCCTCTCTCGCCAGGTGAAACACAGATCCTCCCACAGATGATGGATTAATTAACACACAATCCATGCAGCTGTTGCTCCATTTTACGTGTTAATCGCCAGTTCACCCCCCCCCCCCCCCAACACAAACAACGAGAGTAATAATCTCATAATGGTTTCGTACAGCTTAGCTGGATACGTTACACTTTACACGTTTAACGCCAAAAACATGGCAGAGCTCAGAGGACGGTCTCTAACAACAATGAAATTGATTTGTACTTCAAAATGAGAGGAAGCACTACAATGGCAGGTGCAAACAGGTGCTTTCAGTGGTTAGAAACATATTTCTTGATGTTTGGTTTCTCTATAACCTTAGCTACAATTCCCACCAAACGTTATTTATGCATTATTGTTTTAATGACATGTCATGAATTATAAAGCGGGTTTTCTCCGAGAGACGGCCCGGGGTGCTACGAGTTCACCTCGACTGAAGTGCAGAAATGTCAGCGAGTAGGAGGATCTGAAGAGAAAACAAAACAAAGCCTCGCCGAAAAGAAAAAAGGGAAAGAAATCTAATGCCATCTGTCAGTGTTTGGGATATGTGACATTTACAAAGGGGGATTTGCACAGAAAATGACCTTTCTTTATCAAAACATCACACTGCCTTCCACGTGGCTGATGTAACAGATAGCACCTAGTGATCCACCGAAAGACAGAGATGATAACAGCACTGAAAAGGACGCAGCTGTTCCAGTCGTCGGTTAAAAGCATTACATGGACAATTATCCTTCCCCTGCAATGTTTTTGTTTTGCATCTGATGTAATTTGACAAGGCAGTCACCTACTTCATATCCAGGGCTCTTATTATTTCTGTGGATGAATTGTTATAGAAGGACAGCTGGGGAAAACTAAACTTGCCTTCTGTTGAATAAAGAGTTGCTAAGAATAGGAAACAGGAAATTGTTAATGTGATTTTAAAGTGTATGTTACCAAAATTAAGAACCAAATCTTAATTATTCATAAAGACTTGGAATATAGGTGTAGAATTGAGAACAAGGGCAGTGATGTTCAGACTGTACAATGCACTAGTTAGAGCTCATCTGGATACTGTGGACAGTTCTGGGCTCCACACTTCAAGAAAGATATCGCTGCTCTAGAGGCAGTTCAGAGGAGAGCAACCAGACTTATTCCAGGTCTGAAGGGAATGTCCTACTGAGAGACTGAGGACGTGAACCTTTTCACCCTGGAACAGAGGAGACTAAGTGGGGACTTGATCCAAGTCTTCAAAATCATGAAAGACATCGACCACATCAAACCAGAGGAGCTTTTCCAGATCAGCAGGGACACACGCACCCGGGGACACAAATGGAGATTGGGCTTCAAGGCATTCAAGACAGAAAACAGGAGACACTTCTTCACACAGAGAGGCGTCACAATCTGAACAAACTCCCCAGCGATGTGGCTGAAGAGACAATTTGGGAACATTCAAAAACAGACTGGATAGGATCCTTGGATCACTTAGTTATTAATGGACACCAAATGAGCACGATGGGGCAAATGGCCTCCTCTCGATTGGACACTGTATTATGTTCTTATGTTCTTATAAATAATGAAACCATATTGCATCTAAGGGAGTAGTTTAGATTCATTGACAGCAAAATTACGGGGATAACTAACTCTTGCAGAAATCATACGAAGAAAAGTATATAATATTATAAAGAAATATAAGAGTGGATATGATTTCCTGGCAAGCTTATGCCCCTTCTAACCCAATAACCAACAAAGTCACATCTAGCCCGTGTCCGTCAGCACTGGGCACCAGTGAGAAATGCCCAGACTAATTGCAATCTGTTTCACCTTATGGGTTTAACAGTAACACACACAACGCGGCTCAGTTCTTATTTTATTTTTCTCCATAAACCAAATCCCCCACTGAATTTGCAATGAACAGGGCAATTAATGTTAAGTCTATTATTTCAAATTACAAAAGTCAAGGTTCCGTTCCTTTGAAGTGCAATATCAGAAATCGTCAAAGATGTTACCATGGAAATAATGGCATTCAATGCTCCGGCGCTCCGGTCGGATTTGCCACTGGCATTCAGCGTGAGAGTGACTCTTTTGTCTTGTTTTTCTTATAGTGTAATTGAAATGTTGACTTCAAACACCCAAGACATTTCCCCCCCACATCTGTAGTTAAGGAATGCTGGATAAAGCTATGTACTCCTACAAAAGTCATATTAATAAAGGAATTGTGAATAACAAGACCTTCACACATTGATGGGCCCTACCTTTGTAATTTGAGCTTTTCCTGCAATTCACTTGGCTTATTCCTTGTATACACTAGCTCTGAGAATGACTGAACTGCCTTGAAATCTGACAATATCCAGATCAGCAGGGACACAAATGGAAACTGGGCTTCAAGGCATTCGAGACACTTCTTCACACAGAGAGACGTCACAATCTGAACAAACTCCTCAGCAATGTGGCTGAAGAGACAATTTGGGAACATTCAAAAACAGACTGGATAGGATCCTTGATCACTTAGTTATTAATGGACACCAAACAAGCACGATGGGGCAAATGGCCTCCTCTCGATTGGACACTTTCTTATGTTCTTATGTTCTTCTTAATAAGATTTACAAAAAGGAAAACAAAACCATATCCAAAGCAAGTGCTTATTCGAGAGGTGTGGTTCCCAGTTCCTACTTGAAAATATGGGATGATGTGTACATTTCCCTCTGAGTAAGAAGCCTAAAAGTCAGCCTTCAGAGCTCACTGAGCAAAGGAAAATGAAAATGTCTCTCCAACACATTCCTAACCACACGTTATCAGTTGTAACATACATGCAACCTTAATGTATGCTAAACATGTATGATTTTGTACAGGATTTGTACAGTTGTGACAGTAAACACAATAGATTGCTCATTTGTAGTCTCAGCTGTATTTCCACTAAACTGTGCAGGTACTGGTCCTCTCATGTTGATAGGTGGTATTTATGCAAATGTACTCAATTAATTCCTAGGCTGTGCTTAGTTTAGGGAGGGCAGAGGAAAACCAAAACTGAAAACACATATGAACAGTCAGTATGTATTGTTATGCATTGGGGGAGTTGAAATGCAGTGTTTGACCGGAAAACTTGGGAGAATCTGGATTGCGGCCAAAATAAAAAACGACCACAGAGAAGGACAGGGTCAAACCCAAATACTGAGAAAATGACGTAAACATGACAAAAACACAGGACAAACACGCCCATTTCCACAGTTAAACCCACATTCCCGTGCTAATGCTACTGAGGTAATCGTATATATACTTAAATGATAACTGTTCAGTTTATTATGGGTAAAGTAAGTTGCTGATGGACGTCTCATGGTTCATTGAAACCTACTTACCTGCTTCACGTCATATGCCAGAAGCACAAAATTGAGGTCTGGAGAAACTTGAAACTTGGATGCTTTATAGGTTACCTAAGAGAAAAAAAAAGTTGTAAAAGTTGTAATTCATTTTATTTTACACTCAGTTCATTTGGATGTATAGTCAATCAATAATTACTGCAACGTTTTTATATCCTGTCCAAATTTTACATTTTGAATCGTCTGTTATAGATTTTCTGGTAAGCAAACCCCAGACAATAAATAAATAAAGTAAACTAGAAAGCGTTCATTGGGAAACAAACATTCTTCTCCAAGTAACACCTTGATGATACAAGATAACACTGTCATCTATTTAGCACTTGTGAATAAATACATAAATCTAAATAATACAAAAATGAAAACAATGTTGCAGGGGTGGGAGATTAAATTGTAGATAGTATAGGCTAAATAGCTAATATATATGGATGCATAGGACTCAAATATGTACTTAAATGGCTCTGAAATATTATGCATAATACATAATTTGTATTTTTATATAAAAAATAGAAATACCAGAGTAGTTACATTTACATTAAACTATAACTATTTCACATATACTTCTGTTGGTCTACAGCCCCTGCCAAAAGAGCAAGAATTGAAAGCCAAGTGCCAGCTACAATTTCTGCAATGTTTTATCTGTTGGAGCTGCTTTTCCTCCGTCTAACGCCCGAAGCCATGACTGTATCTGGAGTCTATGAATTAACAGAATATGAGCAGAGCTGTGCACAGATTGTGGGCCTCGAGTAATAAATCTGATGTTACACTTGCTTAAACACTTGTTACTCACAAAAGTGGTGTTTTTCAAAAGCATCTCTGTTTGGTTGTTTTTCAAATTAAGTTTCATGACATGGCCGTCTCTGTTCCGGTAAACAATTTGGTCGTCTGCTTGAGAGAAGGAGAAACAAATGATTACGAGTGCTGTTGAAAGCGCCGTGACAGTTTCCACCCCGATGATTTAGCCAATTTAATGCAGAGTCACTTCATCAGCGATACATACAGAGAGTAGTTACAAGGTGTAACATTGCCAAAGTGCCGAGAGATGGCATCATGAACAGGGACAGCAGAGAAGCGCTAATTAAGATTTAATCTGAATCCAAATCAAGAAATGGGATTCCTGCATTATGGTAATATCTTGCATCAAGCATTACAGACCAGATTTCACCACAAACATCAATACCTGACTACTGATGTCAACTTAAAAGGATATCAAGTTAGGAGACAAAAGAATATGATAACCTGCAGTCAATTAATTAAATCATAATAATGACTTGTGGTGTAAAATTATGGTGACAATCCATCTCTTTATTTTCTATGTGAGAGAACTCAAAACCACACACTTCAAATAATGGATGATGCATCTTCCCTGCCAGGGTTTGCATGAAACATGATCGAGTTTTAAAGACTTATGCATTATCTGTTAACTCTGGAGGGTTTGCTCATCTAATTTAGAAAGCATTTGATCTTTCGTGTTCAGCATGCGGTTGAATGTTTATTAAATACCCCCACAGTACACGGATTGCCACTGAAACAGGAACAAAAGCACTGTGATTCATATTCAAAGAAATGCGCTGCATGAGATTATAATTACTATTGTTATGCAATGTTTTAGACTCATGCATTTTATCCTAACAACAATTAGAGACATGCCGATCTCATTTCTTTATATTGCAGATACTATACTGTTGTTATTCAGATATCTTATGAGAGAATTGTTTTTAATAAGCCACTGCTGTGCACATTTATTTTGCCGGCTTTTTCCACACTTTTTTCCATTAAGACACACTTGTATCCTTTATTCTGAAGCAGCGAGTTGATCGATAAGGCGGTCGACAGGGAGGGGAGAAAAAATCCAGTGGGTGGTAGTGTGTCTGGAAGGCAAAAATTACCTTTTCCTCCTTCATATTGCCCTAATATCCCATTCACATGAGGACAACAACTCAATAAGTCATGTCCCCGAGCTTGAGACAGGATGACACTTCAAAAATGGAGTTTAAAAGAGAACCTGACAAGCTCAAAATCTTTGATTCATATTGTATCCAGAGCAGAGGCCAGAGCAGTTGTCGAGCTACTGATGAGAACAATAGGTTAATTTGTACGGAGAGAGTCTAAAGATTTGCAAAATACTTTTTTCTGTTACAGTGGTGAGCAGCAGGTGTTAGACGCGGTAATTGGGATGCATATTTGCAACCACTTTTTAATGAAAATCAAACTTTCTTGTGAAAATAAAAGAGCATCTTCAATTGCTCAAATTAAGCAAAGACACCTGTTCCTTAGTAGTACATTATATATATAATTATCACATGTATTTAATACCTGTGTTACACAACTCTTCTTTATAATAAACAAACACTTAAATACATACATACATACATACATATATACATACATACATCTTGGTATGCATATATTATTTCAGAGTTACTATGGGTCAGGGAGGTATTATGTTCATCATAATCAAACTCATGATAATAATTAGTAAAGACTTCTGGACTGTAGATTCCCATAGCCTTGAAATTAGAATTACAGTTAGTTGTTTTGCTAATGATGACAGACAGACTATTAAACCACCAAATGCTGATTTGTTCAGGGGAATATCAGGTCAAGATTTGAATAATATGTGAAATATGTCTCTGTACTCCTCTGCCTCTGGAGGGGTGATTTTGTGATAACATCCATCAAGGATTTAATTCCCCAGTGCGATCTTCTAAATCATCCAAAGCACTGTGGTTGATCAGATCGAGTATTGCTGCCATTTTGCCATTTGTAGAAAACATTGCTTGTAAATGCTGATGCTACATTTTAGCCATATTTGTGTATGACTAGAATTTCAGACAATTGTGTGTTTGTTAGCTCTTGTAAAATGTATCTCCCTTCATGACAGAACTGGCTTTAAATACTGAAACAGAAAACTATACTGTGTATTATTCACCAGGTATGATTGACCAAATACTGTTAATGGTCTTGATTTGCTGCCAGTGCAATTCTATTAACCACGGCTCCTAACTATGCTTCATCAATTTCATGGCTGTGTTTAAAACCAAAATGATGGTACTTTAGTATAACAACTCCAGACAGAGATCATTTAGCACAAAAAACCCTGCTCTGGAAAACGCACAGCAACGTTAGTTTTGATGTAATATTGACCTTGTTTTCTTATTAAGAGGAAAATGTTGCACTGGAACACGATGAGGAGGAACAGAAAGTGAACTCCAAACAAATGCAAAAAAGAATATCCACTCTTTAAAATAACTCTCAGTTCTTTTGCATATTCAAACATGGAACTTGGATGGAGACTCATAAAGTTGTGTACTTGCAGGCAACAAGTATTTTCTCATTTCTGTTCATCTTATCTCTATATTACTTAATTGGCGTATGAGTTTAGGTGATCATTTTTAGAATGATGCAGATTCTGTATTCTGTGTTGTTTTAAATCATTATTATATCAGCACCCATGCCTTTGTAAACAATGCCAGTGCATCTTTAACACCCACAGTTCTAGACCAGTCCTTAGTCTGTGAATTAATGAAAACAGGTGTCACGTTTGTAGACACAGTGCCTCATCCTTGCATACCGGGACCCTGGTTTAGAATGTGTGGTCCAGTAAAAACAGTGCCACCTACTGGAACACTAACTCCACCAGCATCCTGACTTTCTCTGATATCTCCTGTCCCAAGGACTAACCAGGAACAGTTCGAATCAACTAAGTCAGTCATTCCCAACCCTGGTCCTGGAGGAGCCCCTACCCAACCGAACTCTCAATTACTTTATTTAACCCTTAATTGAAGTAATCATTTCCTACATCAGAGCCTTTTCATTAGTTTAAACAGTAGGAAGTGTATAGAATTGCATAAACAAACAAATATTTTATTACACCATTTAAAAATCAAATCTATGCAGATTGTTACTTCAATTAAGGTCCAATTAAGTAGAGGCTCCTCCTTACTGAATATACACCAATCAGCCATAACATTATGACCACCTGCCTAATATTGTGTAGGTCCAAAACAGCCCTGACCTGTCGAGGCATGGACTCCACTAGACCTCTGAAGGTGTGCTGTGGTATCTGGCACCAAGATGTTAGCAGCAGATCCTTTAAGTCCTGTAAGTTGCGAGGTGGGGCCTCCATGGATCGGACTTGTTTGTCCAGCACATCCCACAGATGCTCGATTGGATTGAGATCTGGGGAATTTGGAGGCCAAGTCAACACCTTGAACTCGTGATTCATCAGATCAGGCCACCTTTTTCCATTGCTCTGTGGTCCAGTTCTGATGCTCACGTGCCCATTGTAGGTGCTTTCGGCAGTGGACAGGGGTCAGCATGGGCACCCTGAGTGGTCTGCGGCTACGCAGCCCCATACGCAACAAACTGCGATGCACTGTGTGTTCTGACACCTTTCTATCAGAACCAGAATTCACTTTTTCAGCAATTTGAGCTACAGTAGCTCGTCTGTTGGATCGGACCACACAGGCCAGCCTTCGCTCCCCACGTGCATCAGTGAGCCTTGGCCGCCCATGACCCTGTCGCCGGTTCACCGCTTTTCCTTCCTTGGACCACTTTTGATAGGTACTGACCACTGCAGACCGGGAACACCCCACAAGAGCTGCAGTTTTGGAGATGCTCTGACCCAGTCGTCTAGCCATCACAATTTGGCCCTTGTCAAAGTCGCTCAGATCCTTACGCTGCCCATTTTTCCTGCTTCTAACACATCAACTTTGAGGACAAAATGTTCACTTGCTGCCTAATATATCCCACCCACTGACAGGTGCCATGATAACGAGATTATCAGTGTTATTCACTTCACCTGTCAGTGGTCATAATGTTATGGCTGATTGTTGTATGTTTAGCTGACACAGAGCTACAGTTTTCAGCTCTGTGCATTGTTCTGGTCTGCCTAGTTCAGTACAGATTCTGTGTGGCTGATTCTTAGAAAAACACTTTCATCCAAGGCTGTGCAAAGAACAGACAACAAAGGAGACGTCTGTGATCAAGTTTGGGGTCCCTTATTGTTGCCATGTAGTTTCTCAGCAACCAAGGGAGTAATCTTCCATATGATGTTCTTTAGAAACACTTCAGATGAGTCTTCCTTAATTTAGAATACACGAGTTTGGTGTTATTGTAATGAATTGGGTCCTGAGTGTTCATTACCCACCTATCTATTGAGGGAGAAAATGTCTCCCTATCACAGAGCTAATATTAAAAGTAATTTTTATGATTGTGTGTTAAATAGGTTCACAAAGGGGATTTTAATATATCTCTGTGTGGTCCTTTAGTCTGCATGCAGTCTGATTATTTGCTCTCCATTTTATTCCATCACATACCTAAGAGCGGTTGCCGAGAGTCTAAATTGGCTTCTGATTACGCCTTCAGTATTAGGGGACTGTGGTTGGGAGTGATAACCTTTACATGACTTTGTTCTAACAATGTTGTGTATCGATCCTGAGAGACAGAATGTGTTTCGATGAGGGAATCTGAGGAGTCACTCATGATTTTATTTATTTATTTATTTGTTTGTTGATTCAAGAATCAATGGACATTGTATAAAAGACCAGGGTGCCGCGATACGCAGCTTAGACAACAGACCAATGATTTCAGGACGGAGAGTTTTTTAAAAGCCCATCAGAAGGCAGTTCATCACGTACACTCACCTAAAGGATTATTAGGAACACCTGTTCAATTTCTCATTAATGCAATTATCTAACCAACCAATCACATGGCAGTTGCTTCAATGCATTTAGGGGTGTGGTCCTGGTCAAGACAATCTCCTGAACTCCAAACTGAATGTCTGAATGGGAAAGAAAGGTGATTTAAGCAATTTTGAGCGTGGCATGGTTGTTGGTGCCAGACGGGCCGGTCTGAGTATTTCACAATCTGCTCAGTTACTGGGATTTTCACGCACAACCATTTCTAGGGTTTACAAAGAATGGTGTGAAAAGGGAAAAACATCCAGTATGCGGCAGTCCTGTGGGCGAAAATGCCTTGTTGATGCTAGAGGTGAGAGGAGAATGGGCCGACTGATTCAAGCTGATAGAAGAGCAACTTTGACTGAAATAACCACTCGTTACAACCGAGGTATGCAGCAAAGCATTTGTGAAGCCACAACACGTACAACCTTGAGGCGGATGGGCTACAACAGCAGAAGACCCCACCGGGTACCACTCATCTCCACTACAAATAGGAAAAAGAGGCTACAATTTGCACAAGCTCACCAAAATTGGACAGTTGAAGACTGGAAAAATGTTGCCTGGTCTGATGAGTTTCGATTTCTGTTGAGACATTCAGATGGTAGAGTCAGAATTTGGCGTAAACAGAATGAGAACATGGATCCATCATGCCTTGTTACCACTGTGCAGGCTGGTGGTGGTGGTGTAATGGTGTGGGGGATGTTTTCTTGGCACACTTTAGGCCCCTTAGTGCCAATTGGGCATCGTTTAAATGCCACGGCCTACCTGAGCATTGTTTCTGACCATGTCCATCCCTTTTTGACCACCATGTACCCATCCTCTGATGGCTACTTCCAGCAGGATAATGCACCATGTCACAAAGGTCGAATCATTTCAAATTGGTTTCTTGAACATGACAATGAGTTCACTGTAATAAACTTGCCCCCACTGTCACCAGATCTCAACCCAATAGAGCATCTTTGGGATGTGGTGGAACGGGAGCTTCGTGCCCTGGATGTGCATCCCACAAATCTCCATCAACTGCAAGATGCTATCCTATCAATATGGGCCAACATTTCTAAAGAATGCTTTCAGCACCTTGTTGAATCAATGCCACGTAGAATTAAGGCAGTTCTGAAGGCGAAAGGGGGTCAAACACAGTATTAGTATGGTGTTCCTAATAATCCTTTAGGTGAGTGTATGTACATGAGCAGACCATGTGATCTGAAGAACGGGAGCTTCTGACGATGAAGCAGCCTGGGTAGACATTATGAGACGATGAGGGACAATCTTAGCTTTCCCATTTCTTCTCACTGCATCTGATTGTAGGGATAGCTGAGCTGAGGGAGCAGTCTGAGGACTGTTTGTACATAATCGCTGAGCAGGACTCTACAATCAGCACACAGCTGACAAACGTCATGGACTTAATTAAAAGATTCACAGCTGAAAGTAACAGCTGGTGGAAATGTTTGCATTTTGTTTTTGGAGAAATTATGACTAAAGTGTGTCTCCAACATTTACCAGCAACACTGACATCTCAAAGTGTACTTGTGTTACAAATACAATATTGATACCAGCAGAACAAAATAAGTAATAATAGCAGAAGCTTCCTTGTGGAATTATGGTTGTTATTCAATGTTCAAAGATCACACCAGAGGGGCGCTCCCTTCCCTGCTCTCATGGTGTCGAGATGTGTCGTGCTCTTCAGTGAGGCTTTACGGATTACTCCGCTATGACAGGAGGCTGCCGGCACCATCACCACCTGACTGCCAACTCTGCGTGATCTCACGGTCTGGGATTAAACAACAGGAGAGCAGTTTGCCCTTCAAGGCTTCCGGTCCAGACAGATATCATTACAATAATATATGCTCACAATAAACTCTGATCTATGAGGGTTTTCACCACAATACCCCTCTCTCATGGTTAGCAGAGCAGAAGAAAGCAGCGCTCGAGTGTCGCTATTAATTCCCCTTAATCCAGGTCATTAATTTTCAATCCAAGTTCTGCCTCCAGAAAATGTTTAGGAGTAGAGGCCAAGCAGTGATGTAAATAGTTTAGATATCCACAAAGTGGGAAGAGTAGGCATTAAAGACATACATATATATATACAATCATACAGATTGATTTTGGTTTGTAAACAGCCTTTTAAAGATCTATTTTTATACAAATCACAAAGCCGGCTTCACACAGAGCGATATTGATGACACAACCAATCAGGAAGGACAACAGGTTCGTCTTTGTCCATGGATTTAGAAAGCTTCATATGAAACAGATGTAGATCGTGGAATCTAAATGTTAATTTGATTAGGAGAACACAGCTTAGCTCGGTTAGAAGCAATCAAGAGGTTTAAAAATACATATAGGAACAATGTTGGTTCTGCTAATGCTACACCTCTGTAATTAGACACGACTGGCAGATGGACTGTATTTACCAGCCCTGTTTGAATAGATATGCCATCCATCACGGTGAAGGATGCAGATGTTATTAATGCAGCCAATTTGTTTAATAGAGGTGACCAAACCGAATATTGTGTTTAGTCCCCCGACAAGAAGGCCAAGTAAATTATACTTTCCCACACAGGCATATGGTGATTTACCGATGTTCAGATTAGTAAAATGAAGCAAATGGAGATAATTTATTAATGTATCTCCATGAAGCCAGACTTAAAAAATGAAGATATTAGATGTTAAATATGATGTGAAATCCCCTCTCACATTATTTACATCAAAGGCTGGAGTAACTTAAACAAGAGCTGTCTCTGTCTTACTCACATTAACTGGCTTTCATTGCTTTCTACAAATTAAATATGAGACCAAAGCTACAGAGGAATGAGAGCTTCTAAGACTCAGATATTGTAAGTCTAAGAATATGATTGTTATGATTTATTCAGCTGGTTTCTCAGACCTCGATTGGGCACTAGTCCAGGCCTACTCTACCTCAAATAAGATTGGATAGTCCAAGACTAGTGCTAATCTGGGTCGGTGAAAGCAGCTAAATTTGTTATTGTTTGTTATTGTGGATAAAGACCTTTAGGGAAATACAAAGACACTGATAACACTTTATAATAAGGTGGTGTGATTCCTCATGAATTAATAGATGAAGACCACTGGATTAAAACATCAATACCTGATGAACATTACCTGATGAGTTCTGACGTTGAACCCTAACCCTCGAGGAACTGAGGTCTCTAGTTGAAATTAAAACACTTTCCCTAATAAGTACGGCATGCCTTTCTGATGATGTTAACATTAATATAATATAATATATATTTCAGATCAAAAAGCCTATAGCAACCAAAGTAGTGAGGTCAAACAGCCTGCTCTGGTCTTTCTCCTGTTCTTATGTTTGTAAGTTCAACAAATCAACTGGTGTTTGGGAAATATTTCTATGGCTTTCAGGTGGGATACATTTAATTAAGGTGATTAAGTAATCCATTGAATACATAATGCTATGATTAACATGCATGTGTTGTAGTTATTGTATCAGCACGTACCGTTTATCCACTTTGCCTCCGGGTGGTGAACAGTAAATTCCTCTGAAAGGAGATCTTCCAGAGTTAAGCTCGATCCCAACGACTTTGTAGCATCGTCTAAAAAATTCATTAAGAAAACAAAGCAGACATGAGACAGAGCCTCGGGCATCTAGAGACACAACGTATTCAGGATTTAATGTGATGCGGTTTATGTTAAGTGTGTGAAAAACTATGACTGTGGTCCTTATACAATAAATTATTCAACAAATATGACAAATATGTTGTGAGTGGTTTTATTATTAGTATTACATAAAGACGTGAAGTAAAGAACATGTGCAACTTCAGACGGACTGTATTCACGGGTTAAAGCCAAAATTAAGAGTCTTTCAGAGATATATATTGTCATCAGTGTAATCAGATACAATCATGATATTAAAATGATTTCAGAACTACAGTGCACTATATCTAAAGCTATTTAAATGAAGCTAGTGACGCTTAATTGCAAATTGCGATCAATGCTGCCTGGGGAGACCAACTATATCGGCTGGTTTTTGAGGATTTACAGTAAACTACAAGGGATCATTTGAAGAAGGGAGTGTAATTCCTCAGACTTAAAAGATCTTTAAAACATGTCAGGATCCTTCAGCAAGATCCGGGGTCTCTCTGGGAGGCACCACTTCAAACTGTGAACACACTTCACAAAATTCATCGGAGGATATTGCAGCGTGCATTGTTGAAGATATCCCAATTAGATTCATTTTGGTTATGAGACGCTGAAGGAAAATAAGGATTAAAGTCTTTAAGACCAATAAAGAAACCTGTGTCTAAAATGGGTGAAGATGGCTCAATGCTTAAGGAGCAGTTTCCCCAACAGACACAGCTGTTACACGGTTTATTTGATAAGTAACTAAGTGGGGAAGGATTATTATACAAATCTGCTTTCTGTAACACACAAGCATGCCTTGCGTTCAAAAGCACTGCAAGGGAAGTCAGTGTGTCAATTCCTGCACCCGTTTATGCGCAGAGTATCTCTCAATAAGTCTGTCTACTATCTGTCTAAATACTGTGTACAGTTCTGGGCTCCACACTTCAAGAAAGATATCGCTGCTCTAGAGGCAGTTCAGAGGAGAGCAACCAGACTTACTCCAGGTCTGAAGGGAATGTCTTACTGAGAGACTGAGGAACTGAACCTTTTCACCCTGGAACAGAGGACACTATGTGGAGACTTGATCCAAGTCTTCAAAATCATGAAAGGCATCGACCACATCAAACCAGAGGAGCTTTTCCAGATCAGCAGGGACACATGCACCCGGGGACACAAATGGAAATTGGGCTTCAAGGCATTCAAGATAGAAAACAGGAGACACTTCTTCACACAGAGAGGCGTCACAATCTGAACAAACTCCCCAGCGATGTGGCTGAAGAGACAATTTGGGAACATTCAAAAACAGACTGGGATAGGATCCTTGGATCACTTAGTTATTAATGGACACCAAACGAGTGTGATGGGGCGAATGGCCTCCTCTCGTTTACTTTCTTATGTTTCTTACTGTAAATGATTTTAAACACCAGCCTGTTAGTTATGAACTTGTACTGACTGTTGCTTCTTTGAAGGCCTGTCTGTGTTTGATAATACATATGCTTTATCATGTTATAATTCAGATCATTTAACACTTGTTACTTGATGTTTTGCATTCAATGGGCTGTGCAGCTCTGTTATGGTGGCAATGAATGGCTCCACTAATGATATTGATATTATTCCTCGGAAACACACTTACCTTTAGACAGAAGAACAATGGCGAGAGCAATGAAGGAGCACACGATTATAATGACCACGAGAGAAATGGCGATGCCCTTCCAGTTCTTCTCCGGATTGCTCACTCCCAGGTCCTACAGAACAGGCAAGAACACAAGAGGTTAGTAATGAGGTCAACGGGGAACTTGCCTTACCTCCAGACCTTGTCTTAACTTAATGACTTTGCCGTTACTGCAGAGTCAATAGCGCCAATAATATACAGTGTCGTTCTGTAATAATTAGATCTGATAGAAACATTTTCTTCTGTAGTGTTGCTAGTCTGTCTTCTTTGTAGTCTAGTCCCTGATTTCCCACCTCACCTATATAGTATGTTTGTAAGTAACAGATAAGGCACTGGAGAACAAGTAAGTAATCAATGACCTTCAAAGGGAAAATGGAAACAAACCAATTGATGACATACAGAGAACTGATCTAGGGGCTTAAATTGGAGCACATGGAAATGAAATCCATATATAGGGAGACCATAGCAAATTATCATTGAGCTTAAATGAGACTGGGGTTCGTAGAAGAATTCAATATATGTTCTTGTAGGAAAGTCTCCCGGATAACGAGACATACTAGAAATCCTGATACCAAAACGCATCAAAGTCCTCTCTCACAAACAATCAGTGCTAATGATAGGAGTGCCGATGGTGTCGGCTCTGTGCTCAGGGACTCCGCAGAGAGACCTGTCAAGTGAGGAGAGCGTGAATCATCTGTTTCTCCAACAGCCATCCTCAATATTGATCTGTTTGTCCCTTTAAATAGCAGAATCTTTGAAACTGTAGGCTACGTGTGACGATTTAAAGGAGCCTCTTCAAAAAAGTATGTAGCTTCATATTAATAGTAATTGCGCTAATATAAAGCCTTACACCCAGAAGGATGCTCAAATGCTTGAATGTTTCAAATGAGATTTAGTTATAAAAATACTGAAATAGCTTGGTTTGATAAGTGTTCACCCTCCTTGTGATAGATAAATTCTAAATTTGCTCAGCTGTAAGCAATTGCCTTCAAAAATTGCACACCAAGTTAAGTGGCCTCTACCGGTGTTAAATTGTAGAGATTCACGTGATTTCAGGAGAAATCCAACATTTCCCATAGGTCCCTCTGCTGGGTCGTGCGTCTTAAAACAAAGACTCAACCATGAGCATCGAGGTGCTTTCAAAATACCTCCGGGACAAAGTTGTTCAAAGGCACCGATCAGGGGATGGGTAAAAACATATCACAGGTCTTGAATGTCTTGGAGCCGGTCAATGATTGATTATTGGAAGTGGAAGGTGTGTGGCACCACCAAGACCCTGCCTAGATCAGGCCGTCCCTCCAAACTAGAAGACTGATCAGAGAGGCTACCCAGAGGCCAATGGCAACTTCGCAAGAGCTGATTTAGCCTAACTGTTAATCCCCGTGTGCACCAGACCATGATTGATTCAGCGTTTCAACGATTGATACAAATTACAAAAAACATACACTGACTAAAAGCTTTGTCAAACGAGCTCCACTGGGTTTCCAACTAATGTTGAAATAACGTGTTGTTAATGTTGCTTCCTGCTAATGGCATTATTTACCTTTAAAAGGCCTTAATTACCAATTTAATTAAAAAATAACCCAGAGCACTGAAAAACTTTCTTCAAGACCTTTTCCCCCACAATCGGTAGTTATTATGAATCAATAAAGGGGGAAGGTCTTGGGGGGAGTGCACTCGGTAATGATATCAGCATAATTTTTCTAAATTGCCTCCATTCAATCCTCTTGGTATCTATAAGCATGCTGGAGTCTTTAACCCATGAAATCTGGCAGCATTTTCCTGGGCCTTTTATGTGTGAATCAATCTTATGTTGTGAATTGTCGAATAGCTGCTTGGTAGCTGGCAATCATGGCTGTGCGGTGGGAGTAGTTTCAATGGAAATACACTGTTTATTCTTGCATGGTCTAATTGTTTGGGTTTTTTCCTCCTTTGTCTGTGGGCAGATGGATTTTGTATCCCTGTCTTATTGTCAGTGATGCTGTCTATGAAATTATTTAAGAGAATCATACAAAACATTGTTCTGCATTAATTTCTGATGTATAATTTCCACTGGTATTGCTGGAGACTTTGAAGAACATAAGCTACATATTTGTATTAATGATGATCTTTCCATATGGCTAGATGGAATGTAATCTATACCTCCAATGTCTAAATATAAGACACGCACCGCGAGCCACCAGAACAGCTTCAATGCTCTTGGCACAGATTCTACGAGTCTCTGGACTCTACTGGAGGGATGGGACACCATTCTTCCAAAAGATAAGATATGATGGTCGGTCCATAATCTCCCATAGGTGTTCAGTTGGGTTGAGATCTGGTGACTGCAAAGCCCATAGCATATGATTCACATCATTTTCATACTCATCAGACCATTCAGTGACCCTCGTGCCCTATGGATGGGGGCATTGTCATGATGGAAGAGACCACTCCCATCAGGAGAGAAATGTGTCACCATAGGATAAAGCCGATCACTCAGAATAACTGTCATGATTTGCAGTGACCCTCCCTCTAAGGGGACAAGTGGACACAAACCATGCCAGGACAATGCCCCCCACAGCAAAACAGAGCTTCCGGACCCCCTGACTGTAGGGGTCCAGCAGTCAGGCCTGTCTCGTTCTCTTGGTGTCCCACACATGCACTCACCCACTTGTCCAGAACACGAGCCAGTTGAGTGTCTTTGTGACTGAAGCTCCAGGCATTTGTGCCCCAATAATGACCCCTCTTTCAAAGTCACTTATATCCTTTCCTCTTGCCATCTTGATCCAAAATTGAGGTCAACTGGGCCTGCTCAGCATTTGTATACATGCCACAGAGCATGATAGGATGTGAATTGCTTAATTGTATCATTCAGAGCACCTGTTTGGAGGATCTGCATTCGTTATGTTCCTCCACTCATTTATTCAGGTTTTTCCTTTAATTTGTCACCCATCTGTATAAGTCTGCATTCTGTATTTAGAATAGCAACACCTTCGTCAGCCATCTTGCTTCTCTCATGCAACTTAGCTTGGCAGTAGCTTGTAAATAGAGTAATCTACCTTCTCTGAACTTCCCCTCAACATTGTCAGAACCATGCCTACAAGACAGTTCCTCAGTGGTAAGTAAAATCATAGACTTTGGGTCTAATCACGTTGAGTTAAACTTGTAATCTCTTTATCCCTCCATTCTGTACAAATCAGCAATTTGCCCTTGGTAAATATCGCAATGATTTTCCCCCCTTTTCTTCCATTTTTTAATGTATCTATTAATTGTGAGCTTCACTTCCCTCAAGCATCCTTATCATTCTTGGACCTGTTCAGCTCTCCAAAAATATAATATTTCATACTTTTAACTTTCATACCTTAACTTTAAAATGTAGTGAAGACAGTGGTTTATATCATTAGTGACACAAACTGTCCTATTATATCATATTCCTATTAGGAAAACAAACACAAAGATAAGTGACATGCAAGTATTTAAAAAAAGGGAAAATCCAGCTCCAAAAAATTACAAATGCCTTCTGACAAGCACATCATTCACCAATCATTGTTTCTCTGCTCCATGGAAATATATCCGATCTGTATTAGTTTACTTATTGCTTTTAAATGTCACTGTGCATTAGAATATGACACTTTCGCCCTTCTTCGAAACCACTTGGCGAAATATATAATTGTATATTGACAGGGCTGCTCGGAACCATAAATGATAATGAATGTTAGCTGTTAAGATTAGTAAAACAAGACGAAAATAATGAATTTTTTGAAGTGTTTGAAATAAGAATTTAATGGATGGCAGGCAGACTCTGCTATGAGTCGCACGGTATAACCAGGGACTCGGAAAGTCCTTTAATATGACAATAAAGCTGTGTGTGCTCTCTCTTAACCCCTTCATGTCAATCTCTGCCAGCTACTGTATATTCCCTATATGTTAGAATTCAAAGAAGAGCAAGCGCTGGCTTCCCCGATGAATAACTCTCACTGAATTATTCATGACACGTGGGCCTCTGCGTCTGTACATTTTATTAGGTATACGCAGTAGATATGATCAGCAATTCATCAGACCAAAGCTGTGGACACTTCACCATTCCTACTAGAGCTTGTGATTGCAGTCTCACCCCCCAAACAAGGCCAAAGACTCCGAGACCTTCCAAACTGAGCTGGTTTCATTTTGTAGCTAAACTTTTTCAAACAGCTCCTGCCGTTTAAGTTGGGATTCGCATCGGTTAACGTCTCCCCCAACAATTGAACTCGATAAAGGATCATTACAAATCAACATAGGCTTAGTTCAATAGATTCCAATATTGTCTCTTTATTATCCTCACAATGTGCTGGCCTTCCGTTCTGTGAAACGCAGAGGTTGAAATTGAAATCTTAATACAATATTTATATGGCTCTCACAGTGAAATGGGATGAGTGCCTATACATTTTATACAGCTGGCATAACTAAAGAGGAGATCATCGCCTGGCTCTTGGAGAAGCAGTTTATAACATTTGGAGCTCTTTCGTGTATTATGATTATTGTATACATGTTTGATGTTGGATCTTTTTTATTTGTCTTCATGTGCAAACAATAAACGGATAACGAAACTGAATGCTTGAGAGCTGCAGAACCGAAAATGCATACAGAACTTAAGCCTTTGTGTTAAACGTCCTGGTCGAACACCAGAGAATGAGCTCTTTCCAATTCAAATAATATGTACACTTGGAGAAAACATTATCTCAGGGGATTCCACAGATAACTTACCTTGACAAAATCATTGTCACTCAACACGGTCTCTTATGTGTTTAATGCGTTTCTCCAGGAAATAAGAGCTTGTAAAAAAACAGGTGGTCTGGCAAGCAGCAAACGAATACAGCTCTTCAGCAGTGATGCCACAGATGGACTACACTATTAATTTATCATCTTTGGGAACAATTCAGGACAGAAGAATATAAGACAAGTTACAAATGTAGAATAAATGTTTTAATAAAACACCTCACACTGATGTGTCTTTCTAGAGCTCAAAATATGAGACATTTAAACCCAAAAAAACATTGCCTTGCTTGTTTATTTCTTTGTTAGTTAATTAGGGCAACAGTGTGGCCGTAATTCCAGCTTTATGTCCTTCAGGTCTCACCAGATAGATTCTAGACTCTTTTACGGTTAATGAGTTTTGAAATTAGGAATAATTTAATGATAAACTGCTTAGTCATTTCTCCGTTACTGTCCCTTCATCATTATCTCAGTAATTGAAGATGTAGCATGCTGTCACAGTTCCAGCTCAATAGCCGCTCTGATTAGTAGGACTCCGAAGACAAGAGCAGCATCTCGCTGCGTCCCCAGAGCTCTGCACCACGTGTCCGCATTAAAATAAAGCATAAACCCCCTACCCATTAACATTTGAACAACAATACCAGGAGGAATATTATTGATTTGGAGGAGGGAATGGCTAGTTTAATTCAGATTCTCCTCTTCCTTTTGGAGAAGCTGCAGAATGGATTGCAGGGAAGATTTAGCAAACATTTACTCTATTTTTATTTCTCAGAGTGCACAAAATGACATCACAATGGCGGAGTTTCCATGTGTGTGGTGACCTCACTGGAGACAATAAACTCGAGTCACAGATTAAATGCCCCTCTCTCTCTCTTGGGGTTCACATGGTTTTAGTTTATTGCTCTCGGGACGAGCTGCTGTTTAGCTGACGTCATGCAAAATAAGAGCGAAGGAGTGAATTAATAGCTCTTTGTTCAGCTCTCGTGCTGTTTATGCAGGAAAATCGCAGATAGTGTGGTTTACATGTGTGAGAACAATACTGAGACTCTGGGGTCACCAAATCCATGACTGTCATGTGACAACGTGTTCATATTAAACAGTGTGCAGCTGTCTAGTGGTTTAATACTTTGTTTTACTGATCTTACCCAAGTGGTTTTTCACAGCATTGATGGAGCTGCAAGTGTTTTATTAAGTTAGGATTACAACACGATGTACAGTACTGCACAGTGCACAACAGACCCATAACAATACAGCATAGTGAGCATAATGATATCAAAAAGGAAAAAACATCACGTAGCATTTAGACATGAAATATGGGTTTACATGTGAAAATGGGTGTGTTTTTCATGGATTTTCATCATTTTCATGTCATTTATTGACGTATTTGGGATCAACCCTGTACTTCTCTAGGACTGTTTTTATTTTGGCCGTAAGTCTGATTTTCAAGAGTTTTCGCGCCAAACTTGTGAGTTAAAAACCACTCCATGAGATAAAAACACTGCATGAAAACTCCTGCTATGTCTGATTTTATGGAGCATCCTTTACTGATACCACAGAAGACCCTGGATTGAAATCGGTACCCTCCCTTTGGCTTAAGTCTCATAGCAAGCTATTATGCTATTCTATTATTGGTGTTAAAAAGGCCTCCCTTTCAAACAATGCAACAACGTTATGGTTTCATTTCCATGAAACTCAGGAAATCAAATCACAAAAACAATTATACTGGAAACAAAACGCTCTCTTGCATTTATTTCACTACCACACAAAAAACAAGTACAAATAATTGAAATCCCAAATTGAGGAAATAGTTTAAATAAGCGATGTTTTCAGGCAGCTTTGGACAATAGATGCAATGTCGTTGCTGGCTGGTTCATTTCTGCAGCGTATTAATGTTGATTCGTGCTTTCCATTCATGCCTCTCTCCTCTCTTTTATTAATCATCAGACTGCTATTTAGTTTCACAAATATCATATTGTAACCCTAATCAGATGGATTCTTACTTTTTCCCATATGAAAATTGCATTTCGGCTGCAGTCATTGGAAACGTATCGTAGAACAATGAAAATAATACGTTTATTCCCAAGTAATGCCGGTCTTGATAGAATTCAGCCGTCTTTCTCCCAGAGACTCCTATTGTAATTGCGCCCATTATTTCTATTCATTAAAGCAATCTCTTCTAGGTGGATGTCTTGTGCTTTTTCGAGATGCAGGGTGCAGTAATTGGGTTTTGCCTGATCAAGAATAAGAACAGAAGGTTATATGCTTCTTGTAGAATGCAGAATGCAGAATTCAACAAAGCAAAACGGCATTTGGCAATTGTTGGCTTTGGGTTCTTCCAGTTTGTCTGCTAAAGCACGTCACGGAGAAACAGGACAAAAAGACTATTACAGCAGTACTATAATTCAGTAATAAGCAACACTCAGTATCATATAAGAGTACTGTAACATTTTCCATCAATGGACAAGACATTCTAACAATGGCAGACAAAGTTTCTCCCAGAACTGTTCAACTAGCTGTTAAAGTGCTGTCTTTGGAGTTCTGATGTCACGAGTACTACAAGCACATCAATACACATGCTGCCAGGGTTATATGCTATCCACGCAATGTTATATTTTCAAGATATTGTTGCTGTTTTTTAATTAACATGAAAGACAATTTCTACACATGTGTAACATGCTGTTGCCACCACCTCTGATAGTCCAGGGAGGTCTGGGAAAGGGAAAGCAGGTCAATTTAACATCAAGGAGACAGAAGTTAAAAGAACCCTTTATTCAGATTTGAAATAGCCATGATTAAAATACTATCCCTGAATATACAAAATAATCTCAACGTGGGATCCAGCGTTAACAAACCAAAGGGGAATGCTAAAATCCAAAATATACATCAAGGAAACCAAACTCATTCAATGTAATTATGATATAAGCTATAAACTAATGTAAACACACCATACAAATAAGCTAGAAAATCCATGAAGTATTTAAAACCACACTCAAAAGAAAACCCAAGATAAAACCCTTACTGGGCTCGATAATTGCGGATCCCACTCTCGCTGGGGAAGAATCATTATAACCTCTGTGGCAAAATAGATAAAACAAACTTAAAAGATCAAAACTGTGATACAGCTTTTCTTCTTCGTGTAGAACAGAAACAGGCATGGACAGACATTTCCTACTGAAGCAACAAGATAATTGTTTGTACTGTAAATGTTTGGGAAAAACAAACTCACTGCAATGTGTTTAACAAAACTGATAGACAGGGAGGTAGATAGATTCTTATAGAAACACCTTGACTGTCTACGCCCTGTTTCTACAACTACGACTACACCACCCCTGTCAATGTCCTGTATAATTATGAGCCAATGTCATAACCCTCCCAAAGGAGCCTGAAATAACAGTTGTTTATAGAGCAACCTGTCAGCATACATTGACAAGAGCTCTACAATTGCGCCTTTGAAAAAGATAAAATCGCAATCTGACATCCACTGCTCTGCCTACAGTTTGGTTCATTATTGCTCATTCCCTCGGTGTTGTGGTCTGTGTGATGTAATTTGATTTTGAATAAAGTGCTTAAACGAGTGACCGAATCATTGCACTCGAAATGGAATTCAATAGTGAGGAATTAAGGGTTCAAATGAAAATTATAGTAAAATCATTTGCAGTTTGTTGTTTCTGCCCTCCATCAAAACTCAGAAAAATCAGAGCCAATTCCCTCGATGCTGCGACAGAAGCACTATTAAGAAAGGAAAAGCAATACATGGACCAAAAGTCATTTAAGGTGCTGCTTAAAAACAACTTCTATACATTTGTTATGATATGTGACAAGTTGTTAACATGCTTTTCTCAGATTTAAATCAGATCTGCCATGTTTGTGAGGTACCTTGGGTAATGTAATGAGAAAATCAAAGTTCAGTTACAAATCCCTGTCATCTTATTCCTGGAAAAACAATATATCATTAGGAGAAGATAAATATTAACAGATTTACTCCTATAGACCCTATAGAATACTGCTGCTCCAAATGACAGTAGAGTGTTTATAGAAGCGCACAGATGTCATCTACTTCTCAATCTATCTTTTCAACTTGACTGTAATTTCTGGGAAGTAATCATGTTCCCAAAGCACATAACATCCTGACTCAAAATATGTTTTAATTCCAAAAACGGCATTCACAAAACCTTCCTCTTTAACTAGTGAAATAACAAGTCCACTCCTTAACTCACCGCTTCGGCCATCAGAGCCAACACAGTACATTAATCTGGAAACAAAGGAAAGAGCGCAACACATAAATTGAGAGTGTGGGTGCCAGATATCAGTTATATTGATAAATAAAATGGGCTCAAACGACCTTGAGGGTAAGCAAATACTTATCTTGCTGCCTTTTTATAAAGGACTTAGCAAGGCTGATGTATACCATGCTTTGTTTTAACTTAATTGGCTTTGGCTTAAAGAAGTGAAACACAAAAACCCGTTCAAAGCGGTGCCATCCCCCCAAATCACGGGAGGACCTTGAAGTGTCAGACTCTGTACCTCAGAGTTAAATAAGTGCTTATAGCCTTTCATATTTCAGGGGAGATGTGATTCTGGGCTCCGCACATTAGCGAAAGAATGGACATCAATGTGCTAATGGTCGCTTTTAACCTGAAAGTCATATTAACAGATCATGTATACGTTTTATGTTATATCGAAAATAACCATATTAAATTCTGTAGAAAGGTTAGGACTGAATACATTATATTCTGTCACTTCTCGGAGGATCTGAATTGCTGATCAAATAGCCATTGTACCTTCAGAAAGTCAGTCAGCTAGTGAAGTAAACTATTTAAACAACATATATATATATACTGATTTGCATTAATATAGCAATCTTATCTTATATAATGCAATATCAAGTAAGAAATGTCTCTTTTTTTCCTTTTCTGATTGAGTCTCAGACATCTTTTATTATATGTGATATTTAAAAGTTCACAGACTTCACCTTGTCTGGAAAGTTTTTCACTAGAGAGCTAAGACGGAGAAACTGACTTATATAATTCAATTCAATTTCATTTACGTATATGAAATAAATGTATGCTTACAAAAGCATCATAAATAGGTTTCTTGGACACATTATTTTGCATTCAGATCCATTATAATTTCAGTTGTTCTTCTAGGAATAGAAGTTTTGGAGGCACAAAGTACAACACACACCAGAATGACAGTTTCCTATATCACAATTAACCATGAATCATTTGACAGCTATGAATATGTTTGTGTGTAATTAAAATGAAATATTTGATACTGTATGCCAATGAAATCTATTCTGTATCTGTAATTGTGCAAACTGTACATCAATCAGAAGTGGGTCTGTTAAAAAATGTTTAAGAGTCATATATAAATGTGTGTGTGTGTGTGTGTGTGTGTGTGTGTGTGTGTGTGTGTGTGTGTGTGTGTGTGTGTGTATGTGTGTGTATTGTGTTAGAAAAACAACCATAATAAAAAAAACTAAACTATTCAATTAAATGGAAAACTGGTGCATCACTATTCTATAGTTTAGTGAAATATGAACCCCCTGGGATATGGTTATTTGTTCATGTTATTATTAATGCAATATAATTTTAAACCTCAGCTTTGCAAGAGATCCGGTTATCTGTATTAGAATAGACTGTAAGATAAATTAACTTGTGGTCTCTCTATATTGCACTAGTAAAAGTGATTTAATTTTGCACCATTGTGACTAAGCGTCAGTATCACACTTGTTAGACAGTCATATTTCATTTTAATTAATTTATAAAGTAATTATTTTGTGCCTGTGGGCTAAATAAATATGCTTGGCTTATTTGCAGCAAAGATTTGAAGCATTCGTGTTTAAAATCATACAACTGGCTTTAAATTCTACCCAAGGCTTCACACAGTGTTTCACTTGAATATTTATGAGCTCCATGTCCAAACTACAGTTAGTTGTGCTGAAGGAAGATTGTACGTCAGGTCGGCAGTGAATCCGTCGACATGAAGTAGCGGTACAGCACATCTGTAAGACATTCATTTAATTACAGGGAACTTTTACACACTCTCAATCTCCCCCTGTGCAGCGTCTCCTGACAATTGAGTTCAATTACTTCAGGAATCCGTGAGTCCTCTTATAAAGTAACCAATTCATCAGCATGAGAGCTGGAAGATACCTATTTTACTAACACTTCTCCAACTCCGTACCCAGTCTCACATACAATTTCAAGTTATTTTGTTTTATTAGCTGTCACTGCGGTTTCATTTCTATCACAGGCCTCAACGAGGAACACACACATACATAGACATAGACAGATAGATAGATAGTACACTGTCTGTGTTTGTGTGTCGACTTATGCATTTCCTAATGGGATTATCATAATTTGCAATATATTATTATTATTATTATTATTATTATTAATAATAATAATAATAATAATAGTAATAATAATAATAATAATAATAATAATAATAATAATAATAATCACAGAAATCTGCTGGAGACGTTAATAAAATGGATTGTATCTACAGCTCTTTGACTTGGAGTGCTGTTTATACAGATAAGCTAATACAATAATAGCTTCATACGCCAAATAATAACAAATTACGCAAAAACACATATGTCAACATATATATCCACATATAATCTCTTGTTATTTAAGAATAAGAGAACAAAATGCAGCATACAGGTGAACACAAGCATTCACTATAACACTGCTGTTCACAGAGGTTGTATATGTCATTGCAAACCCGCGTTCATTGGCGCTCCTCGAACAATGAACCGTAAAAAAGAGAAAATGAGAAGAAAAGAGAGAAAAGCAATCAATTTCCAAAGTCTTTTGTGGTTTTGTATTAACATGCTGAAGCATGCTGGGCTGGAGTTTAGAGTAGAGTCACAATTATACAATATTGAAAACTATTGATTCCACACACAGAAGTGCAGGGTTGGAGGTAATTATTTATGTACTGTGAAAAACACTACCACAACTGAACCTTTCTGAGTGGTGATGTATTCACTTTGGGATTTACCATTTTCCCATGTACTTATATGACAGCTTTGACTGATAAATGATGACACATCAACTTCATGGGCATATTTAGCTGAACTGTATCACACATAGCCTGTCATTTAAATTGTTTATCACATTCATATTAACTGTTCCGTTGTTATTAGAACAGTTAATTGTCGAAGAGTTGTATCCACCAGGTTTACTTATTAAAATAACCTTTTGACATGACCTCTCCTTTTAAAAAACTCTTTATTTGAGAGAGTAATGCAACTTCTCTGAGGTAGCATTTTAGGAGACAGATTATGAAAGAAGATAGTTGGGGATGAATCGATAACTTTATTCCATGATACCAGCAAGAAAACCATGCTTGGGATGATTATTTTGATATACGTAATATTGTCTCCACTCTGAACGGAAAGAAGAGAGAGAATAATTACACATCCAGCTGCAATGGGAGCTTCAAACAAGTTAACAATCAAATATTCTCCTTAATATGAGTGATATGAAGGTCATTTGTGAATCAATCCTTAATAAGAACACGAGAGTTTCCAAATGAGAGGAGGCCATTCACCCCATCAATAACTAAGCGATCCAAGGATCCTATCCCAGTCTGTTTTTGAATGTTCCCAAATTGTCTCTTCAGCCACATCGCTGGGGAGTTTGTTCAGATTGTGACGCCTCTCTGTGTGAAGAAGTGTCTCCTGTTTTCTGTCTTGAATGCCTTGAAGCCCAATTTCCATTTGTGTCCCCGGGTGCGTGTAGCCCAGAACTGTCCACAGTATCCAGATGAGCTCTAACTAGTGCATTGTACAGTCTGAACATCACTGTACATCTCAATTCTACACTTTTGACAATATACCCTAACATTTAAAGTTTGTTCTCCTTTGTTTTGAATAATCACATAGATAAAGCACATGTAAGCATGTATTGTGAGGCCTATTTTCTTTTTAATTTTCAAAATTGGTATATCAGAAGTAAATAATCAATACCTTGTTATTTATAAGGCATTTTCTTACAATATTCAGACTAATGATGGTTGGGCTACTGGCCTTGTCATTCGGGTTTAGATTTATTCAATGAACTGAAACTGTTAAAGGGCAAAATAAAATTCAAACTTCCACCTTGCACATAAGAGTTACAGTCACAAAATATTCAGAAAGACTGTTTTATTGAGAGTCAGTCGAAGTCTCCACCATTTGATATTCTTGGCTCCAATCCCAGTTCAATCATTGACTTCCTTTGCAATTTTTGTTTGGTAAGTCCAGAACTCTCTGCCTCACTTTTGTGGAAATTTATATCTAGAAATGAGCAGAACTTAATTAAATCAGGTTAGGTAGTTCCAGGAGTGGCGTTAAAGGAAATGAAATAATAATACAAAAATAATCTACCCTCGACTGGGTGGAAACTGCTGCGGATGGTCTTTTTGATCAGCTGCTGTCTGAGGGATCAACAGAGAAGTAGAGGCAATGTGATTTTTATTAATCGAATGAGGATTTAGAATAAGTCAACATAAACTGAGTAACAGAACATCAGACCTTCTCAACACAAGTTAGGTCTGGTAGATGCGTTGCATTTGTGTGTACTGTACGACAAAGTAGCTTTCACCACTATACAGGGCACAATCTTGTTTGTATATATATATATATATATATATATATATATATATATATATATATATATATATATATATAGATTGTCAAAAGTGTAGAATTGAGAACAAGGGCAGTAGTGTTCAGACTGTACAATGCACTAGTTAGAGTCTTCAAAATCATGAAAGGCATCGACCACATCAAACCAGAGGAGCTTTTCCAGATCAGCAGGGGGACACACACCCGGGGACACAAATGGAAATTGGGCTTCAAGGCATTCAAGACATTCAAAAATAGACTGGATAGGATCCTTGGATCACTTAGTTATTAATGGACACCAAAAGAGCACGATGGAGCGAATGGCCTCCTCTCGATTGGACACTTTCTTATGTTCTTCACTTATATCTTATGTACCTTATATCACTGGATGCGTCAAAAACATGTGGGCAGTCTGTTTAACATATAAAATAATGTAGGTAATAAGTAATTTCTTCTGTATTTTAAAATGTTAAAAGGTAGGCTTTCAAAAAAGAAAGAAAGAATTAAAAAGAAAAGATGTAACAATGCACAAGATGTATTATTTCTATCATAGATAATATATACATAAATCACTTACATTTATACAGCCTCTGAGTAATTGCTTTTCCACAGTCTGTACAGAAATAAAAGCTTTAAAGCACTGCCACCGGGATGATTCGTTTGCAAATTGAAGATTATCGTTTTTCTCCCTAACAATGAAAGATTCAATGCAGGCCGCCGTTGTTTGCTTTCACTGGGTATTTGTTCCTTAAAGGGAGAAATACATTTAAACTGTTAAATGATTTTGCCCATATGATTATCTCCTCTAATACATATGAAACATTAGACGTATTCATTGTTCTTAGTCACACCCCGGGCGGTGAACAATAATAGCACATAAATCTCTCTGACTAGCACACATAGCTGAGTAACTGGAACAGATTCCTTCACTCTCATCAGAGCACTGTGTTCATTTTACACACCTGTACTAATCAATGCTGTGTACCTTATTTCAGCCTGTGTCTCATTCAACAACCGCCGACTTAATGAGCCCAGCAACACAAGCAGGGCCTGTCTAGCAAACAGCAAGTGTCTAATATGACTAAACCATGATGAAGTGCTTCTGGAGGATGCAAACCTTGTTCAGTTTCCCACCTTGTTTGTTTTCAAATGATAATGAATCATCATCATCATCATGCATGAATGCAACGCTTGCAGTTTACATTGTGGGGGAAAGTAGAGACAAATCTTTCCCAGTTTGATTGAAATGAGACCAATTCACAACAAGGAAGTGCCCAGTGAAAAAAGAAAGACACAGATTGTTTAGTTTAACATAAGATTTAAAATATTTCAATAACATGTCAACTTAGTCTGTTGCTTCTTATTTCCCCACTGCTGTGGTTTCCACACCGATTTAGGAAGACGTATCTGATCAATGAAGACAGAGTTAATCTCGACATGAAGATTCCCTGATTTGTATGTGTACACTTGTGCAATTCGTGATCAAGCGAGCCACACATTGCATTTGCATTTGAGCAATGCAGCATTAATCTTTATTAGGGCCAAGATCGGAGTCTAATGCCATCCCCAACACGGCATTGTCTTGGGAAGAATCGTACGGATGACAGTGACGCCACTCAACGGAGCTCATGATTATTTGTGCTGATTCCCTAGCAAAGTACTGATAAGGCTTAACCTTGTTTAGCCGAGATCTGACAAGATCGAGAGCCGAAGGAAATATGGCCACATGCCATAACTGAATGGAAACCGTTGTTGGGCACGGTGTAGCTCTGCTGAGCATAAACTGACTGAGAAAGTGGATTTCCTGTCCCAGCCTATAGCATCTCAGTTCAGTCTGTACTTTATTTCGAACAAATAATTTTCACCTTGTAACAAATATGAAGTCACAACAAGTATTTTTTACAGGACACACAGATAGAGTACAATTATTTTGTGAGCTTATCTACTCCAGGTGTATACACTCCTTTTTCTGTGTTTTTAAGAACATGTCTGCAAAAGATGAATCGTGCAGGTTCTAGGTATTTATTAGAGTCTGCCCACACCTAACTGAAAAAACACACAATTTATGAAGCTACACTGTTTTATAATAACCAGTGGTTGCAACTATTCAAAGGGTTCTGCTTTGGAGAAGTACAGTACATCAACACAAGCAACATTTGTTTTAAACATTTCACATTTGTTTCCAGAAGCTCCACCAACAGGTGTTGCCAGTTATTCATTAAAATTAGAAAGCTATTAGATTTCTGTTACCATGCAAAGCTGTAGCACAGCCTTGGCAGCTGCCGTTTTATTAACTAACAACATAATTAAAATCTGAATGTTAGATTAAACGAACAGAACACAAACTTGAAATGGACAATAAGAGGCATCTATATCATTTCAAGGCACCCTGAAGCCATTACAGCAATTTAATATACAGACATGGTTTCTGTAAAGGTTGCTGCTATATTTTTAATCCCATGGTGCTGAAATCATGCAATTACACCCCAATGCATCATTAAAAGTAATTCACAGATTAAAAGATGAAAATACACAGCCCAAGATGATAGACTTTGTGTTCTGGATAAATGTAAATGTTTTTGCAATTGTTGTGTGGGATAAATCATGTTACAGACTGAATCTAAAATGGAGTATGTAAGTGTGAAAATTAGAATTGCATTTCCAATATAGATTACACATATTGGACATATCCCTTATTTTTAAAAGACTTGGGCACTTCCTATATGCACCAGTCTTAAATAGTTTGCCTGTGTTTGTAATTGCATAGTGAATTGAATATTATAGACATGATTAGACATGATTATAGGTACACAAATTATGTAAAAAGGGTTTTATTGCCTCACCTCTTCTGTAAATCGATCTAAAGATCACAATTAAAGCCAGTGGGTCTTATACAACATATTAGAGCACAGATATTGTGTTGTGAATGTTTACCATCCAATATTTCACCTCACTTCAGCGTCAGGGAGCTATATTGTGGGGTGTTGGGGAGGAAAAGCAGAAATGATTACAACATCAACAGAAATTCTGCATGTGTGACTGAGTTAATGTGCTCGTGTGTCGATCCTTCGTTGATTTATAAGCACTATACAAGAACAATAATCGCTGTACCAGAGGTTGATTACTCGAGGTGCTGTTCTGTTTTGGTCTCTCCCGAGCTGTGAGCTACACTCCAGATGTTGTTGTGTTGGTATTCTCTGCAACGCAATTAAAATAAGCTAAAGGGTATTTGTCTTGTCCAGCCATCGGTCTCTCGTGATATTAATCTGCAATCCCTCGGGTGCATGTTTGAGTAACACCTCTGTGCAACTGAGACATTTAAAATAAGCTTTGAGAGAACAGAGAATAATAAATTACAATTTTCACAGTACAAACCACACTGTTGCACTAGTGCAGTGCTGCTCGGAGTGAGGGTAAATGAGGAAAAGACACAACTAATATCCGTTTGAAAGCGTGAGGCTGTTGTGCCTTTTCACCTCGAAAAATGAAGCAACTGACCCTTGACCATTTGCATCAAATGAATGGTAGAATAATAGAGGTTTTGCAGAGTAATTCAAGGATAGGGAATTGCACCAGTCATTTCTTCACAGACTGCAATTTCGTGGGGACCAGGAGTTCAACCTATTTGGCTAAAGTTGCCATCAGAATAGTTTTCTATCTTTCTCTGAACAAGAACAGAGTCATTTTATGAACACTGTGTATTCCAAATATTAAAAACATTTATAAATGTAACATGTTGAAATGTGATACTGTTTATTCATTGACATAAGCTTTACTATTATAGGTTTATTTATTTATATATGCACTTATTTAATGGTCTTGCCTTTGTCAGAGCCGACACAATGTATGCAGTTATGTACTTCGTGAGGATGTACTTATTTATCATTTTTAATTTATGCAAATTACATTATTCCTCGTGAGATCTAACTATCAAAGGAAACAATTATGTAAAATGTTTTACTGCACAAAAGATATACATCTTTGATTGAAACACTTTTCAGGAGTTCTGACATCTGGCTGCCGATAGTAGCGGCGGTTTTCAAAGTAGGGATGTTTATGGTTTATTCCCACACTCCCAAGTTCCTGTATCATCCTGATAATCCACAAAATTCTATCAGACAATCCCAATGTATTCATTAATATATGGAAAAGGTGCCCTGTGTTTAAATTGCATCTATATCCTGTTACATCAGGAAAAAGACAGATTATAGATTGCTTACTGCTACAACTATTATTGCCCAAATCTGCTGTGGCATCTGTGCGAACTCCCTCAGTTCCAAGTGTTAATATTCATGCTTTCAGGTTGTCTTTTGTAATCCGTAGTGTAGAAGGACTAACATATGTTATTGCCTTTATTTTTTAATTCACCATAAACCTTGCAACAAAACAATTTTCACCATACAATACATTGTTTAATCTAGGGCTCAAGAAGGGAGAATAGAAAAACTAAGTGATCGTGTTCTTCAGCAGAAATGGAAGATTATTTAGTATTCATAAATTATATCAATTTGATTCAAAAAGAGGGTTAGTTATTGTCACAGCTTAGGGGACTCAGTGTGAAACACGTGACCGACTACGCCACCTCAATTGGTGAGCGACAGAGGAACTCGCAACCCCCTTCGAATTCTCTCCATGGGCAGGCTCCATCGGACCCCAAGACACAACTGCAGGAGGGAAGTACTAACAATATTTTATTTAAGCAGGTTTGATGTAACATGCACAGAGCACAAAGGCTGTGCAAGACAAAAGTCAATTACACAATCAGGGAAGATAATAGGCAATGCATACACTAACCAAAAGCTGCCTTTAATATTCAGGGTGCACAAAAGACTAAAATACCCTAACCTAAAGATAAATAATAAAAGGACCTAATAAAACACGCTATCAATATAAAACGAATCGTCCCTTACTATAAACATTCACACTAAGCAGCAACAGATGTAGAGGTGTCTCTCTCCCAGAGATGCTCAAATACAGAGAAAGGAGTTCACAACCAGGGATACTGTTAATTTACCTGTCTTGTCAGGTAGCAGCTACCCCACGAACCAACTACAGGTAAGCGACATGCCTGCTCTGGTACGCAATTTCTCTTCGGTGCCTCCAGGGCCAGTAGCCATTTTGGGCCAGGCAGAGGCTCAGACCGGCTCGGCACTGATTCCTCGGATTCTAGGAGAGATACAGGTCAGTTGCATTCGGAAAACAGTCTCTGTGCAAAATAAGCAAATATGAATGTCTCTTTCCTTTTCTTATTATAGGTTGTAAATCCCAGGACAGCCACCAGAGGAGGGCAAGGAAGGACAGCAGTTAAACAATGCAATTGCAATTTCAGTCCTGGTTCCAAAAGGACTCCTACCGTCCTTTACCACTTTCTGTGGTGTTCAAAATAAAGTGCACCAAGTGCCGTGTTTAAACCTATCATTGTCTCAATCTGTTCCATCTACAGGGAATCAAAGTACTTATCCATGCTGGGCAGGTCCGTCTTTCTCCCATGGCCTCTGACATGGCGGCGTATGGTTGGCTGTTAACTTATCATCTACCAAAATGCACAAAATTTATAAATCAGATCCGAATAACTATTCTGTTAAAGACAGTGACATCTATTACGTACTTGTTGATCGGTAAAAATGCCTTTCTTTGCTTCATGAGAAATGAAAGCTTTCAGGAGGAAGAAAGAGAAAGTTCTACTTTATATTCAATCATATTTCTCTTATAGGAACTCAACATTTAATGCAAATTGTGTGTCATCATTGCATAAACTCACCACTTTAATTAACTGTAAGTTTTTCATTCATTTCCTTGGAGTTCTTTTCACATCTATAACAAAATAAATAAGAAATACATTAACCTTAAAAAAAACATTTTAATTCTACCAGTGATGCTCAGGAAAGTTATTGTTTGTCCAAAAACAGAAGGGAAGGAACATTTCAATATTATTTATTTGATATAGCTGAAAATCCATTACATTATCTCTGGAAAGTTCATAAATGTTACAATGTTCATAAATCAGCCCAGGGGCTTGTGGGAGACTGCAAACCCCTCATTCAATCAGTTGCTATAAAGTGGAGAGGTAGAGAGAAGATGTTTCAGAAGATCCAATCAAAATGTCTCTTTCCTGGGCTGCTGGGTGGCCATAGGTACCGGGAAAATCCAAATTGGTAATTTAAAACTGAGAAATTACTAGCAATTTAGTCCAGTGTAGCTGACTCTACGCACACGCTTCATGTTTTCTGGCTTTTGTTTTTCCTGTGGTTGGACAAGAGGCATTGTATAAAACATGCACAGCACAGCAGACAGTGCGTGTTTTGATTGGAGTGTTTAAGTGCCAAAAGCTACAGTGCTGAAGTTTTCAATCCATGTTTCAATGAAAAATAACAACAATATCCAATCACTCCTTCTCCAAGAAATGTCTGAGCAAAGACACAGCATTTATATTGTGTTACCCAGCTGTAATTTTACCATTTGTTTGTTATACCTTCCTTTTAAATATTAACGTGAGTAGCACGCTGTCAGCCATATTTCAAGATGCCCATGTTGACGTGTACAGTAAATAACATTAGTGCGCTACACTACTTCATGACAACAATTTATGGGACACATTCTGGCTGGGCGTCTGAGGAGTCATAAATAACGCTGTGTCGGCCGCTATTGGATGCTATTATATTATTTAAGACTTGATGGTACATGAAATAGAATACCAAGTAGACGGTTTGATCATTTTATTCTCGTGTCAGATTATTGCACAGGAATGGCCTGCAGGTCTTCTCCTTTTCTTCCTGAGCCTTGTGTATTTGTTTCAGTTCATTAAGGAATTTAAATCTTCATTTGGAATGACGGTACGGCACAAGTGATAACTATTTTATTATTATTATCGATGCGCTCATTGAGATATCACCCTCTCGGTGGCAAGGAAATGTTTCCGAACGATTACGATTCTTTGAAAACTGGTGCTTGTGTTTTTTCTGAAGTATTAAGACTAGTTTATTATACTTTTTACTAATCCATCAGCCTTGTGTCTGCAATATACCATCCCACATCTGTGCAGAATGTTCTTTGAAAAGCAGTTTGGGATTATTTTTTGTTTTGTTTTTGTATCTAAAATCATTTTGGAGCTCACCTCAACATCGAACTATTACTCTGTTGTGTAGGAGGGAAGCAGGTGGAATATGTCACATCCATTTTACCTCCTGTAAGGAGCAATGCCCTATAAAACATTTATTTATATCCCAGCTTCCTTAGGGAACTCAGATAAAATCAGATAGCAACAGAGACAGATCAGGAATTATCAACAGGTGTCTTCCTGGCATGCACCTCTATATTCTGTTTGCACACATTTTAACGGCCAGTCCTGACAATAAAAATTGCTGAGGAAAACGTACATATTGTTTAGTATTTTAAAATGTTATTGTTCAGGAAAAGCTTGTGTCAGCTGGACAGAACCATCATAGCTGGGTTTTGTATTGCTGTCTGCAACCATGGACATGTTTTGTTTTTATTTCTTACAACAGAATTTTGAAACAATACAATTTGTTCTCCTGCTGCCTTGACAATCACCCCCTCCCTTCCGTGTTTTAACAATCAGAATTTGTACATTTTGCAAATGCGTCTTTATTTTCTGCTCTTGCAAGTGTTGGAGAACCCATTGAACAATGCAGTATTGTTTCTGTGGAATGAGGAGTAATTAACTTGGTGTCTTGATGTCTGGGTGTTAATCCCCCACGATGGATAGACGCAGTCTAAGCAGCAGGTTGGAGTCACAGCAAGGCGACCAGTCGGGTTGATTGACACAAATAATCAAGCTCCTGCAACACAGTCACAATACAGACAATAACAAGATATGTGCTCCATAGATTACAGTAACACAATTTGGATTGTATGGTTGATTAGGTAGGATGAAAATGTTATTAACCTATGTGTGAAGGCTATGTGAGAATTAGTACAAAGCCTCTAATATTAAAATACTTCGTCAAAGAATGCGACAGTATGACACCAGAAGTCAGAGGTCACCGTTGAAAACAGTGTTTGCAAAGTCACACTTACTTAACATATATCGTCTTACGCCGCCCACCCACCTCCTTCTGACGGCCCACTCCATTATAAACGTTGAAAGAAAATGTATTATTTATAAGCCTGAGCTTCTCCTGATGTGCAGAGTTATGACATTCTGGCAGGAATATTATTTTCTTTTGTGTGATTTATCCCAAATCCTGTGACACAAAATGAGACAATGTGACAACGGGAAGGTTTAACTGGGGCCAGGTAGCCTACTGACATGACGCAATAGTGTGTTGACATGGCATCGCAGTTCAGACTACAGACTCCGAAGATGACTGAGGTGTCAGGCTAACAAATAGTCATATCCACTTTAGTTTCTTTAGGAACAAATCACACACACAAAGGAAAATCTATATTTTGAAAAGTTGACAATACTAAGACTACATTGAAGAGATGGATGAGGTAGGAAGGGTATTAGGTTGTTAAAAGGACATAGTTTGAGTAATTTTGGAAATATTGCCATTCAAGTGAATTTAAGTGATCAAAAATTGTGGTTACATTTTGGTCTGAGCTATAAGATTAGAGTTAAAGTCCACAGTAAACATGTTGGTTGGAATGTACTTCTCTAAAAACACCTCAAAAAACACTTTTTCTGATCAAGACAGTGATTGAGATAGAACTGCTAAATGTGGGCCTTTTCTGTTACTGCCTGATCTTACACTTGTGATGATTAGACACCACTGCAGCTTTGTCATATAGCTTTCATTTCAATATGATGCACTTTTACTGAAAAGTGTACATTTCCATATCTTTAGCTTTCTATATAAAATGACAAAAGGAAGAGAAATTAACTTTAGGTTATGTTCGCGAACACCAGTCACATGTGAATTAAATCATTTCATACCGAAAATGAACAGAACATTTATCTGCCCGAAGGTTCTTGCATATTATCTTAATTAATCCATAAAGGGGATTAGTTATCATGCCAATTGAAAGAACATTGCTCTAGTGACACTCATAAAGTACGGATATCATGCATTGGGGTACGTCAACCTGGGAAATTAAGGAATTTAAGGAACTTGCCACCTCAAATAAACATAAATATGAAATGTCCAGAGGTTTGCAGGTTGCATTTAAATGAAATCAAAGTTGTTATTATTATTTATGTATTTGTTTAGCAGTCAGTAGTATCAGCTCTCTCATGCCATCGCACACGCTTTCATCCTGATCGTCTCGAGACATGCCACCCCCAGTGCCCCACTGCTGTATTGGATTAAAACTGCATTGTGCAGCATCGCCTGACTCATAAAAGACACCACACAGTCCTCGTAATGAGGAAGCTTTCTCATCTTCACACTGAGTGTATCTTTACTGCCACCCAAACAGAGTCAGCTCCTTAAATCAATAATCACGGCCAGCTGGCATGTATGTGCCCTGTTTTGTAGAGAAAAAGAAAGTGGCTGTATATACATCTTTACATATACTAACAACTAAACCATATATATGTGTCTGTAGTGTGTGTGTGTGTGTGTGTGTGGAGGGGGGGGTTAGTAAACTGTCAATATCCCAATAAGAGGGTATAAATCAATCGAAATGACCATTCACAATGCCAAGATGATGCTTGCAGGGAACTTGGGCTTTATTGAATCTGTGAGACACACTCCCTGCGCTTGTACAACACTATCAACTGCCGCGGCCATCTGTGTCAATGTCCTTCTGCCATGCCTTCAATGTGACGGCAAAGTCCTCTAACACCTGGCGCCGGGTGTTATCCGCTGTCATCACATGATTCACAAAAACCCCAGAGCCCCACTAAGCAGCTGCTCCCTCGTCCGTCGGCAGGAGCCGGACCACATTACAAAGTACTAAACCGGCCCCCCAGATCCACGTGTGCCATCTCTACTGCCAACACAACGTGATACTGTGTAAAAAAGTGGGTTTTGTTGGATGTGAGTCAAGCCAAGGAACAGAGAGAGCAAATAAACAATCAATAAGACACCAGCCTTCCACAGAAGATGTTAATGATGATGATAATAATAATATATGAGTATTGGAAATACTGAAACCATTTCAGAGATGGTGTCCGTGTCTGCCATGTTTATAATCTCAATCATCGGCGCTTCCTGGTCCCTCGTGAGCGAACGGACCGAGAACACGCTACATGAAAAGTTAATAACCATAAAAATAATGAAAGAAGTTGGATTTTTTTGTTTAATTGCATTGTAATAAATATTTAAGTACCCCAGGAAACCGGCTACAAAACTTATGTTTACTTTGGTAAGGAGTGTTGAGCATTCGAAGCTCGGAAGATTAACAGAGAAGCTTTTAGGGGTATTTTAAAGTTCAAAGCGCTTCTTAAGCAGAGTCATAATAAATTCAAAGCCTCCATAAAATTGTACCCTGTGAGGATTTAACTAATATGTTATTTGAAATAAATTATTTTTAATGTAGTTTTGTTTGTCGGCTGACATCACATCTTTAATCTGTTTTGTTTCTTTTCTGCATACTGTAAATGCGTTTTTATTTTTGTATCTCGATACCGGCACCAACAGTAATCCATAATAACCAGAGTGAATTCTACAGGAGTCTGCTACATCTCCATATATATAGGTTATACAAATGTAAATGACATTGTTTTTCCTGTAAAAACATCCATTACTGTGTTCCTAATACTGTATTGTCAAACGGGGAAATGTACTTTGATTTTTTTATGATAATTCTTGCAAAAGGATACCTGCTATCTGATGAACTGCAAGCATTTGCTTAACGTGTTGCAGAAGAACAGTCTGTGCTTCATAATGTTCTCCCTGTGATGGATTCAGATAATTTCCTGAGCAAGTTACTACCAAACTAAATCTGCAAATCTGTACGCGAGGTTGCGATAAAAGGAGGAACGAAGTCAACATTGAATAGTCTTATATGAAGTAGATGCTCCATTAAAATTCTGCTCTGCTCTCCGATTCACTTTTGATGTTGTCTTAATTTCATGGTTTATGCCAGACATGTTTCCATTGTATGTACATAATTTACTTTAATTATGTTCCTCTAGCTTTCCTTTGGCACAACACAGCCTTCATTTATGTTTGCTTTGTTTTGATAGAGCTCAGACTCGCTGAAAGAAATAATAAATAAAAAAGAAGCAAGATAATGCAATGAATTCATTATGGAAATTATCACAAGCATCCAAACCTTGACGACTGAATAAAATGTTCAGAAAACAAGCTTATTGATTATTTTTATTCAAAGCTCTCCCACAGAAAAGTTTTGACGAGAGGTTTTTTTAACTTATCCAGATAATTATTAAAAAAAGGAATAAATAACCACAATACATCAAATGTCACTGAGGAATAATATTCAGTCCTGAAGTTTCCATCCATAGTTTGTTGATTATATATTTCATGGTCATCTCCTCTTTGTAGAATTGAGTAAACACAACTTTGGCAAATACGTACATTGTAAATTATTCTATAAATCTGTTAATTATCATATTATTTGTTGTAGTCACTAAATCAGCTTTTTCTTTCTTGTCCTATGACTCACATATAAAACATTTTAGCTATACTATGCATAATGTAAAGTATTAAAAAGATCTGGGCAATGTTTATGTTTCCAAATGCCGCGAAATGTCCCTTTCAAACACTGGAAGGGTTTCAAAAACTGTCAGTGAAGTCGGTGATAAACCATTTGTGAACAGATGTGGACATTTTATTAGACATTAAATCAACAGCCTGAAGGATAAGTAATACCACACACAGCACTTACCCACACAATTATCATAACCAATCAATAATCAATATCAAAAACATACAAGCATGACAAGGAAAGGATACCATTAGGGATCATATGTCTTTCTTTCTCAGTGTGTTGTGATTAGGTGGGTCTATATCAGACATAAGTCCTGCAATATGGACGCTGGTTCACCACAACAATACTACTGTTTGCACAGCTTGATGATTAATATGTTCAGACTAATTTATCTGCTGTCCTTTAAAAAAAAAATGTTTCAGGATTCATATTTTAAGCTCTTGATCTGCGTACATTTGAGGTATTTCCAGTGCTGTGTAATCTGACAGAGGAGAGGAGAGAGAGAGAGAGAGAGAGAGGGTTGAGGTTCCACATTTACCACAGATCTACGAAGGCCAATGTAAAGCTTGTGTCCCACTTGCAGGTTCTGTAATTGTGCCGTTACTAGACAGCATTCATTTATGAGTTGAATTCAAAAGATCTAAAATACATGCCCTGTGGCTGACAACTTCCTCCACACAGCAGCTTTATTAGCCTTCACAAGAGCCCAGTGCCCACTCTGATGAGCCATATGTAACAGGGCTCATTCGGGATATAATGAGCATGTTACAAAGTGATGTAACCCCTCAGTAAAAGTAGTACAGCGTTAAGCCTCCAATGGTGGGAGACCCGGTCTTTTGGCATAGAGGGCTTAACAATGTACTGTGCTGGAGCCACTGCGGTGTGGAGCACTCAGAGGGGCGCTGGTGGTGCATAGTTTGAATCCCGAGCGGGGAGCTCCGACCTCAGACAGCAACACATACCAATCATGAAAGGTATCGACCACGTCAAACCAGAAGAGCTTTTCCAGATCAGCAGGGACACACACACCCGGGGACACAAATAGAAATTGGGCTTCAAGGCATTTGAGACAGAAAATACGAGACACTTCTTCACACAGAGAGGCATCACAATCTGAACAAACTCCCCAGCGATGTGGCTGAAGAGACAATTTGGGAACATTCAAAAACAGACTGGATAGGATCTTTGGATCACTTAATGGATACCAAACGAGCACGATGGGGAGAATGGCCTCCTCTCGACTGGACACTTTCTTATGTTCTTATACCAATCGCAAGTCAGGACAATGCATCTAGAAATTTGAACGGGGAATCTAAAAATGTTTACTTATGGATTCTGGACAAAAAACTGTCCAGAATCTCACAAAGGAAAACCAGGTCATAGAAGGGAAAATTATGCAATGCAAGCCCAGGGAAAATCCTGCCCATGTGACCAACGCATAACTTTTAGTTTTCTGACTGTGTCTAAGGGGATGGGCTCCCTTAGCCATGAAGTGGTCTCCTCTTGATTGTCCCCAACAAGATCCTCCTCGTTCATAGGATCTTTTTTGCTTCATTAGGTTTTATTCTGTGCTTACATTTCATATCCCAACTGGGTAACCTCAAATGATTCTAATTATCTTCCAACTGGAAACAAAGCTAGAGGAAACAATGTGAAGACACAGGCCGTAGATCAGGGCTCATTACACAGGAAAGCCATTATTTTTAATGAGCAACTTCATTATATCAGATTCTACATAGTGTGCAACATCATTCTGTCACTGCAAAGTAACGTGCATTAGCCAAACAGTGGCAACAGCCTGGTCAGTTGTCAAATCCCTGCTGGTAAATTAGTTTTGTGTCAGTTGCAGGAGTATACAATCTTAGGGAGTCAGGTACTCCTAACTAGAGTGCTATAATTTTATTGTTTCCCCCCCTTAAGTCGGTTGCCAAAGAGATCTGACAGAATAGACTGATTTTCATGGGATATTATCATGGGATATAGTCAAAAATAAATCACACAACTGTTGTTAATATTTACAATATAAACACAACGCAACAGGGTTTTCGAGCGTGAATGACAATATGAAATGATGATTACTCACATGCTAACTAAACTGGATTTGGAGGCTGGTAAATACACAGATATACCAGTCTGTTCTCCCGATTCTGCTGAGGCAAAAAGCTGATTAAGCCCGTGTTTACACTTGTTTACTCATAAATATTACTTCATTAAATATACATTCATGAGGGATATTTTTCTTACATGAAACACAAAACTTAATATTTTAATATTTCATTTCAGTATCCATATTTATGAGGACTACATTTTTCTCTAATGCTGCACCTGCGGATGGGCAGGTATAATTAGCATTCACTGTGGAAAATGAAAACAGCAGCATAAAGCATTTTAAAAGTGCCTTAAAATGCACACTTGAAAGCATTGAAATATGAGGGATTATATATGTGATCTTTAATGTAACATGTAAAACAAATGGATATCACTTTTGGTTCTGATGGGTATAAATATTGAAATACTGTACTATACTTATAGAATTTATATCAGCAGTTCTTGTGCATCCGTCCGATTATTCGGGATGTTTAGCACTACGTACAGCTCTGGAAAAAAATAAGAGACCACCTTAATATTGATTTCTGAACTTGGAGTGGTCTCTTAATTTTTTCCAGAGCTGTATATTTAGAAAGGGACAAGAAAAAGGAACACTCAAACAGAAATTAGATTATTTACCAACCTTTCATTTATCTTGAGAATTTCACCATTCAATCCTGAAATCTATACACTATTTCCTTGCATGCTTGGTCCATTTATCTATCTGTCTATCTATACTCTGCTGAGGAGTGTCGGGAGTAATGTCTTAATCTCACCTAGCACACAGTATTATACAATGTAGCAGTACACAACTCTCAAACTGCTCATTTTCATACACTCCCTGTATTGTTCCAGCTTTTGCACTCAATTAGATATTTTATATGCATTCTGAATCATTGTTTATGTCCACCCCCCCCCCCTTTTTTTAATCATTTGCTTCAATGAACATTCAGAAAAGTGGTGGCAATACTTCATAAAGTTAATTTAAGTTTATTTAAAATAGAATAAGCGTGTGCATTTATTGACCACCTTTAATCACTTGGGAGTAATAAGTTATATATATATATATATATATATATGTATTTATTTTCAATACAATGATCTTGGTTGCACTCTTATAAATAGGTATGATCTGTAATTCTAACCAATCTAGAGAAATATTTACATGCACTTCTTTTCCGAGGGTAAGAAATTCAGCGATTCGATTTTCAGTTGAGGAGGAGGGCACGAGATATCATATAACACCAAATAAATACAAACGGGCTGCATGAAGGCTGAGTGCCACACTTTCAGAGTGTAAGGATGAAAGGAAATTACACTGTCACCGCATATATGTTACAAGTCTGCATCAGTGTTAGCAAACAGACAGGCAATACTAGAGACCAACCTCACTCCTGTCAGCTGATTGTAACTAGCGCACAATGGATATGGAAAGGAGAGGCTGCTGATGTGGATCATTGCATCTAAACATCATTGGACATCTCTCCATGTCTTTAGAGATGACTAAATGAGCATCTCTGCCTCGCTGTCATCGGGACTGGGGTTCTGCCGCTGTTTTCCAGACATCCTCATTCTCTGTGCCTCTTTCAAGCATGACAATGCCATCACTCACTCTGCTCGTTTGCGTAGTTCCCTACCTGCAGCCTCAGCCTATCCAGCACTTCCCCTGCCAGCTTTTATCACTCAACTTAGCGCCAACTGATAACCCTGGGGAGCAATGCAGGATTGCTCTCTGCAGCATCATCTGCTTGCACATTATCTGTGGCAACCAGAGGGTCTTCTTATTCAAAAGTGGAATTGGAAACCAGCTGCTCATATAGACACCCATTTCATCAACAGGGGGATGTGGGATGGTCTGCACAGGATGGCCAATAACAGGTTTATCACTCTCACAAAATGAAGCTGTTTACCTAAGCTGGACTTTAGCTAGTGTCTAAGCTGCAGGCCTACTAATGGACTTGCAGTGAGAGGCACAATAATGGAATTAAGCACAAGAAAACACACTAAAGATTTGGAGAAAGGGTCATTTAGGTGTAAAGGGATGATATCCACACTGATTTAAGCAACTGAAAGTCATGCACGGAATGCACCCTAAGATTTTCCAAGAATGAGAAAAGGGATATTTTCACATCATGTTGATTACAGGACGCAACGTGCCCTGATGGGTTTTTAAACCCATTTGTTCATTTTGGATCTGTGTCATATGCGTATGAAAGAGCTCTTAATTAGAATGTGTTAAATGCATGTTAGTCTCATGCATAGATCTTAAGTGCCACTTTCCCAATATAAGTTTATTAAGCAGGCAGTAAAGCATTGAGGGAAAGTGTTTCTTTAGGAAGCAGCTTCTAGCCTACCACCTCCAAATTTACCTATTTTGCCTCTGTTCTACCTCTGACCCAAGCCAGTTATCATCCATTTCTCTAGTTAGACAAACTCAGTAATTTCCCATTATCTTTTCCGTTATGGCAATGGTGAGCTCCAAATGCAACTTTTGTAATTGGAAAGCCACATGGCCTAAAATGTACTGATAATGAATGACACACAATGCTTTTCCACAAAACACAGCTTTTGAAAGCACTGAAATTATATAATTTAATTAAGTCAATAACTTAATCAAGAAATTTAAGATAACTCAAGATTACTGCTTATCAGTGATGAAGAAGACATAAGTGTTGAGCTTCTATACATTTCTAGACGTATAAATATACACAGAGGTTCCCCAACTAACATAAGGGTTCTCTTCTGCAACTCTCTATATAAGTATTTTTTTCCGTAAGTCGTTTTTTGCGTAAGTCGTCAGTCGCAACTACTTGCACAGCTTTTTGTCACTCTGAAATGTCCCTAATCAGGCCTATGGGAACATTTTATGTAAAGTCGAATTTGCGTAAGTCCGGTGTTTTACGTAACCTGGGGAGAGTATACAGAAGTTGCAAACCTTCCTATGTAAACCTCAAGGGAAAGTACTTTCATCTGGGTTGCTGTTCTTATATGATTTTGAATTTACCTTGAAGCTGTCATTAATAATTCAGAAACGCTATAAACCTTTACAAGGAAAGTAAGGTAATTAAATTGTTCGTTAACTGTTTGGATTCAACTTTCCACTTAGTGGCGACTGCAGGTAGCCTCTGTATCATAGGAAGCACTAATAAAGTATGTAAAAATCTGTTAATTACATACACAAGGTCACTAGAAGAGGCTAGTGTCGTATGAAAGGAGTCTCATCTCCAATAGACAGTATTTTCTACAAACCTTTTATACTTGATGCACCATAAAAGGTTTATGCAGAATAAGATGAGAATTCTGTGGAGACAATTGGGAGGTATGTAAACATCGCTGAGCAGTAAATTAATTATGGTTCTTAATTTTACTGCTGGCAGACTAAAGCTTTGACAAACATTTATTGAGGTGTTTGTGTCTGCAGGAACACAGGCAAGGAATCAAAACATATTGTGTAGTTACCGTGTTCAATATGCAGCAAATATTGTGTTTCTAATCTACATATGTGCTTTTAATACTTAACTCCATAGCCTCCTACTACAAGTCTTGACAGTCACAGATTCTTTGACTGAGTGTATATTTTAACTTTGTTATACATCAGAATTGTGAAATGTTTTGTGGATTGTTCAAAACTATATATATATATATATACAGTTAGGTCCATAAATATTTGGACAGTGACACAATTGTCATCATTTTGGCTCTGTATGCCACCACAATGGATTTGGAAGGATACAATCAAGATGTGCTTTAAGTGTAGACTTTAATTAGAGGGTAGTTACATCCAAACTGGGTGAACGGTGTGGGAATTACACCTATTGTTATCTGTGGTCCCCCAATTTTATGGGTTCAAAAGTATTTGGACAAACTAACATAATGAGGAATTAAATTGTGAGTTTCAATACTTGGTGGCAAATCCTTAGCAGTCAAAGACTACCTGAAGTCTGGAACCCATAGACATCACCAGATGCTGGGTTGTAGTTTGCGCGTTTGGTGACCAGGTTTCAGAGCCATACGTGAGCATTGATCAAAAACTTTTCTCTTCAAGGTAGATTTCCTTTCATTAGCGTGCTCTTCCACTCAGCATATTTTAATTGATTATAAACACCTATGGTAAGAGTTATAGAGCTTTGGATGTTTTCAGCAACTCCTTTTTGTTAATTATTAGCTTTAGTAAGTGTTCCAGGGGAAATGTTTTCAAGCAGCACAAAATAACAAGACACAGCCGTACGGGGGAGGGCACAAGCAATCACACACGCTGGACCCTGGTCAGGCAATGTTAATTTACTTGTATGTGGAGGAAACAGCGCAGTTGTGAGCTTTCTATTTGATTTTTATGAAGTTATAATTTAGCAAACAGATGGTGTATCAGTCAGAATAAATATGCCTTTGGATAGGGAAGCCAGGGATTCAATTATAGGAGGCAGATGACTCGTCTCATAAGCAAGTCAAAAACAAATACGCGAGGGAGGACAACCTGACAGGATGCGGTAAGAATAATATTCTGCTCGGAGGAAAGCATTCAGAGGGCAGCTTGGTGCCACAGCTCCCCTCCTGGCAGAAAGGTGAATTCCCCATGCAGAACCGGTCCCTGTAAACTCAGCTAGTTGGATCCTTTATTCCATAAATTATATGAGATTTAAAAAGACACATACATACTTCAGTTGTGTTTAGTTCAGTGCTGTTCTTTATTCTAAATAGCAACTTGTCCTGTTTGTGTTTGGTAGCAAGGGGTAAGGAACAGAACTATGTAAATGTAAGGTGTATTGCTTAAAACAGGTGTTAAATGAGTTTCATACTGAATACATTTACAAATGAAGACTGTTATAATTGTTTCACTTCCCCTGGAGGTGGAGAAAGATTAATCTGAGTACATCTCACATCATTTAACAAGATTTTTTCATTCTACTTGTGAATGGGACATGGCTTATGAAACCCCAAATTAGTAATGTGATGATAATATGCCTGTTGAAATCCAGCACAGCTCAAGACGTCCTTGAGAAAAGAGGTTAGGACTCACAGATTTAGAGTTTGACCATCTTTATTAAAATTAGAAAATACAGAAGACTAAACAATGAAGACAGGTGTATGGGCCCTGCATGGACCCACGAAGCAAGGTTCTCTCAACTACTGGTGGAAACAGTATTTACTGCACAGTCACTACAGGAAATTGAAATATATTACCAAAACAATGAGCGAAAAGGGAATTTGGGGGATTTTTCTGGGTGATGGGTTGTGTTACCCTCAGGAAGCCAAATGGTGGGTGAAACATACAATATTTTGACCACCTATACCTATCCTGTAATATATTGATATGTAAACATTCCCCATGTTAGCAGTTATTATTAAGCAAAAAGTGTAACCATGCTGTAAAACATTGCACCATTCAGAGACTGACAGAGCTTATTCTGGAGAATTTTAAAAACATCAATTACTTCTTTGATTGTACATAATTTAAGCAGGGAAAGGCTGAGATTGTTTGCTAGGCTGCAGCACTACTACAATGTCTAATTGATTTGATTTTATCTATTTTTCTCGTGTTAGCCTTACAACAAACACTCCTGGTGTTGTGAAACATGTTTAATTATAAAGGAAACCTTTTTCAGAATATAAAAAGAAAGCTCTCTGTTTCAGCCCTAGTTACATCAGTTTGATCCCCCCATATGTTTCTGTTCCTCTCAGACAGCGGATGCCCGGGGCATAATCTTCGGTGGTCTTACATATCAATCTGGTGTTTGAACCTCTGCTTATTGGATTCATTAGCAATTATTCACCCTTTCTTTCAATCGGGGTTTTTTATGGTCTCATTTTAAAGGTCAAGAGGGTGTTAGCCTGTAGGTGTTGACTGCCTTTCTCACTCAACAAAAACAACTTAAGAGAGATCTGTGATTTCAAATGTCAAAGACTGCGTTACAAAGCACAATTTGTTTTGTTGTGAAAGAAACATACCGTTGCTAAGGAGAAACACCAGGTTACTAGGGACTCAGCTGAAGCGATCGCATCCCATCCAACACATTTCTTAATTCAGCGTAACAACAACGCATTAATACGGTGAATGTACTCATGTAACAAAGCTGTGAATACAATCAATCAGACAAATAAATGTATGCATATTTAGTGTTATAACATCTTGATAGAGTCCCACTCAAACTTTATTAATTAACACCATGACAATCCACTGATTCTTATTTGCGACACAATTATTATACCACAATATTTCAGCAACATATCTCTCTTATAACCGAAGAGCTGAGGCACACATTCAGACAGTCCTGCTGCCTGAGACACCCTACAGATATAACACATTTATCAGACATTTTTCATGGCTGTCAAGACAGTGAAATTTCTGTTTAGGTTGATGGTTTGTACCAAGCAATCCTCGCAGACAACAATCAATAGTAAGCCATTTGTGTGTATGTTCAATGAATTAGTCAGTGCCTGGCCACTATGATTTTATTTTACTTTGCACACAGTCTGTATGATCTATTACTGTCAATTGGAAGAGTTGCAAGAATGCAAACTGCTTCCGTTGAGGCGAAGACTGTTGAGTCTCAACTTCAGATAGAAAGATTACCTGAAAATGTACCGAACAAATCCAATATCTAATGTTTAATGCATATATATATCAAATTGCAAACTTAAAAATGTAATCTTCCACACATTCATCCCTGTGTGGTCAAGTACCCAGACAAGTATCTGTACAGTCGAGTGGGTGACTGGTCTGAGGATCGCACTCAACGCCAAATTCAAACTCGGCCACTTCCCCCAAGGATGACCGGAGATGTATCTGGGATAGACTTTCAATGTCCTGTGAATCAACAGACTGGAGATTGTCCTCGCTCTACACACAGACAACACAATTTAACATCAACAGCTGTTTTTATTTCCATTGTATCTTTTGATGCCATGAACGATTAATCATAATGGGATTAAGAGCACTTGTTTCACTTCAGTAATCACAAATTAACATGTCCCCAGGTCCTCAACATCCTTTTGATGTGGATCTGCCTTGACTGTAAATATCATAGGGACGTTTTTCAAATAAACTGTCCGACAAACTGCAGTGCACATCCAACTGAAAAGATTAATCTCAGAGATGGGAAACGGACCCTGGGCAGAGAGTAGCATTCTGTCATTAAGCTTCATCATCTGTTTTCAAAGGGTTTGCAGAGATGTTTAATTGAAACTCAGTTAAAATGTTATTTTCTGTATATAGTTATCATCTGGATTGGTCTGTGTGACTGTTAACCGGATCTGTTAACCGTTTTCTTTTTATTAGAAAGTAATATTATCATGTTAGGTCCAATACCACTTTAATACGATTTTAAAAAGCACCAATTTCTGTATTTCGTCTTACTTTGTATCCAGATATGTTTTGATCAAACTCTACATCAAATAAAGTTATTGAATGTATAAACTGTATATAAATATTCATTTTTTTGCATATTTATCTGGTAGTGCATATTAATTAGACATTGTTATTGAAGGCACTGTTTTTATCTGTGTTTACCATTTTTATAGATGTTGTTGTTTCTAGTAATGCAAGGTCTGGTACTAGTATAATTTTATCCCTCTTTCATGTGTTTTTTAATTGTCTACTCTATTTTATATCCAGGCACATTTAAAATGACACAATATTTCCACGGAGCAGCTGTGTTTTCCACATTTTCTTGTATCTCGTCCTGATTCCTCTGGCAAAGCGGTCTTTGAGCACAACCTAGTGGCAATCTTGTCAGCATTATTCCCCTCAGACTCAAGCCTGACTGATAAAGGTTTGCGACAGAATGCTAAGTGATTAATTATACTATTTAATAGTGTGATGTGTCAATAAATCTGCTAGGTTGTTGTCTAATTTTCCTGGAAATTAAGCAACAAAGTACACAATTTATCTGCACCAGGTACATCACCATGACAAATTTAAATGATAAACTTAATCACTTTCTGTGGCATAGCTATTATAAATCAAGATAGATGCTGAAATTATTCTAATCACTATTTTCAACAATGTGATGCTTTCCTTCACCTCTACCAAAGTTTTTTGTACTTGGAATAGTTTAAATAAAGAAGCACAAACAAAGGGATGGAAATTGTGGCCAGTCTGTCTCTGTGTAAAACTATCTTTATATTCTTCAGAAAAATAAATAAATCACAATTTCAAGCATGAGATAGTATCAATAAGAAAAATCTATTGGCAGATTGCATACCTTTTTATTTAATACTCAATGATAAAACCTCTCTTAGGCGGCATTTTTCCATTCTGTAAATTTTTACATAGTTTTAAAATCCATATAGAACAGGCAATATGTCAAATTAATCAAGAGACATAGCACTGTCTCAATACAGGGGGAATTAATAATTTTGGGGTTTCATCCTTTGCCTTTGCCTCACACCAGGCAGCAACAAGTTCACACCTTCTGAGGACGATATCATCAGCCTTCAAAGAACTGAACTCCCACGGCAGGATTAGGATTTTGGTTATAGATACAGCCGTTCTGGGACAGATTTCCTTTGGTGTCGAAGCAGAAATCCCTTCAGATATCCTGACACATAGTGCAGAAGACACGGTTTCATCACACAACCCCTGCTGTGAGCGATGGTGCCATGACCCGGCCAATCACTGGACTGGTGCCCTATCGAGAACATGAGGGCGCTCATCTGCTGATCCCTGCATCGGCATCCTGGTAATCCCACTTCCCAGAAGCCCCTAATACAGATTGTGTTGCAGGCAAAATATTGCGCTGCCACTATTGCTGATCTCATCTGATCTACAAATACAGGGCTGCCTTCTATAAGCCAAAGTTTCACTGAAGTCTGGCAACACTATGTACAGTGTGTTTCCACAATAAACAGATGGTCGTACTCCTGTATGCTATGCTATATAATATATGATATATGATATGTGATATAAGAACATAAGAACATCAGAAAGTTTACAAGCAAGAGGAGGCCATTCGCCCCATCGTGCTCGTTTGGTTTCCATTAATAACTAAGTGATCCGATGATCCTATCCAGTCTATTTTTGAATGTTCCCAAATTGTTGGCTTCAACCATATGATATTGCATATATATGATATGTAATATATAATATATGATATGTGATATGTGACTGATATGTGATATGTGATGTGTGATATATGATGTGCGATATACGATATGTGATATGTGATATTACAGGGTTCTGCTGGTGAATAACTTGCATAAACATAGCATGTTAACATATGTTATTGTTTATACAAGCTGATACTAATAAACTGATCAACACAGAGCCGTGTGGTTTCCTCTCAGGCACCACGCAAACAGCAGTGTTAGTCACTGCAATACATGGAACATGATTTGATTTCATGTCAAAAGCGACATATTGAGCTTTTACATAAAATCATTCTAAACCCTTTCTTTCTTTGTAGAGTATAGGCTGTAGGGTGTTTTCACAGATAATTATTCTGTAATTCCTTAAAAGAATGTGGCTGTTGGAACTGAAAGTCGAGTTGTTAACTTTTCTAAATGGTAAATGTGGTGACAAGTTGCCCCCAGGGGAACCCAGCAGGTCAATAAAACTTGTTTTCCTCCAAACATCCCAGAGGGCGGCTTAGTCATTTATTCCACCTGACTGCTCAGAAAGCCAGATGAATAACAGAGTCTCATTTGAACCTGTGTGTCTTCTCACATGTGAAAAGAGGGAATAAGAAGCTTCCAGAGTCTGAAACTTTGAAATTAAAGCACTTCTGACAAGGCTCATGAAATCACAAGGAGGAGGAGAAAAAAAATGTGTTGAGGTGAAAACGATTGTGAAGCTTCTACTGACACTAAGACACAGCCCTTCACAAAAACAATCCAAAATATCTCAATCCAGACACTATATGCAAGTCACTACTAAGACGAATGATAGGTAAAAGTTAATTATTGGCAAATATATTTTTCTCTGTGGGGGAATGGGAGGAAATAATACAGGTACTGAGTGAAAAGAGTTGTTATTTCTTAATATTTTGTGTTATCTTTTCCTGAAGCTCCACTTCTTATAACTATGTCGCAATCTGGTAAAGGGAGCAATTAATCATCCTTCTGACACTTTACTCTGACATGTCTACTTCAGGGAAACCTCTCAAATTATTCAAACAGCTCCACTATATAAATGATATTTCATGAACAATACTTGGCCTTTATAGCTGCTGCATTTGATAGTGTCTGTCTGCTGGTGTTCGTTTGACGTTGGAATATATGATACACATATAAACTATATTACCAGAAGGAAAGGGACTCTTTTGGAGAGTAGATTACTGTCCATATTAGTTGGATTTTATAATAAGGGTCTGTATCAAGGCTAATAGAGTTGAACAAACTCTGAGGCCTGACCTCCACTGAAATGGACAATGAGAAAAAAGTGCAGAGACTGAATTATCCCGCTGTTTCAGAAGCCAGACTGTGGGACAAATGGTACATTATTCCTGTGGTCATCTGTCAAAATGATTTAATCAGTTATTAAGGCCAAAGCTGGGTAAATAGATTATGGACAGTCAGTGACATGTTGTCTGTTGTTCCAGTCCATTTTGTAATACATTTATTTCTGCAAACATATCTATCTACAGATATGTATACAACGGTAAAGTCTGTTAAACTACATATATCAACATTAAAAGCTTTTCAAATGAAATAACACAAAAAACCTGTGAAACTTTGCAGTGTTTTTGTTTACAATAAACTGGTTTAATCAAATGTATCATCAACATGTTTTCCTTACATTGTACTTGTGCATACATTCAGTTTTGATTGTGTTATTTACCAGGCCATAAACCAACAGCTGCACGCAATGTTCAGTTTAATGTCCACTTCTCAGGCACAGACGCTGCAAAACCAAACATTAATATCATGTTTGCTGTCAGAGTCGAGGAGAGCGACGGAGGAAACAAGCAGCATTCCATTCAACTGCGTTTCGACACAGTATGGAAAATATTGAATGTGTTCTGCAGGATTATAATTCCACCTTTCTCAGAATTAGAGGCTGGGATCTTCCCAAATGCAAGGTCTCCTAGGGAACACTTTTTGGAAAGTCAGAATTTGATTAAACCCCTTGGGAAGTGACCCTATCCATAGCTCTCTAAGGACTATACATAACAATGCACCGATTAACTAACTATCTTATAAAAAATAATTAATCTGAAGGCTTAAAATGTTTGTATAATATTTTGAAATTGGAAGAACATCTAAGAAATCACAATTCTCTATAGTCAATACTCGAAAACAATTTTGTATCAATTTAGAAAATATTATATGAAGTCAGAATGAATGCTTTCATATTATTCTTTCTCCCTATCCATGTATTACTTTTTCAAATTAAAATGCATAATGAATGCAGTTTAATAATAATGTAGTAATTAATTGTGTTCACATCGATTCACACTGCAAGGACAGGAACAGTGTAATTGTGTGTTTGGTAGCTTTCTCTGCCATCAGATAAGGCTGTTAATTGCAGAGGTATAGACTTGAGTCAAGTGACTTGGGACTCAAGTCAAGTCAAGTTAACTCAAGTCAGAATTTATGAGACTTGGGACTTGACTTGAAAAAAGCTGAAATTACTTAGACTTGACATAGACTTGGCAATCACTGACTTGACTTGCAGGTGTTTTACTTGGCATGACTTGAAAAAAGAAACTCACTTTTTTGTTACATTCAAATGGATGCACGGCAATCCGCCGATGAATACGGCACTAATTGTGTAAGGGCTTGTCATACTACAGTGAGGGAAAAAAGTATTTGATCCCCTGCTGATTTTGTACGTTTGCCCACTGACAAAAAAATGATCAGTCTATAATTGTAATGGTAGGTGTATTTTAACAGTGAGAGACAGAATAACAACAAAAAAATCTAGAAAAACGCATTTCAAAAAAGTTATAAATTGATTTGCATGTTAATGAGGGAAATAAGTATTTGACCCCTTCGACTTAGTACTTGGTGGCAAAACCCTTGTTGGCAATCACAGAGGTCAGACGTTTCTTGTAGTTGGCCACCAGGTTTGCACACATCTCAGGAGGGATTTTGTCCCACTCCTCTTTGCAGATCCTCTCCAAGTCATTAAGGCTTCAAGGCTGACGTTTGGCAGCTCGAACCTTCAGCTCCCTCCACAGATTTTCTATGGGATTAAGGTCTGGAGACTGGCTAGGCCACTCCAGGACCTTAATGTGCTTCTTCTTGAGCCACTCCTTTGTTGCCTTGGCTGTGTGTTTTGGGTCATTGTCATGCTGGAATACCCATCCACGACCCATTTTCAATGCCCTGGCTGAGGGAAGGAGGTTCTCACCCAAGATTTGACGGTACATGGCCCCGTCCATCGTCCCTTTGATGCGGTGCAGTTGTCCTGTCCCCTTAGCAGAAAAACACCCCCAAAGTGTAATGTTTCCACCTCCATGTTTGACGGTGGGGATGGTGATCTTGGGGTCATAGGCAGCATTCCTCCTCATCCAAACACGGCGAGTTGAGTTGATCCCAAAGAGCTCGATTTTGGTCTCATCTGACCACAACACTTTCACCCAGTTCTCCTCTGAATCATTCAGATGTTCATTGGCAAACTTCAGATGGGCCTGTACATGTGCTTTCTTGAGCAGGGGGACCTTGCGGGCGCTGCAGGATTTCAGTCCTTCATGGCGTAGTGTGTTACCAATTGTTTTCTTGGTGACTGTGGTCCCAGCTGCCTTGAGATCATTAACAAGATCCTCCCATGTAGTTCTGGGCTGATTCCTCACCGGTCTCATTATCATTGAAACTCCATGAGGTGAGATCTTGCATGGAGCCCCAGACTGAGGGAGACTGACAGTTATTTTGTGTTTCTTCCATTTGCGAATAATCGAACCAACTGTTGTCACCTTCTCACCAAGCTGCTTGGCGATGGTCTTGTAGCCCATTCCAGCCTTGTGTAGGTCTATAATCTTGTCCCTGACATCCTTGGACAGCTCTTTGGTCTTGGCCATGGTGGAGAGTTTGGAATCTGATTGATTGATTGCTTCTGTGGACAGGTGTCTTTTATACAGGTAACGAGCTGAGATTAGGAGCACTCCCTTTAAGAGAGTGCTCCTAATCTCAGCTCGTTACCTGTATAAAAGACACCTGGGAGCCAGAAATCTTGCTGATTGATAGGGGATCAAATACTTATTTCCCTCATTAACATGCAAATCAATTTATAACTGAAATGCGTTTATCTGGATTTTTTTGTTGTTATTCTGTCTCTCACTGTTAAAATACACCTACCATTAAAATTATAGACTGATCATTTCTTTGTCAGTGGGCAAACTTACAAAATCAGCAGGGGATCAAATACTTTTTTCCCTCACTGTATGTGTCCTTGGGCACAGACTCTCTCCAAAGACAACAAAGAGCCGAAGTGGTGTCGTCACTTTGTAGGCACTGGCGTATGCAAATGAGCTTCCGGTTCCTAATGCAAAAATCACATTAATTTTTCCCATAGAGATTCAGAAAAATCGCTCAAATAACATCTACATTCAACACAGGCTTAGGCCATCTTATACGTTTTGTTGTGGAAGCTACCCTCTTTCAATACATTTGGCCATTATAGGTCTTGAAGCACAAACTTACCAACAGCAAGGAAAAGCTAACAAAATGCTAACTTTTAGAAGAACGGGACTACAACAGAGGTGCATGCCTGTGTCGTCTTCTCCACTGCCTTTCTTAGACCCACTGTATCTAAAAGCAGCTGTGCTTGATCCCTCGTTTGGGCTGATGTGGGTTGAACATCATGTTCTTCTTGATGAGAATGCCAAGAGTGAGGTTGCTGACATGGTAAAAGGTGTGTAAACTTTTCATTATTTTTAAGAACATTCCAATTAATAAACAGTGTATCTATCTTATTGATTTGAATTTAAATGTCAACCTGATGATCCTCAAAGTATAAATTGTTTAAATGTGTGTGTATATTGTTGGCTTTTTCAGATTTGATCTTGCGTGATGCACAGCAGGCTGGTCACATGGTTGCTGCGCACACAGAAGAGGAGGAGGCTCAGTGCACGGAAGAAGATGCAGGATTGTTTGCTGCTTATCGCAAGAGGCAAGGAAGAGATGGGCACAGCTCCTCTGCCTCTCAGCTCAGCCAGTACCTCACAATGTGTGACAACATGGTTGGTGTTCTTCTACTTATGTTCAAAGTAAGGCTCAGTAGTAGGAGTGTGCATTTTCTGCTTTGGACCAAAAAGAAAACCCAAATTCATATTTTTTCCTTGAATTTTGTCCCATAATTCACCAATATATATATATATATATATATATATATATATATATATATATATATATATATATATATATCGGGAACCTACTGTATATATATATATATATATATATATATATATATATATATATATATATATATATATATATATATTTTTTTTTTTATTATTATTATTATTATTATTATTATTATTATTATTATTATTTAATTTTTTTATACTATCACACATTATTTCAGTGTTATGGACAATAAAAATGTTTTTGATAATCTGTTGTGTTATGTATTGTATTACTTAAAGTGTAAAGAAGATCATAAGTGGTAATTAATTATAAAAAAGTTTTGAAGACTCGAAGCTCAAAATTGAAGACTTGAGACTTGACTTGACTTGACTTGCAAAATAATGACTTTTTGACACCTCTGCTTAATTGTGGTAGCATTCCTGGCATGCCAACTCATTTAACTTGTGTTTGCAATCTGCCAGCCACTGTATGAGGGAGAGACTTGCGTGCTCGGTGTCATTCAACACAGCTCAAGTGTGTTCTTCCAATTGGTTAATTAGTTACATGTCTGCACTTGAACTAGGATGTGTGCTTATTGTATTTTGTATTGATTGTACTACTGCACTTTGTAATACTTGCTGTGTAAACTGTAAAAATATGCAATATGATTTTCTCCTGTAAATAAAAAGGTCTGTGTTTGTTTTGTGTGTGTGTAACTGTAATGCATCAGTCTGCTCTTTGTAAACATGACTGACTTGCCCATCACTGCATTTTATTTAGAAAACACCACTTGATGGCAGTATTTTGTAACAATACAGACCTGTCATCCTTTACTGTGAATATTCCTCTTAAGTGGAGTGGTCGCAGAAACAATGTGATGCTTTTCCATTTGGGGTTTAATATCCCATGTCAGACCTTTCTATGCTCTTCAGGATCTTATTATTTCTAGAGAGATTTTACCAAGTATTTAAGTTTCTTATTGCTTTTATTCCAATTTAAATAGTCAATTGCATTACAATTGGTTTGCACAGCAGGATGCAAATTTAAATTGTGTATACATTACATTTATTTAACACAATGATTAGATTGACTTGCCAAATCAGCTCACTGAATTAGGAGACCAAACACAAGGGTCTACAATTAATCCTACAGATATTATTTTGTGATTGTTTTGCCAGATTCAAATTATCTCTGATGGGACGAATGAAATTTGAACAACAGAAAGCACCTTCTTGTGTTTGCGTTTTGCTGCTGTGCTTGACACCTCCTGTGACCCTGATTAAATGACTACCAACCAAATGAAAAATACATTTTGTCAACGGATTTTCTGTTGTCTGTGTCACAATCTCAGGAGTCCGAGTTTAATCTGAAATGACTATTTGTCTGTGTTCCACCAACCAACAGTCAATACAGCAAAGTTCAAACTCCATCTATATCCAATAACACTTTGTAGGAATGTAATGAAAATGTAAACAAAATTGGTTGCATTGTTCACTTTCTTTGGTGAACAATATAAAACATGTATTATTTGATATAACCCCAGTAAAATTACATTGAAAGACATCTTCCCACTAAATACCTTTTCTTTCATTCATTGAATTGTAAGCATGTTGTAGAACCAAGCTACAGAAAGCCAAAGAGGGCAAACAGAACCACAAACTAATATACACTAGTAATAAAAAAAACAGCTATACAACGAACATTTTCATAGTAATATGAGTAGTAAGTTGCAGATCAGCATTATTTCTTCAAAACAGGTCTTTTGGATACTTTATTGCTTCATACTATGTATCTACAAAAGCTTTTCCATACACACAAATCGGTAGAAATCCACTCTTATTTTTGTTGAAACACAGCTCTGAGAAAATCGGAAAATAGGGAATATATTCCACTGACAATTCTCATAAATATCCATTTCAAGGTAGAATAAAATATATTGGTAAAATTAAATATAAAGTATGTATCAGCACACAGATTCATCTTCCTTACAGTCAAGTGTAGCGAAACAGTTTGCCACAAAAATAAAGTTTATTTATACTTCAGAACGAAATCCCTAATGCTACATGTCCCTTATTAAAAATGCAAGAATCCTAAATCTACAGTTGAAAAAAAAATAAAGCTGAAGAATGAAGTCCCAGCAGAACCCCCTCCCAACCCACGTAAGTACTGGAAAAGATGTTCTGACTGGGTATGCAGCCCTAAGGGATGGTGGTGTGTATTTCATCTAGGGATTTATCTCTGTATTCTTGCCTTTGATGTGTCAGATTATTCTAATCAGGAAAATATGCTGACACTTGTGTTGCTAGGAGGGTGGTTTATGATTCCTGAAATATCCCTTCTTCAGATTTTGATTTATACTGTCAGAGGATAAATCAAACCTTTATATTTCATTTTCAAGTCCATGTAGCTGGTTCCTTCATGTGGACACAAAGAGGGAAAGCGTGACCCGGCACTGAAATGCCCAAATAGAGATTTGTGGAGCTCTTGTCCAGTACCCCTCAATGCCGTTGTGAAAGTGATTGTGTGAGTATTAATCACTTTATCCTAACCTTTCTGATGACATCCAACCACAGAAAAACGTATGAATGTGTTTTTTATATCCTGTATTTAAAAAACTCACAGAAAAGGTACATTAAATACTTCTTAGTGAAATATATCTCAAAATTAATCTTCTTTTAACGAGCCGTGTTGGTCTGCTCGTGCTTTCCACTTCAATTAAATAATAAATACTCTCATTACAAACAATCCAGTGTGTGTTTTCTTCACCAGAGAGAACGCTCATCTTTTCTCCATTTTGCTTTCCTGTGTCGTGACCCACAGAAGCCATTGTAAACCCATTCCAGTATGAAAGGATACACAGAGATGACAGGGCTTTATGAATGGAGTAAGGAAGGACCCTGGAGAACATACAGCTAATACTTTTTACAGGATGCGATCCTTAGAAGTGGAGTACAGAAATATACAAACACCTCGGCTAGATGCGTCAGACCATATTGACAAAAATAAGACTCACCTTGTTGGTTTTATATACAGAAAATATTACAAGCATTCACTGTAAACTACACGTCCAAACTTCCAGTAACCTGTAACAAATGTATGTTAAGTAAAATGCACTACTTCCTTGAGTCATTATAAATTATACATTAAATTAACTCAACATTTCCAGTATGTAAATTGACGTGACTACAAAGCACCATGGAACTGAGGAATTTGTTTATTTTGTTCTTGTTTTTCTACAGTGTTAACATCTATCTTATATGATATCCTATTCGTGATGCTCGTATATTTTTCATTCAATCAGTGGATATCTGCAGCTAGTTCGTTTATAGATTTAAGGTGGTATAGATGGTCTTTTTTGGAACAATATATATATATATATATATATATATATATATATATATATATATATATATATATATATATATATACACTCACCTAAAGGATTATTAGGAACACCTGTTCAATTTCTCATTAATGCAATTATCTAACCAACCAATCACATGGCAGTTGCTTCAATGCATTTAGGGGTGTGGTCCTGGTCAAGACAATCTCCTGAACTCCAAACTGAATGTCTGAATGGGAAAGAAAGGTGATTTAAGCAATTTTGAGAGTGGCATGGTTGTTGGTGCCAGATGGGCCGGTCTAAGTATTTCACAATCTGCTCAGTTACTGGGATTTTCATGCACAACCATTTCTAGGGTTTACAAAGAATGGTGTGAAAAGGGAAAAACATCCAGTATGCGGCAGTCCTGTGGGCGAAAATGCCTTGTTGATGCTAGAGGTCAGAGGAGAATGGGCCGACTGATTCAAGCTGATAGAAGAGCAACTTTGACTGAAATAACCACTCGTTACAACCGAGGTATGCAGCAAAGCATTTGTGAAGCCACAACACGTATAACCTTGAGGCGGATGGGCTACAACAGCAGAAGACCCCACCGGGTACCACTCATCTCCACTACAAATAGGAAAAAGAGGCTACAATTTGCACAAGCTCACCAAAATTGGACAGTTGAAGACTGGAAAAATGTTGCCTGGTCTGATGAGTCTCAAATTTCTGTTGAGACATTCAGATGGTAGAGTCAGAATTTGGCGTAAACAGAATGAGAACATGGATCCATCATGCCTTGTTACCACTGTGCAGGCTGGTGGTGGTGGTGTAATGGTGTGGGGGATGTTTTCTTGGCACACTTTAGGCCCCTTAGTGCCAATTGGGCATCGTTTAAATGCCACGGCCTACCTGAGCATTGTTTCTGACCATGTCCATCCCTTCATGACCACCATGTACCCATCCTCTGATGGCTACTTCCAGCAGGATAATGCACCATGTCACAAAGGTCGAATCATTTCAAATTGGTTTCTTGAACATGACAATGAGTTCACTGTACTAAACTGGCCCCCACAGTCACCAGATCTCAACCCAATAGAGCATCTTTGGGATGTGGTGGAACGGGAGCTTCGTGCCCTGGATGTGCATCCCACAAATCTCCATCAACTGCAAGATGCTATCCTATCAATATGGGCCAACATTTCTAAAGAATGCTTTCAGCACCTTGTTGAATCAATGCCACATAGAATTAAGGCAGTTCTGAAGGCGAAAGGGGGTCAAACACAGTATTAGTATGGTGTTCCTAATAATCCTTTAGGTGAGTGTATATACATAATACAATCAAAAGCATGAAAGTATATCTGCTTGTTGGACTAGCTACATAAACTATATTTAGACCCAAGATTTAGACCAAACTTGCTCATATTGCAGTCGTCCCCTTTCAAAAATCCTTTTAGTGTTAAATGTTTTGTAGAAATTCCTCGGGGAATGTCTAAAAATACAACTAAGCTCAGAAGTGGGCCGCACTGTCTTTAAATCCCATTTGTGGCTCTCCTTTCAGCATCAGCATTTCCAGAGTTCTTCACAAGAATTAAATGTGTCTGACAAATTAATAAATAGTAGTAGTAATAGTAGAAATAATAATAATTAGAAAAATACATCTCCTAGCCATCTCCAGGTTGGGTTTCAATCCACACCAAATCCCTCCACATGCATTTAGGATATTCTAACAGCACCAGATTAAGATAGACCACCAAAATCACCTGGAGGGCAGAGTGTGCCTTTAATGTTGGTACGAACTGTGATCGTGGCACAGATGTTACAGCAGGCTGCCTCGAGCACGGCTGCAATAACAAGCAGCAGCATGATCAAAAGGTGAATAAGCAACTTGAGCAAACGTAATGACTGAGCAACAAGGAGGCACTCCACAGCCTTCTGAGCACTGCTATTATCCTGAAATGATTGTTACTGCTGGCTTATATAAGGTTAAACAGGATGCAATGGTAGTATCCAGTAAACACATTATCGATAATGTGCCAGTACAGATGCAAAAAACAAACTAGAGGACACAGTGTACAGGTTGCATATTTGCATATCTTTAGTTTTCAGCAGCATAGGTAGCTCCTAACCAGCTTGGGGGATTGTCACCACATGGTACGATCTGTGCAATAACTGATATATTATCTGTGGGGAATGTTTCACATCATCTAGCCAGTCTTGTTCCCATTTCAATGCAGTGACGGAAGCAGTCGAGGTGATGATTTCTGATGTGGCCCCCTACATTGTGATGAAATCTCGCTCACACCATCACTTTCTGCTGAGGAAACAGAGCTTGCAACATAGCAAATAAATTACATATCTAAAGCATGCACACATGAGCACTTGATCCAAGTCTTCAAAATCATGAAAGGCATCGACCACATCAAACCAGAGGAGCTTTTCCAGATCAGCAGGGACACACGCACCCGGGGACACAAATGGAAATTGGGTTTCAAGGCATTCAAGACAGAAAACAGGAGACACTTCTTCACACAGAGAGGCGTCACAATCTGAACAAACTCCCCAGCGATGTGGCTGAAGAGACAATTTGGGATAATTCAAAAACAGACTGGATAGGATCCTTGATCACTTAGTTATTAATGGACACCAAACGAGCACAATGGGGTGAATGGGCTCCTCTCGATTGGACACTTCCTTGAGTTCTTTTGAGAGTGTAAACATGTTTCCTCTAAAATAGAAAAACTGTGTAAAAGAAAAAACAGAAATTATTACTTCTACTATTCTATTCTGACTCTCTTTCTCCTAATGCAGTCTTAAAGCATGCTGTTCCAAAGCACTGTATGTCTGGCTTTTGCATTATAGGTAAACACACTGCTGCCAGGGGACTGATATTTACCCGTCCGTAGTTTCATTTCCTCGTTCTCAGATGTTACACGACCTTTCACCTCTGCCGGCACTGTATTTTCAGCCGCCTGCGAACACGCGCCGTTGAGAGTGTACTGTCGGAAACCGCTGCTCCAGGGGTGAGGCACTCATAATATGGGTCACCGGCTGACTGCAGCGCTCGTATCTGAGCGCACTTGTGTTGCGAACATACAAATGAGATCCGTTTGTGTTGGAGATGGGTACAGTGCGTCAGGAGTCTGCAGCCCTGCTCCGGGAGACGCACAGGGCTTCCTGAACCTCTTCCAGATGAGCTCGGAGTCACTTCATCAAACTGATTATTTTTTTAATGAGTAAAAGTTCACATGTTTTCCAGGTCTCTGTGCTGGTCTGCTTTAAAGCTTTACAAAAACTGCAGTTCTCCAGGTTTGCAGACTTCTGTGAAGCTTGTTCATCTGTTCAAATATACTATGTGGATTAGATTTACTGAAATAGTAGTTTAACATCATAAATATAAACATTCATATATAAACAGAAACATCAAAAACTAGACAAACAGATTAAATAACCCTTCATATATTTAATGTATCCTTATATATTATATATTTTGTTCTGTATGCTATTTTAACAAATAGTGGCATTATTTTTAGCTCTAAATTACTGTCCTTCCTGACATCACAGGGCTTGTCTCGAAATCAACTCATTACTTTACATTTTCTTCTGCCTCTGACACAACAGGAGCGAAGTACACCAAAAAAAAAAGGTTTATGACACAAAAAGAAAATTGCAACTGTTCCCAGAGTCCCATTTTAGTTTCGAAAGCTGGCCCTAGTTTTAAAATTGCTTTCCTGTTGTGATGTTGATCTTCTCGTTGTACATAAGGGACAAGTGTGCCATTATAAATCCTCGCCTGCTCTCTGTTGTTCACAATGACATAAAGCTGTCACACCAAGCAATGACACTTCACAGGGAATGAAATCATGCACTGGAATCCCACCAGGATAAGGTAAAACCCAAGATATGTCTTGCTTTTTGACACTGTCTAGACTCAAATCTTATGTTATATGAGAATGAAATAGATTCTATCCTTACAGGCTATGAAAGTATTTTGATTAGTCACAGAGAACTGGTCAGAAATTGCTGTGGTTTTCCTCCCTTGAAAAATGTAGTAATCGTCAGTATTTCTGAAGTATTATGTTGAAAAACCAAAACAGACAGGATAATTCTATTGTGTTGCAAGTCTTTTTGCTATTAAAATAACGTTTTAATATTTAATTCTGCAAGAGATAAGGGTCATATTGAACTATCTGATATGTATTATTAATGCAATAACTATGTTGTAAAAGAAAAATCATTTAAAATGTGGATTTTCCAATACAAAAAGGTTGTATATTATCAGTTCACAGCCTCCCATCTAAATATGCTCATTAAACCAAATGACTTAAGGCCATGTGCATAAAACATTTGCCATCATAATCAAGTTGCACCTGTTTCTTTTTTAATAGCCAAACAACACAATGATGCAGTGTTATGGAAACATTTCAGAATACTAATTTAATACTCCCAGCAGCAATTTAACCTTTTATTTATGTTTTTGCAACACTGTGAGTTTGAAATGGAAGGTGTGACAAACTTCTGGTCTCTATTAATGATTAATTATCAAATCTCACGCCATATATATTCACAATTGCACAAATGAGTATAGCTTGATATAGATTGCATGTGGATATTGTGCCACAGAGAATAAGTGCTTGGGATGTTTTTTTGTTGTTGTTTTTCAATGAGTCATGGCCTGTTGTATTTTAAGGAGCTTAGACATGAGTTTGTATTATTAAGGTAGCCTTTGGTTACGTAACAAAGATTTTATATGTGCAAGGCAGAGGGATTTAAAGTAGCAACATTGGGATTCACCCAATATGGGCTTCAACTCTTGCATCAGAGCAGAAAAGCACAACATGGGAAAATACGGTCACTCTATTACATAACTGCTTAAAAAAGAAATATGATATCACAGGCAAAGGGCATCTTAGAGGTTTCATCCAGTCGACATTTTAATGATTATATTAGCAAAAGTTTTGTAGACAGGAACTTCCTTTATCTAATGAGTCCCATTAATCTATGTCTATTAATACATTATCTGGCTTTCAATAACCATGCCAGCAGGCTGGTGTAGCAGACTATTAATACCTTCAAAAGTCAATTAATATGTCCCTGGGTTCCGCCTTTCAGCAGAAAACCTTCCACCCTTTTAATAGGTGTAAAAGCAGCTCTGTGCCTCAGTCTGAAACTTCCACGCGCCCCATATTGAGTCAAGATTTCACTGTGGATTTTGAATTGGTCTGAGGAGGACAGTGGGACAAGACCACTGAGTCAATTGCTTTCCACCATGCCTCTGTCATTAGGAACTGCTTCACTCTGTACTTCAATCAATACTATGTGTTTGTTTCTTGGGGAATTGGGGTTTTAATACACAAATAGTGAGAAAACTGGGAATGCAACATGGACACCATTATTTAGTTATCTATGCATTGATTTCCAAACAATGCAGAAATCCAGGAACTTGTTTTTGTAACGTTTACTGCATACAATCGTGCCGCAGGGTGTCTAAACATATTAATGGCTATATCCCTCCCCTGGGTATGGACTCTTCTGAGCTATTAAACGGATTGACAGCCCACCGATAAGCACAGCGCTTCTCCCGCTTAAGGCTTGTTTACCCTCTGCAGGCCGATTTGTGAATTTCCTCAAACAGGATTGTGTCTTGTAGATTTAAGCCGCGTTATCAAGTCTCTCAACATTGGAAAAGTTGACCCAACAGAATGATTTGCATATATATATATATATATATATATATATATATATATATATACAAAATAATGTTTTTATCAAAAATCTTGATACACTTTCTGGACAACAACAATTAATTTAAAGTATATGACCATTGAATGGTACTTATAGATAATTTAAAAGTCAATAAAAGCACAATGCTTTATATATATATATAGTTACTCATTTACAAAAAGAAAGAAAGAAAGATAAAAAGACCCGGATTCTCACACTATGTGCTGATTTAGAGTAATCCACTGACCAGACAATGAAAACTTTGTACAGTAGTTTCCAAACTTTGCATCTCTTACCCACCGTCAGGGTACAGCGAGATATAAGCCGACATGCAAAATTAAAAGCAAGTTTTCCCGAAAAAACACACCAATAAATCGCATGGCTGCCTGCCAGTAAACCCCCAAGTGTTATTGGTGAGGTCAGTCCTACCTTGATGTCTTTAGTAGAATGACTGGAACAGGGCTGCGATACGGAAGCCGTTTGGTTCATGTTTCAGCACCCGGGACAGCTCCACACGCTGCCGCTCCCTGGGGGGGGTTTTGCCCGGAAAGCTTCGCCTTTTCTTTGTGGGTAAAAACACGCACTTCTCCTCCTTCAGCCGGTGCCGTGCTGTGCTGCGGTGCTATGAAGTGTTCATGTACCACTGATGAAGTCTTCATGCACTACTGTGGCTCCCAGGCACTTCACCTCCTCTATCCCGTGACACGTCCTCTTCCCCAGCCATTAATCCAGATATAAGCATCATTGCCCAACTCCAAAGGGCACGGCGCGACAGCTGGCCCGGCGCTATTTCAATTGTAGATTTATAAAGACAAAAAGTGATATAACCTCAACTTTATTTTGAATGTCATGATTGCATTTTGAAAACTGTGCACCAAAGAGAAATAGCCTGATCCTACAATACTTTGAGATCCCCGGACAACAATATCATTCAATTAATTCTGCTAATTAAAACTGGGGTGGTCTTCACAGTCTCCGATTTTAGCCCGCAGTAGATGCATTATTTGCGTGTTTAGCTTAAATACAATAACCCAGTGCCTTATATATAACCATTTCAACCAAAACAGTAAAATGATAGATAGACATACAGGGAATTAAAGAAAGTCGCATAAGTCAGTATTTGAATACCAATGACAATTAAAGATTCGCGATTATAAATACTATTGTTGTTCTTGCTTTCCAAGGGGGGATTAAAGTGCTGTAAAGTTGTAAAGTTGCTCTCTAGTTTACAGATTAAAAATATTAAACAGCTGGAGTGGAAATCGTGTGACTCACATGTGTGTTTAATCTTGTTTTGCCAGCCTTACAGTTTATTTAAATGGAAGTTAGTTACACTGTACTGGCAAGGTGGTTTGGTGTCTATTTCATGTGCGGCTGTGTTTAATTGTTGTTAATGGCAGGTGGCACGTTTTTAGACCGCAGCCCAACACTGATCTAAGTCTGTATAAAACATCCCTTTGCACAAATAACGGAATTCCAGCTAAGCTTTTAATCGTATCTTCTGAGGAACATTGCACCGCCATCTGGAGCCGGGCACTCATGGGAAATAAGGGTTTATTACAGGAGTTACATCACATCAGAAACATAATTACTGCAAAACAGTCGATAGTCTCAGTCCATGTTGTCTATCTGATCACAATGATGATTGAAATGTCTTCTTGTGGCGCAAAGAATTACATCTTTCCCGCACAATTAATTCGCCGGAAATGCGGTTTTATTGTGGGCTTTACTGAACATCAAGTAAAGACAAACAGGCTGGACTTTTAAAAGTGATGATGTGTAGTCGAAGTATATTTTTAGTCTTTTTGTTGATTTCCCCCCCGTCATGTATTACTTAAAACGTAAAGCTTTCGTATTATTATATTCTTATTCTTATATATATATATATATATATATATATATATATATATATATATAAAATTTCTTTCTACAAGCTATTGCATTTTTAATAACTCACAGTAAAACTATGATTTCATCTTATTAACATTTCTAGCTCATTACATTCTCAACTACTTAGTGTATGAAACTAATGGTCCCGATCCAGACTGTAATGACTGCATAGGTGGGTAATTTATCACATCTTCCAAACTATTAACATCAACTGAACGGGATCCAAGAAATGCTGACAGTGATGCTTTTTTTTTTTTTTTTTTTTTTGATGGTCTCTCTTTTCTATCTATCACTGTACCAGTGCCATTGAAATACTGTTGAGGAAAAATAAAAATATAAGCTCTCACTGTATGAAAACTGTATCCACGCTCACACATGCATATATCTGAATGGCAAATGAGGTGCGATTGCAGTCCTATCCTCAGTCTTCATTATCATTTGATCCCTGAACAAATCAAAATGCCCCTCTTTACATTTTATGAAGGAAAAATTAAATGAGATAGACTTTAGTTATTTTCTGCATCAGTGCTAGCAGGTCACTTCTGGAAGAACCACTTACTTACCCATCACTCTCTCTGTTTCAGCAGAAGGGTGTGCGTCATTTCTAATATGTTATCTTTTAACACTGTTCAGTTTGTCGCATGTTAAGTTTGAACACTTCCACTATATTACATGTAGAGCTATTGTGTAAAATGAAACAGTCTAATCTAAGATAATAATGCATTTGTAAGATTATAAAAGAACATTAAACATATTATTTTGGATTCCCTTATTTTACCACAGTTTTACACACAGCCAGGATTCTGTAAATACAAACCAAGCTTCTTAATTCAGTATTGTATTGATTGACTGGTTGATTGATTGGTTGATTGGTTGATTGATTGATTCACAGATGCCCATACCCATAAAATCTACACATTTGAAGACATATAATACAGTAAGAGCAAGAAAATAGAATATACAGTTTAAGTCTTCATTGGAGTAAAAAAAAAAAAACTTTGTTAGTTTTTCTCTGTGTTCCCTTGTAGGCTTTGTTTAACCTTCTTGTCATGATGTACCAGTATTTACCTAAATATAGGAATTAATGAGAAGAAATTTTAAGTGTATCTTAAGAGAATCCCTTTAAAATAATTCACAAATATAATCAACTTGCCCCAGGTAATTTTCCTCTCTCTCATTTAACTGCACTTTTCCTTGGTCTTGTTGTTCTGCTCACAAATGCTTCAGGGTGTTTGATTCCCTCTCCTATCTCGGAGATTGTGTTTATTTATTTATTTTGGCCCTCGGTGACTGGCGCATGTTGAAGGTGTTTAAAAGAGGTGGAAGAGTCCAGCAATCACTGGCATTCATTCTGCAGGTTATTTTACACTTTAACACAATGCCAAAACACACTTTCTTGATCTGAAGCCTTATTTAAGGAAGGCACACTTTTCTAATCTAAAGCTGTCTTTAACTGCCAAGTTCCGAGGCCTTACATTTGACTCCACATAAAATTTTCTCTGCTGATCACGGCTGGAATCTGCTGCTAGGCCTTCGAGTTCACACTGCTGTCATTATTTTTTATGCAGAAGCATTCACGGTAGATTGACAATTGCACCTCTCCTGACCGCCTCACTGGGCTTTTTTATGGCGTTTGTTGAATTTGTTGCAGCTAATGGAACAAGGGGAGCTCATTTATAACCATTTGGTAGTGTCTTCATAACTGCATATTATATTGTACCCTATTATGACTTTGTGATACTGAAGAGATTGATACTGCGCTATTAAAATCAGTGCCACAATCACACAGTAAATACATTATGAAATATTTTGTTATAGTTACCCAATTTTAAAGAGAGTGGTTGCTTAAATGATGTTACATACCTTAGTCATCATTGATTCAATTAAACTGTACTCATTTGAAGGGAAGAGTAATGACTTTAAAGTCATTTAAATGGTAAATCTCTTATTCATCAATAATCATCCTATAGATAGAGCCCTGTGCCACTATGCCCCTCCTGCAGCTTGCTCTCAGATATACAACACGTGTTTTCTGACGTCTGAGCCTTTATTCAGAGTTGAGGTTGAAGTCCTCCAAGATGTGGAACAAATTACCAAGACAGGGCTTGAAGCTCCAGTGAGTGTAATTTCAGCTAGGCTAAAATACCTCTTTAATTGTGCATATAATTTCCATGCATGAGCATCCGGCTCGTTCAAGTGCAAAGCAATTTACAATAGGAGGGGGGGGAAATAAAGTGTCCGTTAATAATTAAGCACTGGAACCTCTGGTAATTCGATCGAGATGTCCTTTTATATCTTCTCAGACTGCTTTTCACTCATGGCACACGGCTATATGCATAAGTGCACAGCTTCGCCGCTGGTTCCTCCATTATCACAGCCTCTTATGAATACTTTATCTTACCCCCAAAGGTACGTTGTGCTCTCTGAAGAAATGCCTGTAGACTCTTCCATTCTGAATTTCAAAGCCTGCAATCTCTCGATCTTCCTCCAGTTACTGATGGGACTTCAAGTCCGGTGTTATGACAAATCCGGCACCCCATGGATATCGCGCATCCCCTAGCAATCACCTTGATTTCACACATGCGCTTCAGGGGGTGCCATTAGGTATACTGAAATATTTTGTCATAACACCTGTTCAAATCATGTGTCCTTCATCCCAGCCCTTACAGACATAAACATGCAAATTAGCAGAATTCATACATCGATATTTTCATCATGGCATTTATTTCACTAAAGCTGTGATGAATTCTAGACACACTTTTGTGTCAATATAGTACAATCATAGCTACCCCTTAATCAAAAAAATAACTTTGTATATATTTATCATAATGATAATCTAAAGGAAAAACTGGTTGTAAATGTCCACTTCATTATAATGTATACATTTTCTAATTATAACTTGCAGTTATAAAAAAAAATATATTATTTAAAAAACTAATTAATTAATATCTGCATTTTCTGCTTATCTGTTATGTATAACTAAAACTTCATTGCCGATTCACATGACGTCTTTAGGGACCATCATTTAAAATGAAATAATAATAATAACTCTTACTGTCATGATGTACATTATAGTAAATGTAATTAAATTACATCCATTGGGGGTATTGTTTAATTGAATAAAGTCTCTTTCGAGTGTTAACTTAGGGCAAAACAACCGACGACTGATCAAATGTGGAATTAAGATTGAGTTATTTGTCTTTTTACGCTTATTTCTTCAAGAATTTAGTGAGAATAGCAAGGTTTCTATACGTCTTCTGCAATAATACTATAGTTCAGTTACAATATTTTGGGTTGAACTCTGGTCTGATTTGGACAGTCAGAGGGGGCTTTGTGTATCAGAAATACCAACAGAGTCAGAATAAAGATGAATCAGTGGAAAGACTACATTTGTATCTTAATAACTAAAGTTATTATTATTATTATTATTATTATTATTATTATTATTATTATTATTATTATTATTATTATTATTATTAACAAGCAAAAAACAAGGTTATGCTTAACTGCATAAACATCTACAGAAGAAACTGTGGGGACACGTAGGAAATATGCGCAATGAGGATGTGGGACATGTGAGTTCACTGGCCAACTCAGAGATGAGGAAAAGCAGATGTTGGAGACATAGTGCTCGTCCAAAGGGATGATAACGGGAGAGCTGGTTAAGTGAACTGCTCGGAAACTTAAAAGTTAGCCAGATGTGACTCTTCCTGCATGCATGCGTGAGATTATTCGGTTAATCTCCATTAAAATATAAAACGGCATTAAATATATATGAGGACAAATTGTTAAAGAGTAAAGAGGTTCAAAGATTGGACTCTGAGACGCCAGCTGTTAGACTCCACCCATCGCTGCTAGTGTGAGTCTGCAGCACTATTTACATACAAATAATCATACTAATTGAGAGGTGTAATATCTACCCCCAGTATTGCAGCTTTTAATGTGTTGTATAATATTGGATAAAGAACAGTGTATCCATCGTGTGTCTCTACAAGTCCGATGAAGAGTGCACAAACATTTTAAATGATTTGTGCCTGGGGTATTTTATCATAGATTATGGGCAAGGAATGTTAATTTAAAATCATCTTGGAAGCAGTCTGCCAGCAGTGAACTTCAATGCATTTCAATCCTATTAGATTCTCTTACCTTATTGTTTTATGTAACAAACAAACACACTGTACCCTACAGAGAGAGAGAGAGAGAAGTTTTTTACATGAAAGAAGAATCAGTTTGGACTGGCACTGTCTGTGTCTGGGCAGAGAGGGGCAGGCATGGTTCAGACAGGAAGAGGTGAAATTATCTGTTCTGTCTTTGTCCATCTTTCTGTTAATCTCGGAGACTCATCTCCCAGAGCCGAGATAACAGCCGCAGCTTCCCTGACAGGGTCTGAGGCTGCAGTGCATTCTGGGATTGTATTGCTCAGAGATCCGTACGCTGCTGTTGCATTTCGTGTTTTGATCTACAGGTACAGCACTCATGTCCTCATGTATCAGACTGAGGTTTAAAATAACACAATCTTGTTACACAAAACTATGTCAGATCGACTGCCAAGATGATGCCGGGAAAAGATACATATCACCCCAAAATGCCAGCGATGGTACAGCAAGGCAGAACAGATACAAAGAGTTGAGCCCCTGTCCAACTCCACCTTCCAGACCTCTCTTGGAGCTGATTAACTCACCCCCTCCCAACAGCATGTGAGGCCAGCTGTCTCCTCACTCACCCTTATCTACAGCTTTTGAAATGCTGTTGATACAAGACTGGTAGACAGACTCCCACCCATCTTTTGTTACGCTATTGACACCAGAGACCCCTCAGCCAACTGTGTCCACTTTCTGTGAATCAAGATCAAGAACATTTAGGGAGATTGGGCTTTTCCCAGAGTGTGGAATATGACCAGGGTGGGATTAACGCAGTTGCAGTAATGATGAAGCAAGAAATGAATGAAACATTATGACAAAAACCTTTCTAAATGGATTTAATCAAAGTGATCAGAAAAAAAGGATACAAAACTGGCACAAAATAATAGAAACAAACTAGCAACATTGTAGATGGAAACAACGTAGGGTTTAAAATACCCCAATTAAAACACCATCAGAGCTTCCGACATCTTCATAACAACGGTATCTGCTGTTGAGAGTCTGACTTAACTGTCGACATGTGAGTGAAGGTCGCTTTGACACATCAGAAGCTATGAAATTATAACTTATTCATTTTACACCTTTGAAGTTTCATGAAATATGCACGGAACAATTTGAACCATTAAAAAAAACCATAAAGACTATTGATATTTAATTACAGTTTGAGTGTTTTCTTTCACTAAAGGGCACAAGGAAAATAATTACTGAACTAAGCTGCCCACTCTTAATTCCCAAGAGCCCTCCTATTTTCTATAAGTTCCCAGAGGTATTTATTGCTGGAGAAAAAGAAGGCTGCTGTAAGTTCATGAGTTGTCATTTTTTCTTTAGTCAGAGTATCGGTCGGTGTGTTGCATGATAACAGAGAAACACAACTCAAACTCAAAGCAAATGATAATATTACCTACACAATAAAAAGACTAGTTCAAAATAAATATAAATATATTTCATTCAGTATAACACACCTAATTGCTTTTTTGAGGACACACTCAAGCCAATCCTATGGATATCCGAGTAATGAGGCGTATGAACTTGGAAAACAAGGCACAATGTCAAGACACGCCCTGGGAAAAGTCTGTCAAATGAATGCAAGATGTTCTCAAACAGCACAACATGGGTTTCCCTTGTGAATTGAAAACCAAATAAAGGAACGAATGAATATAAAGCTGTGCTCCGGTGATGTGTTCTCAGTGCATTGCAGGGATATTGTTTGTTTATTCTTCTTGGGGGGATCGCCACTTAATTCCCTTTGATAATTACACTTTCAAGACTGTAGACAGATGCTCTGATTTGATTTAAAGGCAGGAATATTCAGAGGTTACAAGCAGGCTGACATTTGACAATATTACAGATAAATCAATCCAGTTTCATTAACCACTGCATCCAGTTAAGGGTCAAAGTAACACATAAATCAACATTAAAATTATTATTATTATTATTATTATTATTATTATTATTAATTATGATTTATTATTATTATTCAAGATGCATGGTCTGTGATACCAGCACAAGAGTCTGAGGAAGCATTACTGTGTAACTTTGACCATAAACAATGTGGGGAAGCAATAAAAAAGGCAAACACGATGTTAGGGTATATTGTCAAAAGTGTAGAATTGAGAACAAGGGCAGTGATGTTCAGACTGTACAATGCACTAGTTAGAGCTCATCTGGATACTGTGGACAGTTCTGGGCTCCACACTTCAAGAAAGATATCGCTGCTCTAGAGGCAGTTCAGAGGAGAGCAACCAGACTAATTCCAGGTCTGAAGGGAATGTCCTACTGAGAGACTGAGGAACTGAACCTTTTCACCCTGGAACAGAGGAGACAATGTGGGGACTTGATCCAAGTCTTCAAAATCATGAAAGGCATCGACCACATCAAAGCAGAGGAGCTTTTCCAGATCAGCAGGGACACACGCACCCGGGGACACAAATGGAAATTGGGCTTCAAGGCATTCAAGACAGAAAACAGGAGACACTTCTTCACACAGAGAGGCGTCACAATCTGAACAAACTCCCCAGTGATGTGGCTGAAGAGACAATTTGGGAACATTCAAAAACAGACTGGATAGGATCCTTGATCACTTAGTTATTAATGGACACCAAACGAGCACGATGGGGCGAATGGGCTCCTCTCGACTGGACACTTTCTTATGTTTGAGCATCAAGGATGCATCTAGAACACTCTAGAACAGTTCAGTGTTGACTGTTACTGTTTCAGACCCAACAAGAATAATAATTAGAACAGGGAGACACAGGATACAGCATACACTGCAAAAACTTTATAATACCATAGCATTGGCTGCATTATTTATTGATGCTTTTACTTGCATAATCTAGTGATTGATCGCTGTCTCTTAGGGTCCCGATGCCTTAATTTCCATTGAAACACGATCTCTCAGGCTTCTCTGAATCGAACGTTTTGGGGATTGCCCCTTTTTTATGTAAATATTATCCAAAAGGGACTGGATTTGCAATTTCATTGTTATTTACAAATCACAAGTGATTTCAAAATTAAATTAAATGTTGTGTGCATGTATATATGAATAACTAATGGAATCAGAAAAGGTATAAACTTGATGTGAAGGAGAACTGCCTGCTGAGTCGGTCTCTGAAGTCTTTGTAATGATGTGTGAATGTGATGGAGGCAGAGAACAAAAATCATATCCCTCACAATGTGTAAATGTGGCAAAACTAGAATGTAAAAAAATAGGAATGAATGGAGAACACAGAGAAAGTTAAAAAGTATCAAAAACAAGAGGAGACACTTCCATCTTCAAATATATTAGTCAACGGTTAGTTAACTAAGATGAGATGATGCAAACCCACCATAGGCTTCATAGAAATCTTATAGCAATTTCAAAATATTTGGGTTTTGCTTATTTTTATGTCATAACTAGTATATAACACACTATTTCGGTATAGAGGCTCCCAGCACAGACAGCCCTGATTTAATACACCCTGAAATAACAAGATTTAACTGCAGATCGTTTTCATATCAAAGGCCGTTCTGCTGCTAACTATGTCACATCAACATACAGGCAGGAATTGCTGTAAAGAAAAGCTCTGATTTTCTTCAAGGTCAGACCGTATTTCATTTTCAAGACTCTTAAATCAGCCTGTTATCAATACAATGGTTTATATGCAGTGGGAAATAAATAGTTAGAAGAACATTCGAATGATACACATATGAAGGTTGATAGGAGATCATTAGTAGTGTTTGAAATGGGCATAACTACAGTGTAACACCTGAGCTGAGTCTGAGTGTCCAAACTTCAGTTAAGAATTGGGTTTCTGTAAGAAGACACGGACAAAAAGCAGGAGATTCATTACATGTCAGAAATAATACACGTTTTTATGAGTCCTTGTCGTGTAATGGCTATTCATCATGCTCTGTCACTGGCCAAACATGTCAGGAAATAACCCATCTGATACTTAATGAAGTAGAATATGAAACACAACCTCACAGTGGTCCGTGTGCGTGTTCACAACAAGGACATACCAATTGCACGCTCTCAAACATTGAGCCCATGAGCTGTATGATTAAGAAAGCTGGAGAATTTCTAATCTTGCTTTGAGGCCAAAACTGGATAGAAAAACTCATTTGCATCGGTGGGAGGAATTACTGTATGTCCACAAATTGAGTTTTTCCTCTGATAGAGTTTATAAGGTTACTTTTTAATGCATTTGAAATTAATTTGCCTGAGGATTGTTTAGTGCTGCTAATACTAAAGATTCATTTCCCTCATTCAATAAACAAACATACCTGAGTATTGCGATTTACATAATATGAGGCATATTGTTTATGATACCTTGTTCTGTTCTGAATGATTACATACTGATAATCAACTTAGATATAGAAATCACCCATATAATGTGCTGCAATGCATATTTTCTGGCAATGGCATTTGTGTTCTAGAAATAAAACACATTTGTTCACAAAAAACAAACACCCATCAATGTACAGTCAACGATGGATGTAAACAAAAATCCATGTGCTCTGAAGAGGAAAAACATGATTACACATTCTTGACATTGCCTATAGTATAAAATGTATAGGGATACATAGGGAGCAGGTCTCTGTATGTCTGTTCGTAAAGAGAAGTGTATACCCTCTTTACCCTCAGTTACAGAGGAAATAATAAATATTTTAAAGAATATACTTTAAAGAGGGCAAAGAATGTGCAAGGAAAGTAGTTTTAGCAACGTTCTGTTACAAACAGCGAGTGTGTCTTTTACATCTTCACATAAATGTTGTTTTTTGGCATGATGTATATATACACACACACAGAGAGAGAGAGAGAGAGAGAGAGAGAGAGAGAGAGAGAGAGAGAGAGAAACAGTACAGTACATTTAAGTAGGGATAATCCAAAAACCAGAATAGTTCCAGCGGGGTTAATCCTAGCCCCCGAGAGCCCGGGCTTGACTTTTCCTGAGCAATAACAATGCTTTCCGGTGATGTGGAATACTGATTGTGTGTCCCTTTCCCCTACAATTAACTAAAACGATGCAGGTACCGGTATGATTTATGATCCCACTGTAACCGATGTAAGAGACAGGAATGATCTTGTATTTATTCAAATTGTGTTTAGTATTGATACAGCAAGACAATATGTACGGGTAGTAAAAATGAATTCCCAGGGATCACTAGACACCATTACCTAAAATAATTCACGTCACGGCTGAGGAGACAAAATAAAATAACATGCAATAAATTAAGCATCTAAAATTCATATGTGCATGTTATGCATTATGTTATGAATTACATTTAATGTTGTGTTATCTGCCCCCACATGTTCTGTTCTGCAACCTATTGTGTGTAAAGATCCAGATACCTGCTGACAAATCTGCTCAAATTACTCAAGTTTGTGTTAATGTTAACAAGGGGTTCTATAAAACCATGATTTTCCCCCCATCTATAACTCTGGCACTATGGGTACATCTTGCTGCAGAAGCCCTATCCGGATATCCTCTGTGTGGGAGTGAATTTAGGTAGTTAATGTCGTATTTCCAATAGGATTATTATCAGCTTTGGCTACAAATATATAATGTTCTCAGCAGATGTAGAAGCGGAAGACCTGTCCTTTAACTTGCAATGTTATCTTTCTTTATCTGAAATAATGAACTACATCATCTGGAAGCCTCTATCAAATGAGTCGAGTTAATTCATTAAACAGGGAGAGGCATTCTTCAAACACTGGAATAAGTGATGAAAATGGAGATTATACCTGAGAGTTGAGAAATTAAGTGAAATTACAAGGCTTCCAAAAGCAAAACCGCGTGACATAACGAATTTTAAGGGCTGCATTGTGAATTGGCAGACAACAAGCTCGTTTACCTACAGCTAATTTATTTTTCCATACATCTTTCTTTTCCCTTTTATAACAAATTAATTACCATGCAGGAGTCAATGCCTGTGGGACTCTCACTTGTGAGACACATGTGGAACCAATTAATCACCAAATTAAAATAATAAATATATAAATGCCAGCGCCACCATTTGAAGTGTCCCACATTTCACCTGGTGTCCCAAGTGCAATCAATCCACTTAATTTACACCTCGAAGTTTCCTGCCACTGCTTCTGCTTGATTGTCTGTTTGAGATGAAAATGAGATCTGCTTGTTACTTATCTGGCTAATGGATTTCTCTGTAATTGACAGTGGCGGGAGGAAGAATAATTACCTGGGGCAAACAATGAGCCAGCAGGGATAAGGGATCTGATCCACGCTATCAACTTTGCAGCAAATGTTTCTGGAGAATCTCCTCAGCTGCTTCAATGGCACCTATATGGTTTTCAGACAAAGAAAACAATGTCAGTGTGGTCTAAAAATGAAACCGCATACAAAGGCAATTCATCCCCAGAAAGTGAATCAAAGCCAGCGAGCTCCATTGTAAACCACATCCGGCACTTTCTTCTGATTAGTTCCACTACATTATTTTGTTTTACAGGAGGCAGTTCAGAGGCACACTTAACTAGAAATGCTAGAACTGCTGCCAAATGAACAATTTCCTAAACTCTTTGTCATGATTTATATATAATACATTGTATTATCTTAATCCTGTGCACAAAGCGAGGTCCATACAGAAATGGTTTGTCAAGATCGGTGTGAAAGAACTTGACTGGCCTGCACAGAGCCCCGACCTCAACCCCATCGAACACCTGTGGGATGAACTGGAACGCCGACTGTGAGTCAGGCCTGATCGCCCAACATCAGTGCCCAACCTCGCTGATGCTCTTGTGACTGAATGGAAGCAAATCCCCGCAGCAATGATCCAACATCTAGTGGAAATCCTTCCCAGAGGAGTGGAGGCTGTTGTAGCAGCAAAGGAGGGACCAACTCCATATTAATGCCCATGAGTTTGGAATTAGATGTTCGACAAACACCACATACTTTTGGCCCTGTAGTGTATAATGAACTGCTGAAACCTACTAAATAGATTTTATATCTACATATCTGTATTATTAGTATAACATATGTATTCAATCCATACAGTGCAAAACTAAATATGTAAATCATTAACTCAAAATTTAGATGGAAACTTAATGCAGGAAGATTTTAGAGAAAAGCAAATTATTCTTCAGACACTTTCAGATATCTGGTTTTACTACAAAGAATGCTGTAAATATTGATTTAGTGGAATCCTTCAAAACAGATCATGAGACTAGATGAGATTTCTATAACCATAAGCTACTACCTACCCAACGAAGATAGACTGGGTGGCCTATTGCTTGAAAAAGTGTCTATATTCTCTGGAAACGTTCATGTCTACAATGTACGATGCTTTCACTGTGGTTTAAAGCATTTTGTTCAGTTTGATCTCAACTATTAGACTTGAACAAAAGGAAAGCGTGTAAAACATCGCAATTTAAAATAGTGTCAACAGTGTTCCTTAAAGCTTCTTCTGTGTGAGGAGGTGGACTGAAGGATTTATGTTTGCTCTGTGGAAAGGACTGCTCTGTTTTTCATCGTGCATCAGGTCGAAGACAGAAGAGCGTGTACAGAAATTAGGGTTCATTCCAACAGAGTTACAAACCTGTGCCAAAAACAAAATCCATTCTGCCTGAGACAGGGGTATTTTAAATGCATGCCATTAAAACACAATAACAATAATGCAGATATAATTGTTTTGCATGTTTTATTTGTTTAATGTTTGTTGTATATGAGTGGCTGTTGCTTAAGGACTTATAAATGTGTAATTACATCAATTAACTCAGGAATCATTACGCATCCGTTTAGGGAAATGAATAATGCAAAATTGCATTTTAGGAGGGTAAACATCAACTTACTTTTCCATGAGGCAAGAAAGAGCGATTACTGACTATATTTGCTTTTAAAAGAAGACGTTGTTCCACCTTGAAATAAGATTATCTGCCTAATTACCAGCACTACATCTAAAATGACAAAACAATGTTAATAAAGGAAGAAACAAATAAGTGCCTTAGCAATAAACATTATTATTAAGCACATGCAATTCTAAATTCAACCTAATTTCATTTAAGATTGTAATGATTTACTGTATAAGAGATCTACAGCAAGGAATTTGAATGTTACCCTTTTTAACTCTGCTTTGTAGTACTTTGCAGCCTGTTTAATCTTTCATTTCAGGTCAGACTTCTCACCCAAATGAATTTAGTTTAATAAACTGTTCGCTTCTTCAGCTTTACTGCTCAAAACAAGTTTTTCATTATTGTCCTGAGGACATGCTCTGAATATAAGTACAGAAATGAACCCAGTGTCATCTCTATTTCACTCCAAGTAAAAGGGAGAAAGGAATCCAAGTCTTTACTTTGGATGAGGTGCTCTAGTTTAGATTTATTTTACACAATGAACACATTATACAATTAATGCCTTGTCAAATAAGACTTAAGAAAGAAGTGTGGCAGTCAAATAATGAACGTGCCCAGATACATTGATTTGGGGCTCAAAAGTCAGGTTCATTTGCCAAGTTAAGTACTGATGATTTTAATTTGTCTGTGCCGTCAAATACAATAACTAGTTATCTGTTGTGCCAATGCTTGTATGCTATACAGAAACAAATTGATCCACGACAATCAGTTAGTTCTAGTGCATAAAGCTCCTGTTCATCCTTCTGCCCAGACCGAAATGTTTAATTACACCTGACTGCCTGGGGGGAGACACGGACGCGGGCGCAGTCTGATGTAAACCCTGCTGTCAGGTAATGGGCAGGCCCATTTATAAGGCTGTCACCAGTTAGGGCCTCGGCTCTTGCGGTACAGACTCTAATGGATGACAGTAGGATGCCTGCAGATGCTTTGCATGAACGATGGTTTTGGGGGAACGGAAAAACTATCTTTAATTGATTCAGGAAGTCTTTGGTTCATTACGATTCAACAGAAGTGTTCTTTTCTTGAACATTTGTGGCGTGCTTCTTTACATGGACACTTGCCAGTTTCACAAAGCTGGTGTGAGGCTCAAGTCCCAGATTCTGTCTTAATTTGGGATTTGAGCCTCACACCAGCTTTGTACAGCTCTGTATAGACTTCCCCAACACAACACCATAAAAAAGAATCCCCTTGGCTGGTGACATCATCTCAAACTCCATTCTGGTCGGTGTCATGCAGCTAATGAACAAACGAATCAATAAACACAGATGATTAGAACCCAATGCTTGGCATCCCGTTGTCCTCAGTGCAATTAAAAACTGTAACTGTATAGTGAAATAAAAATAAAATAAACAGAAGCGCAGATAAGATGTCATCTCAATCCTTTACATTGCTTACTGAGAAAGTATGAAAATGACATGTATCAAAATAATTTTAAGTAAAACAAGCAAAAATAGATACTTTTAAAGGGGTAATGGTGTCAAACGGGGAAAACTTTAAGATATAATTTAATCAGATCTGCAGTTGCAGCTGATTCACACAGGGTTTCGATACCAAACAAATCACTGATTTATGATTCTTATCTTACGGACTCAACCGACAACTGTTTCGCTTTTGCCAAGACTTTTGGTTTTGTTGTTGATGTTTGTGTGCTTTTTTTAACTATGATAACTATATGCATATATTTTCCCATTCATACATCAATCCACTAACCTCTGAAGGCAAAACCTGGGAAACTATTCTTGATTTTATTGGTACCCTGGCTATAATGGCTCAAGGCAGTTGCAATAGATTATAAACATGACATACCTACATAAAAACAGAATCACAAAATAAAGGGCTATATAGCAGAAAGGAAATCTTTAAAATTCTGTATGTACTGGACATTTTGTTGTATATTTCACAAGAACAGCCCTGTGGGGCTATTAAATTAAACATAAGGCAAGGCAATAGCCATTATAGATTCGACTGATGTAGGAGGTGGGCAGTTGCTTTTTAAGAAGTTTGTAAATGGAATTTCAGTAAAACGGTTCATGTTTTTAAATATTTAACATTAAACACAAAGTCTTGATGTGCTATCCATTGCTCCTGTATGTGATTGCTTTGTGTTTGTTTGCTATTTCACAACTTATTTTCATTATTTTAACTGGTTCCGTAAATGTACTAAATCAAAATTACAACACAATGAAACACAACAGAAATAGAAATGGGGTAAATACAATTATGAGAGCCATTGCCAGCTATATCAAATTCTTTTTTTTTCTCTCCCTACATTATTTCTAGTCTACTAAAACGCTCATCATGAGAGCACAAAGGATAACACAAGACACAATCGTAGCAGGCATAGGTTCTGCAACAGGTATTTAATATTCCTGTTCAACCTTTTCATCCAGGTATTTTAACCACAAAGTCACAATACCAATTTTGTGGTCATGCTGACAGAAGAGAAGATTAATAAACTCCAACATGCTGGGAAGGCCAGTGAGAAAGCATTGTGTGCAACAGGAATAGTCTATGTTGCTCATAATCTGGGACATATTGAGCATCTGATCATTTTTATTGAACCAGAAACCTCAGAGCGCCGCTCAACACACACATAACTTGAAATGCAAAGAATAAACAAGGTGAAAGCAGCTCTCAGGTTGCTAATATTTGTGTTTTACAATATTGCATCGCATTGTAAACACTGCAGTCTCTTCGCTACCCCCTGCTGTCTCACATGACGGTGAAGAACAATATGAAGAAGAGACTTTCCCTCAGTCAGACGGGGCTTTTCTGCCACCAAGTGGTGGGTGAGGGTTGCAACCATCTTATTAAAACATGAGCTGTACAGTTATAGATTTTTCTCAGTAATTTCTACTCAGTGGTTCCTTCCAGTCATTTCACTGACAAGTTAATATTCAGCCAGTGAAATTGAAATAATAACACAAATATGCATTCCTTATCTCCCAGTTTCAATATTGCTTTCGTGCTGATGTAATTTTTTTCAATCTATGTGGAAAATCCTGCTGGAGAATGGATTGCATCGGACTTCGATACAATGACAAAATACATTCACTTTATATATAAATACATGCAAACATGAAAGACTGTAGGACTATCTGTTAGCTATCGCAAAAACATTTCAATCGAAAGTTTACTGCATTTTAATAATACTAATAATTGTAATAATCACATGCACCAAAATACACAGAAGATATTTATAATTAATTATCTACACGTGGAGTACTGGGAATATACAGTGCTGGGAAAAAATATTTTTTCCCAGAGCTGCATGATTTATACCATCCAGCCAACTTTCAGTCAATTTCAGACTCAAAGAACAAATCCCTTTGAACACAATTTCCCCAACATTTAGTTGTCAGAGAAAGAAAGGAAATATTCTTTCAAGTATAGCTTTCAGTCAGCCTACAGCTTTACACCTTATCAGCATTTCTCTACAAAGACAAACAATACACCTTTTCCTCAACTCCACAGAGATGTCACCCCATTAATTCATTTCCTTTTTTATTTTTCCTTGGTAGTCCTCACATTCCTGCTGTTACATTGTCAGCAGCCTCCTAGTGATGTAAGACATAAGACAATAAAACTAACAGATTAAACTACAGTTCCACACAAGTGAATAATTCACAACAGTTACATAGTTTGACCGCATAGTTTCCCCTTCTGTTCAGCTCCTTGACATCTCAAATTCCTGATAAGCTTCTATACAGGCTTTACATTTTGTACTGACTGTGTTTACTCCACTACTGTAATGTTTGTATATATATATATATATATATATATATATATATATATATATATATATATATATATGGGCATCTTCAAATAAATACATCAATAAATAATCAATAATACTGAGTCATTACATAATCTGAATTGATGTACCTCACTATCCTCACTGTCCTGGACAATGCAGTAAGTATGCAGTAGTCCAACATTGGTTTCTCACACAGAACAAAGCAATATTTAGTCACTGTACATAAATCCCTCACTACACTATTGATCCATAATTGTCACATACAGTAGATGCTATACTCCAGTTATGTAGCATTTAGGAGTTTTCAATTCTGCAGTGCATGGGACATAAATAAAATAAACCAGATATCTGTATGACATTTTTAGGTAAACATCTCAGACGTATTATTTATAAATGAATATTAAATAAAAAGTAGACATTCCAACACAGGCGCTGCGGGGAACAGCAGCAGCTCCTGTTGGGTCCTTCGTGTTTCTGCTCAGGCAGTTGAGAAGGGCGCCTGTGTGCTGGGGTCCGCGCGTTGCGCACACGTGTGTGAGGAGAGTCTGCAAACATGGCGGATCTGCAGATGAAACTTCTGAGGAAGAAAATCCAGAAAAGAAGCGACAAGAACAAGAAGCGCAATTTATTGAAGAAGCAGAAGCGTGAGGATGAGGATGAAGGTATCCGGTGTATTTTCTGTTCTATCAGTTTGACGGGATTTGCCGATGTTGGCTCCTGTTCGCTCCATGTGCGACTTCCGCGCTTGGCTGTAACACGTTTTACGTAACGCGTGTATTTATTTCTTAATATCAATACCAGCAGTGTTGATAGCATCATTGTAGTTATTCCGTTAACTCTAAACCTTAATTCTGGAGGCATGAGAGTGCTGTATTATGAAAGCAAAAACGCAGCAGGTCTATAGATAATCTGAGATGTAGGCTATTTAAAAACCGAAGTGGTTAACTATGTATAAACGAAAATGGATGTGCCTTTTAGGACAAACTTTCTTTTATCACCTCTAAAGCTAAAAATATCTGATTTAATTCTCTCTAACGTTAAGTCACTGTAAAGAAACACTTCAGCTGCAACTGCAGATCTGATTAAATTATATCTTAAAGTTTTCCCCGTTTGACACCATTACCCATTTAAAAGTATCTATTTGTGCTTGTTTTACTTAAAATTATTTTGATACATGTCATTTTCATACTTTCTCAGTAAGCAATGTAAAGGATTGAGATGACGTCTTATCTGCAGTTCTGTTTATTTTATTCTTATTTCACTATACAGTTAATTTTTGTAATGCCAACATGTAATCAATATTCACGTGTTTAGAGTGATACTTAGTCTCTCTCTCTCCCTTATTTGTCTTGTATTTACATTATCTAAAGATGCCTAATTACACTTATTTCCACGGTATGATTCATTCATTTGTAGTAGGTCGACTCTTACGATTTCACGAAACAGTGATGAGAAAAGTTGGTTTTTGACTGTCCTTCGATATGCCCCAAAGGTCTTAATTTTAATTAACAAGATAATCAGTTCCCACCACTTCCCACCTCCTGTGTAAAGTTAGATGTTAGAAGTTAAAAGTGCTTCAGGATTGGTCTTCATATTGTTTGTTGCAAAGTGTTCATTTTAACATGACCAAGCCAGTGGCTGTAGTCTTATGTGTTCTGCCTGTGTCTTCCTCTCGGCCGTTTCAGAGTGTGACCCCGCACTGTCGGCGACGTGCCCTGACACACACGATGAAGTCGAAGACCAGTCGACTCCAAAGCCCGTGAAGAAGCTGAAGAAAAAGAAACTCATGGAAGCCAACGCAGTTGCCGGGACCCCAACTTGTGCGACAAAGAAGAAAAGGAAACGGAAATTGGACCAGTCAGATACAACAGGTATGTTTTAGAGTCGTCATGATCCCAGAATCGTGACTTCGATACCGGGTTTACTATCACGATATTGGAGCCGATACTCAACACCTAAAAAAAACGATAACCACTGTAAAAACATTATAAACTTATCCGCCAAAGTCACAGAATTGCCACTGGGCTTGATTTTTCAAACCCTGAACAATATGCTGATAAATGGGTAGAAAAAACTAAATAACCATCTCTGATTTTTCTCTCACAAGCAGGTAATTAGTTACAGAACAGCAGCATTTGTTTTTGGGGTTAAACAAAGTCCGTTTCAGAAGCTCTTCTGTTCTGTTTTGGTGTCTGTGTTTCTGGTTTTGTTTTGCTTTGTGCGAAAACCGACTGATTTGCTCTCATGTCTTTGGCGTCAAAGAAACCGAAAAGCCCAAGAAGGTCAAGGAGCAGGAAGAGGAGGAGGAGGAGGAAGGGGACAGTGAGGCTGCTGTTGAGAACGTGGAGGGCTCAGCCGACGAAGAGTCTGAAGATGGAGAGGACGATCAACCGCAGCTGCCTCTAGGGCTCACGGGTGTGTGTCTTCCTGTTGTCTAAAATGTCCTTTTCCAATACAAGCTGCCCTGCTGCACAAGAACATAGAGCGTTGGTTTCATTCTTCCTTTCCTTCGGTCCCTCTCAGGCGCGTTTGAAGACACTTCCTTCGCCTCCCTGTCCGATGCGGTCAGCGAACACACACTGAAGGGCGTCGTAGACATGGGCTTCGAGCACATGACCGAGATCCAGCACAAGAGCATCCGGCCCCTGCTGGAGGGCAGGTGAGATCATGAGAGACTCCTGCTCTGTTCTGTATCGCACTAGACTGTGTCCCTTCCAGAGAGGTGAAAGGGAATAATGATGAGTGTTGAGATAGGAAGTTTTGAGTGAGAGCAGGAACCATTCTATTGAACAAACTTCTCAGACGGCGAAAAAGAAGCGGGTCCGATTCTGGGCTTGGCTGAACGAGCGAGATGGGCTCATGGGATCTTTTTGTTGCCCGTCTCGTGTACCCATCTATAAACGCGCTTCTTTGTTTACGTTGTGCAGGGACGTGTTGGCCGCCGCCAGGACAGGCAGCGGGAAAACCCTGGCCTTCCTGATCCCCTCCATCGAGCTGATCTACAAGCTGAAGTTCATGCCTAGAAATGGTAAGTTGTGCTGGACGTGGTCTTTGGGTGCAGAAGCCGTATTCGTGTGAGTGGAGCAGCGATTTAGTCCTGATTCAAAATGCGTCAGGTTTAAATGACAGTTCGGAGGGAAACGAGTAGATCCTGATGCTGTTGCGGTGTCGAACGTCTTTCCCAGGCACCGGAGTTGTCATCCTGTCTCCCACCCGTGAGCTGGCCATGCAGACCTACGGGGTGCTGAAGGATTTAATGACCCACCACGTGCACACGTATGGTCTGGTCATGGGGGGCAGCAATCGCTCCGCCGAGGCTCAGAAGCTCGCTAACGGAGTCAACATCCTGGTGGCCACACCCGGGAGACTGCTGGACCACCTGCAGGTAGACCTCTTAGCCGGCAGGCACTTCTAAATGGCGCACCCATTCCGAACGAGAGGTTGTAGTAAAAATTACATCGCTTTTGTGTGTGTAGATTGAAATGTTTGTTGTTTTTCCTCTAGAATACCCCAGGCTTCATGTACAAGAACCTGCAGTGTCTGATCATCGACGAGGCAGACCGCATCCTCGAGGTCGGGTTCGAAGAGGAGCTGAAGCAGATCATCAAACTCCTGCCCAGTAAGTGCGGTCCTTTAACGCCGAGCCGTCGCTCCGGCCTCGATGTGTTGCAGTCCGCCCCCCTGAGCCTGGCGTGTCCGAGAACCCATCGATCGATCCTCTCTCTAAATTGCACCCTAGCGGCAAAGATTAATGTATAGCATAGGGATATGGGCTGCAACAAGTTGTCTTTTTCAGACAAGAAAAGAGATGATAAATCTCATGGAGGGCATCGGTTCAGAGTTTTGCTTTTATACAGCTCTGGGGAAAAAATTGAGAGCACTCCAAGTTCAGAAATCAGTGTTAAGTGGTCTCTTAATTTTTTCCAGAGCTGTATACGATCCTTTTTTTAGTTCGGTAAAGACCTCTTAAAACTTCCTGCCGTCTGCAGTAACGCCATTGTCGTGTTCGTGTCCTGAAACCGAACTGATCTGTCTGGTGTGATCGGCGGGGCAGAGGGGGTTTGGCGTCTCTGGACCTTGATTAAATGTTTAATTTATTGGGAAGTAAGAATGTGCCAGAATTTTGAAACCAAGTGCTTTTTTTATTTATTTTATTTTTATCTTGAGTCTCTGGATGTGTGAACTTTGTCCTGTTTTCAGCCTGTAAAAAATCTGCGCGTGTGTGTGTATGGCATATAATATCCCTCGCCTTTATCTAAATCGGGGGTTTTCAAACTGGTCCTGCGGGACCCCCTGCCCTGCTGTTTTTTGTTCCAACTGAGGTGTTAATTGCTTAACTGAATCCTTAATTGACCTAACAAAGCAATATACCATTCAGTTAAGCAATTAAGACCTCGGTTGGAACAAAAACCAGCAGGGCAGGGGGTTCTCCAGGACTGGTTTGAAAACCCCTGGTCTAAATAATCTTTTCACACCTTTCCAATCTCAGAGAAAAGGCAGACCATGCTTTTCTCGGCTACACAGACGCGCAAAGTGGAAGACCTGGCTCGGATCTCGTTGAAGAAGGAGCCCTTGTATGTCGGGGTGGACGACAACAAGGAGACAGCGACTGTCGACGGTCTGGAGCAGGTGGGGCGGAGGAAAAGACCTTGTGTGCAGCGCTGGTGGTAGAAAACTCAGTCGCTTGTCTCGTAGAGTATCTTGGGAGTAAAATATGTGCTTAAAACCCTTATAAAGTCATCGTCGGAGATCAATATGTAACGTTGACGTTTTGAACAAAGCCAGACGTGACACAGCTGGTTTCCTTGAGGCGTGCGTTCGAGTGTTTGGGCATCTTTGTGACCGCCACTGTTGTCTCCCCAGGGTTACGTAGTGTGTCCCTCGGAGAAGAGGTTCCTGCTGCTCTTCACCTTCCTGAAGAAGAACCGCAAGAAGAAGCTCATGGTGTTCTTCTCCTCCTGCATGTCCGTCAAATTCCACTACGAGCTGCTGAACTACATCGACCTCCCTGTCATGGCCATTCACGTGAGTCGGTGATGTTCTGAGATTTGGCACCGTACTTTATTTTATAATGATCACATAAGGGTGTGCTAATCTTATTTAATTGATCTACCCGTAATGCACTACTGCAGCTATTGAGAGAACTAAAACTGACTTTTTTTTTGGCCTTGTAATTCCTTTATAATGTTTCTTGTTTACATCTTTGTGTTTGTTCTTGGCTTCCAGGGAAAGCAGAAGCAGACCAAGCGCACCACCACCTTCTTCCAGTTCTGCAACGCGGACTCGGGCATCCTGCTGTGCACGGACGTGGCCGCCAGGGGGCTGGACATCCCAGAGGTGGACTGGATTGTGCAGTACGACCCTCCCGACGATCCCAAGGTAACTGGGGGAATGTGTGTGTGTGAGTGGGGGGGGGGGGGGTTAAAAAGTCTCCAAAGGTTCAGGTGATCAATTCCTGTTGTGTGACGTTGGGATTGCTTTCTCAGGAATACATCCATCGCGTCGGAAGAACCGCAAGAGGCATCAACGGCCAGGGACACGCCCTGCTGATCCTGAGGCCCGAAGAACTGGGGTTCCTCCGCTACCTCAAACAAGCCAAGGTACTGCCGAGAGATCCAGCTCTCCTTCACCCGGACTCGGTTTATGATGTCATCTGTGTCCCCGTCTTAACCCGGACTGTTCTGTTCTCCTCCTCAGGTCCCTCTGAGCGAGTTTGAGTTCTCCTGGGCCAAGATCTCGGACATTCAGTCACAGGTCAGCTTTCCACCCGAGACGTGTCTGACTGCTAATTCAGGTGCTTCTTTCCACAGAGAGCGTCTGTCCATGTGTTGGAAGTGGATGCAGTAGTCTTTTTTTGTTTTGTTTTCCTTTTTCAGCTCGACAAGCTGATCGAGAAGAACTACTACCTGCACAAGTCTGCGCAGGAGGCGTACAAGGCCTATGTCCGTGCATACGACTCGCATTCCCTGAAGCAGATCTACAGCGTCAACACCCTGGACCTGCCCAAGGTGGCCATCTCCTTTGGGTTCAAGGTGCCACCCTACGTGGACCTCAGTATCCTTTGCACTGGGTGGGGGGGACAATCTCTCGTTTCTCTGTCTCTTATTCGTGTTGTCTGTGCATTCGGACCACGTCTGTCTTCCTTAACTGCTTCCTTTCCCAGACGTGAACAGCAGCAAGGGCGTGAGGATGCAGAAGCGAGGTGGCGGAGGAGGGTTCGGGTACCAGAAGACCAAGAACGTCTACAAGTCGAAGATCTTCAAACACGTCAGCAAGGGCCGGACGGACAGGAGGCAGTTTTCCCGCTGAGGCCCGTCATTTTATATTGGAGCGAGAAAATAGTTTTGTTTTTTTACAGGAGAAGATTAATAAATAACCTGATGCCGTATGAAAGCGCTCTGCCGTGTTGACGTGCAATTCCCCGAGAGAGACGATCTGCTCGTACTGTCCGTTTATCCGTCGGGAGCGTTCACTCTTTCTAGTTATTTAATTGGTAGTTTTCGAGATGTGTATCTTAAAACCGCTGTAATGTTTCTCTGTCCTCTTTTGTTCTGCTTTGTTTCCGCAAGAATAAAAAAGGAAAAACTTGCCAAACTACATTTCCAGCGTCTCCACATGTATCCAAAGAGTTAATCCTTCAGTTTATACTTTATACTGCAGATATTTTATAGCATGCTAATGTTACACACCATTTTTAGGAGACTTAATTCTCATTTAATTGTACATCCCTCCTCTGTTAGTAATTTTACATTGTGTAGTATACTATGTGTTGATTATGAACTATAAGAATAGTTTCATCATGGGATACTGGATTCATTGTTTAAACAGACTAATAGAAAACAAAAATTGTTTTTCACGTTGTAAATCTCCGCTATTGTAGAAAAGGTACCGACAGGCCAGAGTTATAAGAGTCTAGAAATGGTATTGTAGTATTTTATTCATAACATTTCCTTTTTATTAAATGTGAATCTGCTCGTGTAATATTTAAAGGTAACATACACAATCGTTAATGTGTAATCCTATTTGGAACAAACTCCTCTATAATTCATTTTTTATATAATTCCTGATTTAAAATAGAAATACATAAAGCTACAGCCAGTTCTGTCTTTACTTGGCATTTTGAATGACAATTGAGATGTATCTGCACGCAGCCTGCGAATCTAAATGACAAAGCAATGGGAGAAAGTGCGAGTCGTATCAGCGATCATTACTTCAGCCAAGCCTTTTCCACAGCAACTGGCCGGGTAATTATTTCTAAAAATACTAATAAAATCTGATCCATTATGGAGAAGTGCATCTCATTTCATGGTGACGTCTCCTGTCGCTCTGCCGCCAGCTCGTTGGAAAAACTAGTCCTTCATGTATTTTTTGTGACGGATAAGAGGGCGCTTATTAGTTTATTTTTGGATTTGTTCATTTTGATGTAGGACCAAAAACCTTTCGATATTCTGATGGCTATTATATGATCGTTTTATTGTCTGTTTTTAACACCTCGATAGTTTAAAGCCCTGCAGTGCAGCAAACTACTTCTGAAGGGCAGTCGTATTTCCTGTATAAACCGGGGTCTCCATCTGCCTTTTAAACCCCATGGGGAGCTGCTAATTTGGAGAGGAGACTCGTCTTGTGCAAAGCAGAATAAATTGCAGAGATGTTGTGTTGCTCGGGATTATGCACTTTTAATCAAAATACTGTGATGCGCAATTCTCCTGTTAAGGTAACCAAGTTCAGCTTTTAACGTTTTATTACCTTTTTTGTTTGTTAACTACCATGCATAGGAGTTTTTGGTTTTCTTTCCTCCGTGCCAAATGGTTTATTTTAGATTAGTTTATAGGTTATGGTTTATTTTGGTTGTCTATCAATCTGTACAGCGCTCTGTGGCTGCCCTGTGAAGGGCGCTATACAACATCACAATTGATTGATTGATTTCTGTAGGAGTCCCGGCAGCAGTCGGTGTGTGCAGAGGTGATAGCAGATCTTTATTTTGTAATGCCCTCAATGTGTCAGAGCCAGAGGTCTCTCATAGGTGCTCAGGAAATGTGCGTAAAAACTCGGGTCTTTTTATCCAACAAACTGCGCTCTTCCTTCGCCTGCATTTCCATGTAGGGTGCGCGATGGCCGCTCCGCTGGCGCTAGAGATGCATCCTTGCTAATAATACCATTAAAAAAAAAATACAAAGCTTTGAAATGCAAATAAAAGCCAAGCGTGTCTGTATCCGGGATGGCAGGCAGCTGCGGCTGGAGATCAGAGGAGCGCAGCTGAAGGGAAAGGTCTCCAGTCTCTCTCACTTCTGAAGATTTATCCTGAGGACAGGCAACACAATGCGCCCTCTCTCTATTTCTCTCTAAAAAAAAAAATGCACAAGAGAACCGCCTTCAGACATGCTTGAGACAGTTGTTCATGCTTAAGGAGACTTGGGCATTTCCCCGTGGACACGCATTATGGACAGTAACCTGAACTCCACGGTGTTGGTTAACGGGAGCTTGGACAGAAACCTGCCGAGCAAAGCGAGACGTCCCTTCTCCGTCTTCAGCATCCTCATCCTCACTCTGCTGGTGATCTTGATCATCGCCACCTTCCTGTGGAACCTGCTGGTGCTGGTGACCATCCTGCGGGTGAAGACCTTCCACCGGGTGCCCCACAACCTGGTGGCCTCCATGGCCGTGTCGGACATCATGGTGGCGGCTCTGGTGATGCCCCTCAGCCTGGTCAACGAGCTGTCCGGGCGGAGATGGCCTCTGGGGAGCCTGCTGTGCGACGTGTGGGTCTCGTTTGACGTCCTCTGCTGCACCGCCAGCATCTGGAATGTGACCGCCATCGCCCTGGACCGGTACTGGTCCATCACCCGGCACCTGGAGTACACCCTGAAGACCAGGAAGAAGATCTCCAGCATGATGATCGCCCTGACCTGGCTCTTGTCGGCTGTGATCTCCCTGTCCCCGCTCTTCGGCTGGGGCGAGGCTTACACCGCCGGCCAGGAAAGCTGCCAGGTGAGCCAGGAGCCCTCCTACACCATCTTCTCCACTTTCGGGGCGTTTTACCTGCCCCTCTCGGTGGTGCTCTTCGTGTACTGGAAAATTTACAAAGCAGCCAAATTCCGCATCGGCAGCCGGAAGAGAAATGCTGTGATCCCCATGCCCGGAGTGGTGCAGGTACGAGTTTCACTAGTTGTTCATGAATGGTTCAGTCGTGTCGTGTGCATGCTTACTTTGAACTTACCTGTTAAACAATCAAGATGCAGCTGTTACAGATGCTGCTGTAAGAAACGCAGATGCATCAAAGGGTCTTTCTGTTCTGTGCGATCTTACACATAGGAAGATGCTATAATGCTTCTTCTTGTACACGTTTCCCTCTGGCCATGTGTCAAAGTTACGCGCTTGTTCTCAAGGCATGGCAGACCCTGTATGATCCATATTTAATGAGCATCAGCTACATAAACCATGGGCATCAATCTGCCCTCAGACGTGCTGCTGCAGCGCCAGGCGCGTCTCTTGGAGCTGGGATAATAATAACTCTGTTACATGCACACACACTTCTTTATTAACTCAATTTAGGGTATTGTAGTAAAAAAATATTGTAAACCGAGCCAACAACATGTATCTGCTTTTTATCAGAGTAATTAAACACACCAAACTCTGTTATTGATTTCTACAAGGTCAACAAACTTCAGAGTGATTTATACTGTAGCTTACAGGACATCAGTCATTATATACCAGGTCCAGGCCTTGCAAAGCATGAGAAGTGACACACAGGGCTGAAATCCTATTTCCTCGATGGCCTTGTTATGATGGATCTCCTGCATTACTGTAACACATAAACACACACACAAGCGCCAACATTGCAGAGTATGAAGGATGCCATGCGGATAATATGCGAAAGAACAGCACATTTTTAAGATGCACATTATTATAATTGTGTAGCTCAAGCTGGCATAACAGATTATTACGTCTGAAGCTGCGTCTCAGGCCAACTCAATAATCCACATTTTGTGTTACGGAGAAATGACACTTTCCGCTATCTCAAAATTCAAAACACAACGAGCTTTTTATGGTGGAAATAACTGGACTGGTTTTAAATGCAAGGTGTTGGCGGTATCCTGCGGTTTGCTCTGCTCAGATCGCTGTATCTGTCTTTGCTGTCCCTCTCTGGAGTGGCTGTCATTTGGTGCTCTGATCGCAAAGCCTCCCCCTAGAAGACGCTTGAGAGAGATCGTGATCATGTTCAAGAACCATCAAGAATAATCTATATATCCACAGCCTTGAGTCATCGCCAATGTAACGGATTTGAAGGATGTTTCACACCCTAATGATAATTACAGTCTGCTGGTATTATGACTTGAAATGCGCCATACACAGTATAGTCAGTATGCTAATGTTTAATCATCCAATAATATCACATGATAAACCAGATTTAACTATTTGAAAGCAATGCATTTTTATTTTTAGAACTTTGCTAAAACCAGTAAAAGCAGAATATATTTCTAAAAACGTTTATTTTCAGATATAGGCCAAAAGCTCAAATCTACTAGAACCCACACATTACGTTTATAAACTATGTTAAATAGCCTATTGATATATTGAGAGTGAGGACATTTTGGGTTATGGTGACCTGTAAAATTAATAATCCACCAAATGTCTCTGTCTAAAGTGGCACCATGACAAGGTCAATGGGCACCATTACCTTTTGGCACAATCGCTTCCTGTCTGCTCCACTCTAATACGACTCTTTTGAAATGGAAATGATCAGTAATCAGAGCAGGCAGGAGGGGAGATTAAACCCTTTCAGCCGCGCCGGCTAAGTAGATGGCTTGCCATCGATGCCAGCGGTGCCCCGGGTTTCTGGAAGCCAAGCGGATCTCATTATGACGTCCTGCTGCGAGACCCAGCTGCCCATCGCTCCCTCATCTGCGTGCCACATGGGTACAGACTCTCTGCCACCGCGTTCGTTCCTGCTCCGTCCAAATAAAGACACCTTTGCTACAAGGTTTGAATGGTTATTTTAGAAATCTGTAGAGGATGCTTGTCACAAATGTCATGGAAAGTGAAAACTAGACGTGAAACCACCATAAAACACATCTAATGTATTTAAATCACCCCTTTCCTCAACGGTCTTCCTTCTCCTTTGCACTGCAGGTGAAGGAAGCCTCCCACGAGCCCCAGATGGTGTTCACCGTGCGCCACGCCACCATCGCCTTCCAGACGGACGGGGAGACCTGGCGGGAGCAGAAGGAGCGCAAGGCGGCCGTGATGGTGGGCATCCTGATTGGCGTGTTCGTCCTGTGCTGGATCCCCTTCTTCACCACCGAGCTACTCAGCCCGCTGTGCTCCTGCCACATCCCTCCCCTCTGGGACAGCGTCTTCCTGTGGCTCGGCTACTCAAACTCCTTCTTCAACCCCCTCATCTACACGGCCTTCAACAAGAACTACAACAACGCCTTCAGGAACCTATTCTCCAAGCAGAGATGAGGCTCGGCCTACACGGGTTGGGATCGTCTCTGCATGAAGACCTACAGTGCTACGAAGTTGGCAGAAGGACGAGTCTCTTAGAGGGGCAGCATTTCGCTCAGGCTGATTGGAGCTGCAGTGTGTTGATCCACTACATCGCAGTGCTGACGTTTGACCCAGGAGGAATGGACAGTTAAGGTACTGGGCAAGAAACAGAATACAGCATAAAGCATCGTCACAAACTGCAGGGCTATGAAATGACTCTCAGTAACTCGTGAGGGACAAACCTGCGTTCCTTTTTCATGCAGCTGTGATGAGAGCGGTTCTTCTGTCCTAATTTATTGGAAAATGGTATTCATGATGATGAAATATTGTTTGATCTTTGCATTCTCACATAATACTGATTTTTTTTCTTCCCGTCAGTTGGTAGCAATTGTATTTCATGTACAGATCAGACCAGTTTCTATAATATTTGGTAGGAGAGATGCCTGAAATGTTAATACAGCATACAATGATTTGCTTTAACAAACAAAAACACATGAAACAAAAGCTACTAATGATTAAAATCTCAAATTCGATAAACACTGGCACTGTAATATGAAAGCAAAATGGTTTGTGTATTTATAGGCAAAATAAGATAATTTGTGGACTGGGAGGTATAAAGAGATTTTTGCTATCAAATTATATCATTTTTATTATGTTTAATAAATGTATTCGTTTTTCCATTGCGATGTCATCGACATCGAAAAAGCACATTTTCATTTTCCACGGTTTCAGGAAGTGTTAAACCTTGAAGGAAAAGTTCCAGAGATGCCAACTGCAACATGCTCCTACACCAGCCATGTTAAAACCAAACGGCAGAAACAAGGTTCAGCAACCCGAGAGTGGACTGGACAATGGAGTGGAGAGGACTGTCCTAATGCATGCAAAACATCTGCCTCCGTTTGTTTCAATACGTCAGAGTGACACCGCAGACAAAACCCACTGGATGCAGCTCTTACACTGTGTGTGTATACATGTACGGCAGCACAATTCATTCTAGAACTCGCAGAAAAAAGATTATCGTTCCAAATAAATCGAAATGTAATACTTAATGAATGTAAACAGTCTCCTCTGTTCATTCCCCCCCCCCCGCACCATATTCTATATACAGTTTGTACAAATGCGAAACGCCCACACGCACAAAAGTGTGAAACTTCTTATAGTTACCAGGCAATATCCTAATAAAAATGCAAATAGCTATTGATGCTGTTTTCCATTTAAAATTCTAAACACTAAAACATTGAAACACTTCTATTGCCACGTTCACTGCTGTTAATACACAAATCCCACAATGCAGTGGGACCCGGTTTTCCGATTCTGTTGTCCGATGTTGCGTCTGTGAGGAAGTGGCTCAGGTGGCCTGGGCAGCTCATGGAAAAGCCCAAAACAACATCTATTGTCTGAGTTGCCTTTGAAGAGAAATCTAACGAGGAGCGAACTTTGATCTAATTTGCTGATACCCAGGAAACACCGAGGAGCAATTAGTGCATCATTAAAATCAGATCCTGACATTTTGGGCAGCAAAAGCAAGACGTCAGAGCCAGTGCAATAGAATCAATAATAAGTGTTTTAAATAATCATGTGGGTTGTTTCCAGCAAAGACCTTTCAATAAGACATTTATACTAATACAACCGTTCAGCTCTGAGCAAACACTTATCTGAATATATTATATTAAACCCCCAGCTTTATAAATCTGGAGTGTTTTTCCATATCACCATAAAGGTCAGCAATAGAAGACAAATATCACATATCAGACACAAAAATGTATGTAGGTGTAGATTATAGGAAAGAAAGACAAACCTGAAAGAGTCAAAACTACCTCTAGTCAGATGCTTTACCTTATTTCAAATAAAGTAGTTCTGGAATTACATGTTTCGAGACCATCTGGGATTTTAAACTTCTGAGGAATATAGAAAATAGAAATTGCTCTGCACTGTCTTTGGTTTTCAAGAAAACACCCCTCTTTCTGTTGCAGTATCATATCATCGAATACTTCTGTTGCTTTCCTCTCCAATTCGTTTGCCACTTAACAGACTGCAGAGAGACAGAGAAACAGATGGGTGTGTTGAATACAGGGAAGACACAAAACACCGGTACCTCATTGTTGTTGCACAATTACGTGGAACATTTTAATTAGCAAATTCATTCACCATAATTAACCTTAAGCAGAGTAGCGGACCCAATCTGCGGGCACGAGCTCACGGCAGACGATACAGGCATTATTAGTGTGTGATCGCGCTCTGGGCAGATGTTTTGCTCCGATGACAGATGTGGGAGAGAATGAGAACGGATTCAATGTCCTCTATGAACTAACAGGAAACAGCTGAGTTTAGTTTACAGATCAGGTTTAAGAGCTCTTGGTTACATTGAGAAAAACTTTACAATAGACTATGTGTAGAAAACAATCTTTGACACTAAACACGTTGCTCACATATACAGTGTTGTCTAAGACGCCCCCTTGGCTCGCAATTTTGAGAGAAGCATCTCGTTCTTTCTGCACTCCTGTGGATAAAACACACAAACACAGGTCAGAAACACAACTCTACCGTGCTGATACCCCCGACCCTGCTGGTTTTTGTTCTAACCGAGCTCTTAATTACTTACATTAACCTTAATTGAAGTAACAACATTCAGCTTATATTTGTCTTTTCAAATTGTGTAATAGAAGAGTTGGTTCTTTCATAAGTTCTTTATACAATTATATAATTAAAACCTCTACTGTTTAAAATAATGACAAGGCTCTGATTCAGGAAAACATTATTTCAATTTAGGCTTCAATTAAGCAATTAAGAGCTTGTTTGGAACAAAAGTCAGCAGGGTAGGGACTCCTCCAGGACCAGGGTATGTGGCAGAGTGATAGGGGTCCTGATATAGGCTATACATTTTAGATATCACACGAAAACAAAGCCAGAAATCTGGGACGAATGTATCGTACTACACAGTCGTACTACACAACCATTGTACAAAATCTCACACATGAAAAATGAAGTGTTGTCTGCTGTGTGTCTTCGGCAAAGCTTGTTACTTTACAGATTCAGTATATTAAAGCCTGTAAATTTTTGTTTAACAATAAAATTACAGTTCTTCTGCAATTAATCTTTCACAACTAACTTATCACACTTATAATTAAAAATCCATTCCCCATGACATCTGTACGACAGAAGAAGAAAAAACGTCTGTGTGCCGAGGAACAGGTCGATACATTTTGAATTCACAAATCGAGTGAAAACGCGCCTCAAACACTCAAGTCTTACCTCTTTGAAGTCCTTCACCGTCTTGAAGTACAGCCTCTGCTTCTCCAGCAGCTCCAGATACTCGTCGTTTAGCTGATCGCGGCGCATTTTGTTCTCTTGCTTCTTCTTCTCCATCTGGAAGCAAAACCAGTTGCCACCGATTAGCTGTAATGGAGCTCCCGAGCACCCATCAATCCTAATCAATCTCCCCCGCCTCGTTACGGGAGAGACGTCTTCAAGTAAAACGTCCCCGGAGTGTGATATTTAAAACGTCTCAAGGTCACGGTAAATATGCAATTTACATTTTTAAACACGCGATTGAAATGGTGTCTTCGATTGGCACGAGGGTCTGTCCTCTTTAAACCACAATGAAAACACAGACGGATACCAATTCGGCTCCAGCTGTCTGTATATTCCCCACATCTCATTCCTCAAGTTGCTAACCCAGTGCTGGCCACAAGGACCTTTCTTTCCCTGATTTTCGACGATGGATCAACACTCTTTATTAAAGTATTTCTAGATGGTTATTCCTCTCTCTAATTACATATCTTTCCTCCATGCATTTGGAAAGCACTTCTGCACATAAGTGTAGTGAATCCACAGCCAAACCATATGAAACGCATAAGAGTCGTGATGTATAAGGTCTTCTCCTTCAGTTGCACATTCTAATCATAGAAGGCAAACCACAAAATACAAATGTATATAAATAAGACATTTAAATCTAGCTTTGCGTTACATTTGAATGACAATAAATCTTTATTCACTTTATTCATTTCTGGAGGAGAATAAAACTGTGCTGTCCGTGGGGATTGTCTTGTTATGTGTCAGAGCTGCCGAAATCGAGTTTAACTAAATAAAATGTAGAAATACCACCAAAAGTAAACCTCAAATCAGGGAAAACTTTTTGGATCCGCCTGGCAATCAAAGAGCAGGAAGTCCAAGTTGGATATGAAGTGAACATCTTCTATTGCATCCCTATCTGCATATATAAAACGTCTGGAACATCAGCGTGTCTCCCCCTGTCCTGGCTTCTGAGCGACCTGGTCCCTTTGAACTGAGACGGAGGGGGGGGTGACGAGCTGTGGACACCTGAAGGGAGAGACTTATCCCGGCTGATCCCCCGCCATGGATCAGAAGAGGCGAGATAATCTCCCATGATCCTCCCTGCTTATAACCCCAGGAGGTCAGAACCGCTGCTGCCTTCAACTCTCAGCCAAAACCTGGACTTGCAGTAAGAAAAGCTCCTAATCGCATTACTCACAGTTGTGCTTTCCCCCCCGTGGGAAGACTGTCCTCGTTTCTTACAATGTCTTTGTCGCCATTAAAAATGCACAGAGACGTATAGACTGTAGCACAGAGGTAAACGTATCTCTCTCCTCTTTACTGTATTTGACCAATCTGCTCATAGACTCTAACCTTCAAAGACTTAAGCATTCATTGGTTCGTTCCCAAAAGGCATCAATGTAAATGCATCTATAATGGCCAGCAACATCGAGTAATACACATTGAAATTGAAGTGCACTGGGGCTTATCAGAAGTACGTCTTTAAATCTACCGGTTACGATTTTTTTTTTTTTTTAAGTAATCATTTGTTAAAGAATCTGCCGCTGAGCAGACTTACAGAAGAGTTTATTGCAGCAAAGTGTACTACAGGACTAACGCTAGTATAGCAAGTCAAGTTTTCAAGGATTTCTGTTGTTCAGATGAAGTGAAGTGGTTTATATGAGGAAACCACTTAGTAAACACTGCCTTCACATTTAAAAAGCTTTACTCAGGCTGGTATTGAGAATATGTTGGAAAGCATAATTTATTATCACACCGACGGCCATTTTAGGGACCAATAACAAGGACTTCAGTCAGATAAACATCGATCCTTAAAATAACTAATTTAAATTAGCCCAAATTTTGTACCCATTGCAATCTAACGCTCCAGAAAGCAAAATCGTTTCTAAAGACCCTAAACGCTTAAATTTCGAATGCCCTTTTCAGACGTTCACTGCTGCCATGAACTTCGATGTAGGATTGACTAATTTGTGGCACCCATCGGTCTAATTAAGAGATGCCGTTAAGATTTCACGTCCGTTAATCCTATAATCACAGAGACAATCATATTTTGGAGGTATTTAATAAATAATATGTATTTATACACACAAATACCTTAATTCTGTTCTGTTTGATGCCCTCTACGATCTGCTCCATCTGTCGTAGAAACTGTTCTTTCGCTCCAGAAGACGCCATGGCCCTGAAAAACATCAATAAGGTTTACAGACTAAACAGACCATAGTTGTTGTTTTGGTAGTAAATATCGGGTTTTGTTTGCTCTCTTGTTGCAGTGTGCGTATGATGTTCATACTCACTGCTGAAAGTTGTCATGGATTGAGTTCAGCAGGTTAACCTACAGAAATGAGGAAAAAGCAGGAAACAAATAAGTTTTAAAATAATGACAGAATTATATAAATAAAAAGAAAACACTGCTAGTTTGGTAAAAAGACTGCATTGTATTATTACCTTATTTTTTTATGAATCAGGACTTTTGTCTCACTGGCTAAAGCTACAGCTAAACAGAATTGCGGAGGATAGGAAGATGCATTTTTGAAACATCTTCTGTAAGATCTGGCAACGGAAAACAACGGAACCAATCGACTTAAAAATAATGTGTTCTTTACAACTCTGTCCTCGGTTCTAATTCTTACCTCTTTCTCCAGGAAGACCTTTTTGTCATCCAACGTATTGTACAGTGTGAAGAACTGTTTGGTTTCCTTGTGTGTTGCTGCCACTATGAAAACAAAATCATCTTCGTGACTTAATGTCAACACACATTCAATTGCAATAATAAATAGTCACGCTGTCCCCTCTCCCTCAGAATAAAACAAAGTATTAAGACACAAAAAGCAAAGCCTTGCAATATAGAGATTGTTCATTAGATGTTCTCCTTTAAAGCCGCAGAGTTACTAGTCCATATTTCAGATCTTGATTAAGGAAAAAAAAAAAAAAAAAAAAGACTTTCGATGATTGTGCTTCGACCTAGATACTGTGCTTATATGTCTTCTATTCGGAGGCACTCAAATAAAGGATTTCACAGATAATAAGCACTTGTGAGATCCTAATCGGAAATGTACTGCCGAGGTAATAACAAGCTTTGGGCTCTGAAACAAAAACAACCATGTATTAAATGAAAATATGAAAGTATAATCTTCCTCCACCGCAGACGTCTCCGCTTGCATCAAGTCTTACTTTCTTCCTCCCTTCTCTGTGTCTCTGCCACCCAAACAGACTAAAATCTCTCTAACTTATAATATAATGAATCTACCTTGTCAGAGTTTGATGGAATATGACCATTACTGATAATGTCTTTTTTAAACGCAAACATTCCAGCCACGTTTGCAATTTTTGTTTCACTGCAATTGTCAGTAAGTAAATTATTTCTGCAACTGTGTTGATTATTTACTTTTTCGCAGATTTGAAGAATACATGTCATATCTATTGCAGAACGTATTTTCTAAGTCCGCCTATTTAATTTAATAAAACCCTGGCTTGCTATTCATCCGAGTGCCGACCTCTCCTCATACTCGGGAGACGCGAATCACAATCCGTCTGACTGATAAGGAATGCGGGAGAAAAACGAACCACAAAATCGCATTTCCCCCCCTGCTTAGGGAGACAAAACCATCCTGCAAGAGCATGACGCAAAGCAGATGTTTAAATACATACCCTGACCGTAGAGTTCAATAAATCTCTTCTGATACTGGGTTAGCTCAGCCCGGCTTGGCACCTCGTCAACCTTTCGCTGCAGTATAGCAATTTCCCGATTCCTGCGGGCCTGGAGGCAACAGAAACACCAAGCCGGCATGCTTTAGTCCTGTTTCATAATGTACATGGAGAGTAACGCAGGGCTGATAAACAGTGTGGCACTGAAAGAGCACATCTGTACTCATGTTTAAACCATTTAAAAAAGTTATCTATTCAATGACAAGAGAGCGCAATAAAAGACAACAAACATGAAATAAATAAAAGTCCAGGAATACTGTTGCGTACCAGAAGCATCCGGATCTTCTGTAGCTTCTCTCGGTCGGTGTTGTACTGTTTTTCTATGAGCTGGTTTCGTTCCTAGAAAAACACATTATTTTTAAAAACAGAATATACGCCAAAAAGAGAACATAAATTAACTAACAGACTTTATTGCTGAAGGACATTTTTAAAACCTTTTAATACACGGTCTGGGACAATTATTCAGGCAGGGCCACAGTGTTTATTTATACATTTATATTGAGCGAATGGCTTCTGAATCTGCTTCAGAGGAGCTTTTCCAGATCTGCAGGGACACACGGACCCGGGGACACAAGTGGAAATTGAGCTTCAAGGCATTCTTCACACAGAGAAGCGTCACAATCTGAACAAACTCCCCAGCGATGTGGCTGAAGAGACAATTTGGGAACATTCAAAAACAGACTGGATAGGATCCTTGGATCACTTAGTTATTAATGGACACCAAACGAGCACGATGGGGTGAATGGCCTCCTCTCGATTGGAAACGTCCTTATGTTCTTATGTCCATGCTGCAGTTACCATAAAGTCACGAGACGACGAGTTGTGATCGTAGAAACAGACGCTTCTCCGCCGTCTAACCGCCCTTTCATAATACTCAACACGTGTCAAGTGCGCGAGACGTACCTTGTCTTCTCCCGTGTCGTCTCCCGACTCGATTTTCAGGTTTTCGATGCTCTGCTGGAGACGAGTCATTTCCTCCTGTTAAAAGACGACAGCCGTTGAAAGTAAAGGTTGGAAAACTGAGAGAGGCCGGTATCTGAGCACAGAGGAACAGGCGGAGGAAGATCAGTTACTGATTATGCATCGGACATCGGTAGACAAAAGGCTTTGAGGAAAAGCACGCACACTAAATGATCTTGGATGAACTAAGACTCGGACAATGACAGTACAAATGTATTTTTGGTGTCGGTGCAAAGGTATTTGTTTCCGGGGTGACTTACCCTGCAGTGAGTGCGGAATTCCTGCTCTTGGGTTTTAAGGTTTTCATTCATAGCAACCAAGGCTCTCAGTTTCTGTAGGACACTAAAAGGAAACAAAATAACCTTAAATAATGTAATGGGAATGTTGAAAAGGGATGACAGTATGGAAAACAAGGCATCTGACCTGATAAAGTCCTTGCCGCTGTGTGGTAAATGTGTAGAATTGGCAAACTTAAATATACAATTATAGATATATAAAAAACAACAAACCTGAATGGAAGTATTAACTTTTAAATATATTTTTGTATTCTTCTGATCAACTCTAAAGAACAAAACCACATCATCCGTCGACATCTGTAAAGAGTTTAAAATGTACCATCAATTATGGCATTCTGTCGTCTCGGGGTTTTCGACGCGGCCCCTAAGCAGCGTGTGCAAAGTGTTCTCTCTATCTGGGATGACAGATTTCTGAAAAACGTCACCCTGAACTGCAGTGAGGTCAGCACCCCGAAGACTTAACAGGATTAGTTCTCCATGTGTTAAAGCTGGATATTAGTTAGTTCGGCTTCATACTGGGGAATGCATCGTGTGATTTCCTCCCACCCCGAGTAAGAGAAAACAGGAATCCTGACCTTCTATGTTTATGTTTTTCCTGTTTAACTGAAATAAAACAACTGTAGCTGATGCGAACGATGATCTTGTTGTTTAGGAGTGAGGTAAAAACATTAATATATAATATATACATTAAGTATAAACAGCAGATTACTTGCAGGTGTTGTCAATAACAGTAAGGCACGCTTGAAAATCGATAAACTATAAGTGTTGGCCTATATCTCTGCACAAACGTGACTACAAATTTTTACTGAAGCATTTCAAAACATTTTCAGCATTTTCTAACATCTTGAATGACTTCCTACACACACTCTGCAGGCATCCTTTCCATGTGCGATCTCGAGTGTGTGAGGGAGCGCCGGGAGAAACAGCTCTTCCGTTTACAAGGAGGTTTGTATCACGTCTCCTGGGAGGTCTGCTCTCCACGGTGGCCGTGAAGGATGGCGGGGATTTGCGGCCGATTCCAGAGCATAACCCCTTCTGAATATCTCCAAACCCATCTGCTGTTGTTACGGGCCCTCCAGCTGTTCACACCGAATCAACTGGGGGCTGCCTAAAGACGAGTGGACTCCCTCGGGGGGCCTCTTCGGGTCTGCGAGGATCAGGTTCAAAAGCTGGAGGGCTGCCAGTGGCTGGGGCCTTTGGCTTTATCACACTCTCCCTTCCTTGGCCGATCCCTCACTTGCTGACACATAGGCGGCCGTTGTTACAACAGCTGTGTCGTTTGTTGAGCTGACCCTTTCATCAGTGCGAAGATTGCTGCACAGCTGGCACCTGCATGCTATCTGCTGGACCACAGTGTCCATTTTACAATCACCGAAAGCTCCCTCCCTGACTTTAAAGCAGAATGAAAAGAGAAAAAGTATTTTTTCAGATCCGGAAAAACAAATGTTTGGTTTCTAAATCCAGTTGTTTCCACCATTGAAATGATTGTGTGTCAACAGGGATATTGACATTTACACACATTTTGTATTGTGTTATGCTAAGGAAAAATCCTTTTCAGCTAGAGTTACCAACACCGGACACAATATCACAGCAGCATCACAACAGAATATATTTATAACCGCCTTTTAATTTACACTTTAATACACACAGATATTCCCCGGGCTTCTTGCCTTTTGATGCTTGGTCTGAATGAACTCACTAATGAGTCAATTACCGCGGGGGACAGGCACAAAGGAACTTTTCATTTTGTATCTGTCGCTCCAATTAACTCAAGATAAGTACAAGGCTTCTAACTAATTGCTATTCAAGCATTTTCAGGACAGTCTGTGGCGCCGCAGAGCCGGAGTGACAGACAGCCCTTCGCGATTCGCTGCTAAACGCATTCTTGCCTTGTGGAAAGCAGAGACGTTTCATAGCAATTCTGTTCTGAATGTTTAATGTTCAGACTATCAAATATATAAATGAGAATCTGGACTTCTGACTGCCAGTTGACAGACCCAACCTCAACTCCAGGAGAACTCACTCCCACCTCAAGAGTTCTTTCACGATTAACAATTAACAAGGCCTTAACAAGAGATGTTTCTCTCTCCTGGGGAGTTTTCTGTTCTATTGTGCTCTGTGCCGGAGGATTATATTGACTTTTGTGGTTTAAGTGACTGTATTGTAACTATTCATCTTACATGGGTGAAAGCGCTCTGTTCCCTGCTATTACACAGAGGGAAAAACTAGCAAAGGACGCTTCACAACCACAATAATAAGCAATTCCTAGACTGATTTATCGGACCTATTCAAAGATTACATAATGGTATTTTGCAGTAATTAGTGTATAGAGAAACAGAAAGATTAAAAGACAAAGAAAAGGGGGAACGCACCTTGAATCAGCTTGAGATTCGACCTCTTCTAAAGCAGAAAGTTCCTTCTCCAAACTCTCTGTGAGTTTTGTAGCCTGGGTGCACACACAAAAACATCTCAGCGTTATTCTGGCAATGCTAGCATGAAGTACTAAATGGTCCATTAATGCACGGCAGGAGAAATCCAATGCACTAGAACTTACCCCATTAGAATGGAAGAAAAACATTAAATCTTATGAAGTTGTGAGTCTATCAAGAGCTACTGTGGGGGCAGATGACTTTTCTTTTCATGTACACCAGGACAATGCACGTTTGAGCTGAACATGCCAATTACCATTGCTGCTCAGGGAAGTAGATTTATACTTCACTGACACACGGACATGGAATTAAGAACAAGTATGGTACTCTGTGATTTCAGATCTGTGGAAACAATTACCAAGGCATGTGCAGCCATCGTTTATAATTTATAGTTCAGCAATGCATAGGTTATTTACGAAGAACAATAAAACGAGTGTTTGTCGTGATTCTGGCTTTACTTGGTATTGTTAAATATAATTTTACCACTGCTACTAATAATAATGAATGAGAATGTAAGTTTAACGCCGTGGAACGTGAATGTAAGAGAGAAGTGTCTCTCACCTCCGTCAACTTGATTTTCGCCTCCTCACAGCCTGCTTGAACTTCCGAGTGTTTCGCTTGGAGCTGAAAAATGTGTGTGGGGGGGGGAAATGACACAAAACAGTAAGGACTATTTCTCACGGGGGTGCTTTAGTCTAGAAAAGGCATTGCCAGGTTAAGGTCAACACAGTTTTAGATGCACATAGATTAGGTACACACAGAAAAGTTATGAATATTTAAATTTACAAGCTGTGTTTTTCTTTCAAAGGTTATGCATGCGTTTCTGAGGTTTCTTGCATGGAAGGAAACCTAAACCTTTTGCGGAGACAGGTACCTCTTCCAGTTGCTTCGTTTTCTGCTGGATCTGCTTGTTGAGAGACGCCACCAGTCTGCGGTGCTGCTGGGCCGGTCCGAAGCGTTCAGGGCGGTCCTCGGCTGAGAGTTCGATTTGCTGCAGCCAGAGAAACAGCACGACACCGGACAGATGTGTTAAAGGACAGAGACGCTCTCAAATAGGTGCAACACGGGGGTTTGAGTCCCCTACGAAGGCACAAAATGCAGTACTTTATATTTAACACAGTTCAGCCAAAGCAGTACTTCACCCAAAGGATTAGATACACAAACACAGGGATATCTTTTTGAATACAGTTCTGTAGCACACACACTGTTCAGTCACCGCTCACTGGTGGTGAACGAAACACAATCCACAAAGAAAACTAAATTCAATCGGCAACACTTTCAGACATTGCTACTCTGCTTCATGTCATCCGGGCTTCATAGCAGCAGCCAGTAATTTGATCACTAGCGCTTAGGCTAAAGGACTGCTGGACTGATTATAGTGGTTGAATATCCTTCGCGCTTATTCCGCTCATTTTTATTCCAAAGCCGAGACTTCAATTTACTGTTAAGTGTCGGCATCAACCTGCCCAGTCCCTGAAATCAGCGTCTCAGCTAGCACAGGCACAGCGAGCAGATCTGAATTACCGTCAGAGACATTCACAATATGAGAAGGCGGGGAATATGGTCATGACCAGAATATATATTGAAGCCAATATGTCGTCTTAAGGATTTCTCCACATTATAGTCACACGATAAACAATTTTCAATGGCGTTCGCACTGAATCAACATTTACTCTGTAATTAGAATGAATATACTTGCGAGGAGGACAGTTTCTGGCAACGCAAACCATCCTGAACTGTAATCTCAGCACAATGATGTTTGGTTCCAATTTCCTGATCAAGTGGAAGATCACATTCCCCATCGCTCAATCTGTCCAATTATGTGGAGGCTCAAAACCAGTGTCCGCCTAACAGCCCAGTGGTTCAGTCTCTCCACAAGCTTCTGCAGCAACTGCAGCAACCTGCACTCACCTTCTCGGCGTATTCGGACGCAATCTGCTTGATCTCCTCCGACTGCAGTCCCACTATCTGCCCCACCGTGCTGGCGGTCAGCTTCCCCTACAAAGCAAGCAGGACTGGTCAGGACTGGGAGGACTGGTCAACCATTAAAACAGAAGTCTAGATATAGCGGCATTACTTCTTTATTGTGTAAAATACAACAGATAGATTATGAACTTCACAAAATTAGAGAATCATTGTATGTGACTAGCCCTGACATATGCAGAGGGAATTATATAATAAATATGTTCACATATATATGTGTGAACATACTTATTTATATATATATATATATATATATATATTTTTTTTTAGTTGCATCATGTCTGACAATAAACAGGGACATCGACCCTTTGATCTCTTACCTCCTCGCTTGCCATCACCGCCATTCCCGTCATCAACGTCTTAATGCGAAGCTGACAAATAAATTAAAAAGCAAATGTGTCCAGTGTGAAAGAATGATACACAGAAGGTCCCAGAAAACCTTCATCACTGAGTTTTCCCCAAATGGACAGTTTCGGACATTAGCCACCATCGTATGAAGGATTTTTAAATTCTGATTGAATGTGTGCACACAGTTGATGTATAATAACATGTATATTTGGCATCTGATGTTTTTTTCAACGGCTATTACATAAGAGAAGACGTTTCCTATTAAGGAAAAAATACATCTGACTTTGAGAATAGGACTCAAAACTTTACTTTATTAAGTGTACTTTCATGTTAAATATAAACCAATTGCAAAGACGAGTGGAGATTAATTAAAATAATGTTTACAAACGATTGTAGAGCAAAATTCATGTTCATCCACTCACAGGACAAGAACCTCTTTAGCTTTTACATATGCAAGCTTGTGTAATCATCTCCCCGTTTCTAGTAATGAATGGTAACGAACCCTGGCCGAAGACTAATTGGTACGATACCTCTTCAGCTGCTTGAAGGTCCTCCTCTTCGGAGACTTCAGTCATCCCAGGTGGTAATCCTTGTGAGGAGGGGACTTTCTTGTCTTCGGCCTACAGTTTAAAATTGTACAACGTACGAGTTTCCTTCCATACTAATTACAAAATAAAATGTACCTGATTAAAAGAAACTAAAAAAGTAACTGACAATAGATTGCTTACTTACACTGTGTATCTAATTTCTGTGGATCTGGGGCATTATTCATTTTAATATTCATTTCCAGTCGGTTCTATTAGAATTAATTACTCGGATCTAATTAGGTTTTGCTCCTTGATATTTTCGACAAAAACATTCCCAGTACTTACTTTGTCTTGCCTGACTTGTTTGCTGAATCCATAGCGCCTGTAACAAGAAACAAATGTGTTTTGTATCTTAGAAAATTAAATATATAACAAGACACAGGCTTATTAAGAAAACCTGGATGTAACTGGGATAAAACTACTTTACCAAGACATACTATAGAGGCTGAAATCTCTGGGGTTCTTCAATGCGTGTATTGATATGCTTTCCCACAAAAGAAAGGGAGAAGATATTTGTTTTAAGCTTTATGCAGGTACAGAAATAAATAAAACAGATTCTGTGTATAACCATTTGCTCAAACTGTATCAAAGTAATTTGATTCTCTGCTTCACCTGTTCAGTATTAAAAGAGCTGATAATCCTAGTGGATCAAAAGAATGTGTGACTGGAGTCCTATTATCAATCCCTGATTCACAACGCACAGTGTTAATGAAGTCTTGTTAAAAAAGCAGATGCCTGCTGGCCGTGGGTTTGTTTTAGTTTTTTCAAATTATCCTAAAGATTCAGTTTCTAGACTTTTCTTAGGAGAGCCAATCAGATTAGTTACACTCTTATTTCAATGCAAATGGCTTCCAAGAGAGAGAATGTTACATAGACTTTGAAAAAGAACTAGTCAAACTTTTTTCAATAAGAGAATAAAACATTTATTTAAATTTAATCTTTAAGCGGAGATACAGTGAGGGAAAAAAGTATTTGATCCCCTGCTGATTTTGTACGTTTGCCCACTGACAAAGAAATGATCAGTCTATAATTTTAATGGTAGGTGTATTTTAACAGTGAGAGACAGAATAACAACAAAAAAATCCAGAAAAACACATTTCAAAAAAGTTATAATTTGATTTGCATGTTAATGAGGGAAATAAGTATTTGACCCCTTCGACTTAGTACTTGGTGGCAAAACCCTTGTTGGCAATCACAGAGGTCAGACGTTTCTTGTAGTTGGCCACCAGGTTTGCACACATCTCAGGAGGGATTTTGTCCCACTCCTCTTTGCAGATCCTCACCAAGTCATTAAGGTTTCAAGGCTGACGTTTGGCAACTCGTACCTTCAGCTCCCTCCACAGATTTTCTATGGGATTAAGGTCAAGAGACTGGCTAGGCCACTCCAGGACCTTAATGTGCTTCTTCTTGAGCCACTCCTTTGTTGCCTTGGCTGTGTGTTTTGGGTCATTGTCATGCTGGAATACCCATCCACGTCCCATTTTCAATGCCATGGCTGAGGGAAGGAGGTTCTCACCCAAGATTTGACGGTACATGGCCCCGTCCATTGTCCCTTTGATGCGGTGCAGTTGTCCTGTCCCCTTAGCAGAAAAACACCCTCAAAGCATAATGTTTCCACCTCCATGTTTGACGGTGGGGATGGTGATCTTGGGGTCATAGGCAGCATTCCTCCTCCTCCAAACAAGGCGAGTTGAGTTGATCCCAAAGAGCTCGATTTTGGTCTCATCTGACCACAACACTTTCACCCAGTTCTCCTCTGAATCATTCAGATGTTCATTGGCAAACTTAAGACGGGCCTGTACATGTGCTTTCTTGAGCAGGGGGGCATTGCGGGCGCTGCTGGATTTCAGTCCTTCACGGCGTAGTGTGTTACCAATTGTTTTCTTGGTGACTATGGTCCCAGCTGCCTTGAGATCATTAACAAGATCCTCCTGTGTAGTTCTGGGCTGATTCCTCACCGTTCTCATGATCATTGAAACTCCACGAGGTGAGATCTTGCATGGAGCCCCAGACCGAGGGAGACTGACAGTTATTTTGTGTTTCTTCCATTTGCAAATAATCGCACCAACTGTTGTCACCTTCTCACCAAGCTGCTTGGCGATGGTCTTGTAGCCCATTCCAGCCTTGTGTAGGTCTACAATCTTGTCCCTGACATCCTTGGACAGCTCTTTGGTCTTTGCCATTGTGGAGAGTTTGGAATCTGATTGATGGATTGCTCCTAATCTCAGCTCGTTACCTGTATAAAAGACACCTGGGAGCCAGAAATATTGCTGATTGAAAGGGGATCAAATACTTATTTCCCTCATTAACATGCAAATCAATGTATAACTTTTTTGAAATGCGTTTTTCTGGATTTTTTTGTTGTTATTCTGTGTCTCACTGTTAAAATACACCTACCATTAAAATTATAGACTGATCATTTCTTTGTCAGTGGGCAAACGTACAAAAATCAGCAGGGGATCAAATACTTTTTTCCCCTCACTGTACTAATGTCTGTTCAATGGTAAGATTCTTACTGAGAAAAGTTAAGATCACACCTGCGGATCCTATGATCTATATGTCTGTCTTTAAACCCGTCAATGCTTCTCCCAAGCAGCGCTCACTGCAGGCAATTAAACCAAGAACCCATGAGCAGAATTTATAGTTTTTTTGCCGGCGGCTTGCTGTTCAGAGCCACGGCGATGTTCATTGGGATTATAACCAGCATTTTCCCCCTAGAAGATTTCTCCAAAATGCTCCGACACACAATGGCTTGGAAGGTAGCCTTTGTTTTCTGCCTGTATCAAAGCAGAGGCCTCCCTACCATCCTTATAAAATGACTGAGGTTAGTAGCACCTGAAACAGTCTTGAAGTTGTTTAGCACACATTGAAGATAAACTAAAACTAGTCACTAAGCACAGGTGAATATATACAACCCTCAAAACTACATCAAACTCATTCAATCTACTTTACACAATACTAGGACACAATCACTTGTTAACATGTTTTAATGGCCCATTTCTCATTAAAACACTCATAAACAACTTCTTAAATAAACACACCTCTCGGACTGTCGTCACACTGAAGCAAGCGGCCAGTTGTAAAGCTCAATTTCTACAAAGCAAAGTTAGTCCTCAAATACACTAAAACGACGGGAGAACTGTTAATTGAAATCCCATGCAGTAGCCATCTCCAGATTTGCTTCTTTTTACACCATAAATTAGTGGAAACTTAAGCTTTGCAACTGCAGTCCAGCGCTCAGCAGGGCAGATACTCACAGAATGAAATCGGGGAGTCTTAGGAGTACAGGAGGGGAAGGAAAGAGAAGGAAAGAGGGATTGAGCAAAACAAAGCTTTGAAAGAAAGAAGAAAAGTCAAAAGGACAGTGCCCACAAAACACACGGTTTTATAATCGTTCTATTTTAAAACGGATTGATACGAAATGCATTTCGGTCTCATTACACTGAGCCAAATGACACGCCAACAGAAACACTCGTTTGGGTTCGAGAATAAAATCACTCCTCGTGTCTACCTCGCGTCGTCCAGGCAACATACCTACAGCAATCCGCGTTATTTGTTTCCCAGTGAAAAGAATAATTCATAACACGATTCAACGGCCAATTATAGCGCACCTCGTTACAGGATGGAAGTGAAGCGGTCGCAGTGCGAAGGGAGACGTTTGAAGGAGACGCAATGAAAAGGAGAATCACGGGATCCGTGTCAGGGGCTCTGAAAGCTTTTAAATAAAGCATCAGAGGGAGATAAATGCTTCAGATGTGAATTGCAATAGATGACAATTTGAATTTCAAATAGCGAAGATAATACTTAGAGTAAAAACGATACCTTTTGAATTAATTACACATGGAAGAAGGTGAGTGCAAGTACCTATTACTGCTGCTACTGATGTATGATGTCTCTGGATAAAGAGAGGGGAAGCGGAGGGGACGTACCTCCCGTACTCCAGGAGCGTGGAATGAACGCGGGACTCTTCGTCCGCCAGCTCCTCAGCACCGACTTGTCTCTTGTATTTCCTCTGGGGTTTATACACCTCCTGGGATTAGAAACGGGTCAAAAGGGCGATTCGATTAGTCGGTTTGTCTTATTGTTTTGGTCTTAACGAACAATCCACATCCTCTCATATCTGCTTCGTAGGAACAGTGGGGTTTTAATTCAAGCTGCCACTCGTTTCCACTGGATATTGTACATTTGTAGCTTTTGCTTTGGAAAACAATGTATGAATTTGCAAATTGACACATGCAGATATATTTAAAAATGATAAAATGACATGATTATATATGTGTGAGAGAGAGAGAGAGAGAGACATACACACACGCTATTTTTAATTTGGAATGAATAGGTTATCATATTTTATAAACAGAAAAGCTTTTATAAAGATTTTTTAATGGTGATTATTGAATGATTAATACTTACAGAGACATCCATTACTGTTTTAATTGCCTTCTCTTTTCTCTGCATGAATTCAGTATCCTGGGAAAAGCAATAGTGGATTAACACACAAACTATTAAAATTATACACAGCAAAAGAACTACACCCAATGTAATAAATCTGACTGACAATGACTTACACTGTTTATTCAAATATTAAATTAAGAAATGAGAAAGTGAGACGTACTTCTGGGATGCGGTGAGTCTTCTGAAACTGCGACACCGAATAGGAGCGAATATAATCTCCCATCTCCTCCCTGGTTTCAATGGCACGCTTTACCAGCCACTAAAGATCAAACAAAACAGCAACAAACTGAACAATTTGGTGGTGCAAGTGTTAAAACTGTGCGAAGAGGCTGGTGCGAGTCCAGGTGAGTTACCTGCACAACGGGAAAGATGTGAATGAAGTCAAGGCCCTGGATCTGATGGGGCTCCAGGCGATGGGGACATTTCATTTTCGGCAAAACGGAGACAATTTTCTCAGTCAGTGCTCTGCAACACAGAGGAGAGTCTGAAAACGGGTGCGTGTGTTCAAAATAAGAAGAGGGGGCGACAAATAACGTCACAAAGCCACTTATAAACAAAACAAAAGCCTAATGTAGCATTGCTTTTCTAATAGAAATACAGTCTCTGAATTACAAATACATATTTCCAAGTAATCATTAGTCCTAAATAATGATCCCTTGGAATTATATATATATTTAAACACAATTCTCCCGTGACGAAAAACAACAAAATTCAACATTTGTATAGGATAACACAACATCAACCACAGCTATTTCAGCAAATCACCGACACATTCGCAATACTATCTCATGGAATGTGTGCAAGATCATTAAAGTGAAAGCGTTTTACTCTCAGTACTAATCTGCTTTTGTAAGCGTTTCATTTATATTATAGAGCTACTTCCTTAAATATTAATTCATTCATCTGAAAGCCCATTGCAAATCATCTCAGCAGAAATACTTCACTGCACATGTACTTCATATTTATGTGGGAATAATGTGGCATTTCTGGAAGAGCGCGAGTCAAGGTTGAGTGGCTTGTGTTCCCCTGCGGAGTGTGAATATTTTAATTAACCCCGAGAAAATAAGATGGCCATTAAAGCCATCCTGCCTCGGGCAAATAAAATGTCAGGCTGCAAATGACAGAATCTAATGATTTAAATATATACTTTAACACAGCAGACTAACCACGTGAACAAAGCCTTTTACAGGTTATATTCAGTTAAAGAGTTAAAGATCTACAATTGCTTTTTAAGGAACCAAATATTGACCTAACATCACCACATGACAGACCTGGGGCACATCATTGACTGCAATGACTGCTGGAAAAGCACAACATTTGAGTGTAAACATCTTAACAACTCACAAAAATGAGGTCAAATAGGTCAAATAGTTTCTGAAATACTACAATCACATCTCTGTAGTTTACTTATGATCAAAAACTCAGATCCTCCTTAGCTTATGATCTACCTATCCAATTAAACTACTAATTGAAATCTGTCCTAATACGGTTAAATACATACAAGGCCTAATATGTTTTTCTAACAGTGAGCCTGTGTGTCATTGCTTTATAAGTGCCCAATGTTATTAACTAATAATAAATAATGTCCATGAATGCTCCAAACTGAGATTTGTTTAAATATATACTTCCACCCATGTTGCACACAGACATTCTGTCCAGGCAAATCAGATTTCAGAGGCTGAATTAAAGTCCCAAGTGGATATTGTCATTAACACACCTCTGCCCTGAAGAGAAGCTGAATGACAAATGCAAATCACACAACTCTGTATGAAGACGTTACTTATCTCGCTCTGCACATGTTGCCAATTTATAGCCTGAAAGTGCATCTCAGTTTCTTAGACAGAGAGTGTGGCTGTGCTCACGTACATCTTCTGACCAATCGTCGAGTTTTCTTGGAAAAGCAAATCAACGTCGATATCAAAGTTGCAGGTTGTGATGCACCAGGTCATCCCTCCCACCACCTGTAACACAGTGAGGAGAAACTAAATCATGAATTCGATTCTCTCAACACAATACTACAAAGCAGTGGTTTTATCCCAGCCGAGCTCTTAATTACTTAATTGAACCCTAAATTGAACAAATAATGTCCTGAATCAGAGCCTTTTCATGATTGTAAACAGTAGGGGTTTTAAGTCCACTATATAATTGTATAAATAATTTATTATAGAAGCAACTCTTTTATTACACCATTTAAAAAGTCAAATCTAATCAGATCGTTACTTCAATTAAGTAATTGAGAGCTCAGTTTGGATGAAAACCAGCAGAGTAGGGGCTCCTCCAGGAAACCCTGCTATACAGGAAAAGAGCTTTTTCGACTCACATTTTTTCCCCTAAATTAATTTAAGTGTATTTTCCTTATAAATAATAACACAGATTGATTTCAGATAAATGCCCAGCACAATTAGCTTTTAATGTTTGTAAACACAGACATCATATTTTTGCTCTAATCATAAATCCAGTTTAAAGTCAGTGATATTGCCCCCTTTAGTTTTTACAAACTTTCTTGATGTTACATAATAAAACTGATTTTTATTTATTGAACTATATATGATCCTTGAACTCACCTTGTCAAATGGAGACAGCCCTTTGATTCGAGCCCTGAAGTATCCAGCAGCCAACAGCAGCTCCAGGATCTCCGCCAGTTTAATATTCTGTTCTTCATCTTCCCGGGTCTCCACCTTAAACACCAAACACAGGAAGCTTACCTTGGACAACATTCATTTTTAACATTCATTCTTACAGCACTTAAAACCCTGTTGAAAATGTATCGGCAATACAATCAAACCTATGCACATATTTTCCACGACAGTGTTTATATTTGTGATTAAGAACTTTGAAGTTCAACTAGCAGATTCCACTCATACATGGTACATATTACTTTAAATATGAAAAATTAATAAGTCTGAGGTTTCTATACGTCTTACTGAGGAGCCAGGCTTATTCTAGCTCGTCATGTCACACAAGCATCTTGCTCAAGGGGATATTACTGTGTTACTGCAGGTCACATGATGCATGAACATAGTCTGGCAATGCACATTTTTTAAAAACTGATTTAAACGGGAAAGTGGCAGCAACAGAGCAGTTTCTCACATTCATGCACGGAAAGCATAACGAACAGGGTCGTTTATTAGAGCACACAGATAACCAACTGACAGCACTGATGCCCACATTTCAATAACGCGTACAAAAACATGCTGTTTTAATATATTTCAGAGAGACGTAAGACATGAGCTGGGATTGTATGTGTCTGGTATTGCGGGTTATTGTTTCAGCATCATTGACACAGTTTCAGTGTCAAGTTTACAGTGACGACAGCAGGAGGGGGAACACATGACAAACCCAGCTGCGCAGCTCCCAAACATGCTAAAAACATGCAACACATGGCATAAACATAATCGGAAAACCACGGAATAAAAATTAGGATTTAAACTGTAGAAATCATCAGTTGACGGTGATGTTGTTGTCGCAGACCGGGAAGTGCGGAGCTCTCCCGGGAAGAGAAGGACACGACAGCCGCCTCCCGGCGCATATTATTAATACTGACTGTACCCGTCCCGGGCCTGTTCATTACCTGGATGATGTTGCCGTCCTGGTCGTACTGGGCTCCCAGTCTGGACCCGGTCCGCACCCGCTGGAACACCGAGGTGGCCGCCATGATGGACGGGAAGTGATGTCATGTGTGGGTCATGTGACCGTCGCTGGCACCTGACCCTGCAAATGCAGCCTTTGATATGAACTTTCATTCTGATCGTCCAAATTAAAGAGCATTATAACTTCCAGGAATAATAATAACTAATTATAACACTATGTAACACAATTTTTGTTCCTGGGTAGTAAGTGTTATTTCCTATTTGTTTTTTTAAATACAGTCTAATCGTAAATCTCGAAAAACATATAAATTCCAAATCTTTTGTAGTCATTTTTGAATTACTTTTTTTTCCTGACTTTATTTGAACGAAAAGACACAAATTCGCCCGTTTTCTCATTGGAAATAGGTACATTTCAAAATATCACTGTCCTGGTCACAAGAGCAAAGTTTGTGGGGAATATAGCCATTACTATACTTTTGAGGCATAAGCAATTAGGAAATAACACTTACTACCTAGAAAAGAAAAAAAAAAGTGTTCCACGGTAATTAATCGCAGTGCAGACTAAAGTAAAGAAAGTGTGTAGCAGGAAAAGTTGAAATATGTTTTCGGGCTTGATAAACCAATGATTACCTTTGACGTGCAGTGCACTTCATATTAAATAATCCTAAGCATTTTCCCCACTATCCATTATTCTAAAATAATATGAATGAATGAATTCATTAATTAATAATTCTGCAACAACAAAAACAATAATAATAATAATAATAATAATAATAATAATAATCCTGCAAGAGGAGCTTAAATACAGTTTTTCATTGCAGAATCATAGATTTATTGTTTCATTTGTGTGCAATAGATGGAAGACTTGCCATACTATCAATTATCTAATCTAAAATGCAACACTTTGAAAAAATAGACAATATATGGACAAGCATTTATCTATCCCTCTGTGCCTCCTCTCGATTGTAAACTTTAACCTCTTTCTTATCAAGTATATATTTTAATTTTTTCAAATGCATAAAACTAATATATTTTTGTATATAAATCTCTCTCTCCCTCTCTCACATACACACACATATGTGACAATTGGTATTTATTGTTGTGCAAAATCTTGGACCTGATCAATCAAAATATTGAAATTAGGTCTTATATTGAAACAATGTAATCAAGACGATTTTTACTTACAGAAAACCCTTTGCAGGTGTAATATGCAATTTGTGTAATTTGTTCTTTACATTTTCTTTTTATAGTTTGCGCTTTCCTAAATACACAGTCACATTGTGTTTCCCAGATTTCACTCTGCCCATTTTGTCTTTTAGTGTGTAAACACAAATACTGGTGACTACGAACACAACATTTAGTATTCAGTAATCACAATGCTCTGCACTGAAGCTTTATTTTCTCTGTATGAAATACATCTGCTAAACACGAGTAACTCCTATAATGACATTTCATTTAGAAACGTCCTTCCTCCTCTTCAGTTCATCAGCTGCCCAAATTGAGTAATGAACTGTGTCCCCCCCATCCTCACATTCCCACCAATGAACACTGATTTCACCTGCTGACAGAGGGCAAAGCTATTATCCCGTTAACAGGCTATAGACAGCAGATCATCAGGAATCAGCTTTAGGCTTCAAATACACATTAAATGAGCAGAGCAGAGACAAAATATGTACATCAAGAAACAAAACTCATCTGCAATTTTGGATTCATAGGAGGAGCTGAATAAATGAATGAACCCTTTTCTGGGTGGTTTGTTAAAGACAGAAAAAGATGTGGAATAATAATAAGAAAACAGTCCTCAAAGGCCCACATGCACTCATGCAATGACCCTGACATAAGAATATAACTAGATATGTGTTTGTGAGTGTGTGTGTTTTAAAGACATTTGCTTTGATGCTTTTACAGAGAAACAAATGTCCCTTTGGAAACTCTTCTCTCTATCATCAATGTTACACTCTCTGCTTGTATAAAAAGCATTTACATTTCACCAGAAATAAACAAATAAACAAACGCTTTTAACAGCTTAATTAATGTAATAATTAATGTCACTATAACAGCCACAAAAAGCATACGTTCTGCATGGGGTTAACCTGGTTTCCAATTGAAATCCCCGTCTGACAGATGCACGGCTACATACCTGATGTATCTGTATTACAGGAGATAGACATTCTATTAAAATGGAAGCTCCCATAATGGACTATGAATCACTGCAGGTAATAGAGATGCCAGCTTGAATGACTGAAAAGCACTACTGAATTCCATTACAGCCTTTTGTTTTTAAATCAGTCATTTTCTTCCTTATATTGAGCTACTTTTGTCTTGACCTGGTCAGGAACCAATTATCACAGCTTAATATCAAAATCTGCTGCCCCAGCTATCTCCCGATCACTTGATACAAGTAGTCCTGGGAACTACCCAGCCGACCATAGCGCTCCCTGATAGTGAATTCCATTTACTACACGGGCTGCATTTTCAATAAATCACTTACCTGTTTATATATAGGTCTCATACTACTGCTTTGTGAGTGATTAATTACGTGCATATTGTCAAGTATGCATTTTAATTTGAAACTGATGTGTTTATCTCACTGGATTCCACGATCAGAACCATTTTATGTAAAACTTGTGTTAATAAATTCCTTTACATTTTTGGAACAACCACAAAGGAACTATAATATATATATTTAGAACTAATCCTATGGAATGTTATTGTTGTACTTTATTTTTATTGGCACTACAGTCTTTTGAATAAAGTAATTATGTGTTGTTGCAGTTATCAGGGTTGTCAGGAGGAGTGCATTGCATCCTTATTGCCATGTAACGTAAGTGTCTCACTTCCTCAATCACTGCCTAACTGAAGACCGTGCTATATGGCAGTGTCACACTCACTGCCTTCCTTACACACTGTGAGTTAATTTCACTTTCATGCACAAAATGTCTTTCGCCATCGATCAGCACTCAAGTGTTGATGGTAACTTTCAGAAAATATTATGCATATGGGTTTCAAACACTGTGCTGTAAATGATATGATGTGGAAAATAGCATAAGATGACATTTGTACACTGATTAGATCGCTTCAGATACTCTACCTTTGCACAGGAAGGGAAACCGAGCTGAAAATCTTTTGTTTGTTATGTAAGTGGCAACAAATATTATTTTTTTCCTGGAATTGAATTTGCACACACTATGCACCGCATAAATAATGTTTTGCATGCTTTTACTTCTTTATTATTTCAGTAGGATTCATTTGGCAGGAACAGAGCAAAACATGGCAGAAATTAAGATTTTTAATGTAAAAATATCCACATTGCTACTCATGTTCATGCAAAACCTACATTCAAACATTTCCAAGCAGTTTTTAATTTTATTCTATTATCTCAAATAACTGGATTCTCAAATACAAACCATTATATAAAGAAATTCAGCAGACTGTTCAGTGCTGGAGACCTGTATCATTTCTTGATTTTTAGGGTCTTGCCTTTGTTTTTTCCTTTTGTACTACAAAGTGCATCCCAAATCCACAGTAAATTAATCAATACGGCACCTATTATGTATGAGTCTCAGGACAAAAGCATGAATATGAAACGCAGTTCTTACTCACCCCCCTCCATCGTTGCACTGAGCAGAGAAGTGTGGGAAATAATACATTATTACAGGCCTGATCTATTCCTGTACTGCTGATAAATAGACATCTCTGGAATTGGACTGAAGTTATAATCCCTAAATTATAATACATGCACAACCCCTACACAGGTTAAATTATATATATATATATATATATATATATATATATATATATATATATATATATATATATATATATATATATATATATATATATATCAGGTCTCTCTCTCTTATAAATATAAATATCAGACACACACATTTGCAAGCAAATTATTTGATGCTTTTGATTTCCCACATTTTATATTATATAGCTCATAAGATCAGTTACTAAACCTACTCAGAAAGGGTTAAGCTATTTTAATGGTGTAAATGAGACTTCAAATAATTAATCAGTGTTAGGAAAGGAAACATTATAATTCTCTGTAATTTCTTGAAGCCTTTTCCCTGGAGTTAACGTACACGTCCTTGAACGCATAGATAATATCTGATATATATGTTGTTTTTCGCATACTGTACATTATAATAGAAAACATGAAGCCCCACGTTTGCAGTCTAATACAAGACTTGCCTTCATCCCAGTTACCGCCTGTTTTCACATCACAGTAGAATGAGCTAAATAATCAGCCTGTGATGGAGGGTCTGTTGCCGCAGCTTGGAAATGAGCAGCTCCTTAATACCGCAATGACAGGTGTAAGATTAACTTTGTTAGGTGTCTACCCATTCATGCAAACCAAATTAAATTAATGGAACAAATTTCCCCCATAATTAAGATAAAAATTCATGTCAGCTGTAACCTTGCTGTACACTAATTATGTACAAATGATTTATCATCTGTTTCGCCCAGAATATTAATCCTCACCTCATTGATAACTGCAGCCCCTGTTAAGAGATGAGAGTTGATTAACAATGACAGAACGAGCAACCGAAGAGTGCAACGCCAACAGCCAATAGAGGCAACTGTGCTTGTCTGCCGTTCTCTTGTTTTATTAAATTAGTCTGCATTGGAGTATATGGAGGTTTAATGAGGGGTACTGAGATTTTTATTAAAGTCACCAATATTTTAACAAAGGGCTGCAATTAACAAATCACTTCAGAGCAATGCATTATTCTGCTCATGAGCATTTATCCTCTTTCTTGTTACATCTTAGCCCAGGTGTTCCACACAGGGGATACTTCTGCTGTCAACCATGCAAAACAAGCAGGATGAAGTGGTGTCCTGATCAGGAGGTCCTGATCCACACTGTCCCTCCTGCTCCGGACGTCCATATCAGAGCAACTGTATGTACTGTGAGGTTTTCAATTCCCAGACATCTCAGTACTTAATTATCAGATGCTATAGTTCCTGCTGTCTCACCTTTGAAATGGAATAACTCTCAAGGAAGAGGATAACATAGCTTGAAAGCTTTTTATCCAGTAAGAAGCTAAGAGCTGGATGAAATGAAAACGTTGACATACCCATGAATCGCAAAGTACAAACCTGTGTCTTACTGCACTTTAATTTAAGGTCAGCAGTCACTGTCCATCGTGAATCAAGATGTGATACAGTACAGCTTTGTCAATTGTGATTGGTGGGTGGGTCAACGTTTTGGTTGGGTCTATCCCTAAGATCCTGTTCCTGGATGTTTTTTCTTTTTTTTTATTGTGTATTTTAATTTGCGAGGGAAAGAAATACATTTTAATATTCGTGTTTATCAGAACATTAAGAGTATTGTTTTTAACCCATTCAACATACATCTGTTAAACCTGTTGGGGGGTTTTCTTCTAATTATGTTTTTAAGACGTGGGCTCTTAATGGATTGTCCTTGTCGTGTATATGGGGGGCTAGCAGATATAGGATTGCTTGTGTTTGTTTGTTTTGAATCTACAAACAGATATGCAAATGTTATGGTCTCAAAGGATTCAACACAATTGCAAAAAGATAACACAACTGTGCAGTGGAAACCAATCCAAAGACCAATCCAAAATGCATTGTTTTCCCATCTGCAATTGTATGCATCGCATTATTTGTGTTGTTATCAATGTGTTCATATTGAAATGAAAGGTGTGATCGTGTATTTTGAGCATTTCCACTAGGTGGTGCAACTAGGACAGTGCATGGTGGAAAAAGACACTGCACCCTGCAAAACATTAAATGCAGATACATATTTACAGTAATATATATATTTAAAACCATGTTTCAATGGCAGAGTCATTTCTCATAGAAATAGTGTACAATCAATATGTTGTCTTAATTTTTTTTTTGTGGTTGGATATTCAAACATACATATTTGTTCTATTGCTTATTTCACGCAAAATAATGAATATGCAGGATAGTAAATGAAGAAATCCCATTTAATGTTACTCGTTTTGTACAGATTATTGCAGGAGGGTGAATCTATTGTAAAAAAAAACTGTAGAGATTAATGCATAACCAAAGGCAATTCAAATATACTGCACCAATAAATAAATATAGTGGGAAAACAATATTTCAGAATCCAGATATGCATATGGCATATCTTAAAATGTCATGCAATTCTGCATTAAATAAATAATCTATCAGTACTTTGTGGAATATTTCAGTTGAAGTAATTTATTAATATGAATTAATTAATAAGTGCTAGAATTATTCAAAACCATGTGCAGTAAATACACTGATATTAATTATTATTACATTTTTGCTGCAGCTCCTTTGTTGTTAATCATTGTGAGTCATCACTTGCTCTCCTTTTATGTACAAACTGCTGGTAAAGAAACAGATATATTTAGGGTAATTTAACCGTCAGTTTACTGTGACTAAAAGTAATGCTCATCTCAGAGTGGAGGCTCTCTTCTCACAAGGAAAGTGGTTTTGAAATAAGGAGGTAGAAGATTGCATCGCCACTCAGGGTTCAGATCAGGTTTGTGCATATCTTTAGGTTTCCCTTGAGAGACTGAGAGAAATGAACCTATTACTCATATTTCTCTATTAATTTCTGCCTTGTCTTTTCTCCTTCAGTGACTCCACAGAGGCACTCACATCGCAAAGCTTAGCAGATGTTTAGCACTGCTACAGAACTTGTCACAAGTAGTTAGAGCTATTTCTTGATCTGCCCTTGCACTGTAGAATTGGGGGCATCCTCTTCCATGTTTCCCTTTTATTGCATTTTAAAAACATTTTAGTGATTCTCTAACGAAGCAGGAACGCTGAGCTCAAAAAATAGAAAGTGGCATCTGCAGTTTTGCACAAGAACTTGGAAGTAAACCAGTTATGAAAATAAAGCCAAATAGTTTGCTGTATATGTACGTATGTTTTTACAGCTTTGAGGCAAAAGATACAAAATGAGAAATAAACTCCCCAAAATATATTACCATCAATGTTGTATTTCATTTGGGGAAACAATGGTAGTGAACCCAAATATTTGATGTGTGGTATATTAAAATATAATAATAATAATAATAATAATAATAATAATAATAATAATAATAATAATAATAATAATAACACACCTTCCATTTTCAAATGTAACAATACAAGTTTATATATACTTTTTGTTTGTTTGCTTAAATACACAAAACTACAACAATAAAATTATAGATTCTCTCACATCCAGACTCTAATCTCAGGTTTCCTTACTCACTTTAAACTCTGCAAAGCAAATTTGGTTTATAGCTGGCACTATTTATTTATTTTTTAAACCAGTAGTTACATTATTTGCCTAACAATGGCTAAATTATATATTTTTTTATTAGTTTTAATGTCCTGTCTATTTCTAAACAAGACCAATCGCCTGTCAGAAGGAAGAGTTCTTTAATACACACTTTTATTGGCATTTGGCATTTGATTCCACCAGGACTAACGTGTCGGGTCGAAGGTTAATTAAAGACAACCAAAGGTCGAGGAGTGATTATGTGAGAGCAGGGGCTGTAATGGGGCGAAGAAACCGACTCGGACGCCAGCCCCGACACAAGATTTATACCAGAGGTTATGACACCGGTACAGATAGTGCTGATAAAAAGGGCCCACGATATTGGACTGAACAGGATGATGAATAGTGTGCTTGACCACCTCACACTTATCGTCGTGAGCCTGTTCCCAGTTTGTGACACCTAATACTGGGGACTTCAGAGCGCGGGACACTTCTATGGGCTCTGAAACATGTGCCCGAAGTCCTGATGACACACTACATTAACTGATAAGCATTGACTGCTCCAAATTAATTCACAGGCAGTAATGTTCCCACTCATAGAGAGATAACAAATCCCAAAGGTAAGGCGATTGCTCCTCACGTCCTCACGTTTGTATTTCTGATAAGGGGCAGGCGACCGCCCGCAAAGTGGGCCACGCTATCTCTGTCTGTTTCCTCCTCGTTAGCTCTGTTTTAGCATTTGCAGGTTAGGCGCCCTTGTCTGTTTTGAGTCGACTCTAGTGTATTGTAAAACACTGGTGGAACATATGGGATATACGACCCACCTCTGGACTGAATTAATCCCCTCATCGCCTCCTTTTATCACGATGTAACTGGCCATGTTTCGGTTGAACTACATCATTTATTTCTATCTTTTTTATGTCTTTTCAGGGTCATGCCGTTCTGTCAAAATCATACCTGTGTGTCACTGCTGAGGTGGCGTAGCTACGAGGAAGTGAGCATCATATACTGTATCTGCAATTAAATTAGTCAAACCTGAAGGCTTATTGTTTTCTTAATTGTTATTTTACCACTTTGTCCTGTTTCTGCTTTTAATGTCATGTCACATACAGATTTCGAACTACAGTAATTGCCTTAGTCTGAAATCCACCCTCGACATGTTTTTTGTTATTAATATTCCTTTCAAGTAACTCATGACTGTTCACTTAACAAATTTGATTTGCTCCAGTATGTGGTCTAATAGGCTTAAGTTATGGAACTAAAGAAATCAAAGTGGATTATGGAAATCCCAGTTCTCCAGTTTGCAATTTATTTTTACACTTATTATAACCCTTATATAGTATTCGTAATACATTCTGTCGGATTATGCTTCTCACTGCACTGTGCCTTCCTTTGAGTTTACATAGATATCTACGGAAATGGCATGTTCTCTCCTTCCAGTAAATGGGCATGTGAAATACTTTAATCTAAAATAACTCGGCAGATAAAGAAGCAGTTCCATTTGCTTTTTTAAGATTGATCCTACTAATATTGATTGACATTGAATAACAACTTCTCTGCTCTTTTCTACTCAGGAATGTTTTGCTTTGTAACTTCATTTACATCCCTACTAAAACCCCTGAATGAAAACACTCTTTAAACTAGAAAACATTCACACAGACAAAGAGGAACTCACACACATTTATTTACATACACACATTCTAACACAAACTCTATACAAAATGCGATGTAAATGCATTGCTTGAAGACTGCACAAAACAGCGCCAGTCAATCTTTAATTAATGTAACAACCCTAAGAGAGAAAGGAGAATCATTCCATTTACATCATATAAATAAATATCTGAAAGAATATCTCTTTATTGTGGAACCACACATGTAATACATATTACTCTTGCAGACCATTGTGTCCAATGCAATGGGAAGAGGGATTGATGGGATACTTTTGTCTGGACTAGTCAAGGCAAGTCAGCACGTGATCAGTAGAGAACCTGTCCAGACACAACTCTGCATTATGCTGTGGTGTGGAGATGACTCACAGATCCCTTTGCTGGCTATCACCATCCCATACATGGCCACTGACAGAGAAATGGGAATACGGGAATACCCATCTGAATAAAGGACACTTGCTCCAAAAAGCTAGAAGTGGGGAAACAGTATCCGCATTATGCATTTAAATGTCTGACAATGCATGTGCTAAGGAGTAATTTGCATATCACTATGGCAGTAGCCTGTGTGGAAACCCATACACATATCCTGCCGCCTTTGCCAGTGACTGCCAGGACTCCTGCCCCTTAAAAAGGCTCCACGTTTGAATCTCCAGCCATCGTGCACTTCGGTGACTTGAGTGGTCTGTTTGAATTTCCGTGGGTGTCTATTTACTTGCGCACATCTCTGTATATATGTTTATACATACTCCATTCGGAGACACTTGTTTAATCAATGTTATTCAGTACATGCTTTTAATTACAAGGTCCCTATTACTGAAAAAAAACTAATAGCAAAATGCAATTAGCCAGAGTAATAATGAGCTAATTGGTTACTAATTAGAATCAACAGCACAACAGTCACTTGTCATTTGGAATGATGGTGCTGGCTGTAAGTAGCTTAGGAGGGGAAAGGCTAAATTATAGCTGAGGATAAACAATGAAGATTTGTAAAGCCTTGTGTTTTTGAATTTTGTATGTATTAATTACAAGGGGTTTATACTAGATTGTTGACAGTGTAACAACAAAGCCCATTAAAAAAATAGATATTTTAAAACAGTTATCATTAGTCCTTTACTTAGGGAGAAAACATTTCTATTGCAATTAGATTTGCTACTCAGATTAACTCGCTGTATAAAACAACCATGTTTTGTATTATGTATTTCCTTTCTAAATTAATTAAAATGTTAAAAGGATCAGTCTAGAAAATATTTTGTTTGACATATTGTGCTTTTCATTCCACATACACAGTCTTTGACTGTTGCATTAATTAAATACAGCTTTTAATTACATGAAAAACATTCTGGTTTGAAAACATAAATAGATCAAAATGAAGAGTTCAGAACTTGTACATTTATATCTGGTGATGCGTATGACTTTTATATTTTACACACACACACAGTATAATACCATCATCAATAAGTATTGATTAATCTGTTTGTTTGTCTCCTTGAAAAATGTGCATGTGAATCTGACAGTTTGTTTGTAGTGAGGGCCATGGCCTGTTTACTAATATTTATTGATTACTATCTAAGAGGATTATTCAAAACCACGTTCAGTAATTGTGCTGATATTAATAACGTTGATACATTTAAGATTGTTTTGATCCATAAAACAAATTAAAACAGATAACTCGTCTTTCTGAATAAACTCAGAATTAAATACTGGTAGTAATTAAATTTAACACAGACTTCATTCTAAATTACATTTTTTTCCACACAGCATCACTCTTACAATCCAGTGAATAAAGTATTACATATTATTTTGTAATGGAAAAGAGTTGTAGTAAAGCACAGATTATTTATTTATTAATTAGCAGGTTCCCTTACCCAAGCAGACATCCATTGTCACCGAAAATACACAGAACATAATGCATAAAAAGCAAGCTATTACAATATCTCAATTTTAAATATGCACAAATATATTCTGCTCAGACTGTAAAAGCACCCCTGATTAAATCTGTAATGACAATCGACAGGGATACTTGTGTGACAGGTTGGATAGAGTTTCTGCATTTGCAAATCTATATATGTCACAAATGCAAATATGTACAATGATGAGAAACTTCATATTGCTGTGTGTCATTCAGAGTATTCTTACACAGCACAGCTAGCCTGGCCTGCTAGTCCGATGCGTGTAAAAATGCAGAAGCACTAACAATAAGCCCAGTGGGAAACTGCAGCTCTATAAATAAAGTATTTTGAGAAGTGGATAAGTAACAGTACATTTAAAAGGGGAAAATAGCAATATCATGCCTGTCCCTCTTTAAACCCCATCTCTGCCAAGTGCAATCTTGGCATAACCCGACTCGAATGATGTGCTCAAATTCCATCTATTACCATGCTAACAAGATGTGGGCTGACAGGGATGCCAACTCTAAGAGCATGAAAATCACCAGGCAGATGTAAACCAAGTCATGAATTTCCGAGAAAGGATATGATGATAGGCAAAGCAAAATATTGTTTACAGCCCAAGGAGGGAAGGCACAGTAGTCGGTTTTGAGAAACCCATTCCAGCAGTGTCTAACTATGTTATCCTGGCTACACAATTTAGTCATGGTGGTGCCTTCCCAAAGCCAGGCGTTCTGTATTCTGGTTGCATACACTCCCCTCTTAAATACTTCAGACCTCTGGGGATTTGTTACTGGTCGTGAACTGTCTGCTTTTTATCACCACCAGCCATGGGCTTTTAAAAAAACATGAGTAGTAGTAAGCAGCTCTGAAATAATACTGTCTGCTCTGTGCAACATAATAACGGGCCACCGCTAGGAAATGACGTCACGCAGCCGCACTCTGATTGGCTGCCCGGCTCTCCAGACGTCGCTGACTGACGTGGTGACGTGATCGGCGGAGCTGCGGAAAACAACAAACTTTCATCGGCGGAGAGACCCATCAAACTGCGCTTTAAAAGTTCAATTAAAGCAGCCGGCGAGTGTCATGTCATTAGATTAGCCGAGGACTGGAGGCGGTTGAGCGATTAATACGGTAAGGACTGTGCGGAGGGGCAGAAATGCGGATATCTCTGTGCGGTGGCAGCGAGTCTTCATCGAAAGACGGGCGCTCGGAGGACCGGTTTAATCCCCAGTTCATGCCCACTTCCCCCGGGATGTCCAGGTCTTTTCCCGGCCCTGTCATTAACCGTCTTAACACTTATTAGCGAAATGCAAGGCCAGCGGAAGAAGACGAGCGGACCCTGGTGTGTCGGGCCTGCTCTGCGTGTCGAGGCCTGTGCTCATTCAGGAGACTGAAACAGACCCGGCTGCAACATTGTTATTAAACAGTGCAGCCGGTGCATTTAATTTCACTGCATATATCTGTCTCTTTAATTGGCAATGGCATGTGTTGGCAAAATGGCACAGTGCTGTGGTGTTTGGTGATTGACAGGTGTGACGCTGCGCTCATTGTGACAGCTGGGCTGGTGCTGCAACTGCTTCAATAAAAAGCAAACAACAACACGGCATTTTGATCGTGTGCACGTCTCCCCCTGTTTGCACGGATAATTGCACTGTTTCTCCTGTTCAACAATGCATAGGGGTGTTAGTAGGACATTCATATTATGCAACTAGGTAGGATTTAAAATAGATCTAGATGCAAGGAGAGAAAGCTGTGTAAAGCATAAGCGCACGTAGTTTCAATAAAAATAAAACGCAAATTGAATGTAACCTTTCTGGTTGTGTCTGTAATGCATACAATGTGCAGGGAAACCGAAATTAAAACAAAAAGGAGCTGCAACTATTGGGTAGTGCTTGTTTCCAGTGACATACCGTAATTATGGGAGAAATAAAAAGTGCTCTGTTGATCTGCCCTTTTGCACACTATCTGCGTCATCCTAAATGTTTATGTTTGTCAGTCGTCGACTTTGATCCGACATTTTCATAGAAAAGTAGCTCCGGTGGACTTGTGCCAGTGTGAGTCTCCAGCTGTGTGCAGATCTGAGTTGCAGAAACGGCTTCTACTCCGCCATTTCAATTAAAAACATGCTTATATTGAGGCACTACTTCCAATAGACCTTAGTAGTATGTCACATTGAGGGCACAAGTTTGTTGACAGTGCACAAAATTATAAAATAACTTAACACTTTGTTGGTAACAACTTTAATCTAGTTGATTTAATAATCAGTGTTGTGCAAATGTGTCTGGGTGCATCCTATTGAAACACTTATGATCCAGTACAAAAGTGGATGGATTACATGTATGACATTTCTCATGGTTAGGACATGCATATTTACTTACATGGCGGATTCAAGAACGATTGAACTCTACTGGAAAAGTATTGCTCCTTTTCTAATTGTTCCCTGTGTCATTTTAGCATTGCAGTTGGCATATAAATGGTTAAATGGGTATACTCCATTTAAATCTGTACTTTGGAAGCGTTACTCAATGTTAATCCACCTATTTTTGAATGCAAAAAAAGTTATACAGAGTGTGAAATTGTAGATGTTTCAGATACATTGTTTCGACACAGCTGGCATTCAGTGTCATCCCAACAAAACGGTTTCTGTGAGATATTTAAGTTGTATTTCTTCACCTGTCCAGACAGCATACAATAAGATTCGGTATGCCTATAGAGCTTGGCCAGCTGGAACACATTCTCCTGTTTTCTTTATTGTTCATTGGTAGTATATCTTTGATTTGTTAAATTCAAAAGGTTGAGCACGCAGCCTACACAGTGTATCCCCAAAGAAGTTCACAAGAAAAAGAGCGGGACAAGGGAAATGGAACAATACAGAACATCTTGTCCTTCTTCACATGCAGTATCTGTGTTTGTTGTTGCCTTTAGACTTGCACGATGTCTGACAGCATCAAACACTCGGGTGGCTAGAGGAGGTGCACCTCACCTTTCTGCAAGAAACAGCCCACATGGCCAAATCACCGACTGCCACGACTGAAGTGTCCAAGATGAGAGAACCGCAGCCTGTGCCGAAGATCCGAGGGCCGTACATCTCGGTCATAACCAACAGCACCATGAACTTGATCATCAGGGGGGTGATGCTGTTTTCCATCGGCGTCTTCCTGGCGCTGGTGTTGAACCTGCTGCAGGTCCAGAGGAACGTCACCCTCTTCCCCCCCGACGTGATCGCCAGTATCTTCTCCTCGGCGTGGTGGGTGCCCCCGTGCTGTGGAACTGCCTCAGGTAGGCCAGAAGTAGTTCTTCTGAAGGACAGGGATTGTGATCTGAGAGGCTCGTTTGGCTTTTAGTGGGTAAGAACATAAGGAAGTGTCCAATCGAGAGAAGGCCATTTACCCCATTGTTATTGTTTGGTGTCCATTAATAACTAAGTGATCCAAGGATCCTATCCAGTCTGTTTTTGAATGTTCCCAAATTGTCTCTTCAGCCACATCGCTGGGGAGTTTGTTCAGATTGTGACGCCTCTCTGTGTGAAGAAGTGTCTCCTGTTTTCTGTCTTGAATGCCTTGCAGCCCAATTTCCATTTGTGTCCCCGGGTGCGTGTGTCCCTGCTGATCTGGAAAAGCTCCTCTGGTTTGATGTGGTCGTTGCCTTTCATGATTTTGAAGACTTGGATCAAGTCCCCACGTAGTCTCCTCTGTTCCAGGGTGAAAAGGTTCAGGTCCCTCAGTCTCTCAGTAGGAAATTCCTTTCAGACCTGGAATAAGTCTGGTTGCTCTCCTCTGAACTGCCTCCAAAGCAGCGATTTCTTTCTTTAAGTGTAGCTAGGCCATGAAACATACACAGCACAGGATGATTGTGAGAGGGATTCATATATTATTTAAATGCAAAACAAACTTTAAGTAGTCCTTTAATTGCATCCCTTTTTTTTCTTTTCTCTCCTAACACTGAGATGTTCTCCGTGTCAATCGATTGTGCTGCTACCCCAAAGCGCAACAGAAACATGAACACAGTAAACTCTTAAGAACTGCATGAGACAGCTTTAGTAAATCAATGAGTTTTGTTTCTGCCTGTGCCAACTCAAAATCCGCCGTCTCATCCCTAAACCTTTAGAAACTCTCCAGCTTATTTCGCTTTGGCCGAAGACCTTTCTTGATCCACTGTGACGCCCCTCGCAAATGCACACCTGTTCTTGCCAAACAGCTGGGACTCGGCCTCTCCAGACAAAGGGCTTTTCCAACCTCCCCGAGACCTTTTCAGCCAACCCCTGTATACTTCTTTTATTCACCCTAAAGCACTGTCATTGTATCTGATTATTTAAAGGACTAATAAGAACATAAGAGAGTGTCCAATCGAGAGGAGGCCATTCGACCCATCATGCTCGTTTGGTGTCCATTAATAACTAAGTGATCCAAGGATCCTATCCAGTCTGTTTTTGAATGTTCCCAAATTATCTCTTCAGCCACATCGCTGGGGAGTTTGTTCAGATTGTGACGCCTCTCTGTGTGAAGAAGTGTCTCCTGTTTTCTGTCTTGAATGCCTTGAAGCCCAATTTCCATTTGTGTCCCGGGTGCGTGTGTCCCTGCTGATCTGGAAAAGCTCCTCTGGTTTGATGTGGTCGATGCCTTTCATGATTTTGAAGACTTGGATCAAGTCCCCACGTAGTCTCCTCTGTTCCAGGGTGAAAAGGTTCAGTTCCCTCAATCCTGTAGCCCAATCATGTAGGATTTGAATGTTGGATATCGCATTGGGAGATTTTGAGGCTAATAACTGCTTTGTACCACATTGAAATGGTTCTGAATTTCTTGGGAGGTCACTTGATGTACAAAACCCTTGTAAAGACTGACTTGGCCAGTAGCTAGGCTTACAGGTTTCCGCTCGCTTAGCCCGAGTATTAGCAGCAGATGATTGGACACTGGTTATACGCATTTAATAGTTTTAATTCGGCACAAATTACTAAGCTCTCAGGAGGGCGTGTGCAGGTTTACAAGATAGAAGAGACTTAACAGGATTGAATAGTCAAAGCATACTTCTTGGGCTCGGTGGAGGTAACATTTGACACATGGTATTTGCGCATGTAGTGGAAAAGGAAAATGATCGCTCTGAATGTATTACGTCTGTATGGCTGGGCTCGAACTCCTGGAGAAGTTTAATCCTTCACTCTTTAACGGCCTAATATATACTGTATTTCCTGTTCACTGCACCGTCACAGATTCGATCCAGTTGCTCCAAATGTCCAAACAAGACCTCCCACAACCGAGCACGGCTCCCCTTTCACATCCCACTGACCCACGTAATCCGTAATTTCCTAGAAGATACTCTCACTGCGACTCCCCCAGTCCAGTCACACACGCCTGTTTTCACCCCAGACTGGCTTATACGAGGTCAGCAGCGTGCTGCGGATCACGCATCGAAATATGACTTTTCAGACTCCAGCGCAGTTCGGAAAGAGACGACACCCTCTGCCGCGGATCTGCTGACACCTCAGTGCTCGGCGTTTCTTCCCCTCATCTCCCTCCCGGCGGTTTCTGTGTGCGACGCTGCCTGTTGCCGCCAGACAGGTTCGGCGTTGACCTGTCTATTAGCAGATTGACGCGCCGTCCTCCTCATTCATAATTGATGTGACACTCGCCTTAAGTTATGAAACTCGCCTGCTCGGTTTACAGTGAGCTGCTGTTTTAAGGGTGTTGCATCTTGTGCCCTCGGGGGGCTTTCTATACAATGACAGATTGATAGCGATGTTTTCAGGGCGTATGTTTTTATATAGTTTTAAATAAAATATGTATGAACGTCATCTGATTCCAGAAAGTGTTTTCCTTCAGTCTTAAATGCACTTTTAGAGTCTTTTTCCTGATTCTTGTCTGTGATTGAATTGCCATCTACTTTTTCTCTTATTGAACTTTGCTTCGTTTTTTTGTTTAGTTTATTAAAAGTTGTACCATTTCTGCTGGGTGGTGAATTAACTTTTTGACATTGGCTTTCTAAATTATGCAAATCCAGAGATTTAACTGGGTCTGATAAAGCTCACGGTAAGTGGATTACGTTTAATTAGCTTAATAGTTTGTCTCCATAAACTTATCTCCTGATCCCTGCTTGGGAATGTAAGGCACTTGGTTTTTTTTATTAAGATAAACACTTACAGATTCTTGGCACAGGGCTTCTGAAGATTATTGCACAGCAGTCATTTTTACCCTTTAAACAAAGATGGTCTGTGCTGCATATGGGGGGGAAACACACACACACACACACACACACACACACACACACACACACACACACACAAAACAGCAGGTCATAAGCCACAGTGATACAAATATTGTATTATTGTGCGCTGCTGGATGAGAATAACTCCTAGGACCACAAGAGTACCAGGGAGGTCAGTATAATCTCTCTCTCTCTCTCTCTCTCTCGTTCTTTTTCCACAGCTGTAATAGGGTTATTGTACCCCTGCATTGACAACCAGCTCGGAGAGCCGCACAAGTTTAAGAGAGAGTGGTCCAGTGTGATGCGCTGTGTGGCGGTGTTCGTGGGCATCAACCACGCCAGTGCTGTATCCTTCTGTCTATTATTCTATATCTGTTCTCAGCATGTGAATTTCTTTATTTAAGGCCACAGAGATGGGATATGGAAGAGGATGTGTTGTTTAGTAAACGCTGAGAGAGGCAGTGTTTAATCAACTTTTTTTTTTCGTGAATCAGTCCATGGCAGTTTGGGTTTCTTTGCCGCGCCCAAGAAACGACAAAACCTGAATCGAAATCCAGACTTACGTACCTTAACGATTTATTTTCCAGAAAGTAGATTTTGCCAACAACATGCAGCTGTCTCTGACCCTGGCAGCCCTGTCTATCGGCCTGTGGTGGACCTTTGACCGATCCCGCAGTGGGTTCGGACTCGGGATAGGCATCGCGTTCCTTGCCACCCTAACCACTCAGTTACTAGTATATAACGGTGTTTTTCAGTAAGTATCCACTGTCAGTCACTCGCTTGAATCTCCCTCATCGTTTGATTGTAGGAAATATAGAAAAGGACGAGAAATGGCTTGTATCTTCTTTAACGGCCAATTCCACCAAGATAACTCGGAGAACTAGGACTTCATATCCAGATGTTGTTTATCTAACTGTTCCGTTTGTGTCTTTATTTAAGGTACACTTCTCCAGATTTTCTATATGTACGGTCCTGGTTACCCTGCATATTTTTTGCTGGAGGAATTACGATGGGAAATATAGGACGCCAGCTAGCCATGGTAAGAATACTTTGAAAGATATTATTTTAATATTAGGTAGTTATTTAGTCAAGATAATCTGTGGTGAGCGATTAGTTTGAATCAATTCTAAATAAAATTACTACGACAACTATCATTGTTAGCCAACATACAATTACAGAGAAATTGTGTCCAGTTGTTGTTACAATTAGAATGACATTACATTAATTACAACATGCTGGGGAGGAGTCTATAAATCTATACACTATATTAATGTTTTGCTCCATTTTGCATAGTATAAAGTTACAAGCCTTTGGTAGTTCGTAGCTTGTGAATCTCAGTAAGTCACCTGGCCATAATCTGAGCACAGGTGATGTATTATAATATGTACTAAATGTAAAACGTTTTAATTATTATATGTCAGCCTGGAATATATTTTTTATGCCTTTTTTTTCTTTTCTTTGAACAGTATGAATGCAAAGTTGTTCAAGAAAAGACGCATCAAGACTGAAGAAATGTAGGGCCATTTAGGTTGTTTTCATTTAATTACATTTTTATTTTTTGAAGTTTTAATTTCAATTGGGGACATACCAAATGTGTGTGTATGTATTTGTATGTGTGTATATGTTTATATCTAATCATGCACACACACATATAAAATGATTGAAATTGAATTTGACTGTAAAATTGCAGTTGCTGCAGTTTTGGATGTGATTCTCTACCACGCAATCTGTGATTGCTGCTTTACAATATTGTGTAGATCGGGCAGCGTTCATCGGTGTGCAGTCGGACGCACACATCACTCGGACAGATGGGTATCCTTTACAATGTATCTCATGACTTGAGACGTTGGGCTGTGTTGTGCCAAAGCAATGGGATTGAAAGAGACATATCTTAATAATAAATAAAAACTTTGCTGTAGAAGTAGTATTAGTCATTTGTAAACAATATATTGCTCAGTTTACCTCTATATGTAGGTCTTTATTTCAGAAATGCATATCTATATTATTTTCTGCATGAAGACACTGTTCTGGTGTTTTGCGCTTTACTATTAGTCTCTCTGTACCTCGAGTCAATAGGTCGGCCTAAGAGATCCCTGGGGGATATGCTTGTGTGATTTAATTCTCTTTGCCACAAAGGGAGATATTTTACGTTTTTTCTAAGTGTGTGCATAGTAAACATACTTGAACAGTGTTGAACTCAATGTGCACTAAGGAAGAGGTGACGTACGTTGAAGTAGTCTTTTAGAAGTTAGTTTTTACTCTGTGTGCAACCAATGATACCTGACTCAGTACCAGGTCAGACACATGCTTCCGGTCTGGTGGTCTTCACATGAAATTGAAGACGGGGATCGCTTCTCTCACCTACCCACGCTTAGCTGTACATTTGGGATTAAAACAATAAGGGATTTAATCAGATTTATTGTGTCTTTGGTTTTGTGCATTGTTTATTAAACACGAGTGGAACATTCCCTTAGTGGTGAGTACGGTACAGTTTTTAGCTCATTTAGAAAACAAAAAAATGAAATAAATGATGAAACATTGATATCATTTGCATAATATTGCTGTTACTCATGCATGGCAAGCGAGCCAATGCAAATGGATGAAAATGGCAAAAACGAGCTTCACAACTGATGGAGAGAAAAAAACCTGACAAGTATGTCATACATCATAAAAAAATATGGGAGGTGTTCATAGTTGGACGAGCTGCAATAGGTCAACGATGGAGAGGAGGTGTAGTAAATAAAAGGCTCTGTTTCCAGTCTTGATTCACAATTTCTTATTCAGAGACCTCTTGACAGATATTTGCTTTAACGGGTGAACTGATTGGGTTGAATGTTTTGTGTGTGTCGTCGTCCCCATTTATGTCAATTTGACCTTAAAATCAAATGATGAAGATGCCTTTAGTGTTGATGTTTTTCTTTGCACACTATTATGTTTACAATCTTTATTCTAGTACTGATAATATTCGGGACATCACGGTGCAAACATCCAGTTTATTTCATGCATTAATGCTCACAGCACGACATTCCCTCTTTGTTAAAGTAATGGCCCTTCTACTAAAGACATTAAGACACTAGGGGCCTCTCCTCAAATTCTCCCTCTCACTGGTGCTGAAGAAACAACTAGGACTCGGTTTCGCTGCAGAGCAGAATACGAATTTGTATCATACTCCGCGATTCTCAACGGCGACGATCGGGAGCGAAGGCCCCATCGAGGATTTAATCAGAGCTCTACTGAAGTGTTTATTCAGGGATTCATTTTTCCTCCCACAGTCCTCAGCAGTTAGTGTTTGGCATGGAAAAGCTTCTCTGCCGGACAGATTAAGTACTTTCAGATGTTCACGGCACAGACTTCAATATGAATACTGGACTCTGTTTTTTAAGGCGTGTTTTATGACTGAAACCATTGCCCTGGTCCACACGGGGAGTTATTAATGTACATATTTGTTTAAAGCATCCAAATCCAGTATATACACATTTATTTTCTCTTATTGTTTTACAAACTCTTTTGTGCATATGTCATTTCCTCCTTTGTATTAAATTATATATTCACAAGAATCATGAATTTTCCTGTTTGTTTCTTTCAAAAAAATATAATAGTCATTTTTGGAAACCTTGCAATAAAAAGCTTCGCTGGAGAGTCCAAATAAAGAGCTGCGGTGTCTCTCCTCAGAGTTTATTGCTTTCTCATCATGGACGATGGGACGACGTGTCGTTTTTTTCTAACCCCCCAGCAGTGCTGCTGTATGCAGATCGGGCCCTTATTTGCAGTTTAATCGCCATGCTTACTCCTCCGTGTACAGGGGAAGGGACCAGCAGGACATGAATCAGCATAAACGCCTCGGCATTGCTTCTGTGCTCTTAATGTAGATTAATGTTACCTGCTTCCGACTGCCTGCTCTTATGGGTGCAAATAATTAAGATTAATAATCCGGATTAAAAGCCCTGTTGTGTGCAGAACGCCATACAATTTGCCTTAAAGAGAATTTAATGGGTGAAAGCTCCAAGGACAGTTTTGGGTACTATTATTGTTATTATTATTATTAAAGACTGAAGACCAGTGCTTTGTGGATCTAGATGCTAGAAATGGGAAAACACGGCTACAATTGTCTATATTTTGTTCCGTAATTAAATGTTTGTATTTGATTCCTGCAGTTTATGTATTCAAAGTCCTTTAACGTGCTCAGCAAATATTGTTTTTGCATTAATCCTCTCTGTAGTGTAAATGGAGTGCTAACTTTAGTCCAAACACTGGAGCAGAGCCCAGTTTCAAACTCTCAGTGTTTGCTCTTGGGGTATATAGGCCATTATTTTTTATTTCTTGAAAACGAAACGAAAACGCCAAAGCCCATCCCGGCGCCACAGATCCGTATTGGAGAAGATACACGATGCGTGTGGTTACCCAGAAGACACACTGATGCCGATTATTATTATAAAGCACATGTTCTGTGGTGACGAATACGACAAATCATTGCACACATTTATATTTGACTTGGAGGAGAAATCGAGCAGTCGTCTCAGGTGGAGCCAGATTTCCATTAATTAAATAAACGTCAGCGTCAAATGAGACACCAGGGGCTGCTACACAACCCTCCACCTTCAGCTTGCAAGAATACGCCCAGAGTGAATAAATCAGATTTTAATTTTATTAGGTTGTACCTAATAATGCAGAGGCCACAGGTGAGGGCAAACCTATGGGGGAAGCTTTCTGAAGACCACAGACATAACAGATGTTTATTCTATCGATGCCAGTGGGCGAGAGACACGCACATTGTCTCCGGCCTCACACATGCGGCAGGGCGATGGTGACAGAAGGGGCCGTGCCGAGGCAGGGGCCAGGGTGGAGGGCTTGTCCTTGGCGTGGACGAGAAGTGATGAAGCACTTGCGATTGAGCACCAGAAATTGCTTCCTGTGATGTCCGTTTTTTTTTTCCCCCCACAATTACCCCCACCCCGCATCGGAGGCGCCTGGTATTTTTCACAGGAGCATATGACAAACTTTCCAATTATTATCGAAATTGCTCCTGTGAGAGAGAGAGAGGGAGAGAAAGAGGGAGGGAGAGGGAAGCAGAGCTGGTCAAATGAATATAATGCAAAATTACGTACCATTACTTTTGTTTCGGCCTGCGGTGCGATTTGTCATTGTTTACACAGGATCAAATTGTAGACATAAACATTGTGCAACGGGTAGGAGATGCCTTTTAACCTTATTATCTTGTGTGAGATTTACCTCTTCATGCAGGACATACGCAGAGAATGTGAATAGAAAAACAGCAATAGGAAGGAGAAGGTTAAACACACAATAAGCAAATGTATTCACGTAGGTCGCTTCACACTGTATGCATATGTCACGCAGTGAGTAGTTCGGGAAGCATGTTTGTCCTACCTCTAAGGGATTTTCACACTCCGCAGGACACAAAATCTCTATAAAGTGACTTATTGAAATAGAAGAGCTGGTCTCCCCTCTTTTCTCCCTTTCTCGCTTTCTCTCTCTTATGAAGTGTGAAGAATGATCCCCTAAATGAAATCAGGAAGGAAGTCGACAGAATCTTGTTTAATGGTGTGACAAAATGAATCACAACTATTCAAGGCATCCATCACAGCTAAAAGGTGACCACAAATGATCTGTGAACCACTATATATTGATTACTCATGTACTACAAGTGTCGGATTTAATGTTCACACACCGCAAAAAGGCGGCCGAGACAGCTGGTGCTTTAACTCTTCTTTGATAGATTTTAATGGTGAAATATTGATTTCTGTCTGGCCAAGGTCTGCTGTTAGGGGCCAAAGTCATTTGTTGGGTAATGCCGGACACCCAGTCCGCTAGTCACAATCAATCATTTTGGCAAAGCACACCGGAGAGGAGGGAGAAGAGGAAAAAGAATTTGGAACAAAGCACCTTGGACCTCAGAAGTGTTCCTGTGGCGCTGTGTGATATGATACAACCCTCAAGGAAATCCTTCTTGTAAAAAAGAAGAAAATATTAATGGCAAAGACATGTTTATTGAGTGGAGAGTCACGGCAAATCGCAGCTGACATGAAATAGTCCCGAGCACCTTCTGAGAGAAAATGAGCATCTTGGTAAAAGGGTCTATATTTTATTTAAACATCCGTCTAGGGCTGGAAACCCAGGTAATCTGTTGTGTTACAACTCAGTGGTTGTTCTTTCCATCCAGAGAGATAACACTGAGGAGCTAATAGGAACACATCAATCACAATCAGCTTCCAATTCCACCGGTGTCTCCTATAGCTGGCTCCTGTTTAAGCTCCCTAATAACGGTGATAACATAGTTCTGCGCTCCTGATAGTGCTGCGCCCCTCTGAGGGTCACACTCATAAACTGATTGAGCAGCTGCAAACTCAGCATCTCACTCCCGTGGACGTGAATATGGGCAAAACGTGACAACCTGTGTGTGGTGCTCCCGGAGCCGGAGCCCGGGCTCTTCAGAGACCAGAGGTTTGTTGGGGTGTAGCGTACACAGATGTGTGCCGGATAATGGCTGATTTCGTTTTGATTATCTTGCTTACCTAATGATTTTTGCTCCAGTGCCCCCGCTCAATTGTGTTCATTGGGAAAGCTTTCTATTATAGGGTGTCAAGGCACAGCGAGTCGTTATCCCCTCCGAAGCAGGGCGAGATACCGAGCCTGCACAAACCCCAGCCTGTCGGAGAGAGAGAGAGAGAGACTTTAGGAGTGGAATAGATTTAATGTGGCTTTGCTTGCAGTGTGGTAATTAAAATGCCACGTTTTCAACACACTCTGGACGTTTTCTAATCAGAGGCACGTACCAGTGCAGGGAGTGCAAGTATATTTATTCCAGCCACCACCGATTGCAGAGGAGATAGAAACATATATCTGAATCCAATTTCAGCCTGACTAAATAAGCTTCTGAGACACTGGCGAGCTGCAGCCCCAGAGAATTTACAGTCAAAATATTACATTTATCAAAGCATTGGAGGAAAGAAGTAACACTTCACATAGATCTCTCTCACACACACAGCATCTCAGCTCAGTGTATTAATGAAGAGATCATTCAAATTTTAAATTTTTATATATATAGATCGAATAAGTGGAAACATCTCGAGGAGGCCTTCATCCAGCACTGGATTGATAGATACTGCTGATAAAGATGATGACGATACATACAGACACACACACACATGGTTGTGAGGACAGCAGTTCCAATGACCATTAGTGTAACATCTCTGGTACCTCTCTAACCCTAGTTTGAGCTCTTTCTACAGTGCAATCTGAATTATACATACACTAATACAAAACACCTCTTAACAAAATAATGTAATGTTGAACAATTCTCTCTTCTCGTGTGCTATACCAGTATGATTGATCCAATACTCTTCCTTACGTCACAATAGATTGTAGACTGTTTACTATTTTCATTCCTCCACCCATTCATGCATTGATTCACTCATCCATTCACTTGAGTTTAGTTTGTAAATGCAGCCATGCAGTAACAGCTCAAGCGTATTTTGCATTATCAGGACATCACCAGAAGGTGGCACAAAGCCACTGGGTTATAGTCAGGACTCGGCACGGAGGAGGAGATAGACAGATAGGAAGCAGGAAAGCGGTGACACTCTGTATAAACTCGGGATTTCTCACAATTATATATATATACCTGCTTTATTACAGGGTGGGAAAACAAAATCTCTACGGTATCCATTTCTATGGTATAATTTTAGAGAATTAAATAAGATTCATAGCCTAAGTTTTCAATTAACTAATAATGATTTAATTTGTATAATAATATACTATTATTATTATTATTATTATTATTATTATTATTATTATTAATAATAATAATATTGTATATTACTTTAATGTTGTTGTCAACATTGTATGTGTCAGCAGCTGCAACAAAAACAGTAGTAGTACAATAATAAACCATAATAATAATTTTGAAAAATAAAATTCAGATAAAATACGTTATATAGCCTTCAATTTAGTCAATTAAACAAACACAAACACAAATAATTCCATTCCATATATACTTATATATATAAGTTATATATATTTAGTCCTATATAGTTCTGAAATTAAATGTAATATATATATATATATCTCAAATATATGTTCTTACATATTGGGTGTAAGTAATGTGAAGTGCTGTGTGTCTCAGATGTGTCAAAGTTGCCTATTCATCAATATATAGGGCTACCTTGCAATGCAGCCGTGTAGTTGTCATTTCTGAAATCACTTTCATTGCAAAAACAGATTAGCCAAACACAATGAAAACTTCCAGCAGACACCAGGCACTCACTTTGTTAAAGTTATCCCTGGGTCACCTTTTAGACCCCAGGGCTGCCACAGAAAACACTGTAGTCTGAATTTCACACAGATATATTCTGCTTAAATGTTTCAGAAAACTCAAGAGAGAATATTAATCTATCTGTCTATCTGTCAATCGATATTTATTAGTGATCATAAAATCACAAAAACATTAATTTACAGTGACTTATCTGTACAGTTTGATGCATTGGTTTAAACCAAAGCAAAGTTATATATACATATATCTATACATATAAAGAGTTTCAGGGAAATCTAATAACAATTGTTTTGATTATATTAACATTTAAAAAATCAGATCATTTGAATTTGTCATTTTAAAGTGATTTGCAAACTTGGATACAATAACACTATCTACCAGTCTGTCTATTGGAAGGGCGCCTATCTATCTGTCGGGTTACTTATTATACAAGCCATTGAAAACATGTCATTAATGCAGTGTCAGAGTAAACTGCTCTTTGAAGATGCTGAATTGCACCGGCATGCTCTTCCCTGGCTGCAGATAAAGGCTCGATGCCACATCAGGCTTTACTGTCAGTTGTTAAGCAGGTAAAGGTTAAGAAGCACCAAAATTCAAATAAAGGCCAACTTCCTCTTCATTTTGTCTCCCTTTGTGCGTCGCGCAGCAGCAAGAGATATCTGCCAATCAGTATCATCGCCGCTACATGTTCCAAAGGACCCTGTAGTCACAGCAACAAGCGAATGATAAGCTGGTATCCAGGCTACACTCATAAGGGGGCTTTAATAGGATTGACCGAAAACATCCACTGGACTGTTTCCTGTTTTAGGTACTTACAGCAGCAATGGAGAGTATTTTAGACTGGCCATCGCTGAAATCAAATGTGCCATAATGCATATGAATATACATTCAGAGAGACACACAGAGGAAATGATCTATATGAGTAAGTCCCTGTCAATGCTCTGTAAGAATGTATTGGTTACGTATGTGAGTATCCTTACGAAAGCAGCTGCCGAATTGTGGATCGAGCCAACAAAGTGATTTCTCGTGTTTGTTTGATTGCAGTTGACATCTGGAGAGGGTCTTGTTTGCTAATATTGTTTGTTTGGACCATTTGTACATCTGCAAATCCACAGGGGAGCCCCTTCCTTTGGTGAACTATTTAATTTGAGTCCTGAATATTTCCTTTTAGACTGTGTACAGCTCTGGAAAAAATTAAGAGACCACTTCAAGTTCAGAAATCAATGTTAAGTGGTCTCTTAATTTTTTCCAGAGCTGTAAATGATCCATACTTCCACATTATGTAAAGCATCCATCAGTACTAAATGGAAAATATGCATACGAGGGTTCAAGATTTGTGTTCTCTCCTAAACTGAAAGTTCCGTTCACTAGGCTTTGGCAGAGTATGTTTTTCATAGTAGAGTTGAAAACAGGAACATTCACCAAGATTTAGTGTTTCCACCAGCGGCCCAGACAGGCTGCGCCAATCATGCAAAGATGCTGAAACTGATCACACTGAATACTTTAAAGTTACTGATTCCTTCTGCAGGCCCAATGTTCCACATCAAAGTGAAGACTTCGTTTGTGAGGAACAATGGGGCTGTCACACTCCAAGGGCCGCTTGTGTCTCTAAACTCCAGCGTTGCATGTTTGCTCCCCAAATCCCTGCAGAAAGAAAATCTCTGGATTATTAAATCAGCAGATGCTACAAACTTTGGAAAGAAAACAATGCTGTTTAAACTTGATGATAATCTGCGAATTTGCCAGGAAAAGCTTGACCGTCATCAGTGCAATGGCCATTTTTTTCATTTTCATAGAAGAGTATAAAAGAGCAGAATTCTCTTAAAATATGGCTGATAAATGTTTCTTTTTGGGGATGAAAATTACAAAATCTTTTTCACTCTCAGTAGTTTCCAGTACTTTTAAAAATGTAAATGGTTCTTGTTTGCTTTAGTGTTAATTATGGACTGTTAAACATAAATTAGTTATGTATTTGTATTGTTCTATATTTGAATACAATCTTAAAAGTAAAAGTTCTACAATTTTATTTGCCTTCTAAAGAAAATATTAATTTCCAGCAATGTTTCTGTATAGTTCAATATTTTACTGATCGGAGACTCAGGGAATGCTCAAGACAATTGTTTTGATTGTGCAACATAAAAAAAAAACACAAAATCATATGGATTTGTCATATTAAAGTGATTTGCAGACCTGAGAGTCTTATTTTCATAACCTCCTTAATCCTTCAGTCATGGAGGTCTAACACTTTTTCAGACAAGCTATTTCTGATACACTTAAAATTGTAGCAAATCAAATCGAAGCTGGAAAAGACATTTTTGTTTTGTATTTAGAGATCTCTCTCTGAAAACTCGGTAGTTCTGAAATTAGTAACAAGAAGAGCATTGTTCTCAGCCGTTTAAAATACACTGAGCTTGATTTTTGACGTTGTGAAGTACAGTCCTAATTCACTGCCACTCCCCTGAGGATTGAGAACAAATCCATCCCAGACCAGTGATCTGAAATGACTGGGATCTGATGGTCTGATGGTCTGATGGTCTAGCCATAAACTAGAGGTCACTCATAAATCTGGCATAAAAACTGAAGATTTCTAAGACATGACTGAAACACTCCAGTGTGGGGTATTCTGGCGACCGGCCCATTTACGCAGAAGATACTAAAAAGAGTAAAATACTTTGTGTTTTTGACATTTGCAGTGCTTCTTACAGCTGTTAATAGCGTCAAATAGTGATACAAGATTTCCCCCCACCTACTATTTTGACAGCTGTTTGCAGTCTTTAGACCCCCACTGTAGTTTTTATTCGGTGGCCTTGTTGGTTGAAAGACAAAGGAAACATCATCACCGCCTAGGTTGAGCAAAGTGTGTGAAGTGCCTGGACTTGGTATAGTCTCATCTATGTCTCTTGCCCTACGTCAGGAAGAGAAAATAAAACACCTTGTGAGAAACCCGATTGGTAGAGGTGATCGGTCTTGATTCTGCGCTCTCCTGGCGTAGTTCATTGCATGCCCTTTTCTTTTGAAGATAGGCGAGACATATTTTCTGCCTCTCTCAGTCTGGTTGGAAATGAGCTGAAGTATATTCCGTTTCACTATCAGTTCAGCTCATTAATACATCAATGTACTATTTTTCACAATATGTCATTCCTTGTAATGTAGGAACATGAATGGAAATCAGGTACTCAACATGATTTTGCTGCTTGAAAGTTGATTAGCAATTGACAGAATGTTTACAGATACTTCCTGCACATTATACAGCTGCACTTTTACAGATTTGCACATTACAAAGCTAAACTTTCTGCTCTGTAACAAAACCCTAACTTGTTCAGATAATGGCGTTCATTTAACCAATGATCTCCTCCCACCCACTACATTCCCCGTGGGAAAAAAGCCAACACGATCAAACTGACTGTAATCTACCCAGTTTGCCCCTACCCTTTGATACAAATAAATGATTTAAATGTTTTGTTATATTATTTTACTTCATTACACTCATACTGTTACCTCAGAGATTGACACCTTCATGTGCAATTCATTAGTACGTTCTCGACTCCCTTATCATTAAATTACACCTATCGTTTTCAGAGGCACGGTGATTGGCCGAGGGGCAGTCCATTATTAATAAGGGAGATGTGTGCTCCAGGTTTCTCTACTCCTATTTACCACATCAATAAGGTGGCACCGAGATTGACAGCTCGGCATAAATGTGAAGTTAATAATTTATTCTAGTAGTATCCAAACACCTTCACTGAGTCGGGGTAATGAGGACCTCCTCTGAATGTAAATGTCATTGATCTGAGTCTTGTTAATGTGACTCATTATTGAATTAATGAACCCTAAGTTAGTTGAAACAAGAGAGAGGAAGCCAGAGGTTCATTATACTGCTGGATCTCAGGAGCTACAGTGGTGAGAGGAAGGGAGAGATCACTAAGCATGTAAGCATGACCTTTTCCAAGTGGCATGTTACTCTTATAGAAAGAAGAAAAAAATAATGTATCACGCAACCTTTATCATGCTTGAGGTCATAGGAAGGCAGATGTTATATTCATATCATGCTATGAACAATAATAATAATTATAATAATGAGATTAAATCCAAGGATTAAAATATAATTATTATTTGTCAGGAAATTATTATAGAATAAAAAATGAAAATGAATAAAAGCTGTTAAGAGTATCTCTCTATATTTCACTAAACTGTGTCAGTATCTCACTGTAGCTATTTACTGTCAACCCAGAGGCACATTGGATATATTTAAACAATCCGATTCGTTTTGTTATCAAATTATATTAAAAGAGAATATTCAATATGCTATAACCCTACAAACATTTCTGGAAATCGCTGAGATAAACTTTTCATTTTAATTTTCTAGTTCGTAGTTTTTATGTTTTTCAATCTTATTGTAATGTTGTTACTGTTTTTCTTTCTCAAGACAAAATTAGCAGATTTTAACTCTTAAAAATAGTTACATAACTAATTTTGGCCATACAAAAACAGACAAATTGTGTATTTGGATGCGTCATCTAGCACTCAAAGTAACTGGGGAACTAATGATTTTGTGTGAGAGTAATATCTTTACTTAAAATAATATTTAAAACTCCTTTCTAATTGTGTAGAATATTGGATATGTGTGAGAAGTAATCCTGCTCCAGTTCCCACAGGACACAATCCCAACAAAAACAAATCCCACAGGAAAAAACAAACAAAATCTGCCAAGAATTGAATATAGAGACAAGAACACGATTGCAACTATGTATTAGCCTACAACACCTGAAAGCTAGAATAATGATCTAGCTCTGTAAATTAGCATTGTGTTAATAGCCATAACCACTGTCTTTAACGGACTGTATACTGCGTTTGTCAGTTATTCCAGTTGTGTTTTGAGTCCTCTGTTTTACTATATTGGGTCGCAGTTTCCCTTTACTTTCAGTGCAGGAGTGTGTATTGATAAGCACCAGTTTAGGGGTTCAGATTGTGAAGGAAACTTCTCATCCCCCCACAGTCCCACAGGCGGCTCTGGTGAACACCACCAGCTTGTGTTGCCTTAGTAACAGTGCCGGCCTTGGGCCTGGCATGGCAAGAGCCTCCCCTCAGCCTGCCGGATACAAACACAGGCTTCGCAGCTAATCTGCGTATTTCACTCTGAGAGAAACGTTAAATGTTTGTCCTCGGCCGGATCTTATTGTCTGAACTTGCAAATTTGAATTAATAGGATGTTTGGTGATACATTTTAAAAGTAAATGAATCAATAGCCAATTAGGGTCACTGGCTGTGGCGTCTTGGAGGTGCGACACAGTTGGATCAACCAGGCAAATGAGCTGCCATGAATTATAGGTTGCAGAGGTAATAGTCCGATTCTGTTTCCAGAAACCGTGCAGATGTGCTCAGCATTACTGTGAATGTATTTGGGGTTTGCAGACTAAGTGAATTTCCAAACAACGTAGACCTGTATTTTCAGTTTCAAAGAAATATACACATAATTGATCAGGTTGTGGAATTTTAAAGTCAGCTCTAAGGATAGAGATTGTACTGTATTAAACTGTTTTGCAAATACCATTGCTATGAGACAAACCGGACAATCTAAAACTGGACTTCTTTATCCTGTTATCAGTATGCCGTTTACACATCAAGTCCTGAACCAGATTTAATCCTTGCTTTGGAATGAGACCTCCTTGACGTTGTCCACTCCTGGAACCGCAAGGCCGGGATGGTGTGGAATTCACGGATTTCCCCGCCTTTTGTCCACCAGTCCTGTTCACTGGACATTGCGCTGCCACAATACCAGACCAAGGACGGCGGCTGTGTGTGCTTCTCTCTGCCTGAGTGAGATAAGCAGGGTTCAGTGGAGCCCGGCACCTTTCTCCTCCGATTCTGCGGCAGCTCAAAGCCCAATATGAGGCTCTCAATGGGTCTTCAGCCATGAGTGCCCGCGCGGGGTGATGGGAGCGGAGCAAGCCGGGAGATGCTCGCACACCTGCCCCTGCCTGCGCTCACCGTGGAGAACTTATCAGCCTTTTGCTCATGAAAGCAAAGAGTGTGTTTTCATTTACTTGTTTACCAATAATAAAGCTTGTCCCCCTCCCCGCGCTTTTTGATCTCACTCAATAAATAAATGGCGTACAAAAGACCACAAGAGGGTTTAGCTTAAGGGAACTTTCACTGGAATTTACTTGTTCCAGTTATTATGATTTCTTAAAAGCACTGATCTCCCCGCTCTGTGGGAGTTCAGGGGAAGGGTTGCCAGCACCTTTCAGCACGGCTCAGAACATGCATGTTGCAGTGGAGTAATATCATCTGTTCTGGAAGAGGCAACAAAGAGTCCTTCAAAATAGAAAACAGTCGCTTTTTTTTCAGCACCATTAAAGTTTTTTTCTAGTTACTGTAGCCAAGGAAAGACAACTTATGAATAAATACACGAATACATAAATAAACAGTTTAAAATAGACCTATCAAACCCACACACGACGACTGTTTGAAGTGACGTTTACTTGTTAGCTCCATTATAAACAAGTGGCTGATCTGGCTGCACAATATTGGGAGGTTTTCCAATTTTCCCATAATGCAAAGCTAATTTCAATTAAGGCTGTGAAAGTGTTGTAGATGTTTCTCACTTGAATTGTTTAACATTTCGGACCTGTGGGCTTCTCTTAACGAGCAGCAGTCTCCTGAATGAACTACACATTGTTGCCATCAACAAAATGTAATTATTAAGTGCTCTAAAGATATGGCAATTAATAGATTGCATTCAGTTGAATTGCATTAATTATGTGTTAATTATTATCACTAAATAGCTTTTATCGACTGCATTCTACAGGTATTATATTGGCAGGTATGCATAAATCTTGCTCGGGTAAAGAAAATACAACACCATGAAAGACAAATACTGGAATTCAAATCAGAAATGCAACTATTCCCAACCCTTTCCAATTTGTAATAAACACAACAACGGCACAGGGATCTATATCTGTTTGTGTTGTTTTAAATAATCTGTTTTTATTTCGCTGGCCTGGCTTCAGATGCTGACCTTTACAACTGCGCTAAATATTTAGTTTGGGTAAAATGTCAGCTCCATTCACCGGGCTGAAGTGGCCAGCCAGCTCAAGTGCGGCTCAAAACAACAGTCGATTCTTAAGCACTTATTAGGCTAACTCACACACACACACCCTGACACCATCCTTAAGATGTAAACAGTCTTTCTCTGGCTGTCAAGGAACTAGTTACCCCCTGCTGGGCGAAAAAAGGGCAAAGGGAGCATGTTCCTCAATCACCTTCAATTAATTTCTCTGTTCCGGAAACTTCGGCAAAACACACTTCGGAAATGCTCTCCTCTCACACGTATGAAGCGGTGAAGGCACTTGTATTGATTCATTATTTTCTACCATCTAATGCTCAGCCTTCAGTTTAACTCTTTGCGCTGTCACTGTGTGTTTGTTATGCGGGGGCTTTTGTTTGATCATTGTCTTAACCCCGATACTGCCCTCAGCAATAGCTAACTGTAGGAGACGCAGCACTATACAAAACCCAGCTTAGACACCCACCAACAAAACAAAACAGTATTGAATATGTTAATTTCCTAAATGCATTTCCATTTATGATCTTACTTCTAATAACACCTTAAAAAGGGACATTTGATGGCCACTACCAGGTTGTAAGATTATGGGCCCCCAAAGTAAAATGATTAGAAGGTGGGGGTTATTAGCAGGCTTCCTTTTGTGTTGGGTGAAATGAATATTAAGGTATTTGAACCATTTTAAGGATTTAACACTGGGTTAATCCCTTAATCCTTAGAAAAACCAATTTTGTACACATGAAAGGGGGTCATTTAACTTCTTCTCATTAATTTTCTGCCTTGAAGATGCTGTGATGGTGGAGATTAGATTCATTAAAAGACTATATTGTCTGCATAGGGCTGGCTGTGTCATGGATACCAAGTCATTACACAAGGTTAGTGATATGCTTCTGTTCAGGTTAAAACCCGAGGTTATCTCGGATAGGCCACCCCCTGCAGCTCCAGTCAACACAATTTACAGCCATTTAACCCTTAACAACTGCTGGCCTCCCGTTTGAAAAGATGACGGATCAAAGGGAAACCGAAAGTGACACATTATTGTTCTTGTCTTTCACTTTAAATTTAACTGTATAATATATATATGATCGTTTATCAAATAAAAAAGCCCACCTCAAATGTATGTTTGTAAGAGAAGCTTGTGTATGAAATGTTAATTGATTCTAAGACACGATAAAATGAAGATAAATATAGGATGGTGGATAATTTATTTTAAATTTAGTAAGTGAGTGAAACAGAAACAACTGCTGAGATTAATCCATTAATTCATTTGTAGAAAACAGAATCATCCGCCGTCATTATGGTTACTTGTACCCATAAGGAAATAAATCTGAGTTTGATAATTTTACTCTGAATATATTTGTTTTCTTTCATAAATTAAGCAAATGCCTCAGAGCAAGCTTACAGGGATCCTGCTTTTCCACAGGCGACCGTAATTAGGCTGATTCAGAATAAACCACATAAGCAGCACCATGTTCAGCCAATTTGTTAATACTTTGCAGTAATTCCTCCTCTGTGTTCAGATTCTAGTATTTGAGAAATCTCCTAGTTCGCATTGTTTAATGTTTCATCACAGTTTCCCATAATGGACTTCCAGTAAGGAACTGAGATTCGCTAAAGAGAAATGTAGCAGCCGTAGCTTGAAACACAGTCTTAAGTGGTACGACTAGACCTGGAGAGGGGGGTACAAGACAAGCCTTCCTCAGACAGAATAATAATCTAGGCAGGGCACAGAAGCATTTGACAAGCATTGACTAAAAGGTCAGGCGGTGATGTAGCGAGATTAAGGGCAGAACAAAGCTGTCAGTGACCCACACCTGGACTGTGCGCATTGTTATTCCCAACCACAGCAAACAACAGAAGACAGAACATCTTCACACATTGGAAAGAGGAAAAAAAATCCTTCCCTTTTACCGCGAATAACCAATAAATGACAGTTTAAGGCTTTTCGAAGTATAATTATTATTGTTAACCCTATCCAGAAAAAGAGAGACAACTTTTTTTCCCCAGTTTGTCTAATTGAAATTCAGATTTGACTGCCGTGAGATTTAACGATTTTCTTTACAAACAATAGAATTCAATTATCAAAATATTGAGTGAGATAAAAGGTGACACTAAATGATTCGAGCTGTAAAGTCTCCGGGACAGTGTTTTTAGCTCTTGAGTGTTGTTAACGTTTATATTGTCTTGACTGCCCTGCTCTTATATCTGTATTCATCAGAAGAGTTCAGAATTTTAACATAAGAGATGTGTTGTAGTAAATAAATGTTTCTTTTGCAGTGGCCCCTGAATTTTGATTTTACAATTTTATGGTATTGCGTATTCTTTTTTAGTTTCTGTCTGAGCGGCAGAACTTTTTTAAATGCATGATCTCAGAACATGCACTGCCGTTGTAGGCTGCCTATGCCGGTAATAGAAATGAGATTGAACTTTGACAGCGCCCTGGTCAGAGCCGGGTGGACTGAAAGAGCGAAACACAGAAACTGAGTCACCTTCTAATCGGAGCATGATGATCCCGTCAGTCGTGAAAAGCAGCGCAGAGATGCTTGGCCTGACCTTGCTATATGCGTCTCAAGTCAGAGAGGAACAACAACATTTATCTTCCAGCATGATCTCAGAGTTATACCTGTATTTTTGGGCTGCAGGAGTAAGTCATTATGTGCGTCTTATCATTATGAGTTTCCTCCATGAGATGTTTGATAAAACAAGTTATGCACACAAACTGGCATTGTCCTTGTGGTGGGGTTGAGGGGTGCGGGCCACAAACCAAATGTCTGGGGTAAACATCTGAGACAGGGGAGTAGAAATGAGCTAAGATCAGGATGTGCGAGACACTTTCTAGGGTGAGGGGAGAACAGTAAGGTGGCCTTATCGCAATCATTGGCTGCAGTGAGGAGGTTGTTGTCGTAGTTAAAAGCTTTAGATACAAAGGCGATAGGCGCAGTATTGGAAAGTCAGTGGCGGTCAATACAATGTGAGCCAGGGCTCATCAGCGGGGACCCGACTCCTCGAATGGAAGAGGCTCAGTCAATCTCTGTATGGTGAGTCGCAACATAATTAAAAAATATATTAGATGAGCGCGGTGGAGAGATAAGGCTTAATGAGAATAACCCAGGAGACCGGGAAGCCAGGGAGACGACGCAGAGGACGGGAGACTACACTGCAGGCTAACTTGTGCATTACATCAGATTCCGTCGCTCTGGAAACAGTTTATTCCTCGCGTACCTGAGGACACAATGGAGGACGGATCCGTCACGATGAAGATGATGCCTTTCCGAGACAAAAACAGACTGTAAATGCTCTGATTAGATGTTTATTTGATGATGATGATGATGATGATGATAATAATAATAATAATAACCTTATAAATTAGATAATTTATCAAATTGTGCATTGCTGGTCATGTGTTCTTGTTTGCACATTAATCCCATTATATTAATGCTGTTTTGTTGTAAATGTAATGGATTTGTGCACTCTAACAGAAAATAGCTTTTAAACTACACACAATTAGAAGAGAGTTAGAAATCAGACCCATATCAACATAATGGGAAATGGCCAGGGCTTTTAAATGAATCTGTTTGAAATAGAAAAAATATGTATAGAAACTTTGAGACTCTGATTTATTGTGGTCAAGGAGATCATTAATCACACATCGAGGAACACGTTATTATATTGATTTTTACTTCTTTTTTATTCCTTAGCTAAATTTTGCCAGGGCTGATTATTTTTCCAGCTCTGCGCCTGAGCTCTGTGGTCGTACACAGGGAAGGAGCAAATGCTGCTGTTTTGGATCTAAATCTTAATTTAAGTAACATTTGAGAGGACATTGAGGATGATACTATAATAATAACGATAACAATAATAGATTATGATATTAAGTTAGCAATAATGCAAGCTGCAAGTTACATTGTTACATATTTTATTGTATTACTTGACTATACAGTCGTAACCACTTCTATGCACTTGCTTAATTTGAAACAGTGTTAGTCAGTTCAACAGATATTGTTAAGTAAACTACACTTATTTATCAAGGACATATTTTCAGTTTTGCGGAAGACTGATTCAGCTTATAGTTGTCCAAAGTTTACACACAATGAGCTAGAGTTACAGTTTTATCTGGGTTGAATCAGTGTTCAATCTCTGAACAAATACAATTGCTAAGAAAATATAGTTGATTGAGCAATATTTCCAAAACAAAGTGCATCAGCAAATAGCATTGTTTCAAAATGACGGGTGTGAATACTTTCAACTACAATTACTGGAAAATCAATATACTGTGTACACCAAAAGTGTTCTGTTGTATAGATACATGTAAATGTGTTATTATTGGTGATGCGAAATGGATTATCGTTATGTTTGGAACAGACTCATTTAATTCCACAGAAACTGATTCGTTTCAGAAACAGAGAGCATTTCACAGAGGCATCCCCTCCCGACTCGAATATACCGGTTAAGCTCTGAGACGGTGTATTACAGCTCGTGATGCAGAAAGGGCACGTCCTCAGGGACATATGTATTCAGGGAAAATGAGAACGGAGGTGTTGAATTAACCTTGGGGACTTATTGAGTCTTTAATATGGGGTGACCCCGTTTTCCTCAGACACCTCGCTGTAACCCTTGCAGGGACCAGACCTTGTAATCAGAGACCGTGTTATGCAAGCCTTTATTGCTTAGCTCTGCTGTGGACCTTTTTCTTGTGTTCATGGGTCCCTGATACGTCTTCAGATGCACATGGTATCAACAAAAAAAATTAAACAGGCACTTGGATGCTGTGTAGATATTTTTCAGAAGTAACAATTTGCTGCTGGTATTTTTTATTTCAGTGACAGCTGCTGGTGTGTTGATGTCAATTTGCTCATCTGTGCAACTCCTGGTTACTGCCAATATTGGTTATTCAGTCCCAGCTAAGAAATATGCCATTTATTTTTTCTACACAGTAAATATAAGTATTTAAACATATAGAATCCATGTCTGTGCATCGATGGAGTTCTAATATCCAACGTGCTTTATGGAGACATTTCAATAAAACAATAACACAATATTCTCACTTTTGTGTATGTGCTGAGATTATATTGACGATGGGTGTTTTTACCCCTTAAGTGCGATATAACTAAACTGGTTTTAGGGTATATTCAGAGGTCGATTGTCAGTGTCCAACATCTCAATGAATTTGAAATGCGAAACTGATCTCGTGTATGTTTTGTGTCCAAGGTTCATGGCCAGGCAATGTTGAATACCCAATTCACTGAAACCAACAACATAGATGTTACAATATGGGGCAGGTTGGACACAAAAGTCTGGTGCGGTGATGTGAGCACTGTTGTACGTGAATATATTGTTTTGGCATCCTTAAAATATGTGCTTCCTTCTTTACACCTTAACAGGCCATCATTTCCATGCTACGGCCACTGCTGAGCGAGGGAGAGGTGATAATCGCCTCTAGAAAATGTTGTTCCGGAGCCTGCGGTTCTGCCCTCGTCCTGTTCGCCCTTCTCGGTGAAAGACACAAAGGAAGCGGAGGGGATGGAGGGACGCAATTCCCTTATTAGTCAGAGACGAGGGGCGATGTCTTCGGTCACGGCTGACATCTCGAGGAGGGAGTGGACAGCGCTGTCGCCACTGCGGCTCTTAATGGAGTTTATGTTCTGCTTAGAAAACCGAATCTCAAAACCTTTTGGCACAGCATGTGTAAAATAGCTCCGCCGAGCGGGTGCGAAAACGGGCCTGTGTGTGCATCTGTGTGTGTGTGTGTGTGTGTATATATATATATATATATATATATATACAGTATATATGTGCATAATCTCCAAAGCAGCTCGATATCCCATTTATTTTATTCATAAAGAAATTCAAAAACCTGAAAAGATGAAGTAATTGACTTACAGGAATGACAGTTAAGCCCACTAAATTTAATCTTATCCTCTCAAGTACAACATATCGTGCTTACAAATTATCACCCTGCCACAGACAGGCCCTGCTCTCTTCACCTAATCCAGATGGAAATGCAGGCCTCTGTTATTGTATTATCTGACTTTACCATCAGCATTAATCCGGCTTAGCTCACTTAATGATGCCACTTGTGGCGCCGCGAATGCAACAGAGAAGTCTATAAACTACTTCCATTAAAATGCAAATCTGTCCCACAGAGAAAATAAAGTGACACAAAAGTAGGAGAATTCGTCCGTACACCCTGTATGAGATCCTTGCCGCGCCGAGCTGATACAAGTATAATAACTGATGCGCTGATTATTATTCTAGCCGCACATTTGAAATGAAATAGAGCCAGTCTACCACAGAACACCAAAAACTGCTCCAACCTATTTAATTTCTGAAGAGATTTATATTTTTTTGTTGTCAGGAAATGAACAAATGGTTATCAATGTAAAGGCGGATATCTCGTATCTCCCTGCCAGGTTTTTCTTACTGATATTATTTGCTCCATATAACACAGGAAATGAATTTTTTGTGTGCAGGGCTTTCTCACATCTTTTACTCTATCTGGAAATCCGCTAACAAGAGACTCTTCTTCTTTATATATATAAAAAAAAATTGTGTCAAACAATAAAATGCCTCAGACATATGAAGACAGGCTCTCGAGCAATAGAGTACTTTTTTTTTTAGACTTACTTGTGAGGGATAGAAAAAAGTTTGTGTTCCTTTTAGAGAGAAATTAAGATTGCATCTTCTGATCCTTTATTGTATCAATCAAATATGACTGGCGAAACATGAGAGGTAATTAGAAAGCCTTTCTATTCATACTTCCAACGTATCAAATCCACGCGGCGTATGAGAAAGTGGTTTTCATTATGCCGACCTGGTAGGGTCTTGGTTTATACAGTGGGATCTTTTTCCGTTCCTCTCCAATGCAACGCTGCCTCTGCAAAGTAATCAAATCATCAGAAGACATCACACCATCGGCCGGCCTCTTTCCTGATGAGACCGAGAGTGAAAACTATCTGTAAATTCACTGAGAGTTCACGCGGTTGCTTTTAATTACTTTTGAATTTGATGGGTCCCGGAACGTTTGTTTGTTTTTCTCATTCTCTGTTTTCTTACACTTTGAGAATAAAGGTGTTTTGGATCATTTTCATCAGTGTCTCTTGTAACCACCGTTTCATCTCAGATATAAAGAATAACTCATCAGAACTGTGAGACCGTATTGTTTCTGTGACCCATCACCACGTGACTCAGCAGACATTTCAGAGCAATTTGATAGCATCACTGATGATGGCAAATTAAGTACTGTGGTCTACTGTGACCCACCATCGAGGAAGACAAGTTCAAGCACAATCAAAACATACTAGCACAATATATATACAAAAGTTTTGGCGTAAATGAAATTAAACTACGGTAATTCGATTTTAACAGTAGAATCCAGAAAATGAAATTAATTTTTCACGCTACTTTTGCTTATTTATTTGGTATCTTCACCAGCAAACACAATCTAAAATAAACAAAAAACACTTTTGTAACAAGCAAGACTTCCTCCTTAGTCACGTTATACTAGGCCCTTACCAACGCCATCCCAAACAATGAAGATCACAATTAAGAGCCCCTTGTCACTCATTCCCCTTTGTGTTTTTGTTTAATTTTCTACATTGATATATCTGTCAGAGAACAGGGGGACGGTATGCATATTAATATCATGTAAATTCAAACTTTAATTTGGACTGTCCAATTTCATTTCGCTCCTGTCTCTTCCACGCTATTTCCCATTCATATTTCAAGTCGCAGCTGCATTCTGGCTCACTGGCGAGGAGGACCCGATACTGGACATCACCCCACGAACCACGTCACGTTCCAGCCGGCGGGAGAATTGTTTCCACACGTCCCCGTCCTCTTGGAGGGATACGACCACAGTCAGGATCATATTACGGCCCAGATCAGTTTGTGTTCATCTTCAACATAGATCAATCTAATTTCATTTTGTTTCCTCAACCTTTCTGTCTTTAAACAACGGGTAAACCTCTTGGCTGTGTCTTGTATATTATATATAGCGTTTTTACATCTTTTGTTTCTAATGCTAAGGTCTAATAATAAAAACCACAGTGATAACAGCAATGCTCTGAAATGACTCGAGGAGAAAAGCTTTGGATGATCAGGTCATGTGCACCAGCAACGGACCCTGCAGGGACCACCAATCAAACCCAGGTCTGGATGAATATTATAAAAGGGGGTGGTATACCTCGACACCTCATATAAACACTGCCCGGCTGGGGAGGTCTTCTCCATTCCTGTTTCGAAACGAGATGAGAGCCGAGACTTGAGCACAATTGATAGGGCCCTTTTTTTTTGCTGTGTTTCAGAGTATCATATTCAAACCTCCTGCTGAATTAATCTCCAGGCGTCTCCTCAGCCAGAGCCCAAGAACCATGAGGAGGCAGGAGGGTGATTATAAATGTTTCACTTGGTGCGAAAAGCTTAATAATTGATGAAGAAGGTGGACCGCCATATTATTTCTCCGAGACCTTGGTGTGTCGTACAAAAAGCGCTCTTTAAAATGTTGAGACAATCAGTCGCCGTAAAATAATGATTCTAAATATAGCAGAAGTAGAGATGTGCAATCTTTAAGTCTGATCCTATTTCGGGATATGAAGGTATTTCTGTTTGTAATGCTTTCCCAGGGAAGACATAGCTCTGAAATTTCCTGTATGTTGACACGCCTTTCCGACAGGGAAAACTCAGCTCTGCTATTGGTTAAACGAGCGAGGGACCGCGGTGATGAACGGTATGCCATACTTTAGAAGAATGTGTCAATGACATCACCGGGCAGGTGTTTCTCATGTGCTACGACATCTTTTATTAGTCAATTCTGCAGCTAAAGAAACATGTGCGGAACTCAGTAAATCCCCTTTTTTGCTAAGTAAGAAATAAACTAATTATTAAATTTTGGGAATGGATCAAAGTTTTGAACACTGCTTTGTTTTTGTTATTTCATGTTTACCTTGAATATCGACAGAGAGCATGAGCTAACTAAATTAGAGGGAAATAATTACTCTTTTCGTAATTGGTATTCCATTTTTCAGTTGACTTCATTACTCTTTAAAATAACAAGTTATTACATCTGCATTCTTTTTCATTTGCAGCTGTAAACAATACTTATTCCCATTATTGTCTTCAGACGTAGTTATTCCATACATTTTCCACCAGAACCCATATGAATTTTCACCCGTTTTATTTTTTTGAGGTATTTTTTATAAACATTGAATTGGTTGACCCAAACATATACAGTAAAGAAACTAAATAGTCCAGCAAACTATTTAATAAATGATGAACTTGAAATAATTAATCTTAATTAAAATATATTAGCAGATTTCTTTTTCTGTGCTATTTTAAAATAATTTAGATCTATCCATCAATAGTCAAACTTTATAATGTCTATACCTTAGTACACAATTAATAAATGAAGAACACTAGGGCACATACATGCAATAAACACAGGAGAGAGCAATGGACCACATATGAACACAGACATTTATAATCCAAAATGTAAATGTGTGAACGTAGATATTATTTCAATTAAAATTCCTGCCATGCACATTGAAAATATCCTTTTCCCTAATGTTTTCCCAGAATGAAGTCATGCTTCCCATTATGATGTTTAGAAGATACCGGCATGCCGTATTTATGAGTCATTCTGTGTTTTTATGCAGTTAATTGGTATTTTTAATTAAGCAAAAAAGAACATAAACCCCAGTTGAAACATCTCTTTCTTGAAGTCAATATAAATGACAGATGAATCCACAGCTTCTCTATCTTTGACAAACATATTTATAATAAGTATACCCACATGTTTATTAATTCAGTGGAGCAGCAGAAAATGGATGTTTTATATGAGCAATACATTCATTTTGCAAGCTCTTAATTTTAATAGAGAATGTACTTTACAGTCACTCTGCTGTTTACAAATGATCACCTTTAAAGACCTGCAGTTTCAGCTGCAGCCACAAACATACAGCGCATTAATGATGGTCAAATATTTATGAACAGTCTTACTGCTGACCACATCAAGCTTTAACTCTGAGTGGAGTTGTTGGTGGAGAATGAAATAAAGTTATAGGGATTCTATTATTAGGAGTCATTGTACTTTGTGATATTTATTGCATATCTATAACTCTTGATCTTAATTTTTTACATCACTTAATTACAAGGATTATTTGTTTATTTAGGTATTTATATATATTTAACCACTTACATCACTAGTCTGGCTCATTTTCAGCAGTCTTACAAGGTATTTAAATAAAAATGAATTATGAGACCTTTTCACAGTTATTAGTTTCAGATGGTCTGGGCAATACATTCAGATCTACGTGTACATAGTTTTATTTTAGTTATTAAAGACATCATTATCATATATATTCAGTGAGGAGGGTGTACAGTATTGCAATGGTTAATCTTGCAGAATCAAACCACACACTGGAAATTGTACAACACGTTTCTCTGTCAAACCTTATGCAGCCCACTTTACCATTTTACCCAATTCCCCCTTAGTTTTCTAATATAATGAAATATTAAAACATGTAGCAACAATGTTACCATCAGGATATGATCACAGAACAAACAATTAATTTCATTCTATCTTTATTCAGAGCTATTTGTATGTGCTTATTTAGTTCAGTGTGTTCAATAGTTTTTAAAGGGGAAACAATATCTGGATGAGTATTATAGATATTCACATGTTTATATATATATATATATATATATATATATATATATATATATATATATATGGATTATTTATTAATTTATAATATTTTGACAGGTTTTTTTTTGTATTATACTGTGAGGTTTTATCTGAGTTGGCTAAGTACATTCTATGTTATTAATATCCCCAACAAACATATAATCTACACCATTTAGTAAAACTTTTTAATTTAGAGTATATAGGTATCAATCTAATATCAATTATTTCACTCAGAGATGTACAGTAATGAAAGTGTTTCAATGCTAAAGCCATTGTGTCGATTGGAACAAAACAGCACAACCTGCAATACTCTCAGTCTTATATGTTATCTTCAATGTAGTATCACTCACAACACTGCTAATGATTTCTGAGTGAAAAAAAAATGTTGATACGATTAACAGATGTTTATTTATTTTATTATTTTTTCTTGGCAGTGGAATACTGGAGAATTCAGACTTTCTTCCTGAAAGACAAACTCCCATGTGTTCCCATCTTGAACTTCCTGAACACACATCAGTACTCAATAAAAATGCAAAATGGCTTTGGATGAGCACGGACTGTGAGGAGAACGTGACCAGATCTAAAGTAGTTCAAGCATCAAGGTGGGACAGCGTAAGAAGTCAACTTCTATTTTAGGAACAGGCAAAAAGACAGAATCCCTCAGAACATGTTTGTGCCAACATTTTATTTAATTACGGGCAATGACATAACACAATGCCTTATAAGACTAGTTACAGCAATGGTTTTGTGTTGTATTATGTTATATTTGATATGATATTATAAGTTGGCTATTCAAAACTATAAAATGAATGAAGAAAGTGTGTTTTATTAGAAAGCAAATTAATAACACTTATTTCCTTTTAGACTTTTATTGAGCACCAATTCACCAGAGACAAACTTTCTATTATTTATTTTGCTGACCTTATTACCATATTTCTGACAATAAAATATGTAATCAATGATTTTGAATAATAAAAGTGAAAATAAAAACTAGTTTTAATTTTTTATTTATATGGATTTAAAACTTTTTTTTTTCCATTCCTGTCCCTTATAACAGTTACATTAGTTACTGCATGTGAACACTGGTAACAACATATATAAAAGAAGGACAAAATAATATCAAAACTGTTAATTTCAGTGTAGTAACTAACTGCTCTCAGATTAAAAGTAATAATTGTCCCTTTAATAATTTAATACTAAACATAATTACATTTTGAAAATGTAGATACATACATATATAAACCAATATAAAAAATAATAACAATAAAAACAATTGAAAGCTTTTAAAGTTGTGTTATGTCTTATTTTGTTTAATAATATATACAGTGCTCATGATTTTCAAAAAGGACCAATAAGAATGATTTTATTTAGAATGATAGGGGTGTACAAAGTATATATGTCAATGTTATTTAATATAAAAAACTTTTGAAAAGTTTAAGTGACCACAATATATTTCCCCCTTTTGAAAATAGCACTTATAGTTAGAGTACAAGTTTGCTTTATATACAGTTGTAGTTGAAAGTATTCACACCCTTCATTTGAAACATTTGATCACCAATACATATGATACATTAATTAACAACATGTATTCAAACATACAAACACAAACACACAAAGGTACGCACACATTCTGAAAACAGTCACACAAATATACTTAATCTCATTCTGCTTTGTTTCAAGTGCTGTATAAAGGGAAAGCTGGAATGAATAAATCACTCAATCAATCAATCAATCAATCAATCAATCAATTTAAAGATCCTGTTTGCACTGGATGTTTTTTATCTGCTCAGAACCTCTCTGATATTTCACATGGGCAATTCTGTCAGAATCAGGAGATAAAAGCCCCGAAATGGTCGATTTCACAACGGGAAAAACATTCAACATGAGACACACACACAACACAGGATGCACTTTTGTGTTTACCTATTCGCAGTGCTAAATTACATCTGTGTGATTGGAAATGAAGAACACACACTTCCCACCCCCCCACCTCGGTCCTGTACAGATCCCCGGCCACCCCTTTCTGTTTATCTCGCCCAATAATCTAAGCTGACCTCAACCCAATACAATTACAGCACATTTACTTTGAAAAGGGATATTTAAGAAAAAAAAACCTTTGCAGGAAACACAGTCTGAATCCCTCTGCCCTCCTGGTGTACAAAATTGTTTCCATCGTGGAGGGGAGCCTTTATTTATGAGGGAGGGGTGTAGAAAGTGAGGATGAAAATTCACAGCATCTGCTTCTCGGAGTCATGGTGGATTCTGCCGTATACAGCCTTCTCCTCTTTGAAAATGAATGGGTAAGAAATGCTTGGCAGTTTGCCACCAGTTCCTTCATTTTTCATCTGCTACATTCATCATATCTTTGTGTAGCTTCTTTTCTTTACCACCCTGTACGTAAGCTTTCAAAACCTCAAAAGAAAGGGGGTCCATTTATGTGCAAGGAAGTAAATAAAATAACTCAGGAGTGAAGCCTCTCTCTAAGTATGCTTGATCCCAGCATTTTTATAGCCCTGAAAACGTTGGGCCTCAGCCCAGGTCTACATCATTACTTTCCCATTTTCCAATCCGAGAGAAACCTTGCACCTTTATTTCGGTCCCCGGAGGAGAGAATGACCTGTATCTCAGAGCATAGCTCCTGTGATCTTCTACTTGCTCAGCTTTAAAGTCTTGCGATGGGATTTTTTTTCCCTCCTTTTCACAAAACATAAAGTAAAAAAAAAAAGTAAAAGAAGTATAGCATCTCGAATCCTATTCTCACGTCTGGTTTATCGGTGAGTACTTTTCGGGATGGTGTCAGCATATTGCAGGCACTTGTTTCTGTTTGTCGGATGAGAATTTTTGTAGAAATGTCCCAACAAATTCTAATTGGAAAATTTAGTCATTAAGACAGTAATTCAAGGTGTAAATCCATATTAAAATGCAATGCAATCAAAGCTTTCAAAGCTGTAACACCTGAGTTACTAAAACTAAACTAAATAAGCCCTTTAAAGAAGATAATTGTTTATATTGTATACATTATAACAGTGCAGAGTATAAAATGTGGTATAGCATATAGTATAGAAACAGATAAAATATAAAACACATAGCACTTATTATTTGTCGATCTCGTACGTGGAAGAGATCTGCAAAAATATCTGTATTTTACCCAGAAAAACAACTCTCATGCAGTTTTACAGAGTGAACATTTGGGAATATTATACCAGATATAACATGTCTGGTTACATATGTAACATTTGCTCACTATGTAAAAGTCGTGGAAAACAAAAAATACATGAAAAACTTTCAATTGTAAATGACGTGGCATTTTAAGGGCAAAAGCATGAGCAATATCGTTAACAACATAATTTTCCCCCTCCTCTACGTTCTGAAGAGAAAGAAAATAAAAACCCGGGCTGTGTAACCTTACACCACAAATCACAGAGAAGAAGGGCACAGGTGACTGGGCTAAATAACACTCACTAAAGACAGGGACGCATACTGTATCTGGTGGCAGTGATACCTGCAGCTTTATTTATGACAGTTCAAATGTGCCGTTCCTCTCTTTCACAGTCATTTTATCTCTGGCACAGTCAACAAAATTAGGTGTACATGAGATGCATATTTGGGGGTTTTGCCTTCCACCGCCAGTGAATATAATTTCCACATGTCCAAAAAACAGCAGGGAAAACATTTCCTGTTTGAAATGATGAAAGGTCACTGCCCTGGACAATAACTTATACTTATGCATGGGTTACTCAAAGAAGATTAGCTGTATAAATAGTGCAGGCCTAAGGTCAATGGGAAACTTGTTAGAGGAGAAATTTATAGTTGCAAGCCTCCAGCTTTGAAAAATCCACTGATAACAGACACGGCAGTGGTGGAGAATAAATCTAGAGACAAAGCAGTCCTGTTTGGGGACTGTGTGAATAATCAGAATCATAGTTAAAAATTGGATACAAAAATATATTTTAATAATGCAATCAACTCATATACTTTGAGAAAGAATAAACTGATAACAACTGCATTTCCTGAGCTGTATCAAAAGGAAGAAATGTGTTTGGGGAAAACAATCCGCATCAAAATTTACAAACCAAAGAGCGAAAAGAAAAGGCTCTCGGCCAAACGCGATGCCGTCATTTCATGCTTCTCCCTCCTGCCTTTTCAAGCCTATCATTGTCTTATGCCCCCATTTGTGAGAAAATTAGGAAACGGACGACAAAGGCTCGCTGTTTGCATTTTAAAAGAGATGTTTTCTGATAAAGCTCTGCTCTCAGTGTTTTTGTTGTCCCGCTGCCGGTAGCCGTTTTGCGACAGAACCCTCCGTGTCGTGGAAATGATGAATCAGGTTGTAATTTGGCATTGTACTTCAGCCCCCAATACACAGCTATTTGTAACGCGCTGCCAGTTTCACAGGCTGGCCCTGGCCACTCTGCACCGAATGCCTTTCAGCAGTCTTTTGTTAGCGCGGCGCTCCCCCCGGGCCCAACCTGTCAGCCTGCGCCTCAAGGTACAATGCTCTCTCTGGAGTCGACAATTTACTATTAAAATATATTCTGCTACGAAGCCCTGAAACGTCTTGGAAGTTAATACCATTTAAACATTACACAGATCCCAAAACATGATTTAGGCTGGAGTTTCTATCCGAGCTCTTTTGTTCATGTTTCTAAAACTGGACTGATTAATAACAATAATAATAATAATAATAATAATAATAATAATGCAGTTACCTTGCAGTCTTCACTGACATTAGAACAGGATACATAGTTCAAATACAATACACAATATAGTTCAGTATAAAAAGCATGCATGTTCTCTTAGCCTAAGTGGGTTTGGGGAAAAACAAATGAAGTGTGAATATAGTTTTAGCTTCACAACACAACACAAAAGCATTACCTATGTTTTAAATGTGGTGTATTTTTGCTAGTTATTCAATCTGTCCATTAAAAAGGCAATATAAATAAGTCAAATGTGTATGTATACATTTAAACCTAGAAACACAACTTGCGTTCAAAGAGAGACATTTTCTTTTTTAATCAACAAACAATTTCATAATAATGTGCGAGTGAACAGCAACCACTAAAAGACCAACAAACACCAGCGCAGTACATTTTGAGAACATTCGGTAGATAAATAAATGTAAGTCAAAGCCAGGCCTTCGCTGTTACTTAAAATTGTGAAAAGTAATTGTACTAATGCTTCAGGGAAATAAATAGTTTTGGACTCTAAGGTATGCTGCTGTTTTTCCACCAGCTCTCGATGAGCTTTAATCCCCTTTGAATGGGATCCGTCTTGCCGAGACTAAACAAAACAACACAAAAAGGACAAACTGAAAAAAAATCATAAATATCTCCAGTTTCTCCTCCCATGCTGCTTCCTAGGGCTTTTCCCTGCTGCTAGCTTTTCAAAGGAGGTGATACCACAGCTGTGTGCCAAGCGGGTCACACCGAATCCGAGTTATTTCACTCCTGCGGCCGACGCCTATTTACATGCGTTCCTTTGCCTTCCTTGCAGTGGTGATTATTCTTTTATTTTACCGGGGATTCATATCTATTTGAGTCTTTTGTTGCCCAGTTTTGTCACACTGACAATTAGCCCAAACTGCCCCAAAGTACACTCCGATATCACAGGCACAGTCGAGCTGCGCTGAAAAGATTGCAAAGGGCACCAAGTCAGGAGAGAAGTTTTGACTTGCAGCTATGGTTTACCCAAGACAATGTGCGAAGCCTCTTTATGGCACCAAACAGTGCCTTAATAATATCAGAGCTGTTGTGGGTTGTGACCTGGAAACACTACTGCTGTGATACCAGCGCGGCCTGGCTGCACAAACACGAGGCGGTGTTATTCTCTCGCTGCAGTCCTTTAGGGCACGAGATGACGGTGCAAATCAAGACTGAAATAGTCTTCTGAGACACGTGCAAATAAATAACTTAGGGGACGTCTATACATCTGCAGGAGATGACAGTGATTTAAATGATTTCTTTGTGAAAGCACATCTTTACAAGAAGGAGGCTCACACTTAAAGATTGCAAACGAGTTTCTTTGTCCGAACAGAACTGAAGGATGTCATTTATTACTTCCACTTAAAACAACGCTGATGATGTATCAAGTCTTGGGGAGCGACAGCAGCCGAGACTGGAGATAAATGTTTTTTCTTTGGAGTTTTACACTTCACTTTAATCACACAAGGAACGCTTTACATGTAGACTGCATTAAGGGTTGAAAGTTTTGCATTCTCTAAGTATTCCAGGAAGATAAGAGAGCGATCTTATTTGACTTTCTCTGTACAGTATTGGCACAAAACTGGCTCTACGTGCAAAATAATGAGAATAATCTAAAATAAACAGAATAAATACACGAAGACGTTCCTTCATCAACAGCATCCTGTGTTATGCTTCTGACCCATGCAGTGTTGAGTTCATGTAGACATGTTTACCCATCCTGTGATCTTCACAAGCACATTTGAATGAAGCCACTCCAGTGAAACTGAGCTACAGAGTAGAGAAAGTGATCAACACCTCAACCTGCTAATTAGAAAACAACCCCTAAGAACGAGGGGCCATCGTGTCAGTTTGCAGTAAATGCATTCAGTTAAAGATCCAGTACAATACTGGTATTTGATATTACAACATTTAATAAAGCTCTTTCATAAACATTTCAATTAGAATGAGAAATAATATGAATTAAATTGATCTATTAATAAATAATCATCACTTAAGGTAAGAAAATAGAGCATTTCAAATAAGTCCAGAAATACCTCTGAACACATGAAGTAACTGGGTGTCTACAAAGTGCAGATGCAGGGTATGTATGTAGGTATGTATGTATATATTTAATTGTGAGAGGTTTAGCAGAATGATTTCTGTAAATTGGAAATATTACAGATTTTATTCTCTGCTGTTTATTTTATTTATTTGTGTATTTATTCATGACAAGCATAGATTCCTTTGACTTGGTCTTCCTGGCACACAAAATATAAGTCTCTTTATGTTGATCAGTTTATTTCCTAAATGCATCTGTTAGAATTTCAGATTCCCTTTGAAAGCTATAAAGATCGCATCTAATTCTTTCTGGCACCTCTTGGCTTCCTTTAGATTATTTGGTCATAGAAGTCTTCCCAAAACATACAAACATGCTTATATGTGCATCTATATATATGTAACCTTAAGAAGTAACATTTTAAGCAACTAAGTTCACAGATTGGACGCTTTCATCTTTAACGTACAATTTACATTTGTAAGGGTTTTGTATTTCCTGTGGGGAAAAAAGGCAACATAAGTGTAATATAATTAGCACTGTATCCATCTGAAAGGCTCCCCTCTCCTCTAGTACATTGGAAAGAGGTCCTTTTAACCTTAAAGGACTACTAGTCTCCTGGTGTCATCCTAGGCACAGAGCTATAGTGTCAACGGGCTGGAGAGCTCTCTTCGCTGGCCATTCACACTGTGACTGATGGCTGCTTCAAGGTCTCTCACGTGACGTCTAACATTCACTGACAAAGGCTCCTCGGCGTAAAACAAAGCCATTCTAATTGTCCCATCAAACTGGCTTGTGTCAGTCCAAGGAGCATTCCCAGCATTCCTCCTCCGCCAGGGTTTGTTGTGTGCCGGTCTGGAGCGGGACCCGGCACTCAGCGCCGATGATAGATGGGCGGACGCCGGTGGCCTGGAGTGGACATTGACATCGCATTGATTTGTTCCTTTTGTTGTTATTTTCTGGTGGATCCTTGTCACCGCAGGGGTCAGTGCTTGACATGTGACAGAAATGTGTAGTTTAGTCCACCATGAAAAAAAGCTAAATGGACGACTGATAGGTAGACAGACAGACAGATAGATAGACAGATAGATAGATAGATAGATAGATAGAGATAGATAGATAGATAGATAGATAGATAGATAGATAGATAGATAGATATAGATAGATAATTACAATGCTATTTATTAATCCCTAATTTAATACCTGTTCATGTTTGCATTCTGAATTAGTTTAGTTTCAATTTAAACTTTTGCGGTAACGATCAATTAACAACACACTTCCAATTACATTCATCTGTAAACCTGGACAATGAAGACACTTAGTGAAAACAAATCTAATTTTATAAAGCCAGCTGTGGGTTGTGAGGAGGGCTTAAAGTTTGTCAGGGTTTTGTCATCACTATTCTTCCTCAAAGATAAAATCCTGATAAAACCAAGTGTTCATTGAATATAGTATTTATGAATCAGAAGTTTTGGTATTTCTACTTAAATACACTTTAATAATCCCCATTTTTAATGTTTGTGTTGCATTGATTTTATTTTATAATCAGAATAACAGAAACACAAAAGGAAAAAACGCACGATTACTGGAAATGTATTTGAACAGCGACTGTCTTGCGTTGGGTTAGTTCAAGGAATACATATCTGTGATATAAAAAAGCATACTGCTACTGAAATATATTTGATAAGAAACAATACATTGAGCAATGCCTAAAACACAAAGCAGCGACAGCTCAATAGAAACCCAATAGAAAAGTCTCTGCAGGGCCTCGCTCTGCGGCTGCTGTGCTTCCTCAGACCACTAGAAAGTGCTCTTCAACAGATTATATACAGGCGCTGCCTCCACTCCAGCTGAGGAGCTCGGCTAAAGCTCTGCTTCTAATTTGTAAAAGAAGCAGAAAGAATGCAATTTATAACTGTGAAAGCAGTATACCACCAACACAGCCACCGCGGAGGAAAGCCAGCTCTGAAAGCTGGTAAAAACATAAACAGAATAAATCACACTCCTGGACATTCGGAGTGACTTAAAGACCACTGATGGGCTTTCACTTCACTCGGGAGATCTGCAGTCGAACCATCATCTTCAGCATTTGTGTCCCTTTTAACATGTGTGCTGCAAACGCACACACACACCCACAAAGAGAGAAAGATAGACAGACAGATATACTAAAATGTGGTCTTGAATCGAAAGAGTAACACGAGGAGAGAATCTCTGACTGTGATTAAATGCACAACCCCGACGCGGAGGCATAGTGCAAGAGATTCGCAGCACATCCATCAGGCGACGCTTGGCACCCCGGGACGTGCCACCTGCTACAGAGAGAGACACACACTCGGGGGGTTGTGGCGGGGCATGTCATGGCTGGGGGACCTCACCAGGTTAATCATAATGAAAGACTTCCATTCTCAGCACAGGTTCTGTCTCCAATATGTCTCCAAGCCATATTTGTATAGATTGTAAACTCTTACAGTGACTTATCTGGTGCACGGCCAGACATGGTATGTTTACCAAGCTTGTTCTGCTGCCATCACCGCCCTGGGTGTCTGGGTACTGGCCTTTCGGTGGAGTGACTTTGCATCTTCCTTGAGCTGTGGAAATTGCCTACACTGAGGTATGGCCAAAACGCTCGTTTGAACCCTAGATGTAACCGAATAAAACACACCTGCAGGAGTCTGATCAGGGGCTATTGGTGTGCCAGCTTGACAAGAGTATGTCTCCATATTTCAGGATGGCTTGGAGGTCAACTGCGATGTGCTTGCTTGGCTGAGGTATCATAACAAGTCAGATTCTGGACACAGGGTGAATAAGTGGTTCTGTGTCCTGACCACGGAACCCAGGAGTTGGGGGCCACTCTCAGACAGCCAGGGGTTCCTACAGATCTTTTAAAGGTAACCATATTCTGACAGGGATGGGATACCTTTTCGTGTATGATTAATTTCTAGCTGTAATTCCTCCAACATTATTACTACTACTGCTAATACTACTAATAATACAAAACACACAAACATACAAAGATGGAGATGAGGGTGTCAGTGGGGGGATGGGTCTCCCCTCTTCTGACCACAAAGTGTGTGAATAATGGTCTGAAGGACATCAAGGCTCCTCCATGCTACACTGCACTGGCAATTGAAAGTTGCAGATGAGGAGAATCAAAGCACCAAATGTTTAACAGTCTTTTATTCTGTTTTAAATGACCTATCTATTTAAATTAATTATCAGCCTTAAATGAGCAGCCTGATCTAATTAATGCCGGTCCCCAGTGGGTTTGACGGTGAAAAGGAGACACCGGGCAGACCTGCTGTCCCGCGGGGCGGCGACTGAGTGACCACAGAGCCATCAGGAATCCCCGAAGGATGATGGGCCTGATCAGAGCCTTATCAAGCAGAAGAGCACAAGACACCAGAAATTGGGGTTCAAAAGCTGCGGTTTAACTCATTGTTGATCAGTTTTCTTCAGAGCTTCTCCTCTGGTCAGCTGCACGTGCATTTTATTTTATCTCCACTGTTCTTCGCCTACAAATTCAGCTATAAAATAAAATATTGTTGGTTCGGGTTTTTTTTTTTTAAACGAAAATAAATAAGTGTATGTAACCCTAGACCTAATTACAACTAATTATAACTTCAGAATGACAAGTTTCACCAAATCACATTTTTCTACTTTATATGACCACTATATGTATATAGTACTGGGTTGCAATGATTAGTGTGTGTGTCATTAATTAAATGAATTAAAGCTCCTGTATCCAAAAGTAAAAAGTAATAGGTATTTTTTGTGTGAAAACCCTATTGTTTCTCACTGTCAATGTAGTAATTTAAAACATTTTAGAAGGTAAAGAATTATACAATCCTTTGTCTTCTTTCATTTGTATTATTGTCATCTTTCCCCCTGACCTTTGCTATTAATTACATTTCAATACTACCAATCAAGCTTCCTAATCAAACATAAACCCCAATACGGTATACATATTTTCCTTTAAAATAATTTAAAAAAATGTCTTTAGATCAGTGGGAATCTGTTGATGAATGAAATAACAAAAAAAACTAAACAAATTGAACATGCAGATGTGTTTGTATGGCTCATTATTAAGCTAATTCTAGAAACTTGCGTATGTTCCGTAACTAAAATATACTCATATACTTGGTGTTTACACTAATGAAATATGGTTTCTTTCTGTACATAATAGCAGGTTTAAACTTCAGATAATACATCCTTAGCCCAGTTTAAACATTCTCATTGTTACATTGACAAATCAGAATAAGAAAGAGTCCTAATCTGTTTAGGAGCCCTTAAAAGGAAATCTAAATATAATTACCCCCCCTTTAGAACACAGAACAAATGACTAAACTGCATTTATCACTGGCTATAGATGTGCTAAGTATGAAGTCATGCAATTAGCCTAATCTTGTTTGTCCTTCTTTGCTCTATATGGAACACATAAAGAAAACGTTTGGTGGAAATAATTGTTTATAAAACTCTTCATTTGCAAAACCATTCCCCAATGCCCCAGCGTATTCCTGAACCCTCCAGAATATTATATTTCTAAGGAGCAGCCAAATTTGTTTTAATATATACATGAACTGAACTATATGCCGCATAAAACAGGGGCCTGTCACTCAATTGACAGCTATCTCTATTACTTTTAGTTTTCATATAATCCAAACAGAGGAATGTAAAATGCATGAATAGCCCAAAGGAAGCAGACATTATTAAACATTACGTATCTCATCCAAAGGACTCAGCCGACATACTGTTTGCGAAACGATCCAGGATAAAAAAATAAAAATCCCAGGCCTCTTTTGCTTTGGGGAGTTTACTTATTTAATGCGCTTGCCGTTCCATGAAAGCTAATTTTGTTGGTGGAGAAAGCCTGGCTGATTAGAACATGGGCCAGCGCAATAACGCAGAATGAGACTGGCACGATATTCAGAGCCACCGGCATCATCTCTGTTGCTTCCCTGCCTTCCACAAAGGCCTGGAAACAAACCCTCACTTACTCCCGATCAAGCTTAATGAAAATCAAGCGGTAGGTCTACAACGTTAACAAAGAGAGGTCAAGCCCAGCCCTCGTAGCGATATTCCTGGGTTACCTCATCTGGGTATCTCTGTCTTATCTCTTTATTATCAGTGCTGGCTGTCTCGCCTGTGCTTCTACCAAGGCAGCCGATTCCCCTCTCCGCTGGCATGTGCTTCAGTTCATAAATTAAACAAAGACGAGAGCGTTAGCCACCAAAGAAAATGGAAATAAACACCCAACGCCATCAATGCTTATCTGGATCTGAATACAGGCTAATTGAAGACCCCTGACCAGGGAGTAAGTGTGTGTTTGTCACAGGAGTCTACAGAACAGTGAGATCTACTTAATCATAGAATTGATACTGATATTCGCTGACATAATTTTGTATTTACATAGATATGACTTCAGCCTCAGTATTGTATGTTATTGATTGATTGATTGATTGATTGTGCATGTGTATTCACTTTAAGTATGAACTGAACACAATGATACGAACCAATTTAACGCCGCCAAGTGAAATCCTACTGCTTTCGCATTATTCTCATGCACACCTGAGGTTATTACTGGACCATCAGGTGTGTGTCCGGCCTTGTAGGTTGACTGGGTTGCTGAATTCTTCCAGGTAGAGGAAAAGTCCCTTGTGATCAGTTTTCACGACATATGAAACAAAGCACCGGAGTGACAGAGGAGACTACGGGGGGACTTCAAGTCTTCAAAATCATGAAGGGCATCAACCACATCAAACCAGAGGAGCTTTTCCAGATCAGCAGGGACACACGCACCCGGGGACACAAATGGAAATTGGACTTCAAGGCTTCAAGACAGAAAACAGGAGACACTTCTTCACACAGAGAGGCGTCACAATCTGAACAAACTCCCCAGCGATGTGGCTGAAGAGACAATTTGGGAACATTCAAAAACAGACTGGATAGGATCCTTGATCACTTAGTTATTAATGGACACCAAACGAGCACTATGGGGCGAATGGCCTCCTCTCGTTTGGACACTTTCTTATGTTCTTACGTTCTTATGTGAGGGACACAGCACGGTCAGATTTGTGAGTCATTTAAAACAGATAAATACATATGGTTGTAAAAGGATTTTATTTCTGCTGAGTAGTAAAGCTGATTATAAAAAGTAGAAGGTGTAATGTAGTTGACAGGTAACAGTTTTTATACAAAGTGTCTTACTCAGCTATAAAGTTGTAACTCGAGAATTCATCCCCAGAAACATCCACATATACAGTATATCATGTTGTTAATGTGATTTCAAAGCATATATATATATATAGCTCTACTCAGCAGTTATTTTGTACTAACTTTGAAGCAAAGGATTCTAACACTTTTTCTGTGATTGCTTTAAAAGATCTAGTTGCTCAATTCCTGTGATTAATTTCACATTATGAAGTGCAAAGCAGGGAGTGTATTCTTTGGGAAATGTAATTTAAAATCCATGCGTTTCTCAGACGTGAAGTTTTTCCTCCGGACGAAAACGCGATAATTGTCCAAGTTCAGGTGCACTCCAACTTTTACCGCTCAACGTACGTTACTTTCAAAAGCATTAATTATAGTAATTATGAGACCAAAGAAGCAATTGATATCAAGAGTGATTAAAAAGATATGTGTAACAGTCCATGCTATTATTTAAATACATAATTTCCTCTTTAATTTTGAATTAATTGGAATAAAATGTATGCCACATTAGCCTCATAATGCGTGCCACTAATCTCTGCCTATTGTAAAGGAAAAAGATAAAAAAAATCCCTTTTTTTCTTTTGCAGGTTAAAGTTAATTAAATTCCTTTTAATTATATTTTATTAAAAGTCTCACATTTTACCACCATTATGCTTTTCCACTCTGAGAGCCTGAAAAAAAGACCTTAAAGTGGTCTTTTTTTCAGAAGAACTGAACTGTCAGCGAATTCAGGCAAAATTAATTATTTCAGCTTGATAAACCTTTTCATCTATTTGACTCCTTATACAGAAAAGCCAATTAATAATGTCAAACATGCTTTCCCTCTTGGGACGGCCAAGTGCTGATGAGTCTGTTTACTGTGGAGGGGCTCGCAGAATGAGCTTCGTGTAAAAACTTCCTAATCACGACACACCTGTCAAGCTCGCTCTCATTATCTGTGTACAGAGGGCGAACCTCATTTTGTCAGCGGTGGTTTTCGAAGAACTAACAACTGCCTTGGGAAGCATATAGGACTGTCGGCCAGTAGATGATTCACTTAATTACCAAATCACACCAGCAGAAGAGTATTTCTAATGAACTGCAAGAGACTATCTGGGTCAAGGCCAATGGATTTAGAGCTCAACCCCATTTTACGGATGGAGAGGTTTTGTTAGCTACGAGGGTTGGTGTTAATATGCTCTCCATTGTCTTGAAATGTATTTTTTTTTCCCTGCTCGCAGTTAAAGCTATTATATACGGCTGGTGAGGTTCTCACCCAGTGCCTGTGCCCTCTGAGATACTGCCCTGGTCTCCTGCGATGTGTGCAGTAAAGCCCTTCTGTGTCGTCTGTTGTGCGCTTGACGCAATAAAGTCAGGTCAAGATTGGCTTTTGATTAACCCCTCTATCATGTTTGGGGTGTGTTTTACTTTTAATAGGTTGGGGTAACAATATTTTACACACAAGATAAGAGCTGAAAAGATGTCTGGTTCTGCGTAAGTGAAGTCATCCTTGAAAAGGAGAACAATCCTATGTTTATTGCAAAGAAAGCTGACATGAATTTGTAATTTTTAACATCAAACAATAACTTCAATATACCTGGTATTAATATGACCTGAAACATAAAAAACTACCTCAATTTGTAAAAGTAAAATTTGTAAAGTAAAATAAACCTGTACAGCCAACAGGTCAGACAATTCTAGTTTTTAATTTAGTATGAAAGTTGATTTTAGGTGAAACCCCCTTCTGATACACTGCAGAGTTGCAAACCGAAGCATATTTAGAAAAGTATTTTAAAATCCTTTCCTTATAAAACAAAATTCTGGATTGTGACGCATCAACAGTCGATGTTTTACTCAAAATCCAGATGTTTTCAATAACAGGCATGAAATAATGAAAGGTACAAAGGTGTGTTAATCTTTCATATACAGATTTGCTGATGTTGTGTTTTTTTGTACATACTGGTATGCTAAGAAATTGTAGTACGCCATTTCAAACTAGAAAAGCAGCAACATGTCCATGTATTGTCGATCTACCTGGTGTAGAATGACAAAGCATAAATGCTCCCAATGTCCATTTTGCCTGAGCTTGTGAAAAATATGAGCATCTGGTTGAGCAGTTTAGCCAGACTGAGAAAAAAGTCTTTCATGTCGGATGAGTCAACGCTGACAGGAAGTCAAACCTTGCCAAAGGCATGTGTGGTAACCACTGTTTCAATCGCCTGATTGACTTTCTCTAACTTCATACTTAAAATAAATGTCCATATACTGGTAGATATATAATGAATCATTGGGAACATGTGGCAACATTTTTAAGATGTTTCAAACGTGTTTTCTCAGGACAATAAACATCTATCTATTGCCTTGAAATGTGTATGAGTCCTTGTACTCATTTTATTAAATTAATCTTTTAATGGCACTGTGTATAACGGATCTCATTACGGCGGCCCAATCCCTCTGTGAGATGGACATCAGGGGCCGGCTCTTTGGCGTAGTGGATTTGGTGCTCGGTTAGTGACTATGTGCCAATCAGAGAGGGCGGTCGGATCCAAGAGAGGCCTCTGACTGAACACTAAACACGCTCAGTGAGAGTATATAAACGCACACATCAAGAGCCTTTACAACTAACACTTCCATGCACCTCAGTTCCACACGTTTATACAGCACAATTATTATGCACCGGGCTAGTAAGTCTAATAAGGACCTAATGTCCACCTTACTGATTCATCATGTAAACAGGCACTTTGCCAACACAAGGACCTTGGGCCACATGATCTTCACCGCCCAACGTTGGGACTGTGGCGCCTGGCGGTCCTGCCTGTGCTTTCAATACCAGAACGGATACATCAACAGGAGAGAGAACCACACTCTGACCTGCGCCCGCGGAAGGCTTGCCAACCCCATCACAGATACTCTGAAGTGTAAAGGTGCCCATATGTAAACTCTGATAAGCCATAAAATGATTTCTGAACAGGAAAAATCCCCAAGGCTAAATCGCCGTGATAAATAATTCATAACATTTGGAGCCGCCCACTATGTCGGATCTAATGTTTCTGCCTCTGCTTCATTTTTCAGTATTTGCTGTGCAACAAAGGAAGACAGATTTGAATATAGGCAGTTCCCTCTTTGCAAACACAGCGAAATAAATCCATAAAGGCTGATAAAAAAGAGCGCACTCGTCCCTCTGTTGGTTTCATTCCTTCCCTTTCTTTTTCACTGGGTCATAAATGAACCCTCCTTGCCAAAAGTGGTAATGAAATATGTCCATAGGTAAATAATGTTCTTTAGGGAGCCGGAGCTGCCGATGATCCCTGACAAGATAATCAAGATGTACTCTACTTGTGCTGCCACTAAATAACTTATCCCAGTATCAAAGCTTTCATTTTTACTGTTTGCCTGTGTCTGTGTGTGTGAATCTTATAGAAACCATGTGTAACAAACTGTCGCTGACATTAAAGTCATCATCTCCCCGTTGCTTGCCCACTCCAGAGCCATTCAAATTGCATTTGGAAAACGTCGCTGCCAGGCATTAATGAGAGCAGTTTACAAGCCCCGGTAACTTTGCGTATGTTTGAGTGATTTCATCATCATGCAACTGTTTGTTAAACTTATTGTGTTTCTCTCTCTGTGAAGGGAAAGCTATAGTCCGTAAATTCCTGAACCGAAGTCGCATTCTTTCATCAGTGGATAAACCCATCTCTCCTGGGCAACAGAAACTAATGCCTATAAATAGATTATTGTTGTATGTAAATATATCCATATCCATTTTCAGTCTGGGAACTTAAAGCAGATTTTGTTACCAATCATCTGGATCTCATATTCAGACTTGGTTTAAAGAACTCGGTTAAAACGTCTTGGTTTCAGAAAGGCAACATGTTTCGTTGCGTTATTAAGTGGAATGTAAAAGGTGGTCAACTACAATGATTTCCCAGTAGATACAATATAACGCAACACCCCCGTAAATGCTCTTTGTTGTGCTTTGAAACATTGGCGATATTTACTCCTATATAACTAATTCCAGACTGAAAATATTTCTCATCATTTGACACATATCTAGAATGATTGTGAATAACGACATATATTGAGTTACGAATGCAAGGAAAGTTTTAAAACAAAGCTCCACCACTTGAGACAGCAAATTTGCAAAATAGCGAAGAGTTAATGCATGCATCTTAGAAACCAAACCGAGGTGGGGATTTTCAATTGAAAAACGTTGGTTTTGTTGTTTACAATGAAGTGTTAAAATAAATTAGCTCATTTGGGGATTTACAATCTGGATTTATGTTTCACGTCTTTGTGCTTTTCATTAATGAATGTCTATATCTTAGAAAAATACAAAGTTACCTAACCTTTAGCTCGATGGAAAGGATTCTGCACTAAGGTCAAAAACATTAAGAGTTTAGTTCGAGGGATCAGCCGATAACAGATAAACTTAGCCTGATTACAGATCCTCCTAATTAATCACAGAAACTCAATGTAGTATTTGATACAGCTCTCATGAGCCAAGTACGACTTCCAAGTAGTAGTAAATCTAACCCATGTGCAACAAAGCCTACTCTGACACAAATGTGTTACATTCGGGATTAGCGGTAGTTGGAAAACTAGGTGATGGGAAACATTTCTGAGAATCATTCAGCACCTTCTATCCCTTTAATGTGTTGTGTATGATATTCAGGCAGAGGTTAACATCTCCCCAAATCCCTCCTCGTTGTCTTTTGTGCGTTAGCTGCAATAAATTAAGTCTTCTACGCAACATGCATGATAATATATAGTCTTTTCTTCATAGGAAAACAAATAACAGTGTTTGACTGCTGAGAATAAACAAGGACAACAAGAACACGGAAAAAAAAAAGTTTCCATTTCGGTTTTCTCGGGAAGGGATCTCAAATTCGGATCATTGTCTGGCACTGGAGGCTCAGTCTGACTGTTCAGCGTGTTTCCTTTTTACCAACGGGGACGAGAAACCTCAGGATTGATGATACTGCCAGTTGTGGTTGTTTTGTGATGTGGACTTCCACATTCTTTCACGTTAGCTTAATTCACTGTACTCTCGGTAAGTGACAAATGGCTAGGAATTGGTTTCTGGTGGCAGCATTATGGATTTATTCGCTGTATGAAGAGCTTTTAATATCCTCTCGACTTCTCGTTTTTGCTGTTAAGGTTAATAAAAATGCAGGTCCTTCAGTAAACCGTTTAAAGAAGACCCGTTTTGTCCCCAAGTAAGCTCCCAGGGACTAACCCTATTTTACTGCCTAGAAGGATTAGGTTGGAACACATCATAAAAAAAAAGCTGTTTCATTTTATGTTATTTATATTTGTACAGAGTTTTTTTCCGGACAAAAATGTGCATGTGGTAATGTTTTAGAAACCTCTTTACCAAGAGCACTATATCTGCCAACAAACTCAGTCCCATGCATGGAGAATATGTGCTTCTAGGACTTTTGTTTCTGTAATCATTCGGTACGATTCAGTTCAGCTGAGGTTGTGGCAAAAGTTGTATTTTTGAAAAACAGTCTGTGATGAATTCTCCAAAAGCTGACGATAGCCACCAAGAGCACGGGGAATAGACACTAGAGGTGGATCTTCTGAGCACTGTGTTACAGAGCTGTTGAGTTGGCCTCGGGCGTTAGGATGGCCTTCGGGAGCAGGAGCTTTGTACCTCAACTCTCAGTACCTGTGCCTTCAGCAAGAATGCATCACCCCCTCGGCTGTCTTCTCTTTCGGGACCCCAGGGGTACAGCCATAAAGCAGACTGTTTTCATTCACACTCATATTTAGCCATTGAAAGGCCGGGGACAACATTTTAAGAACGGTATTGAAATTCAATGATCGTTAACCGTGCTTCATTAAAATCATTGTCTCCCATTGACCTTGATCCCCACAAAGTACTGGATGCCATTATCTACGCTATTGAGTAGACCAGGGGATGTTTCTTTTTACTTGTTTTCTATTTATTATTGATGCTTGTTGTCTCCAAGGAACCAGTGATAAAACAGATCCCTTCTTTTCTTTTCAAATAAATAAATAATCCTCTGCCCTTCCACACAATTAATGCAGATTTCTGGGCAGCCAACAAAATGCCTTCTTACACAATGGTGCTGAATCTTGCACTGCATTTAAATAAACACAATATTGCATCTTACTTCATGGGGGGAATCTGTACAATTGGACTCTTTCCTCTAAGTTATCTAGATGTGATCCTTAAAGTCATCTCTCCATCATTGGAAATGTCCCTGATCAGAATATGTCTCAGGTGAATAACTATAATAAAACAGGGTTATTCGAATTTTGTGATTTGAATATGTAACTGAATTATTCGAATACCATTCCCCCCCAGCACTGTATATAGGGTTCAATACAACCAAATTTAAAATAACAAGAATTCAGTTACATAACATAAGAAAGTGTCCAATTGAGAGGAGGCCATTCGCCCCATCGTGCTCGTTTGTTGTCTATTAATAACTAAGTGATCCAAGGATCCTATCCAGTCTATTTTTAAATGTTCCCAAATTTTCAGCTTCAACCACATTGCTGGGGAGTTTGTTCAGATTGTGACAACTGTTGCTCCTAAAACTCTCTGTCACTCCCTGCAGACTGCAACGCCTTGCCTTAAACCCCCCAGACATGTTCACTTACTGCGCACAGCAAGACCACCATTTATCTTCCCACTACCTGATTCTTTCCACCAGTGCTGACAAAAGCAGGGCAAAGCGGAGGGAGGAAACGGAGGGGAGTGTTCGATTGTAGTTACAATTGTACTACAGTCGTAACAATTTGTTGAGTACAATGATAGCTGGAAGTCACCTCTGTTGTTAGTCCCAATCTCTCCACAATTGGTTAAAAAAAAAAAGCGGAGAGACGCAGAACTATCGGACATAACGCGCCAAGACTCGCACTCTCTCAGTTGTCCACTCTAATTCCAACACTCCCCCTCTCGGTCAGTACCGGCTCTCAAGACATTAAACAGACATAAAAAAGAAAAAGAAGCCGAAATTTAAATATTTCTCTTTGATTTAGAGTCGGAATGCCAAACAGGCAGATTCCCTGATTAATTAACCGCTTGAGAGTCTTATATAACTCATGACTAAAACTGTGGGATAGACCAACCACCAAAGTGTTCGAGTTTCACGTCTTCTTTTTCAACATCTGGGAAAGAGGCATCGTATAATTGAGATTTCCAGATGTGCCCCGAGCTTATTGATCGTGACAAGTTAGATCCCTTTTGTACAAAATGAAGTACGCAGCAACAAACAACTTGATGCAAGCCACCATGCTCTCGTGTACAGCTTGGCTCTTCTGACCACGTTGCGGTTGGCCTTGGCTCCTTCTGCTCATCTGGATGCCATATCCAAACATGCTTCGGGCCCAGCACCTTTCTTTACATTCCTCTTAGTGGCTAAACCACAACAGCATCCATAACTGAATTATCTCACGAGTTTGATAAATCTTCCATAATGTTTGTGAAAAACAATTAAACTTAAACTGGAATTATATGTCTGTAGATGTTCTCCAAAGCTATTTGAACATCTTTATGGCTTCAAAGGATCCATAAACAGTGACAGGAGCATTGCTCATGTGGAAACAGAGTTTTATTTCTTCTCTGACTGTGCACACCATGTACTTATAGAAGAAAAGGGAGGGAATTGTCTTTTTTTTCTCTACTGCCTCTTTCTATTAGAAAAAAACTATAAAGGAACACAAACTTTAAATTTATGGACATTAACATAGCATGAAAAAAGCAAGACTCGTATCTTTGCCAGCCTCTTCGACTTGCCAAAAATATCTTAAAGAAATGATCTTGTTCTCAAGAATGGAATTAAATCCTCGAAAAGTCTTCTGAGAGTAGATACTTTACTTCTCTGGGGATCAAGCTAATGTTCTGGCTGGAAAAAGCAGACAACGTTCTTGATATCTGAATAAAAAAGTAGTCACTGAGAATACAGCCAGATGTGAGCGTATAAACTCTTTAAATATGAATGTAGTCTTACACTTTCGAACATTAAACCATTGATGTGTGGTTAGATTTACAATAAAGGCTGTAATCATTTATGCCTCTTCATTGGATCACTGTACTTTTCAAGGCTATGCATCAAATATGAAGGAATTGCTGCCGTCCGTGTTCTTTCATCATTAGATGGTTTACCATCAATGCCGTATCGGCTTCCACTTTCTAATTTCTTAAAAATAATGTTAAGGATTTATGATGGACTTCAATATCGATGCACATTCAAATAATCCACTTTAGCTGCACCAGTTGAACATTATAATCAAAACGTTTTCAACAGAAGCATTTTCTTTTATACAGGGAAACATATGATTGTTATGTGCTGTTTATATAGAATAAGGAAAATTAAAATATAATAATTTTCTTTCCAGTTTGCTACGCACATATTTAATTTCACATCCAGACTTTGATCCTTTCAGACTAATTCTGAGTTCATAAATGCAATGCAAACTGTTCCTCCATGTGCAAATTGACTAACCTGTTGAGAATAGTGTTGCTTAATAAGTATATACTATTATCACATTATATTTTTGATCAGTATATGTTGATTGTGTGTGTTGACAAATCATAGTATTTCTGGTAATGATTTAGATAGTGTGTCCAAGTTTAATATTAAATACATGTTCAGTATTCACTTTCAACTGCTTGCTAAATCAATTCCAATACAATGTTAATATAATATCTATCTATACCAAAAACATCAGCATAAAAAAAGTGGAGATATCAAACCCATAGGACAAGAAACAAGAAACAATTGGGGCAAATGTAGATATCTCCACTTTAGATACATCAGCCATTGTTGTTGATGTAGATAGACACTTAATGAACATCCTATTGAACTTTAATTGCCAAGTAGTTTAGTGTTATGAGATTTTCAACTGATTATCTATTTAATATTAAATTGCCATGCAATCTACAGTGCTGCAGTATTTCTCTTTGTTGAAGCGTTACTGCTCATATGGAAAGAATTTGTCATGTGATATGAGACAGAAATCTTTATAGACCTTCAAGAGATCAAACCGAGCAACAGACATTATGTCCGTGTTCTTAAGGCAGACAACACCATACCTCGCGAGTCTCCACTTCCTGTTATCTTTAAGGCTATGATTCATTTGGGCAAGTCATGGTTATAACTAACTAATAACTGAAGGATACTTTGACTACGCATTCTGACGTGATTTAATTCCTAATAGTGTCTCTTAAATACACCAAAGATGGGGGTAATAAACACTTCTCAACGGCTCTGTGAGTTTCCTTTTGAGCTGAAAAGAATTGTGGTACTGAACACCAACATTCGTCCTCTGTATTTCGTACCATGACAACTTCAATTAAAGTGTTTCTCCCGTGATCCGTTCTCTGTCACACGTCCAAATCTCAGCATATGGAAAAGGCAGTGGGAGATTCATAAACATTCCTTATATCCAGCTCTGCGTCACGTCCCGAATTGTCTTCCTTGTGTGCCAGGGAATACTCTCACAATCACATAAGTCCTGACCTCTCAATGGCTTTGATAAAAATGTGTGTAACATAAACATGACTCAAGTAACACACAGGCATACTAATTTAAATGTTGCTTACTTCAAACTGGACCAAAAGATGAAATACAAAACAGATACGCTTAAGTTTGTGTATTTCTTAGCTTCTCTACTCTTTTTGTTTTTCCTTGGATGAAGAAGAGAACATGCGAAGATTGCCCAAGAATATTCCAGTGCAGGTTGAATTCATTCTGAGTCATGTTTATAACTCTCCCGCTTTCTTTTTAATAGTTTATAGAGCTAAAATAACAACGTAGAAGAAACAGCTCTGGAAGACTCAAAAAGCAATTATTTTTGTCCGGCAGGCCACGTCGGAAAAGCACCGGAGGCCAGGTTGGTTGCTGAGGCCTTTTCCTTCTGATGTGTGCCTCAATTCTCAGAGAATATTTAGGTTACAGGGACTCAGGTTTTATTACTGCAAACGGAAAATAAATAAAGTTATAGCCGAGCAATATTTATATCAGACTTTTCCCTCCACGGATCTCTGCCAGGGAGTAAATTGTAACACCGGCGTTCACATTAGATTACGATTTCTTCGACAAATCTATCCTTGAGGCAAGGCTGAGCAATGCTGCAATTTTCTGTCCTTAAATGATTATGAAAATGATGATGATGATTGTTATTATTGGGAATGATAGTAGTAGGAGTAAAATGTAGAAAGTATTTGATTATGGGTTCTATCTAAACACCCTAATTGGAAGCACATGTGAGTCTCTCTCTACAGATCCCGTTTGAATATGACAATTGGGATATTTATCTCCCTCTGTCTGGTGAGTTATATTGGATGCAGGCACACTTCTCACAGCTCCGTGTGTTTAAGGTGAAAAGACCATAAAAATGCCGAACATATTATTTGAAACAACTACACAGCTAGTGTGTCAGCAAAGGATTAATTAAAATTATCTCAAGTGACTGCTGACATCTCTTTTCAGCACTTAAGACGAGAGAGTATGTCAATACGGGGGGGGAAGTCAGTAAATTAAAAGGCAGAGTGGGACACTTTTCTCAATAGTACAGGGGGTTGAATGGTCAACAATTGGTATTTTAATTTACTGAAATAACATCTAAAACACAATATGGTAATAAAAAGTGTAAGAACGATCAAACCAAAACCAAAAGTTATATAATTATACAATTAGGAAAATGTCCAAAGAAGAATCTGTTGAATCCAATTCTGGTTTCTTTGAATCCACATGTTGATATTTCAAATATGTAATCATTTCAATGCTTAACAGAGTTTGTGAAAATAAATTATAGTTTAAAGGTCGGTTGTTTTAGAGTAAGAGGCTAATTTCTATGATTAGGGCTTTGCTGTAAAGAAATTCACCCTTTAAACTGAATAACGGCAATTAAACAATTTCCATTGGAGGAAAGAAATCCCTTTGATCCGGGGTCAAGTTGAAGTTGCACAAACAGTCTAGTGATGTTGCAGAAGAAAGAAAAAAATACCGCAGATATTCATGCTTTGGGAAGGTCTGTGTTGCTCATAAATGTGCTAAACTCATTATCCACTTGGAAAGTGCTTGACATAACACTCACACAGTCTAGTACTTTCCACTTAGTTAGCTTCCACAGTGATGCACATTACCTGCATTCTCCTGTGTCATCATCAGCAGGCATGTGACATTGATATATACCGCGCTTCCTTTGCGGAGCTATTTTGTTTTTTAAATGACTTGTATCATGTTCCTTTCTTCAGCCGGAGCGGAAGGAGCAGGCAGCCCTCCCTGCCCTTCCCCCATTGTGGCTCAGCTGCCCTCCTCTATGCAGGAATCATCAGGATGAGCAATATCAGGACCAGGCTGTAGGCTCACCATTTATTCAATAAATCTGTTGTTTCGTGGTGCAAGTACTGGGGATTAAAGGAAAAGCGTATTGGCTTTAGTGTCGCTATGGGCCAACCAGAGACAAACCCAGAGTTGAGCCGTGGCCAGCACTGTCCCTGTGTGGCTCGATCGTTGGCCATGTCGTCAGAGAGTAGGGTTAATGTTTAAAAGTCATGTTTTACTTAATCTCCATGAGAAAACAAATCAGACATAACGGGAAAGAGCAAGGCTGAATATAAATATTGATATATGTGTTCAACAGAGAAATGGATTATAGTTAGATGTGAAAATTCAAATTATTATTATTTTTTACATGTTCCGCTCATTTTAATCTCTGATAACATGAGATGCATGTAAAAAACAATTATTGCTTTTCTTTAATAGAAAGTCTTATTAAGTGTTTCACTCCCAGCTGTGTCTACACACCAGACGTTTTGGTTAGAAGTGTTTAGGTTGACAGAAGTAACCTTTGTGGTAAACATGACTGGTTTTGTATAAGAATATGCGTACTGTAACACATGTCATGATACCCCAGAGCCCAGCAGGCAGTTTAGTTTAATAATAAGTGTAATGACTACAGGCAGCAGCTGAGTTTAATCTATTTCTCCCTCCCTTTGCTTTCTGTAGCTTTGTTTGAGTGACTGGGATAGGAAAGCATGGAAATCCTAAGGTAAAGGTTAAACTCGGTTTCATTGTGTTGAGTAGAATTAAAAGATAAGTCAGGAAATGCTTATTTAACATTAAGTGAAAGTGCTGGATTAGGTACCAGGACCAGACATAAAAGAACCCTTAATCCGTGAAATCTCTGAAGGGTGAAAGGTCATACTTTAACACTAGTTTGTGTGAAGATTAAGGCAGGCAGGGACCTCCATTTCTCAGTTACTCCGCTAATCCTTTGAGGAAATGAGGAGGGCTCTTGGTTTACACAACGCAAACTCCTGTTAAAACTTAAGGAACATGGGAATTCCAGCGCAGGAAATCAATTAGAGTGAGTTTACTTTCATTCTGCACTGGTGTTGACATGAACCTATATATGTGAGAGATGTATATAAATACATCACAAATATATGTGAATGAATTAAAAGGCACACATTTTCTATGAGCTTGTACAATTTTACAGAATGCATATATAGATAGATATCTCATATACAGATATATAATAAGTTATTTTAGTCATAATTTCTCAATGTTTTCTATTGTTTATGGTGCATATTAATGCCTTTGCACACCCTCTCTATTTGTTTTATTTAATAGATTATATTGAACAATATACATGTAAATGTTGGTGACGATAGTTACTTTAAAATCCACACCCTGTATTCAGGCCGCTCACTAAGACCCGGGACAATGTCTCCCATATTGTTCAGTCCAGCTCAGAGGCAGACAGTAATTGAAGACTGATGATGATGAATTCCACCCTTTATACCATTTATCATCAATTGCTATTCAATTACCCTTCCAATCAACAATGATAAGGACATGACTCCATCAATGAAGGGAAGAAAATCGCGGGTCATGTATTGATGGTGCGTGATATTCGGTGTGGCATTCGACAAGGACCTCTGCTCTGCTGCAGAGCACTCAGACCCAACACAACCAACGAATCGGCAATGTGGCGACAGAGGTTTGCTTATTTGAATTTGGTCTTAGCCATGCTAAAAGTTTTAGTAGTTTTGAGAAAACAAACACATTTATTATTCTCAATAAATACTTTAAACACAAGACAGCAATTATACATTAAATTACACAGTTTTCAATTAGTTTATGACCTCTGTGCATGAAGTCACAATATTAATAATATTTTTTAGACATTGCGAATTTCTGTGAGGTTGCACATATTTATTTATTTTATTTATTAATGTTTTTATTTATTTTAAAATCATGCCATTGTCTCATTAATATATATTATAAGTGTTTTAATGAGTATTCAGAGGTTTGTTTATTCATGCACGTCTTTAAGTTGTTATCTGATTCACACATTTACAAGTGAGCCTTTTATTTCACAGCCTAAATAATGGATGCAACTCTAATAATAGGCACAACTGTATAATAAAATGTTCTTTGATTTAATCCAACAAAAACACTCTACAGCAATTAGCCACAGCAACTTTGCTTTGATGTAGTGTTTGCATTAATTAAAATATGACTTAATGCTTTGTTTCAATTAATATATACATACAATTCTATTAAATTACTTACTTGGTAAATCCTCTGAATTTGAGGTAATCAGAAGCAAAACCTTCTTGTGCATTAGAGGTATTTCTTTTGAGTCACAGGCAGAACTTGTTATAGAGATATACATATATATATTCTTAAAATGCAGATCAAAAATACATGGCAGAGTAGGCCTTAAAAACTTAATCCATGCTGAATGTTTGGACAAATATTAAATTGATTATTTTGTTTTATTCCATTTTATTTATAAAAACACAATCCTTTCACCTTGATAAAAATAGCAATTTATATACAGAGAGATGGGGAGAGACTCGTAGCATAGCTGGTAGCTTTTCATTCTACATATTATACATTAAAAAACATTATAATTACATTTCCCCCCTCTTTCTTTGTTTTTCCATTAAACTTAAATAATTCCAGTGCCACCATGTGAACCCTGCTTTCAATGCTTTCACACAATCACACAGCAACAATGAACATATCATCCACTGTGAGATAACTTTCAGTTTACGTTTTCTACTGTTTCCATCTCCAAATGAAGTCATGATAACTTTCGAAAACTGCTTAAGTGAAAATAAATCCACATATATAGTGTAAAGACAGTATACACTTCACATTAAATAATGTTCATAATATTATTTACACTTAATTAAGAGAAAAGCTTTTTAAAATAATGCTCCTCAATTGTGATTCATGATTCAAAGAAAACAGTTAAATACGTTAAATAGTTCATAATTAGACATAGATCTGTTTTGCAATCTATTTTTAAATGTGTATCGTGTGTATCTATAAATATATCCCTGTGACACAGACTGTATATATAACAATACAATATGAATGGAATAATTCTGATAATGACACCTTTGAACGAATGCTCAGTTTTTCACTTTTTAAAAATACATTTTGAGCTCAAGTGATATAACTGTTGTATATTTAAAAATGAATGGACTCGGCTTCTTCCGCCAGTGGCGTTTTGACTTTCTTTACAACACCCTGTCGCTGAGCAGATTCTTGACTGATTGGCATCACATCCTATCACAGCGCATTAGGAAGCAGCTATTATTAGTCACAACTGTCCGTGCCTTGGATCGTCTCCCAGCACCGAAGAAAACTGCTAACAGATTGACCCATAACTATGTTTTCTGTATCAGAGTCGGGAGAGAATGCAGACTGATTGGCAATGAAATCAAAAAGGCCGTAAACGTGATAAGAAAAATTAACATAACATCAACACTATCAGGGACTGCATTCATTGTGTATTGGTATTGTGTCTTAATAGTTAATTTGTCCATAAAAAGTATCTGCAGTCTGTTGAACTTTGTTTCTGTCTTTTTCATTCCTGGGATCAATTGGGTTGAATCTGCAACATATAAACACAAGTTTTCCCAAACACAACCGTCTCTCTAGTGCAGAACTGTATCATAAGCACACAATCAAAGCTGCAGGGTCGGTCTGACTAACTTTCACACAGAGGAAATCTTGAACAACAGGGGATTGTCAACCTTATTTCATGGCAGCGAGTGCAGGTGCTTCTGGGGTCAGGGGTCAGAGGTCGGGGCCCTCCTCGGGGTTCACATAGCTGGTTTTAAATGTACACCAGACTAACCACCTGTCCTGAGCGTGGGAGGTAGGAAAATGAACGATGAGGGATACCACACTCTGCTACGCACAGATCTCGCCCGGCTGCGCGATGGACACCAGCAGCAGAAGCGCCATTAAAGAAGAAAGGCAGAATGCCAGGAATGCAGGGGCTAAAATGTCACTTTGCGCTGTGTCATGTGTTGATATATGTGCAGGGACATGACAGACACCTTGCACACTGCACCTGCATGGAAAGTTTAAGTGGGCCCTTGTGTGTCGTGCACTGTGTGGCCGGAGTATTTCGTCAGAAGCGCGGCCATTTGAAAACCTTTTCCCATGGCATTACCAAACACACAAACAAACAACTGACCCCAGAGCTGAAGAATCACAGGATGGACCTCTTACTCTGACTTTGACACGCTTATAAAATGCGGTCGTGTTACAAAGCGACACATTTGTGTACTGTGCTGGTTGTAAGACGTACAGAAAGTACAATTCCCAATCCAAGCAGTTTATTTTGCCGTTCAAGAAGCTAGGCTCCGGCTCAGCTCCCCTGCGGTGGCAATACTTAGACGGACCCACATCTGCTTTCATTACAAACAAACAAACAAACAAACAAACAAACAACAACAAACAACAACAAACAGGATCAGGGCAAAACTGCAGTTGGAGATGGCCTACCTCACGTTGAAACTTTTTGTTATACAACATCTATGATTTGTGCCCACAGAATCCTAAACAGCTCAACATCGACACCGGTGGATTGTAGCCATTTGGAAAAAATAATAGATAGATAGGTCAATATCTCCCTAAATAGTGCAGTCCTTCCCTAAATAGCAATCTCTATTACTAATACTGTTAGGGTGGGATCTTTTAAACACCCCCCAGAGTGCGGAGTCCGCAGTGGGTATCGAACAGTCGATCACAGTCTACTGTAGCAGCTCCCGGTGGTAAACATTTCCCCCCTCACTATCATTGCTATTGAATCAAGACCCCGTACTAATTAAGGGGGTCGTGACATTTGGCACAAACTGCTTATCCCTAGCGCCGATCAGAGGATGAGGGAAGCTACTGTTATGACTGAAATGCAGCATTTTTGTTTTGGTACCTTTCAAGTACGAAGACTTTTATTTTCCCTTTGGAATATGTTTCGTGGAAATCCCACAGTTATAATATTTCTGAGCCCAAACTCAATAACTCCCTTCACAACAATCACGGGTGTAAAGTATGAAACGCATGGCATTATTAACCATGTTTACATTTTTGCCCGTAATGGCATCAAGATGTATTTCCAGTCGCGTTCATTTTGTAATATCTGGATCGGTTTTAAGAAACATAAGCAAGAAGTGTTTTTAATATTAGGTGGTGTATGTTTACACTAGAAACGCGTTGAAGGTTTTTTTGTCAGCAGAAATGGAAGCTCTCTTGTTTTGAACATGATCCTGAGTTTAAAACCCACATCGAGAAGGAAAAGGGACCCGTGTAACATATCCTGGAAACAGAGAGCCGAAGGAATCTAATTTATCGTGTCACAAACTTGTTAACGCACAGGTGGTGGGTTCAGTTTCTCCCTGTACCCTCACAATCTCAAACATGAAAGATTATTCATAAAAGGTCGGCCGGGAAAAATGTCTTTAAAGCGCAAAGCATCAAATGCAATGAGTCCAGGAGCAAAGCCACATTCATTCAGAGGAGACAGAAAAAAAGTTTCAACGTTGAAATCTTTAAACATAATTCCGGCCCCTTTTACTGACACTTGGAAAGTATTTCTTACGTTAATAGGCACAAATTAAATGCTTTTCTGTAGATGCTGTGACACATTCCAACCAAACCTTAGTCAAAGAACATCCTTTGTGATTATTATTTAAAATGTATATAATATTGTATATGTATTTTGACACATACACACTTAAAAAGAAAAATGAAAAAAACAGGTTTACTTTGGAATGGCAGGTTTGAAAATGATTGTGTAATCCAATGAAACTACTATTCAGTTCAATAAATCAAAATAGAACAGGTAGACAATAATTGATAAAATACTATTGAGATTCTTCTATTTAACGTTTTTATAGACAAAATAAAACTCTGTACATGTTCACACACACACACATACACCCACAAAGAAAAAGACCACAAAATGAAGAGGACACTTTTCCAATTTCCATCTTAATTATAACATTATGTTAACCCTGACAGCAAAAAAAAAGCAATTCATGTAACTGTTTTTATAACTGTAATTAAAATAATAAAATAAATTATAAGTAATACATTCTTTAAACATGTGTTCAAATGCTAAATGAAAGGGAACTATATATATACAGAGAGAGAGAGAGATACAAAGAATATTCTGTCAATTTCCCAAATATAGTATTTTGTATTTCATTGAACTGACATGTTTTCTTATACTCGTATACACTAAATGAAAACACAAACCATCACTAGTTTTCTTTTCAGTTAACATTACATTAAGTGCACTCAATGTGTTACTCTGTGCATTAATCTAAGATGAAAGAGAAATACAACCTCCCTTTCGTTAACAACAAAAGCGGTTTGGCAATTTCTAAATATTAATCTACAGAAAACATATTCTAGCTTATTATAAAAGTATCATGCTCTAATCGCATTTGTATCACACATTAGCCCAGCTCTGCAATTTAATTTGTACAATCGTGAATTATTATTTGTATTTGCTTTTGTTTAATAAATAAGAAAGAAGACAGAAAGAAAGACAATGTATTTGTTGTGCAAAATTGCTTTGTTTGTGTTTATACCAAGCAATCTCTCGTGTACATCCCAAACCAGTTGTCCATACAACGCACCCCATTTGTTACAAGGAGAGGTTTCAGTTAGACACCCGTCCACAGATTATCCAGTATTGACTCTGTCACATCAAAGAGCTGCACGACTCCTGATACTCAGCACCTACAGACAAACCGAGAGGCTTTAACTTCCTGGAGCAGATCTCATACCTGCCTGCTCTAACCATTTATAGTCCATACACTCGAAAGTTGTATACCTTTGCTAATACATTTTAGTCTCGTTTTATTTCTGTAAACTTATTTAATCACATTTTAATTTTAATTCATATAATTTATTGTCCATCAGTTACTCATCATGATGCCTGGAGATATCGTTCCCATCACATACGGAGCTATATGCTTCACAAGTATAGACATATTTCTACATTTGTACTGGATAATTACTGAATCCAGACCAAAGCATTGAAAACATTTAGGCAAACCAGGAATTTGATTTGTCTAGTTTTTTCAATTAAAGATATCTATAAACCAGGAGGGATATTGAAAGATTCTTATTCTCTCTCCAGCTTTATTGAGATTAAAAAATATTTGTATCACCTCCAAATTAGGACATCATAAGTTTTTAACCAATTAAAATGTGAAACTTACTAAAAGGTTGATTATTTGTAAGTTATTTGTAAGTTGTAAGTTCCTACAGCTCACATATAGGCATGCCAACTGGTAAGGATTGATTCCATGTTCAGCCATAAATTAGTTATTACAATAATTAAAAATAACCAGTGAATACATAAAGGTCAAATAAATTATTCTCGCTACAATAAAAATAAAAGGATGCACAGAATCCGACAAAATATATTTTTTAAGATCTTCATTGCAAATGATGGCCCTGGCAATTCCTAAACAAAAACAATATCTCTTTATCCACAAAAGCAGTTTTAAAATTCCCAAGCAAAGTCTCAACCTGACATTAACAGAAATATATATATATATAGTTATTTGTTTATTTCAGCTTGTAATACACTCAAGGCCACAATTAACGAGACAGAAATATTTCAGACGAACACACTCCACTTAGGGTTTATAATAATAATGATAGTAATATGAATGTACAAAGTGGATAATAGCAGAAAAAACGTCCCAAATGACCCCAGAGGTAAAGTGATTAAATTATAATCAGATTGGATTAATTAATCTATAATATTTATTCTTCCTCTGCAAAAGGAAACGAGGCAGCATCGTAAAGGTTATGTACTCTCGAGGTCCTTGCCTTAATAAAGAAAGTGCTGAGGGAGGACGGCTCAACAAGCCCCCTAGACACAAAATACTGTGAACACAGGCAGAAGGTTATTACTGATATCAAATATACAGAATGCAATTATCAGCCACAACAAATAATTAAGGGGATGATAATAAAAAAATTTACATTTTCATTGTAGGCATTTTATTGTCCCGGCTTTTATTGTAATGAAAGATTTAAGCTCCTTAGAATATATTACTGTACACAACACCTTCTCTGCGGTGTTAAGATGTAGTCATTAGTAAACGATAAGCCGGGCTCTTAAGTGGGGGGGGAGCGGTGACGCGGGGGTGTGGTGTTGAGTCAGTTTAAATGCAAGTGTGAAAAGAGTTTTTTAAACCACAAAAACGACTTTTTGGATTGTAACAAATTGTGTTTTCTGTTGCCACTCACATTTATCAAATTGGTTTTGTGTATTTTTGTATGTGTTTGTGTGTAATATAATCTATCGAAATCCCAGCAACCACAAGGATATTTGTGTTTGTGTATCTGTAACTGTGAGAGCCTCTCTTTCTCCAGTTCCACGCCCCTTGCCGCGTCTCCTTCCACGGCCAGTGTCCTGTGAACGACCAAGTTCAGCACATCCCCTTGCATTTGAACGATCTCTTATTGGCATGACTGGTTTCAGAAGGCTTCCCCGCTGCTTGGATTTTGGGGGATTGCAATACCCCTACAAGTTTAGGAAGCTGCAGTGACAGTGCTTTGTTCGCCAACAATGGCCGTCAGACAGTGAGAAGAAAAAGATAGAAGGGGAATAAACAATGGATAGGAAGAAGAGCTTTGGGTTGCGGTCGATGTCTTTCATGCCAGATGAAATGTCTAGACACCGATGTTCCACCAACTGTCTTTGCAAGAAAAAAAACTAATAATTACAGTGCATGCTTGTAACCGTTTAAAATGGCTCTCGTCGACTCCAGCAGGACACACAGGAACTTTGGCAGGTTCCCGTTCCTCTAATATGTTTGGCTGCATGTCTGAAACTCTGGAGGCCTATAAAACTGCACTAGCAAGTTTTGTGTGTGTGTGTGTGTGTGTGTTGTTTTTTTGTTTAAGTGGCAGCTGTGCCACTGAAGTAAATCATGATATTAAAAAATAAGCATGGAAACCAAGGGTCAAAGGTTGTGTATGAACTGTTTTTTTCAGTTTTTGATCTACTATTGAACCTAGCAATACCTAGTTTATTAGAGTTATTAATAGTATTATGAATAATAAGACAAATTACTATGTAGCAGGTGTCTTATATTGCATCCACAAGACAAAACTATTTGACACGGGCACATTTACACTGCTAGCAGAGCTTTCATCATAAAAACGTTTTATAAATTTGCTCAAGTGGGCGTCCTATCTTCGGCACAAGGCAGGTGAGAGTTCAGTCCCCTATTTTGGACGCGTACGAACCGGTTCACTCTAATAAACCTTTAACCCCCGGGTCATAAATCTAAAACAAATGCCGAAATGTGTGCCACCCACTGTGGTGTAACGTGCGTGTGTGGAAGCAGCATGCCGCATGCCAGCAGGCTGTAATTTAATATCTCTGAATCTCATTCACAGGGTGTTAGACTTCAGCGGCCGATGGATCCTTCAGAACCATAAAACTTAATCAAACTAGTGCCGGCCGGGACTGAATAAAATCACCCGGGTAAAACGTTCTAATCATAATTCATTTCATGCGAACGTCAAGTCTGAATCAGTCCTGACCTCAATCCAGGAGGTTTTGTTTCATAGACGTCTTTTTATGTGGCTCATGTATTAGTTAAAATCCGATATCAGAAGATACAAAAATAATTTTTTATGACTGCTGTATCTCGGGGAGGTTTTTTATTTTTACTTTTTTATTTACGTAACTGTATCTTCCACGCTCGCCTCATAAGTCTCGATTTTAGGAACTAAGCCAAGCGTGTCGATGACTGTACATAATAAATAAATAAATAATCAAATAGGGTTAAGTGACACGGATGATTAGTAACGATCGCCGGCAAAAATCATCTCGGAGCCGCAGACTGAGAAAGAACAGAGTTTTTTCCCCCTGTTTCTTTTGGGAAGGAGAGAGGCTTTGAACACAACCCCGGTATAAAATGTCAACATCCATTTTTTGATTAATGGAACACTGACTTTCAAAGACGGGCGACCGGAGCAGCGTTTCGCGGGGCCGCTGTGCTGTCTCGTGGGCCCCGGGGGGGGTGGGGGGGCTGGGGCCGCGCACAAACAATGCGAGGTTTCCATGGCAATGGTCTCATGACTCCAACATCTCCGCATAATCAGTAGAACCAAACCCCTTCCGCCAGCCCGGCTCCTCTCCCCGAGCCAAGCGTGGCGTAGCATCCCACAGACAGAGCCCTGGCACACGGGCTGGTTTCTTTCATCGCGTCAGGCGTATTGTAACACCTTCGCTCATTGCGCTGGGCATCCAGTCAAGCAAACGGGTGTCGAGTTGATTCAGCTTGAAGCTTTAAGGCGTTGGCAATTAATTACCATCAACAGAATCAGGATTTAAACAACGGGCAGCTATCTGTGAATTCATTCGACTTTCAGACCTTTACCGTTTCGTGCATGGTGATATGAGTGCTGTAGATTCCATGTAGGATGTGGTCTTTAAAAGAAAAACGGTGAATGATAGATAAAAAACAGAACCATCCCTGTTTATTTATTGTTTTATGGTGGATTTGGTTGGACACTACATCTTCTTCACGCACAGATATACACACACACGCATGTATATATTTACATTGATTGAATACTCCTTCTTTATTATCCTATCTCCTGTGCAAGGTCTCATTACATTCTGCATTCCCCTTGCAGAGGGAGGCTACCTTGAGCTGTTTTGCTAGTCAGGGACTTTGAGATTTGATCTCCCAGGCCTCCATCTTTTCCACACTGCCTAGGCAATTAAAAAGATCATGTGCATTTTTTTCCTCCTTCTTTAAATCAAGTTCGTAGCACTGCTGCTTTTTGATGTTGTCAGATGCAAAGCGCACGACCAGAGAGAGGAATGTGCGATACACACTTAACCGCTTGGCTTCTGACTTGTCAGCAGTGCTCAGACCTCATTGAGATACAAGATCTAATGTTCCCTCATTTCTTCAGCTGTGTAATTATGACAGAGGCTTCTTTCCAGGATCTTTTTATAGGGATGAGCTTCTTATGAAGTCATTCTTTAAAGCTGTCTCGTTCGCATGCAGTCCTTCCACTAACCTCGTCTGTCGAGTCTGCCTTCTTCCCATTTTGTCTTATTTGAGGGGAAACTCCAATCCCTCAACTGCCCTCTGCCTTCCTTTGGTTCGTGGTGTTATGCATATCTTTTTCATTTTGCTGCTGGTAAATGTGTCTGTTCTTCCATACAGTGCTTTCATACAATATTTGTAAAAGCATTTCGTGATCATCTGCTGCTTTTGTTTGTTTGTTTTTAACGGACAATTTCATCTGAGCTCCTAAAAGACCTGGAATGTCTCATGTTGAAGGAGAACTGGACTGACGTTTAATTTATTACATTTTTTCTTCTTCTATGACTCAAGCTGCCATTCAGGGACATTCCCTCTCTCTCTCTCCCCTTCTGCTTTCTCCCTTTCACTGCTCGTTTGCAGGAGGCACAGTCTGACTCATTTGCATGAGAAAGTCTCGAGTGAATCATATGGTACGGGAGCCGCAGCAGACAGCGAGCCCCCATTCAATTCTCATTTCCTCTCCAACAATCGCCATTGAATCAATCATGTTTACTTGCCCCTTCCATGACCACCTCTGAGAACCCAAAGCGCATTTTATTTGGAGTGTCACTCACACTCTGGCTGTGTCCACTTTTCATTAGCGGCTCTGCGGTCATGTGACTGGCCAATCTGTCTTGTGGTGACAGTGGTTAGAGTGCTGATTGATCTAATTAGCAATCAATTAGCTTGTTACTACTGGGTGTAATTACCTTTTATAGAGAAAAGGAGTGCAGCTGGTCAAAGTAATAAAACTGCCCCTGCCAGGCCCCCCCTCCATGCAGCGCCTAACAGGAGTGTCTGACAGAATTATAGGCAGAGGGTTGAAGAACAAACATGCTCTCGAGGGACTACTTTCCCTATAATGTGCTAAAATCCCATTTTAATGAATATTAGATCACTGGAAATATCAGAGTCAAGCTCCTTTTCTGAGGAGCTGGAATTTTCTGTTATATTATGATCTACAGGGTGGGAATTATCCACCAGGAAGCGTGCAAACGTACCAGCGTCATTATGTTTGGCATGTCTGTGTACGTACATCTGTATTCTTAATGACAAGCATAGGTTGTTTTCTCTGTTGCAAAATAGACAAATATTTGCATCGATACTTTATGCAGGGGTTTCGGAGAAATCTACTTTTATTTATTTGTTTTTGAATTATCCCCCTGTTGAATTATGGGTACGTTTTTAATGCGTTCAAATATTACGGTTCTGTAAAAAAAAAAAAAAAAAACAATAATTAAATGAGAACATCTTTTAATGGAACAGAGTCAATAAATAAATAATTGTACGATTTAGAGATTACTGCTTTGAAATGCCAGCCCCTCTTTGGGGTGTGAAGACCTCGGAGAATTTCTGCTGCAAGCCTCCTCCCTGCCTAATTGACATTCTTGACTCCAGTTTGGGATTTCAATAATCAGAAGCACATTTAGCTTACACAGTGAATCTGACCATAAATCAGGTTTTAATTCTGGGTTGTTTTTTTAAATAGTTTTCCTCCTATAATATTCCAAACGATGCTCCTTAGATTTTTATTTTTTCCTCAGGTCTTAGAGTGTAAATGCTGTGAAAACTGGCCTCAGAGATTTAAAGGAGAGAAACGCTTTCTAAATGCAATCCTTAACCCCAGGTTCCAGGATAAATCATACACTCCACTATAGACCTCTCCCAAATATCTCTTTTCCGCAGCCTGTTTACATGTAATAGCCCTCGGATAACAATAGCCTCATCTGACAACGAGGGTGAATCCTATATACTCACATTATGCAGGGTCATCCTCCATATCATATATTTTGTATGTCATTAATTCCAACCTGCAACCTACTCCCTGGGCACACAATGACTCGCAACATTAGCTAAATGGCGAGCGCTAGAGTCGGTAATGAGATGAGTTAGTAGAATTGTAACCCATTTATCATCCTGTTTGCTCCAATATAAGTGTTCTTTTATCAGCCCTCTTGGACCTGATGTCATCGCAGTGGGTATAAATCACTTGTCAAGAAAGCCAGTGCAAGTGATAATGCCCTATTAGCAATCATGTTCTAAAATCATTATTGACAAATGAAGGACCAGAGATAGCCTCACCATCTGTATTAAACTCTGCAGTCATAATGGAGGGTCGAGAGCTATTGGTTTCGCCACACAATTGAAAACCTGCTTCGGAAGAAACCAAATCTGTGTTTCACAGCCGTGTTGGACTGAAAACCACGGCTCAAAGTTCATGTCATGCAAAGAAAATGGAATTTGAAAGGATTTTACGTAGAAAGTTTAAATGTATTGGTGGTAAACACGATTTTACTTACAACACATGTTTTTGTAATCAGTCTTTTAAGAAAGACATTATTTGTCTGTGGAATCTGAATTCAGAAAAGCATGATTTTGTTTGCGTTTCATATTGCAACGGCCCTACAGCGAGGCAGTTCAGTTATGAAATATGTTAAAGGCATTCGAGAGTTTATACTCTTTGAAGAAGAGTTGTTTAAAAGCCTTAGTTTTCCTTTTTTTCCCTGCTGGAGGTCAGAAATGTTACTTCCTGTGTTTGATAATCAGACCTCTGGGACTTTTAAAAACATTTAAACTATTAGACTGCGAATTTCCCATATACTGACAAACAGTGTAGGATAAGTATGCTTCACTTGAATTTCAGTCCTTTCTAAAGTACACATGCCTCGCGAGATGAATTTATGGACATCGTGCAAGCTCTTCAGCATTTTATGTACAGACAATTATAATAACATCTGTTCCTAGACTAAACAGATTGCAGGTGAAAACACTGGTCTATTGTTGATCGGACAGATAAGGGAAAACTAGGCTTTCCTCCTAAGAACTTTTGCAGACTGACTTCGCCTCCTGTGAAAACATATAGAAACTGTATAACTCCGCAAGCTGGTGACTCTTGAAACACAAACACGAATTAAAAAACACATTCTTCTCTATGTACACTAATTACACTTCGCTCAGTGCGTCATCTTTCTATGTTCGTTGGATTATACTGCCTACACCTTTCGCTGCAGTGGGACACTTTTGCCATGCATCACAATGAAGCAATCTCCCCCACACAGCACCATGGAGGAGATTTGATATTAATGTCATGCACAGACATATTTTCCAAGGAGAAATTGTTTAATTATAATTGCATTAAAAAAGTGTTAACTGATATTTGGCGAAGGGAGATAAGAGAAGCAATAAAGAAAATCTATTTCAACGTGCAACAAGAAGGGAAAATATCGGACGGGCAGGGAGGGGGCCTTAAAATGTCCTATTTATTTCAGTAGCACAAAAAGAAATCACGCAAGGGTGCCGTTCAGCCAATCAGGGCTCACTCATTCCCTAGTAGGTGATTAATTGATTTTAAAGTATGCCTATTTGGTTTTGTTTTTTGTTTGATTGTGGGTAATATTAATAAAATAGAAATAATAAATGGAGTAATGTGGATAACACTGGACAGCCCTCCAAAAAACGAATTTCTCCCCGCTAACATTTACACATTCATCTTCTTCGGCTGGACGTGATGTTTTATTATAATATCCGGGAGGAAGGCAGGAATTATTTATATTGGCAAGGAAGGGAGAATAAGCTTCATCAGGTCACTTATATACACCAGGTTTTTTTTTTAAGCTGACATGAATTTTTATCTTAATTATGGGACAAATTTCTACTCCCACTATTTAATTCAATTTGCATGCATGAGTAGACACTTATTAAAAGGTAATATTACATCTGTCATTTCAAGACTGGGGAGAATTTTATCACAAAAGCTCTCTGAAATAGCCTTTGATCATGTAGAGAAACAGAAGAGACACAGAGCGACTGGGAGGGGACGCGGTGACGGCAACATGTTCATCGAGGCAGTAGAATGTTTCCATACTGGAATCCCGATAAATAAATACACGCATAAATGTGTGTGTGTAATAAGTTCTTTATAAAATGTTATGCTTACCTTAAACCCCATACAGTTTAAAATTATTAAAAGGCTCTGATTTAGGAATTATTAGTTCAATTAAGGGTTCATTTAAGTAATTGAGAGTTCTGTTGGATCAAAAAACAGCAGGGTATAGGCTGCTCCAGGACCAGGGTTGGGAAACACTGATTTATAACATAGTGGTATAATGGTTCTGGCAACTGGTAGGTATAGAACATTTAAAGTTCTGCTAAATATTTGATAAGGCAGGTTACATGGGCACATCATTTACCATGTTCCTGTATTCTATTGCCACAAACCACATATTTGATGGTGAGTTAATGGCTTCAAATCATTAATTTACATTTTTATAGCCATTGGTCCATATCTCCTTGAGCGTTACCCAAGATTCTCAGGTCTTCATGAGAAATGTCAGTCCGTGACCTGAAAATGGTTCATGATTAAAACACAGCAAAAATAGGCCCGATACACCGATTGTTTTTGTTGTGTATAATTCATGTGGTCAATCCAGAATCGTTCTTTGATGTTGCTGCTGAAAAACGCAGATGTTGTTTGTTCATCGGCCTCTCCTGGACACCACTCTCTGGGTGAAATAAAGATTAAATTTAGATCAACGCAAAGCCCTTTTTATTCATGAGATCAGAAATAAACTTGTCAAGAACCGAACAGCATTTAAATAGACTCAAAAGCAAGGAGAGCTTTAAAGCCTGAAAATGGGAAATCTCCATATTCTCTCTCTCTCTCCCCGCTTACTGTACGTTCACGCGTATTTACACTCACTCTGAGCCCTCGGTGTGCTGCGTACGGAGCCGCAGTCTCGGAGTTACTTTGCCAGGCCATGCATAGCAGCGCAACTATAAAAAGACAAGTAGCCACTTGGGAACTTAAGGAGGCATTGTTGCGAAGTACACAAACACATACTGCTGAATGTTCGTCCTGCTAGCAGCCAATCACCGGCAGAGGACAAGTTGAAAAGAACAGGTTTTCCATTCTAACACTTTTGGTAGGAAGCCAAACGCATGTTGCTATTTGATGGTAAATTCACTGTACACCTGTTCCTACCAGCTGGCAAACATAACCTATGTCACAGGGATGTGTCATAGCAATGCGGGTTCAGTCTTAAACCGGTGTCTGTGTGACAGTCAGAACAGACAGGAAGGGAACCGGGGGACCAGGAGGGGTGGGGCTTGCAGCGCCGCTTCAGGGCCACAGATGTGTGGGGAGGGTGATAAAAGAAGGGAACATCTGAAGGAATAAGCTCAAACAAAAAAAAGAGAGAAGCAAATGTCATTTGCATTATGTAATTATGGACAGCCAGTGAATGCTTTGTAATGAAACTCACTGAGGCGCTGTTGAAAAATTAACCTTCCGAGGATATCTAAATAGGCCTTTAGAAAAGGGGGAGAGTAAAAAAGGAAAAAAAGGTCACCGAGAATTAGTCTATTTGCTGATTAATTCTGCTATCATACGTTTCTCTGGCACAGTATAGGGGGGCATTGTTAGAGACAAAAGAACGAGATTCAGATCCTGCTTCGTCCTAAAACGCTGTGGCACAAAGAGTAGGCCTTCGGTTTCCAAATGATCTGAGATTTCCTCCTCAAACATACCTCCTCGAGAAGCAGAGACCCTTTTACTGACCACCCACTCAACACAGATGGCGACTAGACTCCTTTAAGAAGATAATGAATAACCTACTACCCTGATACCATAAGGAAAGCATCAGGGCTCTTCTAACATCCTTTTGTGACTGTACCTCCATTTCACACAGAGGAAGAAAAAAACAACTCTAAAATAAATGGGGAAATAATACAAATTGTACCCCATACACTATTCACTGTACAGGTCAGTAAATCACGTTGCCAAAAGTCACGGAACACCGAGATGTGACGAGGATCGGTTCCCACAGGTTGTTTCAATGAATCTCGGACGCTGAAAGGTGCGAGATGTACTATTGCATCAGCGCCGCTTGAGAATTGGCCGTCAGAGCAAAGAGGAGTTCTGTGGTCTTCCAGGGTGTTCTCTCGGCCAAGGTTTGGGAAATTCCAGCGTTGAGCTGTCCGCAGGATTACAGTAAAATTCAGACATTTCAACAAGACAACATATTATTCCCCCAGTGTAATGTGTAAGTGACGTTCACGTAATTACAATTTACAAGATTCCTTCCAGCTAAATTACATTTATGCTGGTAGTAAAACAGTTCAAACAAACTGGCATTTGCACACAAAAAAACTTTACATATTAATATTAATGAAAGTGTCTTTGTAAAAAAATATATTATTTAAACTCTTTGTGTGGATCAATCCTATGATTTTTACCAGTATTTAAATAGTAGTAGTAGTTTAGTAAGCATTTGAAATATAGTTCATTAATGTATTTCGTGTTTGTAATGTATTTAAACCTAGTTATCGGATAGACTGACACCAAGTGATGACAGGTTCAGTCAACTCCGGCCCCTGGCCCACCCCCAGTACTCCCCCAGCCGAAAATGTACGACCTGCTTCAGGTCGACCGACAAAATTGCCAGTGGGAAACATGCTGCACCGCGCCAGCCCGTTTCTGGGTCCGGTCGGATATGCCCATGAAAAAGGGGTATCAGAGTAGAGTAGATAGAGTAGGGCAAATGTAACACTGCCCGATTTAAACCCCCACCTTTCAAAATTATTTAAATAATCGCAACTCCACTTCTAGCATAAGTTTACGAAATCTGGATTCATTAACATTCACATTTGGGGGGTTTTGGATTGAAAGAAATTGTCCAGCACAAGAAATAATGTTTAATCGTACAAATGCATATTCATGCTTTGGGTTTGGGTTTGGAGATATTTTTATTTTATTTATCCTCAGCCTTATTCAAAATGCAATCTTCCACTGCCTGGTAATTTTCCCTTACACAGCTTGAAATTGCTATAGATAATATTACATACCAGTGTATCTGCATGTCAGCATCATTGGTTGTTCTGCTGAATGGCTCTTCTGAGCTGACAACTGGATAATAGCTTTACATTCAACCAGCAGCGAGACTCAAGCGCAAGAGACTGCAGAGATAATGTGATTATAATTCATTATTCAAATCGGCAAGTGATGAGCTGAAAACAAAAAGGGAAAGAGTAATAATGGTGTCATTATTGTTTTATAATTCTTGTTTTGCGAACGTAGCACGATGCCGAAGTGGAGTTTGTAAGTGTTTCTCCGCGCTCCACGGCCGTTCGCTTCCGTGACTTCAGACACATGATGAACGTTCGAGACCTCAAAGCGCTCCGAGGAGTTTCCACGACGGGAGAGATGAACGTTCTTGTCAAGCACCTCGACTCGGTCGTGCAGTTCCTCTGAATTCTGCCCAGTCAGCTCTCTTTCAAACGTCTTTACCACAGTGGTTCCAGATATAATTGTTTAGGGCTCATCTTTAAGGATGTGCAAGATCTGGCTTACAGATTAAAACATTTACAGCACCGAGTTATCTGTCAATATAATCTTGTAAATTCTACGCTGTACCTCATCCTAGAAGAATTTCACATTTGTCCTGCAGCTGATTTTTTTTATAATTCGGGGGGTCGAGGTCTATAACTATATTTTTGGCCATCCACACAGTATTAAATACTTCATAGCATATGTCAAGATTAACTCTTTGAAGTTAATAATTATATGTATGTGTGTATGTATGCATGCATGCATGCATGCATGTATATATGCAGTGCCCTCCAGACTTACACACCCATGATCAAAATTAACAAATACAAATAATGAGCTATATTTTAATTCTCAAACATGTATATTTAAGAATGATTCAATGGAATTCACCAAAATAACACCTTTCTCCAATCTTCTAGTAGTTTATGCGATTGATGAACATATGGGGGAGGACCTTTGACCATTCCTCCAGACAGATTCTTTCCAGATCCTTTGGTCTGCGATGGTGGATGACCCTCTTCAGTTCACATCACAACGTTTTGATCGGGTTCACATCTGGAGACTGAGATGACCATTGCAAAACAATCATTTTGTGGTCAGTCAACCCCTTGTTGTTTGATTCTGAGGCATGCTTGAGATCGTGGGCTTGTTGAAAGATCCATTTGCGGCCTAGCTTCAGCTTCCTGGCCGAGAGAACCAGGTTTTGGGTCAGCATGTCTTGGTTCTCACTGGAGTTCATGATTCAATTGACCTTAACAAGAGACACAGGACCAGTAGATAACAACCCCATAACATCAGAGATCCACCAGCATATTTCACCGCAGACATGACATTCTTTTTAACGTAAGCGCCCTTCTTCCAACATCAAACCCAGCACTGGTGCGTCTCATCTGCACATAACACCCAGTTCCATTCGAAGTTCCAATGCCATTTTGCAAAATCTCGACACATTATTTGTTGTTGTTGTCAATTGCCCTCAACAGAGGCTTTTTCCTGGAAACCCTTTCAAAAAGCCTGTTGGCGTGGAGGTGGAGAGTGACGATAGATTTGGAGACTTTGTGTTTCTAAGATGCAACGGTCGTCCTTGGATTCTTCTTTGGCTCCGAAATAAGATTTTTTGTTATTGTTGTTAGTATGCAAACAACAGACATCATCTCCCCTTTGTCTTTTCATTGAATTATTGAACTGTTTGTCTGTGTTGATAATAAGTCCAGATGTCCTAAGAATGAAGTTGCCATTTATTTAGTCTCGTATTGTGCCGCCACCCTTTGATCTTCGCATTCATTACATAAACAAGTCTGTTATCGTGAAGGGAAAGCTTCAGATTCTTCATGAAACCACAGAAAATTGTGGATTCGTTCACAAAACCACAATCACGAAGAAGAAATTCAACAAAAAAGGAAAACCCCTGTTATTATCCAACAATATTTTCAACTATCAGTTAAAATGTATGACTTCATCTTACACTTCAGAAAAAAAAAGTGCTACACCAGACTAGCCTTTAAACAAGACAATTATACATTAGCAATGTACATTTAGTTCCACAGAAACATCCCCATAAACCCTTTCCACATTAAAGTTTCTCTAAACAGCAACAGATATTCAAAAACGTAGGTATGCTTAGCAGACATCTCTGGAGTCCTTGTGCTTCGCAGGGATGAACATTTCTTTTAAAGCAACTGTTGTTTCCTCAAAACGTTGGCTTCAATAGTCTGTCTGGAAACAAGTGCATTAGTCAGCGGAGTCCGTATTTCTGCAGACCTGACAAAAGTTTTAAGAAGCATGACCTCTGCCACACCTTTCGACATTTACAAACTTGTCAGTGTTCATTTCGTCTTATCAAAGTTACTTCATAAGGGTGCACTGCAGCAGTCAATCCTTCTCGATATTATACATCTAACTTTAATCTGAGTCGCCACTTCACATGCACAGCTGCAGCACAGTGAAATGATTTCAGAGCAACATTTCTGAGCTCTGTTGTTCTTTCCTTGAAAAACTTGTACGCTCTCGGACCTGTAGTCAATAAAGAATTAAAAAAAAAGAACAAAAATGAAAATCGTTCATCATCTCTGCGATTATGTCCACACCTTTTTGTAAACACTTGTTTTAATGTACCCCAGAACAGTCAACCGCTCTACAATTGCATGTTAAATTGCATCTTGCCAAAAAAAAAAAAAAAAAGTTAAATAGATAAATTTGACGTTTTAGTTCAAGTATTGGCAGATAAGGCACACACTTCATGAAAGACTCAATCGCACGTTTCAGATCCAATCGATGATGACACTTTTCCATTGGACAGAAGCAAGAAACCTCGTTCAAACCAAAAGCCACCATCCAGAAGTGGGTTTGTAATTTGCAACTGGTGGCTGAGTCAAAGTTTGGATTGAATCAAGGCCCTTAGGCTTAAAAGCCATTGGAAACCTCTTTTTCTTTAGATCATCCTGATTTTATTTATTAATATGATTGAGCATGCAAACTTGAAATATGTTTTTGCAGTTTAAACAACACAATAATATGTGAATAAAGTATTATACCTTTTTCTGTCCATGCAGTGTTTCATAATTGTGTTTTTTATACGAGATTGTCTTTAAATTATTAAATCCACATTGGCTTTTCGTGAAGAGGAATATGCGAGAATAGTTTGTAATGTAGCAGTTTGCACAGTTTGGGACGAATCTGAAATCAAACACGTCACTCTTGACATTAACTGAATTTGAACCCAGGTCTCCAGAGATGGAAGAAGGCCTGAGGAATCAATATGTCTTGCGGTCCACTTCCAGTTATTAATTTATATTTGTAGTTAGTTAAAACCATACATGCATATTTTGAAGTTTTCATTTTTGTGTTGTTTTTTTACTTCATTATATTCAGTACTGATTTCCGTGAACCACAACATAACAGGCATGAATAAGAAACAAAGCAATAGTGCGACTTAGCAGTTTCAATATATTCAACATGAGCTGTAAGTAATTGCAACAACAATTGTCCCTGGTGTTTCCTCTAATATTAGTCTCCGAACTTTTAAAGCCGCCCTTCTCTGCGGTAAATTTAAAACATTAGCAAGTAGTTAATGAAAAGTCATTTCCAATCTCCATATAAAGTGATTTCGAAAGCATCGGCCCCCAAGTCTGAGGCTGCTGATCGTCCCCGTTTAATGTGATATTTGTGTATAAAAATAATCAGAAACAGATGTGCCGAGTGTCCTAAAATAGCTTTCATCTCTGCGATCAGCATCGAGAAACAGCAGGGAAGAAATATCATTATCAGACTGATGGCGGCTGTGGAAAAATAGAGCTGCTATGGAAAAAAAGCAGGAGAATAGTCCTTTTCATTCAGGCATGTTTTATTACAGTACTTGTAACCTTCAGTGTTTTGTCAAAAAAATGTTGACTGGCCACAAAACATATATATATATATATATATATATATATATATATATATATATATATATATTGTGCTGGTGCGACACAGAGAAGGAATGGAAGTTTTTTTTCTGTCTTTTCCAAATGCAAGAACCTACTTTGTTATTATGACCTCTAAAATTGCTCAAGCCACTCGCATGGCTGTCAAATTGTAGTCTGAAAGTCTAGACTGAAAGGTCTCTACGACTGAAATTTAGTTCATCAGAATTTAAAACGCTCTAAATTAATTCTGCTCATTTGACAGTCGCCCTTGTCTTACTGTAAGATAGCATCTCGGAGACGTGTACCAAGCCCCTGTGGCAAGGATCCCTACATACGTACAGTTCTAATTAGCTACCTGTAACAAAGTCCAGATATGCCAGCTTTAGGGCATTTGCTTAACTGCAGGTCACAAGAAGACACGCCCAGTATTAATCATTAAGCGGTTTCTCTGACCTTGTGGTGTGCGGATTCTAGTTCTTTATTTCTTCCTTTTAGAAAAATGACTGGCATCCTCTTTTACCTTTACACACGATTGATGCGTTATACAGTACAAAAGTATCAAAGTGTGATCTCTTTTGTAACATTTTCAAATAACGTTTACACTGAAAACTTTACAGTAAAATATGTATTGTTTACGTATGTTGTTTTTTAATGTGCTTATTGATAGGACTGATATTAAAACTATTGTGTATACGGACTACAATGTAATACACCTGTGGAAAAACATACAAACACATGACACTACGTGTGGACTTGATCTAAGTCTTCAAAATCATGAAAGGCATCAACCACATCAAACCAGAGGAGCTTTTCCAGATCAGCAGGGACACACGCACCCGGGGACACAAATGGAAATTGGGCTTCAAGGCATTCAAGACAGAAAACAGGAGACACTTCTTCACACAGAGAGGCGTCACAATCTGAACAAACTCCCCAGCGATGTGGCTGAAGAGACAATTTGGGAACATTCAAAATCAGACTGGATAGGATCCTTGGATCACTTAGTTATTAATGGACACCAAACGAGCACGATGGGGCGAATGGGCTCCTCTCAGTTGTCAACTTTCTTATGTTCTTATGTTGTATTTGAGCAACTTGAGAAATAATGGGAACTGTTAATCAGATACCTGTGAGGGCGTTACTGACACACAACTCACATATGAAGACAAAGACAGTGGGTTGTTTTCAAGCATGTAAATATGGCATAATTATTGCAAGGTGGAATGGTTTGCCTCAAAAGCACAGTGTTTTAACTCAGGAAGAGGTTTGCTCAAAATAGATCCTTTCAGGTTAGCTGATAAGTTTTGATGTGATAATTAGGCCAACGGGGAGTATATATTCGTCAGTTTTTTCAAGCATAAAACTCTAAAGTTTGAATGAGATGGAAACGGTGTTCAGAAGCTGAATATCTCTCCATGTTTACCAAACCCCCCCCCGCTGTAGGTATAAAATATAAATGATTTTCACAAGACTGCAGCTGGGGACATTTCTAAACAAAATATGATTCTCATTAAGCATTTACACATCTGAACTGAAGTTTATAGAAAGATTCTTATTATAATACACACAAAAGTATACAATCTCACCTTTTCTACAGTTCCAGGTAAAAAGGCCTTTTTGTAGCTCGGTGCATTGGAAGGAAATTGTTAATATACAATGACTTTACAATAATTGATTTAAATCTGTTTCTTTGGATTGTACCTAATTCAACAAGGCTCGATAGAATGTATTATTAGTAGGAGTAGTATTGTTATTATGCTTTTGAAAGATGTTTTACCTGTTTCAGCCTATTATTTATTCTACTGTATGATTGAATTAGGATGTTGGTTGACAGCCGAACCAGACTATCACCCTCCTTCCTGAAGGGAGAGATTACACACAGATAACGTGCATTTCCAACAACCCGCTGAAAGCAGTAGCCGCCTGGTGCCGTCTCTTTCTCGACTGATTTATGAATGATAATGTCTGAAGGAAGTGACACCGTTGGCATATTGAAGTACTGGGAAGGTTCTGTTCTGTTTCTGCACAAGGTAAGGTGGGTATTAGTGCATATTTTATGCTACAGACATAAGAGATAATGATCCGGGGTAATTTTACCTCATTGCCACCTGTCAATCTGAGCGGAGATCCTACTCTGTTCTGCTACCCTTTTGAACCGCGCATTATTCTTTCATTTGTGGGCCATTCTCTGTAATTTCTAGTAGCCACTGCAACATGTCACGCTGTGTGTTGGTACTAATACCGGTAGCATGATGAACTACAGAGATCTTGACCTTGCAGCAGGGCAGAGAGAACCAGTGATTAACATGGCACCAGGAAGGCCATTATCCAGCCATGACACCCAGGTCTGTCCAGATAAAGGGTGACGGATGAGCTCCTCTGTCTTGGAGTTCAGTTGTGATAGGAATGCTAAAAAGTGTCACATTTACACACAGTAATAAATGCAAACACTCACAAGAAACCTGAACTCACTGGCGGCAGAAAATGGGATCAACTTTAAACTGCAGAGATGAAGACAATATTTTGCATTCCTCTTTACTATCAGAAATGATCTGGAGAAAACAAAATGAACCGGTTTGGTGGTTGTTTGTTTCCATGAGTCACGGTTTCTGTACACCTTAAAAGTTTGCTAAGATATGCAATAGGCATGTGGGTTCGGGAGAGGAGACACCGACGGATATTCTGGACGTATTTGTAAAAGTTTGATCATTTCCCAGTTTTGTCAGTTTCCTTCCACTCTATTTACTGGACTATTGGTTCTAAGCAGGGCACCGGTTCGATTCGTACTCCGGACTAAGGCTCTTCAAAACAACAAATGGTCAGGAGGGAAATGCAAAAAATACGTCACTCTATTCTAATTGGTGTAACCAATTAGTTAACGTACTGCATCACAACAACGCACGGACGTGACGTGTCATACGCCGACATTCCTATCCTACTCCGTTCACATAAACCCTTGCCACAAATTTGATAGGATCTTAGCTAGGTCGCGATGTGGAAAATTCTTAGTGTGGATATGACGGCTTAGACCCTTTCACACAGACCTTTCTGGCAACAAATTGCTACAAAAAAGGCTGCACAAGTTTCTGTGTCAATGGGGCTTCTGATTGTGAATAAGAAGTCAAGTCTCACTTTTTGGTGAATGGGACCAACTACGACTTATAGTGTTAAGTTTACTGGCAACATGAACATGAGTGACAACATGAGCATCAGACGGGATGGAAATCTGCAGCAGCGACGGTGAGGACTGATGCAAAACAAACAACAAAAATCCAAAGGGGATCTCTCCCCAATTAAACCCACAACACACTCTCCTAAAACCTCCGATGACAATCCTGCTAAGTGCTGGTGCTCACAGAGAATAAGTCAGCAGCCTGAGCTCACTTAATTTGTACATTTCAATGCTCTGGTGCTCGCTTTCCATTCCCCGTTTCAAACGGAAAGGGAGAATTGTGGGAAAATGGTGGCTGCACTGATTTAACTAATTAATAATTTTGCAGGTGAAATGTATTGCCGAGGGAGAGAAGCACTGATGGAAGAAGGGTTTTTGCTGTGTGGTGATGTATCAACCAAGCGTCCTCGTGACACTGAATGAGTGTGCCAAGCATTGCTCTGGAGCTGCGGTTTTCTTCCCCGTCCTCGTTCTATTAACGGCGCATCACTGGAAAAGCACAACTTGTTAAATCAGTATCTCCTAAAGAAGACTATCAAATACTATCAATAAGCTTCTGAAATGTAGTAATGACTCATTGAAGCTCAGGGTTCAAACCAACACTTTGCTTTCCTCTCAGGTCTTTCCCAAACCTGACTTTGTACTGATGGTTCCCAGCTGCACAGTAATATATTCCACGAACACAGAATTGCTGGATGGTCACCAAAATAAGGGTGAAGTATTTCGTGGGATGCCCCCCACGGGTCTCTCTAATGAACTTTTCAGGAACATGTAGTGCTGGTTAGGGGTATGTTTACTGGTTTTAATTCACTAACTTTCCTAGACAGCATTTATCATGGAGTGATTTTCAGAGAACGAACCGAACGCCAAACCCAGGAAAAATCCATAATATCTGAGATCTGAAAACGACTGTACGTTCAGGGACTTTTTCCTCTGTTGTGTTCTTTTCCATCTTCGAAACAAAGCATCGTCAATTTAATACTTATATGCATTTACTTTAGACCTAGCGAAAGATAAACCACATATTTGTATGTATATATTAGATACAAGATTCTGAAAAGGGGTAGATCAATTATAAGCAGAATGGTCGAAGTAGTTATTGATTAAATACCATATTTTAAACATATTTATTGTCTGTATGGAAATGTTCAGATAGGAGGATCTGAATTTAAAAGAGAGAGCCTTTTACCAAGTCATGCAGGCTATTACACATGGCTTAGATCTATGGCAGGCTTAGCGCATGAATCAAGGTGCAGTGGTCTAATTAATTAGCATCTAGTGTGGATTATTTTTAATGGAGGTGAACCCCAGGACTCCTAACGATTCCCTATGTAACAGGGCTCATTGTATAGAATATATGGGCCTTTTAAAGTGACATCACTCCCCTAGGCTCTCCAGGGATAACCAACCCCCGCACACAGGGGCCAGGCTTTTGACATCCCAGCTCATTTGGGCTTTGTGGCTGGGGTACTCAGAGGTGTGCCTGATATGGCAGCTCCAATCTGGTATCCGATCTTGTGCGCAGAGAGCAGCTTGTTCATTGAAAGGGAAGCGCGGTCATCGATGTCTCTTTGAAGCAAACTTGTTATCTACAGCACGCAGATGATTTATTTACCCTTGATTTGTTATTTCTCACCCAGAGTCCATTTTAAACTGGTCACCAGGAAGTGATGTTTGTGGAATCGAGATGGAATCTTTCAATAGCATTCTTTTAGCGAACAAATCATTCTTAGAGTATTTGAGGACAACCATATTCCAATGGACGATTTCACGCACATAATATGACATGCACATGTAAATTCCTGCAGCCACATCTTCGGCAATTGACTAATCCTATCATTTTTAGCACCGGCTCGGATTTCTTAGTGTGCACAGGCTACGTGTAGCGTTATTCAATATCGATTCAACATTTCCACGTCTACACTTCATATTGCATTCTGAAATTGAGTTCAACTTACAGCCGACTCCCAAACTTAATAAACATAAATGACACAGTGATCAAGGAGGTATATAATTGTTGCTTTTGGCTCCATTTTTATACTTTGATCAGAAATCACTACAAGGCCTTGGGTGCTAGACTAAATATATACAGTCTTCCCGTTTCATTCTTGTTTTGTGTTTGTGAACTCTTTTCAATTTGAGCTGCAGCTGAGCTCTCTAATACGAATCTGATGCCAGGGCTTGATTGATCGCATGCACGGCCAATTGGAACCCCACAACTTCTAAAATTGATTGCACATAAACCAACACCGGCGGTGCAGTTTTTCATTATACGAAATGGAAAAGTGATTTAATCATCCTTTCTGTCTTAGATTGCTTTAAAGAATTTTAGACAGTAAAGAATTGCATGGATTTTGAACCATATGTGCACGAGTGTAAAAATAAGAGTTTCATTTCTATGCATTTTTTAATATGTGCCAGATGAATAAAAAAACAAAAAAATTGCTTCCTTACAAACTATGGGTCATGTACCTATAGAGGCTTTAAGATGCCTCTGTGAGTTATCATGTTATCATTCCTCCTTGTCAGGGCACTATATGTGGAGGATCGTGGCTGCCTGGATTGTATTTCATCCCTTTCCCTTCCTGGGCCTTGTGTCTAACATGCTGCTTTTGCTCATAAGTGAGTGTAGTTTTAGGACTTCATTAGTTTCCCAAGAAAAAGCCACAGGGCCGATTTACTGGTAATCTTATACAATGTCTTTATAGAAGCCAGATACTCCTAATTGCAAGTCAGAGTCAAAGATATAAGCTCTTAAAATGAAAGCCTCCTTCCAAGTTTCAGGACGCGGAATAACAGCGCCATTGTAAAGCCAAGGGTCTCAGGCTGAAGGACGGCCATAAAAACGTTTGCGAACCGTTGCTGGTGACTCCATCATTACCTTTAAGAAAACCACAAAGTTCTTATCTGGTATCCACATACTCATACCGAAAACCGAAAACATCTAAAACACACAATCAGACAGATTTAATTATTTAATGTGCATAAATACAAGATGCAGGTTAAAACAAAATTCAGACATTTGTCATAATGTACGTTTCCTTGAACATGCCTATAGTTTTCTCATTTCTCATCATATGGTACATCCAATATACTTAAATAACGCATTAATGAAATGAAAATCTCCTCTCCCATGGAAAGTGGAGCAATCATCCACACTCATTCAGGATGTCTGTGGTCACCATATCTTGACTTGAGCTGAATACAATAATCCTCTAGTCATGCTTCACTGTTTCACTGACCAGAATATAAATATTAAAATGTAGTGAAACAACCATGTAGCGGATTATTTGCTTCGGATATACACTACATATAAATTCCATTCATTAGTCCACGAGTTTTTAATTGGTAACTTAATTGGTGATTTTTTTCATACGGGTAACTCTTTGCTCAGGAAGAATTTGCATCGCCCAAACTGCACATCTCTTATACAGTAAGAGACACCCTTCACACAACCGGTTATAAATGATTCATGATGATGGCCTTACGTGTCTGTTTGCTCCCGGGTTGCTCTTCACACTTCGCACACGCGTTCCAAAGAACATGCAATCTCAACGAGTCTGTCTTATCTCACCCTAAGTAGGTCAATTACGTACTTTAATTCCTGAAAGTTGTCTTGAGAGGAATGGGACACATCTGCAGGATATTTTCGCAAAACCAGAACTCTGTGAAATGTGCTCCTGTTCTGACACGCTTCCACGGAGCACCGAGGAACACAAGCATGCATCTGCCGAGAAAGGAAGCGATTCTCAGAAGGCACCTCACAGATACTAATCCGGGAGAGCCACGGTTTCGTCAGTTTGTCCAACTGCTCTCGTCTCCTTCAACTGCGCAGTGAGCTTAGCATTTAAAATTACACACACAGACAAATATCAACACATGCTTTTATATTGCTGTACGAGAGGAAAGTAGTTGTGGCCTTTATTTGTAGAGTATAGATGATACACCAGGACAAAAAAAATAATGTATTTAATTACACACACATGTATATGTGTGTATGTATGCATGCATGTATGTATGTATACATATACACACAGACACACACACCACAAAGATTGGCCCATCTGTTCTTGGTGTCTTCCTGCACAACTAATTTGTAATGGCCTTAAGCAGTTGGCTTTTTCTCACATAGTTAAGATGATTACTGCGGGTTACTGTGCACTCTGACTATAAACATCTCTTCAAAGGATGTCATGATAATGTATCTGTATTCTGTATTTCACGGAGGAGTTCTGTGGTTTGTAATATATTTTGCACTTTGTCAACGTGTTTCCCTCCGGGAGCTGCCACTTGATGAAAGTACTGAATTAAGATGAGTAAACATGTTGTGAAGTGAGGTTGTTAAGTTTAGGACAGATCCATTTATGTTCCTAAATAGTTTAAGCGTTTGCTGAAAGCAGAACATCTCCAGTCCTTGTACTCGCTGACTAGCGGCGAGAGATCTCTTCATATTAATTTACCCTGTCACATGATACAGAGACATTCCGAGGTATGAGCTCCGAGGATTACTCCTTAACGTTAAAGCAACCCAATTACATTTTCATCACAACTGGCCTCGTCGCCCTACGTACATTGTCTGAAGTCATTTGGGGCTTAAAGGAACACAGGGGTGAATTTAAACAGAATTCCAGGGGAACGGTTGTGAAATATAATTGTTCCTGGCAGCGTTCCTGTTAACCCATGCGTTGCTGTCCGTCCTCGAATTACATTATTTTTTTAATGGTTTATATTTAAACCATACACACTGCGGAATTGGTGTGGCATTTGAAAGATATATTTTGGTAAACACACACATCAAATTGTGCCCAAAACTAGCCAACTGAAATATTCAAACATTTTATTTGATCACAGGCGGAACGCGGCATATACGGAATTAGAAATTATCAACAGTATCTATTTAAAATAATTGTGGTTATTATTAAGTTGGGTTTTTTTACCCTAAGAGTATCAATATGAGGAATGATATGCTGTTTACAGTGACATGCATTTGATTTATTTTAACTGGAAACATGTTTTATGATTGGGCAATAAAGTCAATATAGTTTGCCTTTGCAGAGGAAGACGTATCCCTGGATTCCCTGGCTGAAATTGTGCTTGCAAAGTATTCAACTCTTGTTTGAAACTAACACAACATGTCATGGATGTTGTACAATACTGATATTGCACTTTTAATATCCAAATTCAGTTTTGAATCTTCCCTGTCCTCAGTTTTATTGTAAGGTACCTTATTCAATGAAACATGGGAAGCACACGCAACACTTTTCTCCTGATATGTGCCTGTCCTTAAACTGACTGAACAAAAGAAAAACAGACTCCCCCGGGAATGAAAACATGTCTGTTCTAGTCTCACATGCAGCACCGACTATATGTGAGCGGAGTTCATATTTTGAGGTGCTTCTGTTTGTGTACATGCTCTGTGGACAAGATTAGTAACCATGGGCTGTCAGGATTGGAGTCCATGAAAGGAGGTTGAGCTTTATAAGGATTGTTCAAGGATTTGACATACATGCTCAGTGGGGTTTTGTCCAGGTCCTGCTCAGCCATAGCAGGGTTGGGATGCCCTCTGTCTATGGTTTGGCCACCAAATGGACACAGCTGGTCATCCAGCAAAGTTACTGTAACTCATATTCAACACATTGAGAGGTATTGGTTGGAGTGACTCGGGGTATCATAGCGATTTCATGATTTGGCCAAACCTCAAATATACATATTATTCAGCATTTGTGAGTTATCGTTAATAACATCAAGTGAAAGCATACCAGCAAAGCTACTCCCTCGATAAACACTTGACTTTGTGTTGGTGTCTATTTACTTACATTTAATCCTTGTTCTCTTTTAAAATCTAAAGCATTTACATTCAGGATATCTCTGGAAACACAGTGGATGCAATTTTCTAAATGGTTGCTACTGGTTTGAATGCAGGTTAACTTGGCTAAAAATCCAAGCACAGAAGCAAAATTTTAATTGTGTTTTCTAGGGCAACAATTATTTTAGAACTGAAATAAATTCTATGTGGGAACAAATGTAATATACGCAATCATGGTGAAAATTAGATGGATAAAAAGCAACACAAAGTAAAGCAATACAAAGATCATGTGGCAGAAGCCCCAAATGCAAAATGTCAGAATGGCTGCCATTTGTTTGGCTCAAAATGGAATCAGGCCTTGACAGTATTTAGTTTGGAAGAAGATAGTTTGGCCTAAAATGTCCTTACAAGACAAATTGCACACTCAATTGACATCCCAAGATGTGCACACATTTTGCTAAAATTAATAAAAAAAGTTATTAGAGTTATTAGAAATAAACAGCTGCAGTAAACAGCAAATGGACTCTAAAAAGTTTACACCGCTGTAAAAGATGCAAAAAAGATAGAACTCTCACAGTGCATCTCAACTCTCACTTATAATGAGCTGAAGAAAATGTCTTTGTGGCATCGGCTTCATGAGTGAGCATATCCCAACGAAATTATACAACCCAAACTGCAGTAATTTCAGGACAGAACTCGGCCAACTTCAGGAGAGGACTAAGACTAATTATACTCATGATGCATTGGAACAAAAACTCTTTTCACATTATTTCCTCAGTATGTTTTACATACTAATATCTTTCATACATGTGCATGTTCCAAAACATGCGCACAAAGCACAAGTCTACATTGTCGGCTGTTTCAAGTCTTACAGTTGACCAGCAACAATAGACACGAAAAACACATTTAGTCCTGTGTTTAAGAGCATTGATGCAGCTCACCTTTTCATTGATGAGAGAGAGACTGAGGGAACTGAACCTTTTCACCCTGGAACAGAGGAGACTACGTGGGGACTTGATCCAAGTCTTCAAAATCATGAAAGGCATCAACCACATCAAACCAGAGGAGCTTTTCCAGATCAGCAGGGACACACGCACCCAGGGACACAAATGGAAATTGGGCTTCAAGCCATTCAAGACAGAAAACAGGAGACACTTCTTCACACAGAGAGGCGTCACAATCTGAACAAACTCCCCAGCAATGTGGCTGAAGAGACAATTTAGGAACATTCAAAAACAGACTGGATAGGATCCTTGATCACTTAGTTATTAATGGACACCAAACGAGCACGATGGGGCGAATGGCCTCCTCTCGATTGGACACTGACTTATGTTTTTATGATTAATTTACAAAAACAAAAGCTCTTTAAATGACAATTCACTGAGGATTGTTTAATCAAAAAGGCTGTCTCACAGTGACTATCCTTTGTGGAAGGTGGACATCTTCAAGTTTATTATTATTGTTATACAGAACATACATGGAAAGCAATTACTATTTCTGACTACAAGCAATGAAAAATAAAATCTAATTTGAAATAACTGAAAATCTTGCTTAATGCATGAATCAATATGTCTTGGTTTCTGGAGTGTTTTATATAAAATGGAAAGAATAACTGGATTTATAGATAAACAATATAATACACTTTTCAATGCGTTTGTTAGCATGCATATATTTGGTTTTAAAATTCAACAAACATGCCAATGCCACCAAAGAAAACGAACAGATCTAAGGCAATATTCAAAAGCGGTATTTTTTAATGATCCAGGAGAAAGAAAGATGTTTTGTTGTAGTAGCTATATGAACTTTGGCTGAACCCATGTGTTTGGCAGCCTCCATTAAGGTCTGCATGGGATGAGGCATTTGGGTTTGAATCTGAGAAGCTGACATCAAGCAGACAGCAAGACATGATATCTTATTTTCCTGAGCTACACTGACACAAATTCGACTCCACTTATTCTTTTCTCATGCCAGTAAAAGTTGCACTTGGAATTTAGGCATTTTGTGTGCAGATGTGAGCACGACTGGTTGTTTTTAATTTAAATAATTTGCAGATTGTTTTTGTAATGGAAGATTGAGACATTCTTCATGTCATACTCCTTACTTTATGACTGAGAAATCCTTGACCCTTCAGATTCTTAACGTTAACCAAGAGGTTGCGCGTGCATATGACTGCAATTTCATCTGCCATTCATGCTGCAACCCTGAGATTTTGTTTTATCATTATTATTGTTTTATTTGAACGCTGAAGCCGCCAACTATCTGCAGAATGATCCCAATGTAAACTACCGCAGCCACGCTCACCACAAGAGAATTAACATTATTGTTTATATATTAATGAAATTGTAAAACCAGACTGTGACTGGAAATAAAATACATTAAAATAACAAGAAGAAATTAATCACTTAAGGACTGTGAATTACTCAGAGGAATGATTTCTCTCCTTTCAGTTTTTACTTAAATTTAATGACACATTACTAGAAAATACATAATGTTAAGAGAATTTTTAATTATGTTTGCACAATCTCAGGACAGAAAGACACTTTAGTATGATATTATATGCATGATCTAGGCACTTCAAGAGTTAACTATGATCATAATGAATTTAATTATTAACACTTTCAGGGAAGGGGGAGGATTGCATGCTTTATTCTTACACTTATTTTATTATAGTAGCTGAAAATATAGCATTTAATTTATACCAGATACATTTTTATCAATACTGGAGTTGTATAATATTAAATTGTATCCATTTTAAAATCAAAGTAAGGCATGTCACCAGAGTTGTGCCGATAATCCGTTTCACTTGCATATAATTGTCTGCTTTCCATCCTTCTCTGGTTTTGTTGTAAATCAATGACAGCTTACTGTCGTTTTTATAGCGCAAAAATATAGTTGTTGTCTTTGGTGAACATTCTTACGGAAGCCAAAAACACCACAAGTTCAATTATTATAGTTCTTATATACAGTATTATAGTATACTACGAGCAAAATTAAAAAAACAGAGCTGCTTCATCATATTGACTCTTCGTTTGAAAACCCAACTTTAATCCTTTATCTCAACAAGATCTAACCCTTAAGACATTCCTGAAGTCTTGTCAATAGCAATGTTCTTTTCTTGATTGATGACCATTGTGTAATGCACACATTTTTATTTCAATGCAGAATGAGCAAAATCTTCCAATTAGGGCAACACATACAGAGATCAAATATACAAGTCTGTGTGTATTTCATAATAAATGAAGTAATGAAGGAATGCATGGAATCAAGAACAAACCAAAATGTGACATCGTTGAAAGAGTGAAAATGGTACAATGGCAATGAGCCAGACACACTGCAAGAAGAACAGATCAAAGATGGATAAAGGAAGCTGTTGAATGGATACCAAGGGATAAAAAAAAAACACTGTTCCCTAGACCACACAGTCTATGCCCACATTCTCCACCCATGTAACACCGTGGGGGACCACCGGGCCACAGGAGCAGGGGGTATGGTGCACAAGTGACGATTTACAGAGTGGTCAAAACAAAGAGACATACAGAAACTGAAAACAAAACCCTAGCAACTTGTTGAACATAAACACATCACAGTTCCCTCTCTAAACAAGTAACTAATATAAAGACACACACAAGACAAAGCAACAGCCATACCGAAGTCCACAATCTTGTCGGAGTCCCAATTCTAATGCCAGCATTTGTTAGCCGTCAGTTCTTGTTGTTCTTTCCTCCTGTCTCCCCAACAATTAAAGGTACCAGCTTCCTGCCTTTATGCAGGGGTCAGCCAATCAGGGGGCATCCTGCAGGTCAGGTGCCACACCTGTATGGTTTATCCTGCCGGGGCTTCTGGGAGGTGTAGTTCTGGCCTGCCTGTGGTCAATTCATGCCCTTCCTAGCATTATATTACAATACATACACACATACTTACGTATACACTTATATATATAAAGAGTCATGTTTTTATGTTGTGATGAAGAATGTAGTGTTTTAATTTCAAAGGCAGATCATTGTAATTGTGTTTCCAGGTTTTAATCGGTGTCTCCCCTGTTTCCTCTCAGTTGTTTGATTGTACTGTTATAGCCTCTTGCTAGCAGGTGTTTTTAGCCTGAGCAGAAGCCTCCACTTGTTCACAGACATCTTATTGATTGAGATACATGGGAATGTCTCCAATAGTTTTCTTGACAGTCACAATATAAGAACTGGGACTGCCTTTCTAATAACTAATAACACTTTATTTAGTTTTTATCCTGGTGTTGTTTCATAAATCACTTGCTTGTATATCAAAAACATATGTGTGTGTGTGTTTTTTTTTTTTAATCCTACTTATACCCAGTGGTGGAATGATGTCCATAATTAATAAGAACTAAACCAGATAGTTTATAAAATTAGTACCAAGGCATCAAAGCTTTAATCCAGTTCTTCACCTTTAATGTTTTTCACATATATGGATGTTTTTCATTTTATATATCAGATGAGAAACTAGTGAAGGATAATTGTTTTGTATTAAGTATATTTTATGTGATAGAAATTACTTTCTTGGTGTCTGTTGTGTCTTATGTGGTTTGCTGTGCATGCCAATTTTGTCTGTGTTTTCTTATGCCAAGACAGATTGAAAAGAGATTCAAATGATAGTAGATTTTGTAATGGCCGGAAGCTATTTCAAAGCGGTGGTCTACGAGAAATGTTGTATTAAACTGTGCTTTCTCTTTTTTATGTATACATCCAAATAATCTTGTACATGTGACAAGTCCATGGGTCTTTGAGAGCATGCAAACCATTGATTAAAGTTGCAGAAGACAATTTCTTACTGTTGGCATTTCCATTTCTATTTATTTGTTCATTGGCAAACATTGATTTAAAAAACTAAACTAAACTGCAGCTTGATTGCTGTTTAAGGTCTGTACTGGAAATGCTCTAGTAGACAGTTTTGTTCAAAGTGTGTACCTGCAAAAAATCTCTGCAATAGGAGGATGCATTTATGTAAGAGAAATCCATATAGTACATTTCTGGTAAAAAGTGGTTATCCCAACAAGGTAGAGGAGAAAACTTTGATTGTAATGATTCTGGAGTTAGGAAACAGAAACTGACATGATATAATCGAGTCATTTGTCTACTGCAGCACTAAATCTTACACTTCAATCAGTTACATAACACCTGTCAATTTTTATTTGTTTATCCCTTTTCTGACCCCTTTAGAAACTCAGACAGACAACCTTCAGGGTTTTTTGATTCGCATTTCCATTTGATCCAAGCAACAAACTAAAAATAAGGACAAATATTATGCCAACAGAATGACCAAAAAAGCATACTTTGAGGATGGAGAGAGAGAGAGAGACCACAGCAGTCCCGTCCCACAGTTCAGATCTTTGGGGCAACGGTTCTGTTGCTGGTTTCTTGATCAGCCCCTTCAGATTCAGCAACAACACATTCCAAACAAATCTTGGCAAGACAAAAATGCGCAAAAGGCAACCAAAATGATTCCAAATTAGCATAAGTGTCACATTTAATCAATCAGACGTGGACTTTAATGGTGCGTTCTTCTCTCTGCTTAGCCTTTCACATGGCTCAAGTCATGAACCTCGAAGAAGTAGGCAGCTTGTTTAAATTGTTATAGCTTTGGAATAATTTGTAGCAGATTTTGGACAGAACGAGCTCTTCGTAATTTCCTTTCATGCTCATCTTCCATCCGATAGGTCAGACAGAAATATACACATAAGGAATCCAGATGCAAGTTGTGATTTGGGTGTAATTGCTCAATTATTACATTTCTAGTGTATACAATCTAAATCCCGGGCCGGACCACTGTGCTACTCTTGGGCAATGCACGCTGAAACCGTTTCGTACTCTGGCAGATCCTGCTCTGACATTTGCAGTGAGAAAATGAAGTGGTGGGAACCCATGGAAGTTATTTTCAGCTTGAAAGGTTCATGGAGACTTTCTTCTCCGTCTCGGGGCTTGGAACAGTCCCGTGTGTTTTCCAATTTGGAAACTCCCCGAACAAAGCTGTAAACCAGTTAACGCATGTGGTCCGGACCCACACACTAATTATAATATAGGATGATTATTTCTTGTCCCCAGTATAAAGAGTTACAACTGTTTGTGGACATCTCTTCAAACAGATCGTGTCGCACCCTCTCCAACTCCAAAAGTGTTGGCGTCTCAATGTTTGCATATGCATCTGTTGAGTGAATAAAGTATTGAATTGGTCTCATCCCAGCTTGTGCTTCTATTGGAAAAGATAGTGAGAAAATAGATTCCACATCAGACAAACAAATGCAATAATACAATACACTTAAATAAGATTTTCCTTGACATCGATTGCTAGATTTGGTTGGGCATCCAAGCCCAGGTTTGTGTTTTTTGAACGGGGGAAACTTACAGCTGGAGTTGTGTACCTTAGAGTGAGAGACTCCCCTGGGGTCAGAGCTCAGATCAGTACAATATATCTGCAGGAAAGGAGTTTTCTTTAAAAAAACATTACACACAAACACACACACACAGTCGATCAATACAAATTACAAGGTGAACCTCATGTCTGATCAGCTTTATTTTGAAATATGATGAGTATTTCTTTAAAAGGAAGGGGAAATTATTAACAACTACCACTTTACAGACGAGGTGACATATAAACAAATCTGGCTGTTAATCAACACTACAGGATTTACACACAACACCAGAACAACAACAATACACAACATAACAATCTGAATACTTAACTAAACAAGAAAGTTATAAAATGCAGTTTGTCCTTTTTCCTAAAGGGATGATAAGGCCCAGAACATTAATTTTAATTGGGAGAAGTGTTCATACAGTACACATTATACAAGGGGGACTGCAATGTACAATAATGTTTTATTTCCTAAAAGTATAAACCAAAATAAACTGAGGTCTAAAATATAACCATCGTCTGTTGGCAGAACAAAGACAAGTTTAGCAACAGAACGCAATCCTCCAGCACTGTACATAGCAAGATTCATCTGGTAATAATTTATTTAGTTTTCATGCTATTTCTCATAAATGTCTTTCATCAGCTCATTACCTATGTCCAAAACACCCATTTTACATGTGTATAGACGAATGCTGTGTGTCTCTGTCGTTTTTAAATCCACTGTGTGTGCTCTGATAACTAGACACTTACAGACATTATAAAGGTCTATTGAACTGAGGACAAAATTAAAACCGCCACGTTCTTTTTGAGGTCTTTGTGAGATAGATTACAGGGGCATTGGTAACTCACATAATTTCCCAAAAGTATTATTTAATTTGTGATGAAAGTATGTCAGAATTCTGTATAGCGTATGTTAAAATCGTCCTATTTAGAAGAGGTATATAAACAATAATAATAATAGAAATAGACAAACAGATAGAGAGATAGATCAATACATAAATAGATAGATCAATAAATAGATACTTGCAAGTCAAATAATGTTACATTTGGTAAAGACTGACACTTCAGACCACAAACACAAATAAAGCAAAAAACTCACGTCTCTAGAAATCTAGAAAAATGTTCTATGTGTTCTATGTGTTGTATAATCTAGGAAAATATGTTGTGTCATGTCAAGATTAACCACACACCACACACACACACACGCAGACACACACACACACACACACACACACACAGACACACACACACAGACAACCATGCAATGTGTGTTCATGTCTGGAAATTCATCCTTAAGCAAGTGAACATTCTTGAGAATGTCAGATGCCCCAGAAGCGAGCGCTTACATGAAAATCAATTGGAAAAACAAATGTTTGTGAAGCACCTGTAGGTGCGCAGAAGGGGCACATCAACGCCGTGATCCACCGTGCCGTCCACAGCAGTGAGCCCAGCACGCCCCCCGACCTCCAGTGACTTCCCCGCACGATCCACCTGGAAAAAAGCTCAGGGCCGACCGCAGACGTACAACATAATCTGGGAGTTTACAGAGCAGCCTTCATTTGGGGAAAAAAATGCCTGCCTAATCACACCTCACTTATTCCTGAGCAGGACATGTGGTTCGACTTTTCACCCACTTTTCCACTTGAGGACTTAATGTTAACACCAAGGAACACCTGCATCGCATTAGAACAGAGACCATTCGTCCGTTAGGAAGAACAGCATAAAAAAACAGAGGTCTTGACTTGGCTAAATATGTTAACTAACTTCTTTTATTGTCCTGCTTTCTTTCTTTCTTAATTGAATGGATTAAATAATTAAGATAAAGCTTTTCTTGTTTATGAATGAGAGAGAGAGCGAGACAGAGAGAGAGAGAGAGAGAGAGAGAGAGAGAGAGAGAGAGAGAGAGGCATGCCCCCAAATAAAACAGCTTCGCAGCACCTGAAACTTCTCCAGCACATTGCTGCCATACCGCCGTGTCAAAACAAGTGCAAGAATTGAAGTGGTCGGCAAAAATGGAGCAAGAGGGCAGGAAAGGTTTTGAGAAGTCATCTGTCCTGGCCTGGAAAGATTTCACGGTCCCAGCTGTCCCGAAGATTTGTGTCGACCCCGAGCAATATGGTGCTACCTGCTGTGAAACTATCCCAATAGGTTAAGTTAAGGCAGCTGGGCTATAATGCTGTCAGATGTACACACACACACACACACACGGAGGGAGACACACATCCCAGCACTGTTTACCTTGAGATTTCCTCTTTTCCACACTTGATTGACCTAAACTAAATGATTGGCCTTTAATTTTTACTTAGAATGTAAATGGGCTTTTTGATGGAATTCACTTGCAATTAAGACAATAGCATAAGAAGGGATCAATTTTGATTAGGTACACAGATTTTTTCTTCTTCTTCCTGTGGAATCAATAGTTCACTTATAAAATTTATTGAGTCAATATGCTGCAGTATTTATATAGGTTCATATCTGTCTGAAAGGCCTTTGTTTTTGCAACCCCCCCCCCCCCCCCCCACTTTATAAGAGAACTTATAATTTTCATGTACAAATGCCAAAGATTCCCACCCAATCAAATAAAGCATCTTAATTGAACGCCTTATTCTCTTATAACTGGTTATTGAATGAAAAATAGCTTAGCCATAAAGTATCGGCGTGTCTCAAAGTGTAGATTTCATAGTTTTTCTAGTTCACTTGCAAAAATAAGGTACGAACAGTGTTTATATCGCCATGCTTTATTGGATTGATATGCCTGCTCAAACGTAAATTCCTAAAGATATTCATTTAAATGTCATTACATGATAGGTATCTTATGAGTAATGACTTAAACAGCATCAATAAATAAAATATTACAAATCAAATACAGGATCTGAGACCCTCGCAATATACAAAAACTATATATATACAACTATAGCAAAGTGGTGCATTGAATACTTAGATCCTAACTGTAATTTTCACTTAATAATGCATCAAATATAAACATCTAGGTCTGGGAGAATGAATTGCTTCACTTGAAGAGACACACAGAGATTCCCAGGTCAAATTGGCCAGGACACCCAAGCATTGTGAATAAGGCTGTCAATCGTATTGTCTGTGATTCACTGTGTCTACTTATTACATGTATCACACAAACACACACACGCACACGCACTCACACACTCACACACACACACGCACACACTCTCACACACAAACTCTCACACATACACACGCACACGCAGAGACACACACACACACATGCACACGCACTCACACACACACACACGCACACGCACTCACACACACACACACACGCACACGCACTCACATACACACTCTCACACACACACACACACACACGCACACGCACTCACATACAAACTCTCACACACACACACACACACACACACGCACACGCACACGCAGAGACACACACACACACACACACACGCACACGCACTCACATACACACTCTCACACACACGCACTCACATACACACTCTCACACACACACACACACACACGCACACGCACTCACATACAAACTCTCACACACACACACACACACACGCACACGCACACGCAGAGACACACACACACACACACACACACACACATGCACACGCATACAAGTCCTTTGTCTATTGAGGTTTCTGTGGCAATGGCCCACACGGAAATGCCCAAAACAATCCGCTTAATATTAAGACTGCAATGCATTGTGGTTTGCAACAATGAAACTGTATAGACTGCACCTGCATATTGCACAATCAAAAACATAGAATTTGATATTTGTAGTAAATTGCACATTCACTACATAGGAACTTATTGAAAATGCATTTAAAACGATTATATTTAATAATAAAAGAGAAACTTTCGATTCGATTCTTTTAAAATCTGAATCTCATGTACGTGTGCGTGTGCATGTGTTGGTATTAAATAACCCCAAATAGACATGATCATCTCAGATCATGTCAGATTGTGAAACTGTTTTTGAGGGAAATGTTGCAATTGTTAGAACCAAATTGTTGTATTGAAAATAATGTACTTAAAATGTATATTCTGGTAATTTGACTACTATATATTATCTATACTATTTTTACCATTTATGAAGGTCAACTTTACTTTGTGTAGTTATATATATATATATACACAACAATTTAGACAACATTTATTTATAATAGATGTTAATGACATGTATAATTATCTAAGCAAGATGTCTACCTGATTTCATGTTTGACTAAGTAAACCTCTCTCCTATGTAAATATGACGATCGGCACACATCTGGCCCGCTGCATTAGAATCCCATCTCATGTCTGCGAGAGTGCTCCTTAACATCTGTGTTTCCAGACCTGTAGCCGGGTTTGGGAATTGGTTATCTTTTTCGTAGGCTTTCTTTTATCCTTAAGAGATTTTTCCTCCAAAAAAAGAAAAATATTTGCAACAAAGTACACATGATTTTGGAGTCTCGGAGGAGTACATACAGCACTTGCTTTGTATCTGTCATTTTCGCAGGCTTCCCCTTATGAGATCAGTAAAGGCATAAAGCATGTCTCTTTTTAAGGTTGGCTAGCCCTGCATACTAAGAACACTGAAGCTATGTGCTCCCCCATCCCCCTTTCACACACACACAGACACGCACACGCACACACACACACGCCAGCCATTCTGCAGTACTTCAGTTGCCGAAACTTTCTCCTCACTTCAGCCAGTAATTGAGCACAATCATTTGTTCAATGCGAAGGAAACCAGTGTTGTTGTTGTTATTGTAATTATTATTATTAGTGCTACGTAGACAAGGCCTGCCCGCAACTGTGCAACTGTTTCTGAGCTAATTGGCTGATCACTTTATTTCAGATGCCTTTCCAGGTCTCCAGCGCTGGATGGCTGAGGTACTGTACTGCTCAAGAGTTGCTAAAGGCTCGTGTCAACCCAGTGCTCCGGAACAATGTTTAGAAAAACACCACGGCATCCGACATGATGGTGCACTTTCATCCTCGGATTGTCGGCCAGGTGTCTCTGTGCAGGCGAACTGCACAAAGCCTGTGGTACCCAACGTCCCTAGGTGAGAATTGACAGGCAGGGAGGCAACCTGCTCCTTCTCACTCAATCCAGGCTGGGCTATTTATAGCGCCATATTTCCTCTATATGAAGAATCTGGTGGAATAATTCACCCTGTTCAATAATATAGAAAGTGAAATGCATTCACTGTGATGCCAGACTGAGTTCCTGCCTTCGGACAGCTCCCACCTCTGCAATGGATGGAGGAGGCTCGATTATCTCAGAGGGCTTGGCTTCCTCATGTCGTAATGATCCTCTCCATGTGAGTGCTGGAGTGGGAAAATTAAAGACAATCTGATTTGATCCCGTGATTGGAGGGAACTTATGGTGAAAGGATATTGGAATTGGAGAAGGCCAAAAAAGTCCACGTTATTGTTTATATATCTATTTAGTATGAGACATAAGAAAAAATAAATGCATACACAATGCTTCCAATGCACAATTTCTCTGCTACTAATGCTATTATTACAACTACTATTGCTTTTACTACTTATATAATAATAATAGCAACATCAACCTCAAGTAAATGTACCAAATAAATGTACTGAAGAGTTTGTAAAGTTATGATTCTTCTTATTTGGTGTGATATATGTGGTATATTGTGTATAAAGCATCCTCTTAGTAAATCAGTAAACCCAATTCCTCACTGCAGCCTAAACATTAGTACAAAAAAGTCTGTAACTCCATCCACTGAGCTCTCGCTGTTACTGTGCAGAATACAAATCATTACTACTGTAGATATATCTGCAGATCATGGACAATATCATGACACAATCAGCACACAACACTCCAGTTTCAAATTAATAACAGCTGCCGGATTCCAACGTTGCGATGCATAATGTCAAACAAGCCAGTACACAACCGAGAACATTTTGTATCATTTGTGACTGTACAAAAAATCTGCATTTTCAGATCAGCCCAGCTAGCCTGTAGCAGGCAGGCAAAACACACTGCACTGAACAGCGACAGTAGCCAAAAAATAAATTGATATAAATCACACACACACACAATAAAAGATACTTGCTGAAGCTGTTATTAAACACATTCTCTTTGAAGTAAAAAGGTGGTGGTGGTGAGAGTTTTAATCAATTACTACCTTTCACAATATCAATAGTACTTCACAGTACCAAAGAAAGTAGCCCTACTGTGTATTATTAATATCATAAGTTTGATGTGAACCACATGCAAGGTGTTCAGCACTTTTTTTTCCTTCCTCTTCACCCCAAAAGACCACACATGCACCGACCTCTACAGAAGCGGATTCGCTGGCAGCATGCCACTTTCAGACACTTAGACAAAATAACACATTAAAGAAGTCATTATTAATTATGCTCTTAACAGTGTTGAGTGTGTGGGAGTCCAGTTCAGTTCAAGTTCCTTTAAAATCAACATCAGCACTAATAGCACTGCAACTGGAACAACAACAACAACAACAACAACAACAACAACAACAACAACAACAACAACAACAACTGTAGGTCCCCCTGCATAAGACTAACTGCTGAGAAACAACAACATCAATAATAGTAACAACAATTACAATAATAACAGCAACAACAATAATAATAACAACAACAATAATAGTAACAACAATTACAATAATAACAGCAACAACAACAATACTAGTAACAAGAACAATAACAGTAACAACAACAGCAACAACAACAATAGTAACACCAATAACAATAATAACAGAAACAGCAAAACAACAAAACCAATTATAACAATAACAACAATACTACTACTACTACTACTACTACTACTACTACTACTACTACTAATAATAATAATAATAATAATAATAATAATAATAATAATAATAATAATAATAATAATTAAAATACTAATTTGAACAAAATGGCCTACATATCTCACCAGAGTCAGGTGACAATGCGCTTACATTACATACAACATAAACCTGGACCTCTTTTCTACACTTGTATGAAGTTGAGCCTGTGTCCCACTGTGTCTTCATGAGCGATTGGAGCTGCTCCATTGACCCCCTGAGCCAGCAGCCCGAAACAGCGTCTCCAGACGAGTCCGCGCAGTGAAGGTGCGTGGTTTTGTATTTAATTGGTTTAATGTGAACCGAAATACTTTGGTTTGTAATGAGAGAGTGATCGACCTGGACAGAGAGAAAGGGCCGACATAATGGGAAAACGATCAGAGAAGTTTTCCCGTCTGACTGTTTTTTGCAGAAGACCGTTACCCCAGGGTGCTAAAGCAGGCGGCTGATTTAACGGGGGATGGATGGGCTGTTGGTGATCACCTACAATCAATTAATCAATCAGGCTGTGTCTGCTCAGGGATTGCAGCTGCCTCGCCTTTGCGTTGTCCGTGTAAGTTGCAGTACCCGAAGCTATTCAATATATACAGCACGTATTAAACGTGTGCGTAGTTTAGAGTCCGTTTAGTGATTTTATTCAGGGTGCACATTTCATATTCAGTTCTCGGGTGTTTTATCAGTTTAATATCTGAGGTAGGCGCAAGTGCACAGCTACAAAGTGTTGCACGTTTTTTGAGGGTGCAGTTTTGTACACCAACATCCAGGCGAGGCATAACCGACCGACATCTGTTTTTAAAGCGGCCTCCACCTCCCTCTGTCAATCTATCAATTTCAATCGATACAAAGTACTCGAGCACTCCTATGCGTCGGGCCTTGCAGGACACTTTGAATCCACACCTGGACAATGCGCGCTTTGAAGCCCAGATAACTACGGCCCGTGTGTGAAATTATCAAGTGTCTGGGACAGCAGTATTCTGTAAAAATCCTCAACAAAATCAATATTTTCTCTGATTTGTTTACAACTGAGAACTTTTTTTTTATAACATGAAATAAAACCTTGACAATATGTATATTTTGCTGTGTTATAATGCCAAGGAAGGAGGAATTCTATAGAAATATCTTCATTGTCATTAATCCAAAGGAGCGTTTCTGCAGGTGTGCCTCTGAAGCAGCAGTAAATATGCTTTTGACAAGATTAAGCGGGCAATAAATTTGGGGATTTCAACCTACAAAGGCTTCAGATATGCTCATACAGAGGATTTGTGTCAGTGTGATCTCTAATGCATTGACAATCGCAAAGCTCACAGCCTGTAATGGTTTGGCTTCATAGAAATCAGTCGAATCAAAACAATACTACAATAAAGAGCAAAACAATGAGGGGATAATAAAGCTTTCTTATTCAAACTCCTTTTCACCAAAAGTGTATTCTAGAAAACGCCAACATATTTGAATCAGCCAATGTATGATATTTACACATGTGATTCTGTTGGCAAAAACCATGTTATTAGGTTATTGATTTTCAATTTCTAATATGGAAGGGAAACTTCTCCTTTTATTATTACAAAATGGTTTTAAAAAGGGCCTCACATGTTTGGTTTTGTGCGATTGCTGGATTTGTACTGCCCATCAACTGTACGAACTGTAAAGTGACAGGGTGAAATGGTTGCCTTTTCCGTAACCACACATGACTAAAGTGTAGTTGTTATGTGCAGTTGTGGACATTCATTGGTATGATGTTTCGAATATGTTTGCATGATCCCCAGGGCTGAATCGCGGAGGAGCTGTCACAGATGACACTAGTTGGACTCCATACTGCTTGAGAGGCAAAGCTGAGGCAACCTGACAGCCGTTTACCTTTTACATCGCTGTGACGGGAGGTAAACTGCGAGAGGAGCGACTTCGGGCCACAATGAGATTCAGCACGTGGCCAGAAACGAAGTCCTGCTAACTAACGAGGTGAACTTGTGGACACTTTCCCTGCTCTCTGTCTCCTACGGCTCATTTTAAATTAAAATGTGCTGCTTCTGTCTTTTAAAGCCTTGCGTTTCTGCTCTTCTTCCCCCTAGCTGTCATTCTGGGACTAGGTTACATGCTTGTAGCCGTGTGTTCGTGCTTTATAAGAACAAGCTGATAGGTAATCATACCAGTGAGTGATTTAGAGGAAATGCAAAGCAATATTATGTTGCCTTCAGGTGTTTGTTTGTTTGTTTGTTTGTTTTCATTCTTTTAATGTTACAAGTAAGTTAATATCATTCAGTTCGCAGCAAGGTATGTAATTTATGACCTTTTTAGCGGTGGGATCTTGTTTTCTCTTGACAAGCGCAGTGGCAGCCTGATGAATCCAAGACACTGTAAAATCTCATCTGGTTTTTGCGTTGCCATTTGCATAGTTGTTGTGGCTCGAGTCTTTTGTGTTCATGTCCCAGTTGTCTTCGAGGTAGGAGTGTGTAGTAAAGGCAGGATGATATTGCTGAAGCATGTTTTTCGAACTATCGGCATAATTACTGCCTTTCTAATTGATGCAAGCAGTAATGTGTGTGTGCACCCCGTTTGTTAAAGGGTTACACTCATGAAAGCTTTGTTTGGAGGTTGCTTTGTGAGTCCTTTTACACAACAGGCTGAGTGTGAGATTGTGTTGTGTCAGGGGTGGGGACATACAAAGCCAGAATCTATCCCTCGTTTCAGTTGTATTCTGTAAACAGCAACAACAAAATGATTTTGCTCAGTTGCCACTCAGATATATTTCAACACAGACCAGTGTCGGGGTAGGCAGGAAGACACACACAGTTATGACGAAGTGTTTAGAGGATGTCATGTGTATTCTGACAGGTGAGCAGTGCCTCGGGGATACACTCTGTTCTGGTGCAGTTGCTGGAGTATTTATTGACTCCGGTTGTGAAATAAGAACTCCAGAACTGTACAAGAAACATCATACCTGGGTCTCTAAAGTACTGCACATGACTAGTATTTATATGCATTTATACATATGTCAATATATATGTGTGTATGTATATTTATGCTTCTTTTGCATCCACCCGAAGGCAAAACTACACTGAAATGTTCTTTTAACCCACAATCCAAAAAGGAAATCATATAAGAACCGATAAACCTTTCTAGTGCAAGTATCGCTGTTACAACATAGAAGACCTTATCTCTCACAATAAACTGTATCAGAAAAAATCATCTCTACTTGCACTAGAAGAATAACTATACATAATCCATTCGGTTTCATATTCTGAACCATTGAAATACATATTTTTCAACTACAAAATGTCTAAAGGTCAAACAGCAAAAGACACGAGAATTAAAAGATATTATGTCCAAACTTTTGTTTTTCTCACTCTCTCTCTCTCTCTCTCTCTTCTTCCCCAAGAAAAAACTTGTGTCTCCAAACCGGATGTTGTCTGTTCCCAATGACATCATAATGAAAGTGACATATCTGGCTTCACATGCAAATGATTTCTAAAGTGCAGCTGATGAAATGTGTTAGCAGTGTAGCTTCACATCTAAAGAGCAGTGTGTTCAGACAGAGATACATCCCACGCTTTTGTGACACAGCGTTGCGGTAAACCAAACACAACTGCAGTGAGTTTCCAGACACCTGGATGTACCTACAATATACTACATCATCTGCTTATAAATATTATTCTATGCTTCTACTAGAGGCTGTTAAATATCTGATTAACGCCCCCTCACAAAAATATAGTCTCTAAACAATTTCAGGGCAAGTATTCAATATATTTATTATATATCAAGTTCCTAGATACTGAAAAAACAATGGAAGGACATTAAAGCATATACAATCCCCATAAATATTGCAATCAGAGGAATGCCAACAAAATCCTGCGCTTCAAGCAGAGTAAAAGGATCGAACGGCCCACTCCAGTTATCTGGGCCTTGGACAGAACTTAGACTAGGCGTGACACTCATTTTTTTGTACCCTTTCTGCCTCAATCCGCATATTGCTTCTCTAGATAGATAGATAGTTGACCTTATTTTAATATATATACCGTTCTGAACAATAACAGTAATTCAGTAATGCATCTCCCCAAGCACAACAAAAACAACAACAACAACGGGACCGGTCTGCCTCTGCTGACGAAGCTAATGGGATCCCGTCCCCACCAGCGCCTCCACTCTGCCCTTCTCACTTAATAACACAAATTCACACCCAATCAAGCTCAGCTACGTCTGGCTAGCAGGAGATCAACAATCAATTTTGCAGGCTTAGTCGAAGCAGCCCTGTTATGCCAGATAACATAATGCGAGCAGTCAGATCAATGCCGACGAGCCGCTCTCCGGAAGCTGTCGGATTGCCTATAGAACTTTATTAAACAGCCGGGCTTGTTAGCGAGGCGCAGAGGATGACTTTCAAATGCTTTCCCTTTTGAAGTTCATGCCTTGAAATCACTCGCCAACAGAAGCCCCCTCTCCCCCGACAAGGAAGAGTTAAATACTGCCATCTCTCTCGGACAGTTATTTGATGGAGGTGTTTGTTTGTTTGTTTGTTTATTTCCTGAAGTCTGGGATATCCTGGATACCCTCGACGTCGCTTTGGCTTTTGTTTATTTGAGAGGCACCATTTGCAAAAACTGGCCGAGAACTTGTCTAAGTCCTTCACTTACTTTCATGGACTAAGCTGCTTCATGTCCTCCTGCCTTCACTTCTCTTTTTGTACCTAAAACACCAGCCAATGCAGCCAGAGCTTCTGCACCCTTGCCTTTCCGTTGTGTAGTGTTACTTCTTAGTGTCTGGGTAGCTGCTACGATACGCCATCGTGACCCTGCCCGAATGAAAAGAGAAACTCTCCCTCTCTCTCTCTCTCTCTCTCTCTCTCTCTCTCTCTCTCTCTCCCCCCAATGCACATAATATTTCCCATTTCTCCATTCATGCCTATTGAATTGCTAATAGTGCCTCCTACAGCAAGAGGCCTTTGTTCATATTGTGATCTCTGCGATTGAGAAACAAAGATTAAAAAAAAAAATCCAAAAGGAAACTGAAGGGGCAATGACCCAGCAAACCTTTGTTTCCCCTCCACACATCTGGTGCAAAAGAACAAAAAAAATGAATACACAAAATCATACACCGGCTCACAGACACATTCTTCTGCCCTGTTAAAAAAAATACTGAGGATCAAAAACACCAGAATTTAATTAAGAAAGTAAATATATTTCACTCCGTTCAGAGTCCTGTCAGAAGTCATAATATGGTAATTTGAGTGAGGTAGAGGCCCGGGGGATAAACGGACAATCAGGTAGTGTAAGTTCATTAATGGTATTATAAACAAAGGCCCTTCGTAGCCGGAGAGGGTGGCGGTGAATAGAAATAAGAGATTGTAGCTCCGGGAAACTGAACATCATAATCAGAATTATTGATGACTTTGTATGGCTGGAAAAGAAAAATCTGAATCTCTTAAAGCAATGCAAATAACACTTATATTCCACAGCCACTTGACGCCGAGCCGTGTCAGTAATGGGAAATCTTAAGGGGCACTCAATTAGGTTAGAAAGGAAGATTTAAAAATCTCACGCCTGGTGCTGCAGTCATATGTGACTGGAAAAAAAACGCAGAGGAGGAAAAGACGGTAAATCCAAGCACGGGAAAACTCACTCGCTTTTTTTTTTCCTTTTAAATCCCCTCAGACTACAATAACATGCATACAGACTAGTTTCTCCTCCGCACAATAAGCCGAGTCTGGCAGTGTGTTTAAGAGATATTAAGGTGAGGTGACTTCTTCCAGTCTGATAGTGCTCCGAGCCGCTCAGAATAAGGCCCAGCGCTGCATGACGCCGGCATCCCAACGTCTTTATCCTCCTGGCGGACGTGTTTCAGCAAGGCATATAACGACAACAGAAAAAAACAATGAGGGAAACACTCAGGTCTGTTTGTCACAGCAGAGGTTGCCTTGTCTTCCATTTCCTGTGTGAGATAGACTATAAGATTACGACTTCAATAACATGTATGTGGAGTGGGACATTATTTGAGGATATTTTATTCAAGTCAAAGGATATAAATAAATGTTGACATGCATACATACATGAGCTTATATTATGTTATGTATGTAGGTGTACAGTGTGTCTATATATTAGACACACACACATTCAGTGTATATATATGGACAAAGTGTGAAATATTTACTACATAATAACGAACTGTAATATATCACAGGAACATAATGTCAACGTCACACTAGGAACCTGGGAACCCGAAGGGCCACAGAAATCGACGTCTTTCATCGAAATATGTGGATATTTTGAAGCGTCTAGAACAATTTTTTTTCGTCCCACTATTTTCACTCATCCCTCAGTTATCAGGATTATATTGTGTGTGAAAACCTACAGAAGCTTGCCTCTCTTTTCTTCTCCTCTCACATAAACGACTACTTGGCCAACGAAGAAGAGAAACAGTTGGAAGTGTAACACTCGCCATTGCTATAGCGGGTTTCTATCTGCACAACCTTTACGCCACTGTTTAAGGAAATGTATTCGGCGGTGGAGTAAGTCTGGCCATATAAACACCCTGCGCTCGTCCTTTGACTTTTAAATGGAATTGCTCAATAGATGTGTTTTCCTTGCTTCTTATTAGGCGGTCAAGCCCAGTTATGCTTTGGGCTCATTTAACTGCAGGTGCCAGATAAGAAAGCTATTAAGCAGCACTACTGGAAACCATGTGGATGAGAGCAGGGCTGTATGGCAAGCATGTTGGTCTTAAACGCTGAAAGAGATTGATGGGGAAATGTCACGGTACTGAGAGGCCTGGCTTCATCCAGGCGCAGGCACACCGAAACGAGACGTCTCAGAAGTGTTTCTGTAGCTATCTCCTTTCCCTGGTCAAAAGAAGGCAGGGAAGGATTGCCCCCCCCCCCCCATCTTTAATTTTGCCTTTTCAATTGGTGTAAAATATGAGGAACAGATTCAATTAATCATGTTGTGACATCCACTGAGGTCGTCCATGGATTGACATCAATAAGTTCTCAAACCAGCTGTTTGCGTCAGCTTCTCTCATCCACAAACATCTGCAGTTCATCTCACCCGTTTGAAGGAAATATATGATTTTATTCGTCCGTTTTTCCCCCCTCTTCTTTTGCAGCTTCTGCTGCTTGTTTTGTTTAAGGACCATCTGCTATGTATAAAATGTAGAATATTTTTAAAATATGCAGGCTGTGAAGGAATGCAAATCCTATTACAATCTGAGCCTTTATAATACAAAAATACATACATTTACAAGTTCAATGGTATTTCCTAAGTATAGTGGAGGAATGCAAAATCAATGAATATTGACTAAATTAAAGATCTGTCTTTCTTTAGACAGACAAATAAATATCTAGTGTGTGTGTATATTTATGTACACTCGTGTGAATGGAGTATATATAATTAAAAATGTATTTATTATAATGTTGCTGTCATACAAAAGACCCAATTAAGTCTTGTCTTAGTAAGGACAACAAAAAGATCTCCAAGGCTGGCAAACTGCTTGCTTCATAGTAATTGAAGTAGATGGGCACTTTGCCCAATGTGTGACTCAGAAACCGGCCAATACTCTTATTTGTGTTTGTTTGCTTCTACAGACACTGCTGCTTTTAAACACTCTGGACCATAATATCTTGGTTCCATCCGTTAAACTAATATATTCTAGGTTTATTAATTGTTATAAGGTGTGTATGTTTGTGTGTGTTTTTAAACGCATGTCCCATCATTGCGTTCATTGTTGTGTTGTGTTTGTGCCCAGGCCGCCCTCAGGGGTTACAGCCAGTTACACTCTCTCTGTGTTGTGTATGTAATGCAGAGTTGTTCCACATGGTGGAGGGAGCAGTGTTCCTCCATGGATCTGCCTGTGTCTGCTTCACAATTTCTGACTGTGTGTGTGGTGAGGGAGAGGGGGATTACATTTCACAGTACAGTAGAAAGAGGCATCGGAAACTCCACTTTCCCTGAATTCGCTGAGACAAGCACGGGACTGGTTACCACCCAGAATCTGCCTTCCCCCGATTCTCAGAACCATCTTTGCATTGCAGCTTGTACAGCATGCCACACATGTTTTGGTAAACTATTACATTAAGCCCCTTCTGTCCAGGTGCCCTGTTTGCTGCACCTGTTTATGAGCGACTTGACTCGTACAGAGCTGCCTCTGTTGGGAGATAAATGAATGGTTCCTTGTAAGCCTGGTGGAAAATCACAAATATGTGCCCGACGCTAAGACAAACTTCTGAATTTGCATAAAAAGATGTGCCGGACTGTGTCGCATTATATAAAACCCCAGTTTCCTTTGGAGCACTCGGAGATCAGATCACATTCCCCAGACCACACATCTTGCAGCCGGTGTTAAAACAGTTATCTGTGGTCGACACGGTACGCTATTCCAAAAATGCCTTGCAGTTGTAACTTGAACTTTTGGTCCACGCACATGGGACGATCAGTGCATGTACGGTTAAATCACAGGCAGAGAAAGAGGCATCGCTCTGCCTCGGCTGCAAAACATGCATTCCCTAAAAGTTGATAATTCTTACTCTAAATCTTCTATACACGCAGTCATAAAAATGAATGCTGTCCTTAAGCTGTGTTACTAATTTACTCAGGCCGTAATTAAGGGGCAGATCTTTCCAATAAAGGCATCACCTCCACGAGAAATATAGGCTTTTCTCATAGTCTGAAGGAGACTTTTTATTTTATTTTTTAAAAGGTCGAATTACAGAACTCGAGATTGAAATCTATCGCTGTCAGGCTTTCCAGATATTGAAGATTGAAATCGCTCGGTACTATGACCTTTTTCCAAGTGCGATTATAAAACTGCATCCAATAAGGACCCCAGCTGTGCCACCCGGGTGGATCCAGATGTTCTGAGGCATCCTTCTCGGCTGAGGGGAACAAAACGGGGGTCAGTAACCTTAGAGGTGCATCAAAAAAAGTGAGGCAAGTTCTTATTGTCTTTGTGCTCCATCTCCCTGTGTTACCTTTGTGTGTGGCTTTGACAGTTGCTTTGAATGGCTCCTCACCCCCTCTTCCCTTCCTCCCCAGCAGCGCCTGGAAAGCAGAGCAGTTTTGTCAACGTCTGTTAATGAACAAACGAGCCACCTTTCCTTTCATCTGTCTTTTAGCGAGAATCGCTGCCCACCGATTTATACCCGCACAAAAACACAGCCTGCTGTATTAATATGCATGTCAGGAGTAAGATGTGTGTGTAAATCTGTGTATTAGGGTCCTTTGTTTGCTTTTAATGTGAGGTTTTTTGACTTCAGCCTCATTTGGAGGCACTGAAATAATTAATCAGGGGACGGCCAGTGATATTATAACACATCAGTTATTCGTCCAGTAGAATAACATTTCTCTTTCATTTAGATGTTGCACACTATTAGAGTCACATACAGCTCTGGAAAAAATGAAGAGACCACCCCAAGTACAGAAATCAATGTTAAGTGGTCTCTTATTTTTTTCCAGAGCTGTATGTACGCTTGTGCATCAGACTAAACTAAACTAGTGGTGCTTTAGAGGGAAATCCAGACACGTGCCAGACAATCGTAGCCCTCGACTCCTTTCTAGTGTAGTTGTGAAAATCACCACAGGTCCCTGACCCTTAGCACTATTCTGAGCCATATTTGAGCTTATGTTTCCACGGGTGTGAGGTGGCGCCGCAGACCACCCCTCCAGTCCAGCTCTCTCCGTCTACTTCCAGTACATATTAATGTTATTTTCGGGTCATTTAACTTACCCTCAGCGAAGGGTGGCGGACGACGCAGGGCTGTAAATTATCCGCCACTGGAATGGATTGGTGCCATGACAGATTATCACGAGGATCCCTGTGTTGCTTGACCGTGTGAGACGCACACACACACACATGTACTGTTTATGTCCCAGCCGAGGGCAAGATGTGCACAACGCCACCTGTAGCCACAAAAGTGCATCCTTGTTAAGGAAGGAACAAATTAATGTATTTGTTCTTGTATACTAAACATAGTCACTGTGCTCTCTGCTTATAATGACTTATTTTTAAAGTACATGTGCATACATTATATTATTGCTGTAAAGAATTGTTTATCTTGATAACACTTTTCAATTTGTACAACTATTTACAATTATATATGCATACAGACACACACACACACACACACACACACACACACACATAATTATATATACACAAATAGTGAGTTGCTGCGATGTGTAAGCCTGACTCTAAGGTAAAGATTAGAGGATTTAAGTTGTGAAAGTACTACAGCATCAGCGAAAATCATAATTTCTGAAACGTGAAAACGGCTATGATTTTGCACGGCACCAGATGTGTTTCTGCAGCCCTCAGAAAGCATAAATTAGATGCCACAATGTGCTCACATTTAAAGTCCCAAAAGGTCTATATTTGAATGATAGTTATTGCACAGAGAGGAGAAGCAATTGATCTCACTGCCGCACAAATCTGGAAACAGTTGTTTGTTTATTTAAGTAAAGCTGCACAAACCTGCATTTTATAAAACAGGGCCTGGTACAATTTCAATATAGATGTTACAATAACTGTTATTTTCAAGGCATGGTTGAATTATTGGCTATATTACTTAAACATATTCTGTTCATTTAAGTTTATTTGCACATTACATCAGTTAGAATTATGTCAGAAATGTCCCTTTATGTTCACTTAGATATGTTTAACATTTTTGGTTGGTAGAATTTGGGTTAATCATTATTCATTTTATTTAATTCTTCTGAAACTAAAAAATCCTGCACTTTCATACCACGCTTCTATGGAAGTTGGCTACATCAGAGTTGTATATTTGCTTATCTCAAACCGCACTGTACTTTTCCGTACACATATGCACAATGTTGATGTATTTGCGGTTACTGCAGATTTATCAAATCACGTCATCAAGTCTCGAAGTGAAGAACTTTTTGATCTTCGTGCTGAATCTTTTGTTTTTTATTTGTTTGCTTTCATAGATTAATGTTACAGACAGAAATACATATTCTGGATCTCTGGAATTAGGCAGCTCGCCTCTAATAACAGTAAACAAACAAATATAGAAACATCAGTCGCTGTTTTCTGAGTGACAAATCTATTGTCACATATAAAAGAAACTTGACTGTTCTCTGAATTTTGCCTTGTAAATACCAAGACTCTCGATAAATTCCACAAAATTGCACTCACTCTTTACATATTTAAGTGTTTCTTTACATATAATAAGCAATTCTGCGTAAAATCTATATCTATATATTCTCATATACCATATGCATGCAGATAATAAGATTTTCCTGTGGCAGAGTTTTGTCCACATTGTGTAATTAAGTATATTGCGTGTGCCTAATGCATAGCATGTAGAATCTTGTTTTAAAACTGCATTTCCAGGTGCAGTTGTTTTTTGCTTCTTCTTCTCCATTAAACGGTCATGGCATTAAACTTTCCCAAGCTGGGAAAAGTCTGCTTCACAGATGTCATTGTGAACGGTAATGATATACACTGACATCACAAAACCTGTCTTCAGCTCATTTTTAATTATAGATTTTATCACTTCCATTTCCTCTGGTGGTTCTCTCCTGCAGTCGGCTAAAACACAGCACAACATGTAGGCATTTTAAGGCGGCTGATAGCTGTGTTTCTGAAGCTGTTGATGCATGGGTTGTGTTTTTGTTTTGTGTTTGCACGCTTCTGGGGTAGATTGTTTAATTGGTAGGTGCTCACAGAGTCCGTGTGTTTACTCAGGGCTCTGTTTCCAACCTTCAAAATGGATCACTTTGGAATATGTTCATTTCAGCTTTGCAAAGACAGGGTTTAACTTGTATTTGTGTTGTGGTTAAATCAATCAAATAGATGTTACACATATGAGATTAAATTCAGTGTTTACAAGACTAGTGTTCCCCCATGTATCGGTGAAGGTCAGAACACGTGCAAGCTTTTAAAGTACACAGAGAGTAATGTACAAATGATATTGAACACATCTTACAAGAAGAATATGTTATAAAATAATACAAAATAATTAAAAAATAGGTTTCAAAATGTGTGATAGAAGGATTTTATTGCAAGACCATTTCAGCATTGTTTTCAATTATAAGACACTAAAAAGGCAATTTAAAATAAAGGAAAACTCCATTCTTTCAGAGTTTTACTACTGTTGAAAACGTTTTAAAATAACTCCTAAAAACACAGTTAAATGGAAGTCTCACAATGTACCATTTCATAAATATGGGAATTAATGCAAGGACATAAATGCTGTATTTATTTTTACTGGTTCTATGATATGTAATATGAAACTCTACTTTTACAGATAAAGCGATAGTTTGGATTATGTTCAACATTCATTTTATTTTGTAATATTTATTGGAATTGGCCATAACAATTTGTGCATAACAAGATTTTTAGAACTTATATATTTCTCCCTCTGTATATGTATATATTATTTTATTACAGAATTAAAGACAAAGCAGGAAAGATTAATGAAATTGTTGTTCTATTTTATTTTATTTGTTTTGTTGAGTTTTTCACAATTAGTTTTTAAGGGATAATAAAGAAACAGAGGTGATATTAACACCCTGCATTTAGATTAAATACGTCAATGAGCTCACATCTGCTCTGTCCACTTTTGATACAGTTTATGTGTTAAAGCTTGTAGTTTAAAATGCATATATATGCTTAATAATAAACACCATCATCCTCATAATTGTAATACATATCTTCAAGAGATCAGATAAACCATAAACAATTTTGGTTCCATTCGATATCATTTTGATTAGCATACCCCTAATTTGGTAAGGTTTATATATATATAAATTGTGAATGATTAGAGGAGGTTATTTACTTAGGAGTTTTTATTTCAGTTTTCTTATAATAAGAAGCAGATTTAATTCATTTTTGCATAACTGTGACCAAGAATGTTGTAATTTAAAGACCCACCCTTATTAATTAAAGATAAGAGAAACCAAGCCAGGCTGTCATAGCTTGCACAGCTATTTGGCCCAATAAACGCTAAGAAAACATATTATATGAAAATCTAAACATATTCTATTAAAGTGAGTTATAGGCAGTGCTTGAAATCAGTGAGTTTGACTGAAAAAAGTCACACACATGAATAAAGTTTAACAGTGGAGAATAAAATAAAGGATTTTGAAGTTAATATGTAAGTCTAAATATATGTAATTTCTCTTTTTTGGTTACTGATGTTGTGTTTCATATCTCTTTTAATTGAGCCGGACACTATATGCCTCTGCACTTGTTCTACAATGATTTCTGTAGTCTGCCTGGTGCTGCAGGCTAGAATGTGACTTACAGAATAAACAGGGACCCCCGAACACATCCACTATGTAATCTGTACTTAACTCTATGATATTTATGGCCATTTGCCTCATGCCATTAGACCCTCAGTTGCACCATGGGAGATTCTTCCTCAATGCAACCTTTGTTAAATACCCCACAGATAAAGGAGGGCAATTGACTGGCCATAAAATGACATCAGTCATCTTCACATCTTCACAATAACCATTTGAATGTAATATACTACATGTCTGAGTCAGTGCATTTAATGTACACATTTAAAAGTGTTTAATCAATGCAAAGCAAAGTGACACCTAACGTCATTCCAGTGGCTCGGTTCCGGGTTATTCTTTGCTCCAAATCTTGTCCAAATAAATAATAAGTTCTGTGAACATATTGGACTTCCAGCCATTCATAAAAGCTGACAAGCAGTAAAAGCAGTTGTTTGTTTAACTAATCTTACAAACCCGCTGCTACAGTAAATATTTTTTAAAGAGTAAGAGAAGAAGTAGTAGCGATTGTGCTCTGTCTTGGTAATTATCGAAAACAATGGGTATTACATAACAACATTTCAAGTCAACTTACAAAGCCTGTGCTGGCGTCAGGGCTAAGATGTTGGGCAGAGAGGGTGTTAAACTGTTGCCTAGTGTTTCCACTGAGCCTCTACAAAAAAAAAGAAATCCCTCATAATTCAAGCAACAGCTGGAAAGCTTACCCTAATGTTCTGTACTTAAGTGTGGGAAGGTCACAGGGTAGTGATCTAAAGAGCGGGGAAGAAACGCTCCCCCGAATGGCGATGCTCAGCAAACGGAGGAGGAGGGACTTGTGTGTGCATCTGAAACAGTCTGACCCGGGCTGCCAAAGAAAAGGAAGCGAGCCCCATTGAGGAATCGCAGGGGTCCTTTAGAAGCCATGAGCGAAAGGCAACGAGTCCCCCAAACAGCCGAGCCCACCACCTTGTATTCTAACAGGATTAAAGTACACTTAGCTCCTGTATTAGCATACTTTAGTCCCATTCAGGCTCACTTGATGTTTCCGATGGCCTTTGATCAGCCTTGCATGGTGCTGGTCAGTGCAGGACGAAGGAGTCAGAAAGCGAAACTGTGAAATTTTCCTGTTGTTGGGTCTCTCAGGAGATGCCTGGAATCACCCGGTCTTAAGACTTCTTCCTTTTTTCTCTCTTCTGCTTGTTCTTACAAAGTAGACTGATGTGAAAAAATATATATATACAGGGGAGAGAATCATACTCTACAAGCCCCAATCTGTACCCGAAAATCATCAACGTTGTGCGTTTTTATTACCAGCTCCTAAAATTGAGTAATTTCCAGAGAGTGTCTTCGTTTATTGCTTTAATTTGCATATAAATTAAAGCCATATTGTAGCTGTAAGGCAGGCTATGCTAAGAACACACAGCATCCCAGGGTTCTTTTGTTTTATGTATACACCCTATGCATTAGTTAAATGACTAGGTGGGGAATGAGAAGTTACCATTGTTATTTTTAATTGCTTGATTGCGTTCTGCCCTGTATGTTCTAGCCTGGATGATTAGCTGTCAGTCTTTACCTTCTATATCCAAGATCCTTTGCTTCTTAGATGATTCGCATTAAACTTTAATAGCATATTATTAAATTAAACCAAGATAGCTTACATTATTCAGTTGCCATACTTAACTATTTCTTTATTTGTTTATTTATTTATTTGGCGGCAAACCGTTCCTTAAAGACACAGCACATTCTGGAGAATAATGGAGAATAGGTTTAAAGCCCGACTCAAATTAAGCCTCTCGCGTAATAGCAAACACACTTTGCTCGAGTCTACTTTGATAATGAGAACATTTTATTATTCTTGACAACAAACCCTGTGGTGAAAGGTTAAACTGAACACATATGTAATAGTCTATGGTTTTGTTTATGAAAGTATGTAATAGAAGCAGCCACAAAAGCAACATATTTTCATGGGAAGAATAAGAGTTGGTCACACACTAAAAGCAACACATGACCATCTTTGAATGTAATTGTTTTTTGTCTGCTAATCTGATGAATCACCACCCAGCCCTTTTGTTTACAACTGATAGTGTTGTGCTGTAGTGTCGCACTGTGCCTGTTGCAAGTTGGACTAGTTGGTTATGCAATACCCGTAGCTGTGTGGTATGTATTTGAAATGGAAGTAAACAGAATCGATAGCACATTTATTATTATGATTTTGATTGATCATTAAAGAATAATACACTTGAAGGTGCTGCTTGTGATGAGCAAGATCCCATAAAAATGGGGAGATCAACTGGAAGCAAATGGCGTCTGAAAGTCTCCGTCAAAAATGTAGTTTAATAAGATACAGTACTTTTTTTTGTAACTTCTTCTTGGGCTGTTGCCTAGTATGTACCAACCACTGGGCCACAATTTGGGAAATATCTAGATCAAACATAAGTAGATTAAGGGGGTGAATGCAGAATTTAATGTGCCTGTCTATAGATACCTATAATTTACTATTGGATACATTTGTAGTGGGATGCAGTATTATAGAGATCTTAGGATTTATCCCATGTGTCAAAAGTTTTTAGTAACTATTAACAGATGATATTTTGTTAATGTTCTAGTCACCATTTAATTCACAAAAAGAGCAAACAGAAATCAATTTATAAACATTTGATAGATGAAGTAATTCTGCCTGTTTATTTAAAATATATATATGAGATCATCTTTAAAGATAAATCAGCTTTTACTACGTCAGTCTTAAACTCATTTGAAGGACCTGCATATGAGATACAGCTGCTGGAGAAAATGATATATATATTTTAAATGCGTATACACTGTACCATCATTATTGTTCTTCAGTCTTTGTATACTGGCTTCCACAATCCCCAGACTATAAGCTTATTAAACTAAGAAGTGTTTCACTAGATGAAAACTGAAATTACAGTCCTTGAATCCCATCACCTGATGTGGTTTTGGTTCCACAAAGTGCAATCCCAGTTTGCATATACAGTACACTGTAAAAAGGGTTATATTTTAACCTAAATAAACAAATCAGTTGTGGAAGATTGATATTGTTGCATAACCGCCAGCCCCAAAACCATGTGCAGTTGTTTATAAAACTTTACGCACCCTTTTGTAGAAAGTGGGAAGAGCTTTTTATTTATTTTGCCTCTTTTTATTACATTTTCCCTTCGTTACTTAATGCAAGTTTGTTTAAGCATTTTCAATATATTCTTCTTTTAAATGATCATGTCAGTCCTTTAAGAAAACTACGGAGGGTGATACTACCTAAATCATAACCCTGCGTAAGCATGAGTATTACATACAGCGAGTTCACATATTATTACATGTATGTTCACATGTTACTTTCTGTAATTGTCTGAGCAGAGTTAAAGGTACCTTTTTTATAGAGAAGGTTATTCGATTTCTGAACTATAAGACCTTTAATATATGTTGCTTAAAAACATTGTGTAAATAGCGCAGAATAAGGATAATGTGAGGAAGACATAATCAATTATAACAATACACTGTATATGGAGATAAACTGAGTGACTGACGATATAAACTTCCTGGAAGCACCGCCTATTTAAATGTGTGATTAATTCCAGGCCATTTCCAGAAAATTAGCTCTGTTGCCATTCGCATATATCTCTCCAGAAACCTGGTGGGTTTTTAATACCTTAAAATTAATTTTGCATCATACATTTTACATTAAATATCCTACAATAATGCACGTGAAATTAAATAAATAATGTAAATAAGTTAATTAAAATTAATTATTTATTTGTACGTTGTGTTTAATAAACCCGTTTATTTAATTGAGCATCAGGACCCAAAGCAGTTTGAACAAGAGTGGAAAATAATTAAAAACAACAAGAATGGGCGCCTCTGGGTAGAAGCAGTGGTTGGGGTCTCCTCTTGAGGAAACTATATTTAATTAAAATTGAGCTAATTTTTTAACCACTTAATAAGCATTTTTTAACACAAATCATAATCCACTGATGTACATGGTTGGCATTCAGGAAGAGGGATCGTAGTCAATAATTTAACAAGGTAAAGTGTTTCTTTATTGCGTTGAAACCAGGCTGAGCACCACAATACTGCTTTATGAGACCTCCTGTTGTAACATCCCTGGGCAAATTGAAAACTGCTGCATCTTCTTTTGCACAAATAAAGCCTACGTTGGAGGCGACCCCAACACTGAATATCTCACCTTCAAAGTGGAAGGGTTTGGTTTATATCGTTTTAAAACAAGACAGTCCTTGCTAAGGTGACTTATGTACTACTCTTTAACGCAAAGACTTCTCCTGAGCATTCGCCACTGAAGTTCACTGACTTCCACGGGCACGGAGCGCCGCCGTGAGCAAAACACACCGCAGAGATTTATTTTCTGAGTTTCTGTTCTCCTTTGAAATGCAAACAGGGCATCGCTGCGGTTTAGAGATACTAGCTCATGCTGGAGTGGGCACTTTGATTCCCAGTTTTGTTACTGTAATGAATTCTTCTGCTTACTATCAAAACCACAAGTGTTTTGCAATGTTTTCCATCTTGTCATCAGCAGTAGTAGTGGTGCCATCAGAGCTGCTGCTGCTACCACTTCCACTTTAATAATAACAACAACAATACTGATTGTGTAATGAAAATCTTACTCACTAAGTGATGGGGATGCATTGCTTATCTTCTTAACTTGCTCCAGCTCCCAATCAGAGTGTTTTATCCAGCCCTACCCCACCCCCTCATTATAGCAGCATCCTGTGCCCTTTCCTCCCAGCGATACCCTGCGTCTGGAAGAATAATCCATACAGCAACAATGTCAAACAAACTGGTGTTCACCACTTATGCAGTTATGGCAGCACGTCATAGCGGCGGTTTCTGTGGGTACTAGTTAAAATGACAGATGATGAGTTTGTAGGAGTAATGGAGTTTGACATGGAGAGAGAACCTGTGCTAGTCTGCAGTTTGGCACACCCGGAGTGAAATGTCCCACTGGCTATCGAGATTACCGGGGATAGTTTAAAAAAGAAAAAAAAAGAAAGGTGGGGGGGGATGGAGAGAAGAAAAATAATCACAATTTCCAAACCCCCCGTGGCGAATAATACTGCATGAACGCCTTCATCCAAAAAAGAAATAGCAGGTTTCTATTCTGTCCAATTGTGACACACACCCGCCCTCCAATTAACTAAATCATGTGTGAACCTGACTTGTGTGTGTGTGTGTGTGTGTGTGTGTGTGTGTGTTTACAATTCAAAGCATTTCAGATCCCTTTGTTTCAGTACACCTTTTGGATTGCGTTACATATATATATATATATATATATATATATATATATATATATGTAGCTGACATATTAATGCAGATAAATTGTTCAGTATATGCATGCATTGCTGTCCGTGGAATGACCTCATTAACCTCCACTACAATCCCCCCTCCCTCCACACACACACACACACACACACACACACACACACACACACAACACACCTCTCCTGCCACAAGGGATACTTTTTGCTGTTCCTGGTTGTGCAGCACAAAGGACAGGAACATGGTGCCCCATACATGCGCATATGGGGAATTTGGGAGGCGTGCTTTCTCTATGATTTATCACACAACACGTCTGTCAGGGTGCTAACACTGTTGTGTTGAAATAAGTAAAATAGAAATATACACGTCAGCTTATTTGTACTTGCTATTGTTACCATAATAAAAATACCAATAATATGAACAATTACTGTTAATAATACTGCAATAGGTAGTACAATACAGGGACGTCTTAAAGCAATCTTCCCAAAGTTGTAGGTATTATTCATCTGTCTGTATTGTGTTTTAATGCACGGCGCCGCGACGACACACACGTGTGACACACTATGGGTTGCGTATTGTTACCTGTGTTACTTTTCATCTGAACTTCATCTTAACTTTAATCTTCACAATTTCGGCTAACCTGTCGTTATCTCCCTTCAGAAACGGCACAGAAAAGGAAGTGTTATTAAAAAAAATACATGTAGCATATTCGTACATAGACGCATTTATTGTCTTTATTTAATTGATTTATAATATGTATTGTATTTAATATATATATACATAAAATATAGCCTGTACTCAGAATAATGAATTAAGGAATTATTATTATTATTATTATTATTATTATTATTATTATTATTATTAGTAGTAGTAGTAGTAGTAGTAGTAGTAGTAGTAGTAGTATTGTTATTATTATTATGATTACTACTACTATTCTACTTCTACGACTTAGTGCTATATTACGAAAGGTACAATTTCCACCACAGACAGATAGAATGGTATAGTCATTTAAAATTAACGTTTAACATGTGTCTAAGTGATACGCAATGTGTGTCCTTTAACGTGTTTGCAACATTAAATACATCTTCTGTTTTATAATTACTTTTATATAACTCAGAAAATAGATATGTGTCCTTCTGAAACGGATTTTTTTCTTCTTCACGTATCTTTGTTCGAACTTTTTAAACTGCTTTTAATTTACAGTGTGAATTAAAAATGAATATTTCTGATTTGTAAACAAATCGAGCTTAAATTCAGTATTTTGCGAGAGTGGCCAGTTTTGCATTGGTTGAGTGTGTGTGTGTGTGTGTTTAATTCTCATACATCAAAATGCATAGATAAATATAATCTGTTTGTTTGTGGCTTAAGGAGGACCGACTCCATTTGATTATTTTAGAAATTTAAATTGACTTTGCGAAATTTAACTTTGACTTTGGTCAGGGATTTATTTCCGAAGACTCTGTATAATATTTAATATATAAGTATTTAATCTTTCAATGAAATATAAGTAAAAACTATTTATTTCTTGAATTAAATGTAGAATAGACAGTAATAACAGGACAGAGTTACCTATTTTCTTCTGTATGTCTAGATCGATTTCATTTTCCATCGTTACCATTCAGTGCAATATATACTGCAGGCACTATAGACTACTGCTCTTACAATACTATATATACAGTGGAGTATAAAATCGAAAATATTTTTTTTTTCCTGAAATTGTTCACAATTCTTTATGATTTTCATCTTCTGCTACAGGGCTTTGGGATTTGTCTTTGGAAAATGTCACAATAACTTTAACACATCTGAAAAGATGTCTGAAGTCAGATTTGCATGTCTTTGTCAAGATATAGACAACAGACTCCTTTTCTGAAATGCATTTCTGTAGTGATGGGTGGAGAGAGAAAAGTTTGCAGTGACACAGGGTTATATCTTGAGTGTTACAAAAATAGGTAAAAGGATACATAGAGCTGGTGCAACCTTGTTATTTATTTGTTTATTTATGTATGTACTACTTCCATACTTATTTGCAGGACTTATTCATCCATTTAAAAATAATGTAAAAACATAAAATGTATTTTCTCATGTATAGGATGTACATCCCAATGCAATTTACTATAATGCTAATAAACAATAGCTTTTATTATTTTTGCAATATAGTCTTCGTTTCAGCCAATGTGGGTGCTTCATTCAATCCATATTTTTTTTGCATTTGTTAATCGTGTGTATTTATCATAGTCTTTTCCCTTTCTGGTGCTTTTTATAATGTTTTCCTAACTTATTGTTCCGAACATATACAGTTGACGTCCTGCTTTATTAAGATGATGTGACTCCGGTTAATGTTCAAAATAAATACAAATATCCAAAAATATAAATACATCAACTAGAAGCACTGGCGCTCGAGTGTATATATATATATATATATATATATATATATATATACAATTAACAAATGTGATTATTATTGTGATTATTTATATACTGTATAATTGTGCTCATATATATATATATAGTAGGCTACACCTAGATTTGAATTGTATCTGCTTTAACCAATACGGAAAATAATACATTTGATAACCCACTTCAAAGTATAGGCTATTAATGCTCAGAAAATGAAATGGTTTATAGTACGACTTGTGTTTTATTGTTAAAAATAAAAACAACAAGAATATATTAATATGTGTGTATGTATGTATGTATGTATGTATGTATGTATGTATGTATGTATGTATGTTTATGTGCGTGTTTCTTTCCCGATAACCGTTGAACAGATAAAGTACATCACTATTTTATAAGAGGATACATGTAAAGAGAGGTTTAAATATCCAAGGAGAAATAACCACATCGTTTTGACACATTTACTCGTTGTAGGTAAAAAAAAAAAAAGTGAAACTGTATTTTTTTCATTGCTTCAAGATAGTCATTTCAAAATTGTCTGAAACTAAAGTCCAAATTGGGGAGGAATCGAAATTTAGGATTGATTGACACCATTTTAATATAAATAATAAATTAGCGTTTAATATTTACACGGAGTAAGGTTAACATAGAAATGCAATATAGGTGCACATTTTAATTATTTGTCATTTTCTACCATTTATCTTGTCCAGAAATGTAATCGTTGCGGTTAAGACCTGTCAAAGAATCTGAGTAAAAAGTTTTGTAAAGTATATTTCTTATTCGGCTCCAGCGCGCCAAATTATGGGTTGGGGAACCTGTCTGTTTTAGCAAGGGCAATAATTCAACACAAACCCCAAATCGGCATAAAAATCTTGATTAGCAAGTCTCAGTATATCTTCAGGCCTAAGCAATGTGTCAGAATTGCATTTCTTTAACAAGACTCACACTGAAACCTCACTGACATGTTTCTCCAAAAATGTCCCGTTCACAGCTATTGTGATTGGACCTTTTAGCTTTTAAGCACATGTGTCATAAATAACCCGCTTCGGTCCTGGTTTGGTAATTCGGCGCCAAACCCGATCTGTTTTAACAATGTGAATTGGGATTGTGGAGAGTAAAGTGTTAAAACTCATAAATGGTTAGTTTTGACTGCGGTGTCTGACCTTTAACCCAGGTGGGAAGGTCTCCCTTGAAGGCCGGCTTTGATTTGGGGGAGAGACACAAAGGGACATGCTGCCGGACAGGGGTCCTCAGGGTGTTCAGGCCAATGAGGCCACGCGTGTCCGGACCAGAAAACATGGGAACTTAACACGTCATAACCAAGGGTCAAGTATTGGGTGATATTTATGAATGAGTGAATGAATTAATAAACAATTGGCAGAGCAAATGATTATTAATTGTACATTGTGTATATTATTATTATTATTATTATTATTATTATTATTATTATTATTATTATTATTTGTGTAGTAGCGTAGTAATATATTAAACTGCGGACTAAGTTACTACATGAACTCCTGTACATGAACAGAGAAGCAGTCGTTCGATTTTGAATGAGATATCCGAGTTTGTGATGTTTTATTGATATTAATATTAAATATTACATTGAAGTAACTGTCCGAAATCCATGACATTTTATACATTTCCCCTCCCGCCAAACCCCCCCCCCCCCCCCCATTTAATTAATAACAATCTCTATCTGGTGATGTGATCTGCTGTGCTCATAAAGTTATATCCCATTCTTGTAAATGCCGATGCTTGGTCTTATAATATCCACTATGGAAATGTTTTCCATGGCGATAATTTGATGGTTTAACTCAAACATTGCAGCGCAAAGCGCTCTGCAGGCGTTACAGCACGACTCTGTTCGTGTGACTGATATGACATTGCAAACAGCGAATAAAATGTATATTTGTGATATATATATAATAGTTACATTATGACATACATTAATATGTCCCCTCATCCACTGAAAGGGATTCTATAATATAGGACTATATATATTTCACATTTTACATTATTCACGGCCTTATATATTAACACCAATAGACCACTCAAAATGTCACCTTTCATATATTTCGAATGATAATGGAACATATGTATTTGATATGTAAAATTACAGGCGTACACACACACACACACAAACACACACACACACATACACACACACACACATATTCGTGTGTGTATGTTAATACGCATGACTGGATGTGTCTGTGAACGTGTGATTGTAGTTTTGGAGAGAGAATTATGCATTCCTATAAAATGAATACATTCTGTAAATATATGTATGTTGTTGATTAAATAAATACGTGACAAACTATAATAAAGGAAAATATATTGATATCTCTGTCATGCTCGATCTCATGCTACACATATGCAGTTCTGTTGTGTGGGTTACAGCACATATTGTCACAAGTAAGCAGCTATTGTGTCAACATGGTCAGGTTTTTTCAGTTTAGTAACAGTGTGCGACGATTCCAGACGAAGACAAAGGACTGGTCCAAATCAAAACTTCAGCTGCGAACTTTATCGCGTTTTAATTTATACGGATTAGAAAATGGCTTCTGTCAATAATATAGGATAGGATACAAGTTTTTACTCTGCGACCCGAAGGTGGGTCCAAGTTTTCATTTGGCCCAGCCCTCGGCGTTTCAGTTTTTAAATAGAGAAAATACCTAAAAGAAGAAGACAAATCATGAGCACACACACACACATCACAATGTACCGCCCTGGCTCTCTCTGTGCCTGTGACACTGTTTCAATGTGTCCAGTCTAGTGCACAGCGCCCATATGTGTCCATTTTATTGTTCTTATATTTCATAGTGGCGTTAAGAGATATTTTAAGAAGCAGAGCTATACGAACAGTATCTTCTCACAGAAATTTGCGAGGAGGTGGGATATTCCCTGAACATAAAAACAAATGTATCTTTAAAATAAATAAATACATAATCATTTTAAAATATTTGTGCATTCTAAAATCTAAATTAATATCTTAATAAATCAATTCTAATAAATATCCTCATTGTGTACATGTATATACTCTCATAAAAATATGTATGTATATCAGCCATAGACTCGCTGCGTGACCTTGAAAGCAGTCGTTTTGACCTACAATCCCACCCCGTGTCTTAGTTTTTGCATTCAGAGACACTGAAGTGGTTTGTTGTCAAACTAGACTGTCCTAAATAAACAGTATAAACCCGACGATGAAAGAAGTACGAAGTCCGTTGGGCCTATTATTATATGAACTGTATATATAATAGAAGGCCATGAGAGTATAGACCCACGCGTGATCTACAATAACCCATATTGTTTAAACTGTGGACGCTGCATTGCAACTGCATTTCAACGTAAAACTTGACTAAGATTGTCCTTAATGCACGCATGCGTGTATTACACCAGCTAGTGTGCAAACGCATCTTGCGCATTTCCCAGCGCAGTCTGAAACGACTCCCATATTTACACGCGTGTCCTGAAAACATTGACTGGAATTTGCGTCAATCTCCCTTTTCTCTCACTTCATGTGCGCATGTCTGTAAGGAACTGAAATGGGATAACCAAAAAATAAAAACAAAAAACAGCGTTGACATGTATCAGTAAAAAAAAGTTTATTGTGAAACAATTGTTGTTACCGAACTTAAACTTATTTAGACACACTGACTTTTCTGCGCGAATAATGGATTCCCACTCTTAGAACGAATGTGTTCAATTTAACACACTGTGTTTGTTCAAGGACAATACAACTTTGTGTTACAATTGACCAAATCACAACACCATAATATGTTTTCTTAATACAATCATGTTTTCCATGTGTTAAAAAGATGCGTTGCTGTGTTCTGCTTGGTTCATTTGAACACACAATGGTGTTTTCCTGGACCACAACCGGACTGTGTCACAGATTACACATTTGTTTCTGGAGTGCAGAGCACAACACGCACACCATCCCATCCTTATCGCGGATATGTTTTAAATGGCACGGTTTCTTTAATGGCATTGTAAGTAACACAATAAAGGCCGAGAAGTCATGAATGGCAGCCAGGGAAGAAAAACTGATTCTACACTTTATTTCAGACTCCACATTTCTGAACATATGAAAATCTTTGGCTTGTAGCGTCGGTTCAGGAACGCAGTCTGTATAGAATTGGGGATTGAGAGGGGGAGACCAAAAAATCACCAAAAATAAAACCAAATCGAAATCATCCCTATATCGAGTCAGACACATACTAAAAACAGTGAGCAACAACATCAGAACAAAAAAGGAAAAAGTCAAGAAAAAAAGAATAAAAATCTCCAGCAAGTAGGGATCTCTACTGACATCGCCTTACCTGAAATTAAATATATACAACGTCATATGGTGTTTGGCTATATATAGACTTTTTATAGTGTTCGCCATTTATATAATTATGTCATTATACTATGAGATCTCATTTAAATAGCACCTGTCCCATTCCACTCAGTTTGTTTAGTTTTTTTTTTCTTTTCCGTTTTCTCCGATTCAAAGAGAGGGATGCCGGCGGGCTGGGGGTCACTCGCTCTCCTCTTTGTCCTCCTGCACGGTGGTGGTGGAGTGGTTGTACAGTCCCTGGGCCATGAGCTGGAGGGCCAGGCCGTTCTTGAACCCGTTGGCCTTCTTGATCTTGGCCCGCTTGTTCTGGAACCAGATCTTGATCTGGGACTCGTTGAGGCTGAGCTCCTGCGCCAGGGCCTGTCTGCGCTGCTCCGTGATGTAGCGGTTGGCCTGAAACTCGGCCTTGAGTCTCTGCAGCTGCTCGGCGGTGAAGGCGGTCCGGGGTCGCTTGTCCTCCTTCTCGTTCTTCTTCTTTTTCAATTTGCGTGTCCTTGGGCCTAGTGTAGAAACAACAATGAGACGTATACGTAAATATCAGCAAGTCCTGCGCGGGCTGCCGGCGTCTTCACGGCGCACTGGGTTTACTGGGGTGTGGGTCTGAGCAGAGGACCTCCAGAGCTTCACACATCGCATGCAAGACACTGGTCTTTCTAACAGGGCTACCCAGGATGAGAGATATGCCATCACAAAAAAATCATTATCGTACAAATAGCGCCATTTTGCATTTCCTACGAGTAGTATTTTTTTGTACAATTTGCGTAAATACATTGCTTCAAGTCGGCCAACGTTACTATGTTGGTATTTATTTGTATATTATTATTATTTTAAGTCTTACTAGGTGTGGCTGTCCATGAGATACTGCGTTGCTATGGGTATAAAATACAAGTCTATAAAATAAGTTTGATCAGCTTGACAGTGGATATTAACGGCAGCAAGATCATCATATTGTCAGGAACCACCGGTTAATACCGCCATTGTCAAATTATACTTTAAATGACTACAAAACACCGATATTCATATTTCTTGCATTGTGTTCTCTTGTCAGGTGATATATTGTACATACATGTTCAATGCAACACAGCAAATGTATGTTTATATATATATATATATATATATATATAAAATACACACAAACACACTTTCGCTTCGTTGGTTGTTATTTTCGTTTTTCTTAATTGTGACACATTTTATGGTAGCCTGTTGTTAGTAAAAATCTATTTAAAAATATTTTAAATAAATGATGATTATTAATTGTAGTGGTAATAATAATAATGTGCGGGCAAGTGAAATTCTGAAGAAACAAACCGCCGTGATTATTATGATCAGTGTAATACGGTCTTTGTCTCCTGACAGCAGTTAGTTGTTTAAAATGCATTGTGGATGTGATTCTGTTTAAAGTTTAATGCATTGCATTTCTCTCAAGCTGACAAACTAACACTTAACGTCGATGCGTGTTCTGCCATTCACAATGCTTTCGGCTGTAATACGTGGATTGAAGACTTCAAATGAAAACAGCAGATGCAAACCCGGAGCTCAAAAATATCAGCTCAACACAAGGCCGAATCCGGTTTTAATTCCTACGCAGCCTCTGCAGAACAGCATCGCTGCTTTCCTTGAGACCGCAGTGTTTGTGTTACAGATAATAACACTATTTTACAAACAGGGATACGGGAAACAAATACATTTTTTTGTAATTGTACGTATTTCCATGACAAAAGAAAAGTTCAACTCAGGGAAGTGTTATTAATTGGCATAACATAAGGCTATAAACATTGCGCAATCTTTGCAAATATGTCTGTGTTGAGTATTTTATACTTCCCTTTATTCCTAAACCACAAGAGAACATGATCACCCCGGATGACTGCGTGAAGACACGTAAAAGACACAACCCTAATGCACGCACACACACACACACAAACACAGACTCTCACTCCCTCTCACACACACACACACATATACAAATAATGTTTGTGTTAGTAAGAGAATGCTCATTTGATCCCTAAAATTCACATTTTGCATTGCATATGTTACATAAATCCCCCCAAAACTGTATCACAGCGATCAGTGAAATATGTTTAATTTAAATTATTTCAGAATATAGGCCACGATTAAAATGGTAGAAGTGTATGTGTTTATTTGTGTGTCTGTGTGTGTGTTTGTGTGCGAGCGAGAGGTAAATATTTTGAGCCTAGAGTTTAATTTGAATCTATTTATCCCCTGGAAATAATTGGATGGATGGACAATTATGGGAAAACAAAACGTCTGAACAGAAAGATTTTAGAGTACTTTTGTAAAGGAATGTAGCTCCTTTGAATTCAGAAAAGTGAGGAAAAATGTACGAGGAAACCTAATGCCGTCATTCTGTAGAGTGACGACAAATTCCCTAATAGGACATTTATGTATTTATATAGTTATTTATGTATGTATTTATTTACTTACTTACTGGACTAAAGACAAACCTGTGAAGCTTTCTTGGACTATTTGGACTGACAGCTCAATCAGTCAATCAATCAGTTTAGTCAATCAATGCAGCTTTTCTGACTTCCATGTGTCTCAGTGTCAGAGACTTCAATTAGGACCTGCAAATTGATCACTTTCATAAAAGGAAATATTGCAAATCCTTAGGAAACAATACTAATCCAAGTTGCATTTTAAAAAGTGAAATATAAACAATAATACTGCTATATATTTTTGTATACATCTGCTGAACAATCGTCAAATAACTAGAATAACAATTTGACGTGTATATGTATATGCGAGTACAAAAGGAAATGCATTGTAGGCCGCACTTTAGAATTAATTAGCGAAAAATAGAACTGTGAACGAATCTGTTATATATAAACAATTGGGTTATCTTTATATTTATTGAAATATAAATATATCAAAACAAACGCGAATACTACTCTTAGAACTAATGTTAAATTGTGTTTGTGTTTACTGTGTTAACACACTTTTGTGTTAAAATTCACCAAATTACAACACATGAATGTGGATTTTTAACAGTAATGTATTTTTCCCACACATTACTGTGTTGTGCTTCGGTGAATTTTAACACGAAATTGTGTTGTCCTTGAACAAACACAGAATGTGTTCAACTGAACACATTAGTTCTAAGAGTGTACATTTTTGATTTTATTAAATGCTATGTTTTTGCTTATACACAACTATATATTTATATATCTTTTGTTTGGTGAAATACTATCTGCGTGTGTATGTATTTGTGTGTTTATATTAATGTGTGCGTGTATATATTACATTAATGTGTGCGTGTATTTGTTTGTATATTAAATTAATATTTGCGTTTGTCTGTGCAATCCTTTTTAAAATTATTATTATTATTACAATTATTGTACGCAAGTGTATTATACAACAGTGCAATGCATTAAAAGTATAATTAACAGATTTTTTAACTTCACCTGTGATTGTCTTTTGGACCAAAAGTATCTTTTTAAATTCGCTGATCAGTAACTTGTCTCATTATGTGTTTACATTGCTGGGTTTGAGAGGAGATCTCGTTCAAACCAGCTGAAGATATAGCACAATAAGATATGAGCAATAACTACAACAAGCAATACCCCTGCTCTACAAACTGGACACAATTTATTGTTTCTAAAAGTAACACGTTTAATCAATCTGCGGCCTTCGGGCCTGCGAATATAACCCACAACACAGTAAACTAAACTATAAAAAAAACAAAATGCGAAATCGGTTGTTTAGATCACTTTTTAATGTTTAAATGTAGCAGCACTTTTTTCAGATCTAAACACAGTTTTATGTATGTTTTTATTTATTTAAATAAATTGCAAACTAGTACTGAACGAGTCCATTGCCTACTGAAACTTTTTTCGCACCTTTATTATTATTATTATTATTATTATTATTATTATTATTATTATTTAGCTATTATTATCTTCGTTATTAAATGTTATATGCATGCAAGAACACCGTATTTGATTGAGAGTTGAAACAATCACATTAGTACAAGTATTAGTTTTGGTGACCAAATGTATTAGTGTTCAGTGGACGTGTACCCGGGTAACACACTTCGCTGTGTTTAAACACAGGCTCCGACAGAAAGGGAGAACTAATGAATTAATCACAAACTATTGCCTTACCAGATGAGGGTCTGTCTGAGTACCTTGTGCAGTAAACCCAGGCAGGCCACAGCAGCGGCTGGGTCTCCTTAGTCGGAGCTGTGCCTCCATTATTCGCACCCATAACCACCAGAGAGGAATTATTCTCTCCATATTTCGTGGCGTTAGGTCCATTGCCGTCGCCCTGCTTGGAGGGGCTCTGTTTGGAGGACGAGGAAGACGACGAGGAGGAAGACGTGCTGTCGCTGCTACAGTTTGAATCCTGGCACAGGGTGCTGGGGTGCGACGGCCTGATGACCAGGGGGTTGACATTCTCCCTCCCGGAGGTCTGCGCCCGCTCCCGGCTGCCCAGCTCCTTCTTGCAGCCGAAGTCCGGCCTCAGGATGTTATCGATGAAAAAGTTGGTGGTGCGGTGCGCCTGCTGCGCGGCCGGGTGCGCCGGGATGGGCGGCGAGGGCAGGTGGGGGGACAGCGAGTCCCCCTCGCTCGAGTCCCGACTGTTTTGATCCTT